>NC_137935.1:4574661-5774661 GCF_963969265.1 Rhamphochromis sp. 'chilingali' | reverse complement strand
TCAGGGTGAAGAAGTGACAGCCAAAGAAAAGCTTACCACAAAACGGAGAAGTTATGACAAATCAGACTATAAGGCAAAAAGAAAGTGCAGCTTTATGGTTTCATGGACAAAAGAATTTCTGTGGCTGCGATATGACGAGCTAAATAACCAGGGCTGCACATAAGTGGTCCACAGGTGCGCATTCGCTGTCAAAATAAAAAACACGCACAAGGGTTAGGGTTAAATTTAAAAACTGTACTTTTGAGTTAAAATATATATTTATAATTTTAATAAATGACAAATTAAAAATGCATGAACATTTTTTTGTATCGAAAAAATATCGAACCGTGACACCAAAGTATCGAACCGAACCGAACCGTGAATTTTGTGTATCGTTGCACCCCTAATATATATATATATATATATATATATATATATATATATACAGTTATTTGAGATACACTTTGTTGAAAGCTGTTGCTACATCTCTGTTGTTTTTCTGGATTCACTGTTGTGTGTTGATGATTGTTTGCAAGATAAGTTTGCAAGATAAGCAGTAGGAAAATGGTAGGGGACTGGAGAGAATTTCTCTTAAAAAAGAGTTAATGTGTTTTGTCTTGTTAATTAGTCAGAGCAAGAAAGATCTGCAGTCATATTATTGCAGCGTCAGCGATAGTGAGGCTGCTGTATTGGATTCCTGACCAAAGCCTGAAGGCAAATCCATTCATTTAGCGGTCGATCTGTATCTAAACCTCACCTGTAGTCCTGGTCTTTGGGAAAAAGCAGAAAGAATGAGGTCACAAAACCTTTGGTCTCTGTCTGGTTGATGAGGAGCTACCCATGACGCAATACTGACAATAATTGTTTACTTCAAGAAGTTAGACACGGTAATTGATTTGCACTGTTGATATAAATTACTTTCCAGCAATTTTTCTTTAAGGTAATTCTATTTTTAATATATTTGATTCTATATTAAATCTTCTTTTGGGAGCTGCCTGTTTGGAAAAGCGACGTCTGTGAAGAAGAGCGTCACCAATTCACGACAGAAATAATTGAATTTGCTTTGCACAAACTGCCCAAAGCAACATTTTTTATCGTTAAAAAGCTGTTCACATGGAAACATCAAATGGGAGTATTTATTATAGTTTTATTAATAGAAAGTTCAGTAATTATTCAAGCTCAGCGCCACGATGACATTAACCACACTCAAATGTAAAGGCAGAGCAGCTTATAATGCATAAAGCATCAGCAGAGTTTTATGCATCTCTAATCTAATCTGAATCATAAGGGAAACATTTTCATGGTAGAGTTTAATATGATTAAATTTTGAGAATAAAAGCGCTCCTCTGACAATAACTTTTTAAAATATTTCATATCTGTGATTCTCAACCTGAGCACACCTCGGCTTTGTTAACAGAGAGCAGTCCATGTCTGCGTGTCCCGTGAAGGTCAAGCAGAGGACGTCTTCTTTTATCGGTGCTTCTGACTGAAGATGACCCTGCTCACAGTCTCACACACACACTTACAGGCAGCCACAACCACAAATACTTCCGCATTTACACAAAACTACACACATAATTTTTTTTACAAATATTCACACATGCATACTAACAAAACCAACCCTTACTGTTGGGCTTCCAGGTTTTAATATACCAGGACTCTGAAAAAGCTTTCAGGATATCGAGCGGTCCAAACAATGGGGGGAAATGGCATTGGGGTTTCCATGGCAACTGCTGCAAGCTGCTAAGAGGGCTGCTTTGAAAACATATGTCAGACTTGACTGGTTTGTTCACAGTGAGCCTAGCAACAGATTCTGTGTGCAGCCTATCACGCTGTCTTGCAGAGCGTTCACTGGTCTAACATTTGACTTTGCTGTCAGAGGTCTGAGATGATTAAGTCAGAAGAAAACTACCCCCATTAGAAGAGGCAGAGATTGTTTGCGCAAAAACATCATGTTGTCTTTTTTTTTTATCTCAGTTTGTTCTTTTAAAGGTTTTCACAGCAGCGAAAGAGAAAGAAAGAAAAGGCAATGGAGCTTCAAATCCTAAAATCCATAACAGCTAATCTCTCCCTCAGAAAAGCAAACGTTCAACATTCACTGAGCACCAAAATATGATCGCCAATGTCCTCATACTGAGGAACAAGCTTCTTAGTTCTCACAAGGCTTAACAACCCTTCCCTTTGCTGTCTTCGCTCTTTCTTTAACTACAGAAGATTAAACGGCTCAGAGCGAGCGATGCTTTCACCATCAGCATCACTTTTAATTGTTCAGTCAATTTTCCTGACTGCCAAACACTGACCTGATGTGAAGATTTGCAGCCTCTCTCTCTGTTTTACACTGCGTCACTGTAAATATCTGCAACATTAACGTGTTAGATTGCTGAAACCTGAAACTGTTAGAGAAGACACCCTGGGTTGTGGGAGCACAGCATAGGGACTCTTTACTGTGTTATGGCTGAAAGACTCAACTGAAATGTAAACTACTGATGAATTATGAAAATAATTGTTAGCTCCAGCCCTGGTAAAGGTTCTGCCTGTAAAATGCATACTGCTGCTGTGTTCAGCGCCTTTATATCTTTATGTCCCATCTGGTTGAATTCCTATATTTCATTGCAGAGGTGGTGGGTGGGTTGTACCAGCAGCAGCTCAGTGCCATATCACTGCCACACAATGTGAAGAGCAGGAGGGTTGGAAGAAAGAAGGAAGGGAAGAAAGAAAGAGGGAGACGTATGAAAATAATTGAGATGAGGAGGGGGAGAGCTGCCTGGAAGTGGAAAACAGGGAGAGAAGTTGATTAGGAGGGAGGAAGAGAAAGAGAGATGCGTCATACCAAAACATTAGTATGCAATCAAGTTGTTGGTGCGGTGAGGACTGTCGTCTGTCGACGGCTGCCGCAGCCTTTTCAAAGCTGCACCGCAGTGTCACACAAACGCGCAGTACACACTACACAATCAACCGGCACAACAACTCCCACCATTGTCTGTGAGAAAATAGAGGTACAAGAAAAGGATTGCCATTTCCATGACAGTTTGTGCAGAAGAGCTTCATATATCCAGTTATTGATCCATGTCACCCTCTCAGTTTCAGCAGAGGAGCTTATTAGAGGGTTGGAGCTGGAAATGAGCCAGAGCTGCACGCACACATGCACGTAAGCACACACACAAACGGCAGAAAACAGAAATAGTAGAAAAGTGGATAGTTAAAAAAAACAACAACTCAGTATTCTCTTACTGTAGATTGTATCCTTTATTTTTTAATTAAAAAAATATGGGAAGAAAATGAAACCAGTGAAGTCATGTAAAGGAATGATAGATAGATAGATAGATAGATAGATAGATAGATAGATAGATAGATAGATAGATAGATAGATAGATAGATAGATAGATAGATAGATAGATAGATAGATAGATAGATGAAAATTGAAAACCGTGTTTCAGTTTCCCTGCCACAGATTTCCTTTGTGATATTTGTGCTTTCAGCAGCATGCCTGAAGAGTGTGTGTGTGCCTCTCTTTGTGCGTGAGTGTGTGTTTGTGTGCGCATGTTTGGGTGGGGGAGGGATGGGGGACTCTAAGACATTGACGAGCTGCACCCCTCCTTTCTCGCTCTCCCTCTCTCTCTCTCCATCGCCATGGTCCTTGGCAGGTCCTCGTTACCATGGCAACGCTCACATTGCCGCAGGCTGGCTCAAGCGAGGCGCGCTGGTTGAAAAAGAAAGCATGAGAGGAGCGGGAGCGAGAGGGAGAGAGAGATCACTGCAGAGGGAGGGGAGAGCAGGCGAGAATTGGTCCTCCAATTCATTACCCCCCCCCCCCCCAAAAGAAAAAAAAAAAACCTCAACCCAACCCCCCCAACAATCTTATCATTGGCATCGCCACGGCTGGGCAGTAGAAGGGCCTCTACTCTGCTCAGTAGTCTGAACACGTTGGATCCAAACTTCAGACTGCATTTATTATTCATCCTCCTCCTCCTCCATCGCAGACAGCACCGCAGCCTAACACCCAGCTACACACTCACACACACACACACCTCAGGACCTGTACTGAGCTCAGACAGCAGGAACACACAATTAGTATTGCACACAGCGATATATTGCATCATTCTATTACCTTTAGATGGTATAATGCAATACAGTAGAGGCACAGGCAGGTGTAAGATTACTGTCTGTAGATGGAGGTTACAGTGACTCACTGGAACTGAAGACGCCTCACTGCATCAGCTCACGTTTAACCCCTGTAACCTTCCACTTCCACTGACACAGAAGTGAGGTGAGGTTTTTTTCAAATGTTCTTCCTGACTGTCAGGATCAGAAGGTGTCAGAGTTTGTCGTCTTCAAAGCAGAGACATGAGTGCTTATTTTTTTCTAGAAGAACTTTCCAAAGTTATATTCCTCCTCATCAATACTCAATACTGTATATTCCCATGCGCTCAGAGTCTTGTGCTGGTAAGGCCATTGATCGGTCCAGTTCACAGAAAAGGAATCCCTATGGCCCGTAACCGTTTGTATTACATGATTAGTATTCGTTTATGTTGTCTTCACAAGCAAGACTTTCAGTTTTCAGGGATAATTAGGCCGTCATCTGCCCTCTAGTGGATATAGGATACAAAGTTAACAAGCAGGTATGTGGAACAATAATGCAGATGTCACAGATGTGCTCATCACGCACATAGCTAAATGGCACCATATAACCAGATGTTCACACATAGTACTACATGTGTTTTTCTTTTGGGTTTTTTTTTAAAAAGTTTTTTTGTTTGTTTGTTTTGGTGGTGAAATGTCAGTCTGTCCTACTCCAGCACAAGTCGAACCTGCCTCACTGCCTGAGCTCTGACCTCTTGACCCCTCAGCTGCTAAGCTGAGCAGGGACAGTGGTGCATTCAAGCAGGTGAACACATTGAGGCAGGGTTGCTAAGATACAGGCTGAATCCCACCATGGACATCGCAACAAGAACATCAAGAACCCCGCCCCTCTTTTAGTTTCTCTTTTTACGTCCCTAACATCTCAAAAAATAATAAAATAAAACATAAAAAAATGCAAAGACTGTTGAAGCTGCACATCTAACTGTCCTCACAGTTATTAAATAATGAGAACCATTGTTTAATCATATCCCACTTAGTAAAAAAGTTTGTTGAAAAGCCATGTCAGCAAAGTTGAGACATGGTGAAAGAGTAAAGGGTGAAAAGTTGTCGTTACGTCTGAATTTTGAAGAAAAGAGAAAGGCCAACTGCTCTTCACCTCTGCAAACACCTCAGATGGCCAGATCATCAAACCACAGATAAATAAAGAAGAGACATAGCAAAGAATCTAAAATTTTAAATAAATAAATGAAATAATGTAAAAGTCTGAAACACTAAGATGGCAGGATAGCTGTCCCAGCTCTGCGCCCAAAGAACCAGTCGACAGCAGAAACATGTGTCCAGCCATGTTGTTGTGCTGATGTGTAGCCAGCGGCAGTGCTGTCTCTCTACTTGTTATCATAGTAAGGATGTAGGTGAGTGTACTTTTTTTTGTTACTGTTGTTTGGTTTTTATTGGCTGCAGAGGTGCTGTTAATACCTCAGAGCCTATAATAATGTTGCAATTACAAAACAGTGAATCTCTGGCCATGCATAGTAGAAGTACAAGCATTTTAGGGGGGCAAAATTTTGGATTTGACTGGTTTTTATGTCCCACTGACCCCATAAAATACTGTTATAGCCATTTATTTAGATAGATGGCTGCCAAGGTGACAGAACTGCTACTAGAAGGCCCTTCTTGCTGTGAGGCGACACTACTTACCACTGTAGGCAGTCAAAGCAGATTATAGCAATGGTTATGATTCAGGGTGTCAAACATAAGGTGCAGGCGCTAGAATTGTCCTGGCAAAGACTCCAATCCGGCCAAGTGGACAGCTTTGGAAAACTGTATTTTTTAACTGTATTTTAACGAGTTTTATAGATTTTCCTGCTATAACCTAACATTACAATGACATTACACCAAAGTAGTTAAGCAGTGGATAAACAATCAAATGACAGAAAAGTTCCTGTTTTTCACTCTCTACTAAAGAAATTTTGGTTAAAAAACAGAAAAAAGTTTCATCAATCAACAAAAATGTTATGTTTTATAAATGTGGGATAGACTGGGCAGCGAGCTACCAGATGTTTTCTGTAATTCTACACATTTATCATGTAGAAAAACTAAGATGTGCTGTTGAAATTGTAGTTCTTTATCTTATATTAAGACATTGTTACACTGAAAGAAAGTGGGGTTTCACTCATTCAGCCCACTTAAGATCAGAGTGGGCTGCACGTGACCCTCCATATAGAATGGTTTGGACATGCCTGGTTCAGACTGTCAAGTTACCGGAGTAAAACAAGCCATCCATTAATACCAATTTATGACTTGCAGTGGAGGTTGTGTGGCTTACTAATCACAACTGCAACAATTTCATAACTAAAAAATGCTGGAAAAAAACAAACAAACATGCATAAATGTTTGCATTTGTGTACTTATTTTACACATGCTAAACATTTACATTTGAACCAGATTTAAACCAATTTTAGCCTTGATGGGTGCGTACCATTTAGATGTGCTTCAGACCTCTAATCAACAGTTAACTACTCAGTCGAAAGCTTCCCCTGAGAGAAGTAACATCACTTCACCTGCAGTTCTGTGTTGTTGTTCTACTCTTTATCTCCGAAGGATGCATCCAGTATAATGATTACAGGCCATAAAGGGTCAGAAATAAAGCCTTTAGTAGTTTCCTTAATGAGTCATGAAGGCATACAAGAGGATAGAAATATAAACCTTGCTCATATGTTAATGCTGCCCAAGATTATTCCCAGAATGCATAACCACAGTTTTATGTTTCACCTCAGAAGCAACAGAGCCCAGGATGTTTATCTATGGCTACGTTCACACTGCAGGCGAAAGTGCATCAAATCCGATTTTTTTGACCCTATGCGACCCATATCCGATCATGCTATGACAGTGTGAACGGCGCAAATCCGATATTTTCAAATCCGATCTGGGTCACTTTCGTATGTGGTACTGAATCCGATACATATCCGATGTTTTAGAAAGCGACTGCTGTTTGAACGGTCAAGTCGCATTAAATCCGCCTTTTACGTCACCGACACAAGACTGAAGCCAATTATCAGCGCCAGAGAAGCGCCCGAGAAGACATCGCGAACGCTTCCTGGCCATCCAGTGTAGATGTTAGTGAAACTGTTGGGAAGACAATGTGAACATTTTATTTGTACTGTAATCTGCAGATTCTGACAGAAATCTGCAGCTATCATTTGAAGCACCGCTCCTCTCTTAAACAGCAATAAGGATCATTATTAGGTTATTTACATTATTATGTAAATAACAAAATAACTTAAAGCAAAAATTGGGAAACGAAGTCCGAAGTCTGCATATTAAGGGCCATCAGTCAAACAATACTGTTGCTCTGGGTCTAAACAGAGCTCGTTGTGTGTGACAGCTTCTTTTGCGCATGCGGGCCGCTTTGAGCGTTCACACTAGAGCGCGTTTGCTGTCGCATTTTATTTGTAGTGTGAACGAGCAGACAAAAAAATCGGATTTGATCAAAAAATCGGAATTGAGCATTAAGACCTGCAGTGTGAACGTAGCCTTTGTCTCAGATGTGTAGCTGTACATGATAACTATTTGACACAAGTATAAAGAAGCACTTAGATACATTAAATATCAGAGATGGGCAGTAACGTGTTACTTGTAACGCGTTACTGTAATCCGATTACTTTTTTCAAGTAACGAGTAAAGTAAGGGATTACTGTTGCAAAAACGGTAATTAGTTACTTTCCCGTAGGAATGCTGCGTTACTAAAACCGTGATTTTTTTGCGAGAATGTCTCATGACAGTGACATAAGCAAGTGCACCGTTAGTGGCAACAGCTGTGTGCAGATCAACAATGGATCATATATCGAGTGCGGGAGAGAGTATGAGTGTGCAGCGTTTAAAGCGTGGAAGTACTGACCTTACTTTGAGTTTGATTCCATAAAAAGTGACAAAAACATTAGTGTCTGTTGTGCGTGGGAAGAAAACTTCTTTTTACAGCGAAAAAAAACCCCTAAACTTCCGAGCAAGCACCGAGTGCGCTATGACGTAATGTGAAATTCACAGAGAAACTCGCGGATTCTTCAACTGACCACGGCACACCTGCACCAGGGTAAACCTCCGCCTACCCCACTCCTGCTTTACAGGTGAAAATAGAGCAACAGGACCGCTGAGTCTTTGTTTTTATTTATTTTCTGCTGTGTTTTACTTGCATCTATTTGAAAGACTGAGTGTAAACACAAAAAAATATTTTATTTTATGTGCTGGAATGTGTAGAAAATAGGTTTAAATCTTAAACAAATTTCTTCCAGTCAGAGAATGTTGCATATAATTAAATCTTTGCTTGATGCATAAAGTTAAAAGATTAAAACTAATAAAACAAGTTTTAAAAAGAGAGTTTTCCATTTGATTACATTTTGTATGATGGATTATGCAGAAAAAGTAGAATTGGGCTGAAAGATCTATCGCTTTATCACCTCTTCAGGTTGTAAATCGTGTTTTTAAAAAGTCAGAAAAGAACAAAGTATGCATAAACAAGCTTATTAATTCCAGATTTTGTCACAATTATTTACTGTCAGCAGAATGCAACTCTCACAGCTGACAACAAGCCGGCTAAACAACAGCAACAGCTGCTTATAAGCTAACATAATGCTGATTAACAGCTTGATTATATCATCACATTGGATGAGTTTATTCACTAAATAAAGTTTCACTACTGCTGGCTAACAGGATATACTCAACATCAGCATCACTGTTATTGGACAGAAGTCTCATCGCCAAGTTTCGCAGGCTCCTCCAGAGCAAACAGACGTGGACAAACAGTGTGGTAAACAGCGGACTGGCAGCCTAAAACACTGCAGGTGAACTGTGGCCAGAGTTGTTTGTCCTGCAACAGCCACCACAGATAGGATTGCGCACTTGAACTGGTAGAGAGAAGAAAACTGGATTCAGTTGACCGCAATCTGTGATCTACTGACACCTAGTGGTGAGATTTTATACAGTGTGCCTTTAAGATAAGATAAAGTAAGATATTGCTGATCCACATAGTAGGTTCATCTACCTCTAACTTCTATGTGACTGAAAATGTATGCACATGAATACATTTAAAGTGTAAAAAACCCCCAACTTTTTTCATCTATCTGCATGAAAGCTGGGTAAAAACAAACAAACAAAAACAACAACATGTCTTGGTGTGTTTGCTTCCAGTTTACAAAGAGAAGTTTCCCTGTTGGTTTACACACTGCTGGGGCAGGTCTGGTGCAGGGCCACAATGATTCACCTTACATAATCTGGCTGAAATGTCTCCCACCACCTCTCCTGCTACACTCGTCATCTAATTCAGGGCACGTTTTAAAAGGATGACTCAGGTCCAGAGGAACTACACCCGTAGTCAAAATCTCCTTTCTAATCCTTCATTTGTGTGAGCAATTAGCAAATATGTTGTGCTGCTTTTCACTGCTTAAAACTGGCGAAAGCATTCAGACGTGCAGGACACAGAATATAACTGTATTCTTTCAGAGAAGTGAGGTTGTCAAGGAAGCAGAAACCATTACTCGCATCCCAGCAGGTGTATCAATATGAATCTACGAACCCGTTTCTCTGAAAGGAACCCAATTATTTTTTCCTTCCTTGGAAACAAATGTAGTGTAGATGGTATAAATGATGCCCAGTGACAGTTCCTGTGTGCAGCATAACACTCGGGGAAGGCCAGTAATGACTGTAAGAGTGAATATCATGGAGATTTCAACTCTTAGACTTCATCTGCCTGTGTATTTCACATAAAATATCACAGATAGTGAACTCTACATATAATGGAAATGAGGTGAGACTATAACGCTTTGTCTTGACCACACTGGTACGTGCACAGACACACACACAGATTTCTTATGACGCAACCAGGATGAAAGATTCAGAAAAAAACATTATAAAAAGCATAACAAGATACATAAATGGTATTCTACCTTGAAACCAGCTTCCTTGAATCAGCCTGTGTAGTGCTTCACATGCACCATAAAAGCTATTACATAGTTCCTGGGAGATGACTGTTTATAAAAACCTGTTCCTCAGCAGTATTAAAAAGATGCACGTCAGAAAGGGTCAGAGATCACGCCTTTAGCTGTTTCCTTAATGATTCATGAAAGCATACAGGGGGGTAGAAATATAAAGCTTGCTAATGCGTTAATGCTCCCCGATGTCATCACCAACCACTGTTTTATGTTTCAATTCAAAAGCAGCTGAAGCCAGGATATTTTTCTTTGCCTCACATATGTATAACTGAACACTTAAATAACGCATAAACAAAACCTACTAAGTGACCACATATATGCTTGTGCAATCAAGCTGGTAGTTACAATTTAACTACGGGGCTAAATAGGTGGAAGGTTTGGGAAGAATGTGAATAATAACTTGTGGGCTTGTTGCTACTAAATAAGTTGGAGGTTGGCTGAAAAGACTGAGCATAGATACAGAATAGGAGGATTTTTTTATTTGTTTTATTTTTGTGTGTGTGTGTGTGTGTGTGTGTGTGTGTGTGTGTGTGTGTGTGTGTGTGTGTGTGTGTGTGTGTGTGTGTGTGTGTGTGTGCAAACCTGGCCTCAAATGACAAACTATAGCTGAGGTATTTTATTTTGAAATTCAAGAGAGTGAAATCACATTCTCTGACGAATCAAAATTTCAAATCTTTGGCAACAACCTGTAAAGTCTACAGAGGAAAGAGATCATCAAACTTTTTATCAGCACATGGTGAGTGTGGATTCGTACACATGCACAGCTACATCACTGCTGAATAGTGATGGGATTTCCGGCTCTTTTTAGAGAACCGGCTCTTTCGGTTCGGCTCACTAAAAAGAGCCGGCTCTTTCGGCTCCGAACCGGCTCTTCAGGTTGTTTTGTTGCTTTAATTAATTTATTATTAACAATATTATAAAATTATGCACAAAAGGAATTACTAATGTAAAAAAAAAAGTGGTTTTATTTATATATGTTTATATATAAATATATGCGGTGGCCCCTAGAGACAAAACATGTACAAACTCCAAAAAGCAAATACAAACTCCAAAACACATTTCTAGGATGAACTGAACTTCCAAAACAGAGCTACCTAGATCACCTAAATTACACAATTGAAAGCATGAAACCATATGTGTATTGTTTGTGTATTTATACACAAGCATTCATATGTAGTCAAATAATTTTAAAAAACAGTTCATTTACCTGTTATTACCACACACCAAATCCGGTCGTTGGTACTTGCTGGCTTGTGTAGCCACTAGGTAACAAAAGCTCAACACTGCGCCCAGCATCCTGGAGCACTTCTGTTGTCTTTTGTATGTGTTTTGAGTTTTTATGTGCTTCTGAGTTTTTACGTGTTTTTATGTGTTTTGGAGTTTGTACGTGCTTCAGAGTTTGTACGTGATTTGAAGTTTGTATGTGCTTTGTCTGTAGGGGCCACCGTAAATATACTTTTATTTATTCACTCCACATAAAATGTTCTAGCTCTAAGAGCCATTTCGTTCGCGACCGACCCATCACTACTGCTGAACACCATAAACAGGTTTTGGTGTAACATGCGTTCCCACCCAGATAATGTTTTCTTCTTGTTTCTTTCAGCAAAATATTACCAAACCAGATTCTGAGCAGATTACAAGACCACATCTCTGTAATAAAAGAGTGGTCTGCCCCCTATTTAAAATATTTTGAGTAATAGGGAAAAAATATGCCAAAATCAGTCGAAAACTATTGAGAATTTGAAATGGTATCTCAAGACAGGATAGGAAAACATTTAGTCTCAAAACTACAGCAAATGATCTCAGTTCCCGTAGTTGACTAGATGTAAGTAGAAGAATTGAGGCAAATTGAAATGCGTAGCTGGAATTAAATAACGGCTAACAAACGTCAGACAAAACACCCGTTTGGTGCAGTATGCTGGCTGCCTTGAACAAACACAGAAATGTTAAAACTGTTAAACTGCAACAGATCATGCGAATATCACAAGTCTAAAATAGCCTTTACCACAAGTCTGAGCACACCTTAAGGCCAAGGTTCCTTTAATAGTCACTTGAAGCAGGGCTCCAAATCAAGTGTGTAAAAATAACAACAGACATCTTACAATCCCGAGGCAAAATTTCTTAAAGACAAGCATTTTGGGAAATATCGACTTGGCTTGGATTTTAGCCGGCTGCTGGACTCAGGGATAGCAATCAACACTTGCCATTGGTTTGTATATATTTGGATTTTCTGAAAGACAGTGCTTTTTCTTTTTTTAATTTATCGCGTCTGGTCTTTACACATTTTTATTTTATACTATAAACAATAGGAGATCATATATGGAAACAAATGTTTTTTTCTCTTAGTTTAAAAGGTAAGTGCTCAAGATACAAGAAAGCACGAATGAATTTTGTATATTTTAGCCAACACAGTAAAAATTATTTTTCGTTTCATTGACCTTAAGCTCAGACAGCTGCACACACCCTCTCTCAGCAACACAGCCATATGCACTCAGGCACTCAAGCCTGAAAGGTCTGAGGCGCAGGAGCTCGCACACACATTCGACATACCTGTGAGGATACACAGAAATCTGGCATTATCTGCGACTCTCAGAAAAACATTTTAGCCAGCATCTGACATCTGTGGCTCTCGGCTTTAATGACTGCCTGCTACACCAAAAAAATAAAAATAAAAATAGATGACTTGATGCCAAGTCATGTCAAATACACTCAGTAGAAAGAACGCAAAAAATGTTCCTTGTTGTGTTAAGGCTACATTTTACACCTCTAGCATGGTGTTTAGCATTTCGAGTTTGACAGGCCTTTTGAAAAGGCTAAAAAATGTTAATGCACTCATGAGGTTGGATCAATAAGGCTTGCAGCATGTGCAGGGGGTTACTACAGATGGTGAGTGTGATAGCACCAGAGGTGCCTGAGCTCATTAAGAAACAGGACCATACTCCGGTGCAGAGCAGGCAGAGGAGAGGGAGGAGGAGGGGAGGATGCAGAGCATGGACTGAGGTTTTTCACCTGAGTGTCAGAGAGCTCTGAAGAGTCGCTGCCATCAGAAAATGTCAAAAATTATGAATCGCCTCTTTGTGCATTCAGACGGCTACAGCAGATCTGTGTTAAATTAGTTAAAAGAAATAGTAGCATGTAGGTTAGAAGCTCAGGGGTTGTTCAAAGGCTGCAGGCAGCCGTTCCACGCAGACAACTAGCTGGACTGTGGCGCCCTCTCCCTGTCGCAACTTCTTATGAGCACGAAAATTTACCTGAATAACCGCAGTTCATGTGTCGAGAAATCACATTTTCTATAACCATATTATTACATGAGAATAAAAAATCTGCCAATTTGAAGAAAAAAAAGAACACAAGGCTTATTAAACTAAACCATTTTATTTCATGTTAGTCTTTGGGCCATCTGAAAAAACTGGAAGATCATTCATAAAAATCATATTTCACAGAACAGATGGTTTGGATTTTTTTGCCTGACATCACGAACATCATTACAAAACTACACCTCTGTAAACTGGGTACAGTCAAACTGTTGCACAATTTCAAATCCACAGTGTGGAGTTCACACACAAATTCAACTTTCATTCCTTGTAGATGAAGTCACTGCTCTGAAAAGGCACAAGAGGAGAATGTTGCTGGTAACTTGCGTTTGCCAACAGCAGGACAAAAACAAAACAAAACAAGTTTTTCTCATTTTTAATTTCCTTTAATCGCTTTTGGACTTCATGACATTTGTTTTCATGAAACAAAAAAGGTCTCCAGTACTGGACTCACACTGTTTACAAAAACACTAAAACAAATGCTAAATCTAATGAGATGCTGTGGCATTGCTCAAATCTGTTGTGGTTCCTGACACCATTATCATGTGCACTCTTATCAGTTTTGTAGTCGCTGATGCCTCCAGCTGCACACATTGTGTGTGAATCTGTCTCCATCTGGTCAAACTGAAATGAACATTTGTCTTAAAGATGCTAGAGTGAATCGTCTTTATAATTCACCTCACTACTCATTGTATTCACAACGTGCCCTTTTGTTGAGCAACACCATGCCAACGTCTTGGCAACAACAATAGCGAAGTAATTAAGCAGTAAACTGTCTCTGACGTGCTCACATGGTCAAAAGGAAACAAACAAAACTAAAAAACTCCAAAATGACACCAGACTAGTCACCATCACTTCTGAGTTTCTTTTTCTTCTTCTTCTTCTTTCCTGAGACCTCCACTTCTTCACCAAAGAATGTGTCCATGGGTTCACATTTCACAGGCACCTCTTCCACCTTGACTTTGACACTGGGCTCCAGTCCCTCCTCCACCTCCTCTCGCTCTCTGTCCTTCTTTTTCTTCTTCTTCTTCCTCTTCTCCACAGAATAATCACCCTCCTGGAAGGGGAGCTCCATCATTACTTCTTCCCGAAATTCATCTACAGGTTCCTCTTTCACATTCACCACTTCCTCTAGTCGCTCTTTTTTTATCCGTTTTTCCTTCTTTTTCTTCTTTTTCCTCCCTTCCTCTTCCTCATCTTCTTCTTCTTGACCTGCTTCTTCTATGAATCGCTTGACTACCAGAGGTCGGAGAGTTGTGGAAGAGGGCCCAAAGGCAACTCCATCCAACTCATTCTCTGCCACGCAGGTAAGAGTGGGGGTCTTGCTGCCAAAAGGCTGGAATCGCTGTTTGAGTCCAGGCGGTATGGAGGGGGCTGGAGCAGCGGGGATGACCTGAGGGGCCTGATTGTTGCTGCTGTCTCCGTAGGTCTCGCACACATTAAGCAAGCCTGAAAAAGCAGGACCAACAACCATGCCATTTGACGGCTTCTTGTCACTGGTGAGCAGGCGGAGTTCTGAGGTACTGTGGTTGGATGCCAGGATGCTATAGATCTGCTGCCTGCTCCCAGTCTTGGCTCCAGCTTGAGCAGCAGTAGGAACCTTCAGGGTCTGGAGACCAGAGAGGGGCACCTTGATGCCACTGAAGCTGGATGGAATGAGAAAAGGTAAGTATGCATCACTTAAAAGTTTAAACATACTGTTTCTGCTTACACCCTCATGCTGTTACTTTGTTACTTGATATTTAATGTAATTTTAGTACAAAAGCAACATAATTCTCACAATGGGATGTTGAATTCATTACCAGCAACCAACACCTTTACTCACCTTAGCGATACTTGTCATAATGGGTCAGTTACCATTTGTAGATTTTAAAAAGATACTAACAGATTTTACAGTCATTTCAATGACCTGACGACTGCATGACTAGTTTTTAACAAATGCCACGGAGAGGTTGTTGCTGTTAAATGCAGTTAACTCAAAGTTCCACTGTGGAAACTGTGCAACACGGCAACAAAAATGAGACTAGAGGTGTACTCCTTTTGGAAATTACCTAAGTAGATTTAATCTCAGCATTCACTGACCAAAGTGCTGCACACAGTATCTACAACTACACACACACAGGCAAATTATTACGGTAAAAAAACAAACAAAACAAAAAGTGAACACATATGATACAGAATTAAGAGGCGTTCAACAATAAGCAGACACACTAATCGCTCTTTTTTATGTCAAGTGGTAACTGATTCTACAACCGTAGAGGAGCATCTTTAAAGGTTCTGACACTTTTTGTTTAAGACATGATATTCAGACATATAAGAGAAGTTTGCCAATGGTTCAGAGAGACCTGGGAGCTGTAAACAAATAAGATTTGTAATCTTAAACTGAATTCCAGAATGAGATGGGGTGAGCAGTGACTCCATCGTTTCAATTTAACCAAAACCTCAGAGGATATCTGGGAGATTTCGCTTCAGTAACCGGAGATATGCGAGGGCTGATGTCTGTGTGAATGTTTACTGATGATATCAGAGAGATCTTCAGCTTTTGGCTTCTTTATGAAAGTATTATTACTGTGGCATTTGCATCTAAAACTTGTTTGTGGTTTAAACTGTTTATATGATTGCGTGGAGAGGAAGGACAAAAAAACAAAAACAAATCAATGCCTGGAAATGAACAAATAAATGAATGAATGAAATGAATGAATGAACCATTGCAAAAAAGAAAAAAGGCTAAAAAATTGTTATTATGTTAGAAAAAAAATGTTTGCTGTGTGGGATAAAGGTAAAGGCAGACTGTACCCACCATTTGGGATCAAAGCTGGCAGGAGCTTTAATGAGCCATAACTCATTCTTGTTCTTCTTGAGGTTTTGTGCGAGAGTGCTGCTGCAAGGCTCATGGCAGAAAGAGACAAAGTCAGGAGGACACTGGTACCTTGTAGTCTTATCTGTGGATTAAAAAACAAAACCATCGAGTCAGAAGCACAGAAACTGGAACACGTTTTAGTGTGGATATTAACTTTCTTCTGTTGCTTTATCTAAACCACATATTTAATGTAAACACAATCGTTACCGCTAGCCTGCTATACCGTTTGCCGTCCTCTGGCTACTTCTAAGCCTTAATGAATCTGCTCTAACGTAAGTAACTACTAGCATATCACCTCCATTATTACACCAACTTCGTGCAACGTCTGCGTGTTAACTTACCGGATTCTGTCGGTTTGGGCGCCGATTCCACACCAGTGGTGTCCGCTTCATCTTCGCTCGATGAGGATATGTCTTTCGGCATTTTTTTATTTTAAAATACGATCAAATTTCTGAAATTAAAAGTTTCTGTCTCCAATCGCATGGCTTGTGTGGGAGGCACACGTGTTGACAAAAACTGAACCGTGACCTTTAAGTATTTCACTTCCGTGCCAGTTCTCACTGTAGTTCCACGACGAGGCCCTCTATTGACTTCGGCGAGTAAGCAAACTCAAATACCCACAATTCACCTCACGTGGTTACGTAACGTTCCAGAGCCAGTCTGGGAAGCCGTTGACAGCGGGGAAGAGTAGGCCGAAGTCGGTAAACACAACAAATATATCAAAATTAGTTGCAAACAACCAAAGTATTTGAGCTAATTTCATATATGTAGAATGCGTAATATTATTTTAAAGCTGTGTGAGGTCCGTTAGGGGACGAAGTCAGTAGCAAAGAGGGCGTGCACCTGTCCACGCTAAGTAGGTTAACGCAGCTAACCTGTGCTAGCACGTTAGGAGGTTCGCTGAACACGCTCAGGTTAGCTCGGCCAGCCATGTCGTCCCCTTCCTCCTCCAGGCGCCAGTGGTGCTACCTGTGCGACCTGCCAAAGATGCCATGGACCGTGGTGTGGGACTTCAGCGAGGTGGTCTGCCGTGGATGCGTGAACTACGAGGGAGCCAACCAGATTGAATTCCTGATCGCAAGCGCCCGCCAGTTGAAGCGAACTCACGGCATGCAGGACGGTAACGTGAGGTCACCTGGTCCCTCTCCCAATAAACACGGCACATCAGCCCGGGGAGAGGTGGCGGCAGACGGAGGCAGGCCGCACGGGGACCGTTTCGAGAGGGGAGGAAGAGGAGAAATTACCGCTTCAACTATTCGTGTACCGCCAAACGGGCTGCATCGTGACGGGCAGCCGCCTCAAGAAGTTAACCGTCAGAGCCCCAGTGGCAGCCGGAGATCCATGATTAGCGCAGCCATCCCTCCTAATCTAGTGACTCAGAGTATTGCAGGTATTCCCGGTATTCCCCCTGGGATACTTGCAGGGATGCCTGCGGGTCTGACGGCCCGGACAGCCCCTATGAGCAGCCCTATGATTTTCCCTGCCCCTGTGCTGGCAGAGATGAGCCGCAGACAGCTGGGAATAAGCATGGGGATCACCCCTTTTATCGCGCCAGAGCTGGAGCGAGAGCTGAGTTCCTCCCAGAACCAGCCCAAGACGCAGACCCACACAGTTGTGGCTGGCAGCAGTACCAGCAAGAGTACAAGCTTGGCTTCTTCATCGTTCTCCATGGCTGGAGGTGTAAGCCAGACTAGTCCTAAACCTGCATCATCTCCAGCCAGGCAGTCACGCCCCCTAACTGCAAGGTCAGGAGGAGAGCCCCTAGGATCCAGCACCTCAGCGGAGGCAGCTACCGCCGCTGCCGCGTTACCCCACAGTGGTGCCTCTGAGCTGTCATCTGCATCTGCCAATAACAGCCATTCGGCTGGAAACAGTCTGTCCTGCACCTTGTGTCATGAGAGACTGGAAGACACCCACTTTGTTCAATGTCCATCAGTGCCAGGCCACAGGTTTGTATGTTTGTCATTTATTTATTGTTATATAAATATCCTATAACATTGTTTGTTTTTAGCTTTTAGCCAGGTTAGGTATTTAAATATGTCTTGCATACAAAAGCACGTATTTGTTAAACTGGTTATAAATATATATCCTGCAGTTGTTAGCGTCCAAAATAATTATGTCCACTGTAATACTCTTCCTCCGCCAAATATAGGTTCTGCTTCCCGTGCACAAGAGGGTATATCCAGAGTAGGCATGGTGATGGGGAAGTGTACTGCCCCAGCGGAGAGCGCTGTCCATTGGATACCTCTCCCAACAGTCCCCCATGGGCCTTCATGCAGGGGGAGATAACCACCATTTTGGGAAATGGTGCTGCCAGTTCAGGATCGAGCGGAGCAGGGTCTGCTTCAGCTCCTGCATCAGCTCCTACATCTGGAGCCAGTACTGGTCCTGGAGCTGCAGCTTCATCAGGGCCTGGAAGTGGAACAGCAGCAGGAGCAGCCGGAGCAGGGAGTGGGAGTGGAGATGTCACTGTCAAGAAAGAGAGAGAGACGTGATGGTGGTTTCAGTGGCAGCATGGACCCAGCACAGCAACAGGCAGGTCTACAGGCATCTGACCTTTGTGAAGAAAATTTATAAAAAGCACTGATGTTTGGTGTTTTTGTTATTGATATAAAGTGGGACACAAAATGGGGTTAAAATACAACAAGAGATGCTCTCCTGTTGTATTCTACAAGTGATTTAACAGTAATATCCATAATCCCAACCATGGTATGATCGATATGCTTGCAGCTGATATTAACTATATTTTCATGTGTTTGTTTTCTGTCCCAGAATCGTATCCCAGATCAGAACAGACGTCTCCCCCGAACAGCTAAGAGTCCCAGAAGAGAAGCAATGCAACAACCTACAAATCTCAAAACATCCACTAAGCAAGTTAAACTGCTTGTCACATTGCAATGAATTCAAAACTATTAGGCCTAATCAGAGATCTGATGATGGCAGCAAAGACTGCCTGCACACATCACTTGTTTTTTCTCTGAGCAACTGCTGATTTTTGCCACTGTATAGTGAGCTTGTGAAATTAAATTTCCCAATGCATTCTGTGCATTGCGCGCTCACTTGCAGCAATGCTGTAAAACAGTTTAATGCCATTTTAAATTTTCAGTCCAGAAAACAGCAGAGATACTAATGGAATATCACCACCACAACCAGACATACAGCGTATACATATCCCTAATCATGCGATGGTGGAATCACATATTCAGGAAGACTCACAAGCTGGACAGCGGCTACTGCTTAAGAGTTGGTAATTAGTTCTGTTACTTGAAACAAGCATCGCTTTCACGTTAGCAGATGGATATAGATTATAGCATTCCTATCTGAACACATACAATGCAGCTTTGTCAGGTGCTTCCTGGATCTTCCCATTAAGCACAAGATATCCTTTAGTGTTGGTGCTTTGGCACTATAGCTGCGCTACATTGGCTGCTGAGGCGTAACAGCAACTTTTAACAGGAGTGCAAAGGCCTAGTGAGGATGTAGAGGTGATGATGGCACATTTTACTGGCTTGACTGCCAAGAGACCCTGATTTGTACCCCATTCATAGCTGTGTGTTTTATTCTTTGTTTTTGGTTTTTTTTACCTCGGTTTATGCTCTCAGATCCACTCACTGGTTAGGTTTAGGCACTAAAGACTACTTGGTTAAGGTTAGTGAACCCTGCTCCTTGACAAATGATGCGTTGCAAGCGATTGATGGCTCATTTATACAATAACCCAGTGTGTCACAGCAAACATGCCAAAGGACACTTTGAGCATAAATTAGTTACGGTTTAGCTACAATACGTGGTACTGATTGGCACCTTGGAGATAAAGACAAATACTTTAGTCAAAGCAATTGACATCAGTTTAATTTGTGTCAGTGATGATTTGTTAGGAGACCTGATAGATGAGTGATTAGAGTTCTCAAACTCTTAGACAATAGCCGCTTCCCAGTGTTGTCAGCATACACTCAGCTTTGTGCAGGAAAAAGCACAAATATATATACTACATATACACATATATATATATATTTACATGTATGTCAAAGTATATCTAAACAGCAGCCACAGCTGTTCTTTTTATTGTTGAAAAGTTGAGTTAATTGTCTTGGGAAAAAATGCCATATTATTTACCAATGCTTCATCAAATGAAATATTTTCTGCTTCTACAAGTTAAATTTACAGCTTATAACTGACATGACACTGACAGTGATGATGTAATGTACCTTCAGCAGATTTTTTTTTTTTAATTGCTTCATGACTGAGTCTGTGTCCTGATGCACAGATTTTTCTTTCTTTCTTTTTTCTTTTAAATCTCCAGTAAAACATCTAAACAAACCTGCGTTAGATGTGGACAGAATGCCAGTAGAGACATTTCTGTGCGCTTGTGCATTTGTTGTTTTTGTTTTGGGGTTTTTTGTCAGCTTAAATTGAAGCTGACTTTAACTCAGAGAAAGGAGAATATTTTGCTGTGTAGACACAACCAGTTAACCTGTCAGCGCGTCAACCAGCAGCAGAAACTCAGTGTTTGACTGTATTTAAATGTTGCTTTCATACAAGATCCAGCCCAGCCTACATTTTACCCCGAATGTATATAAAAAAAATCTATTGACAGGCCTATGATTATATTTTATACTAGAATGTTAAATGTTATATACTGTAAAGAACTGTAATAGTACACACGTGCAATCCTTAGACATAGTACATGCAAGAGTTTGACATATGGTATTAAAAAAAATTGCGCATCATTTCTTAAACTTTTTTTTTTAAGTGAGAATCCACTGAAAAGCAGAAATCTTTGTTTCTGATCAAGAGATGTTTAATAAATCTGTGTGGTCTGGTTTCCAGTCATACTATTGAACATTGTATATTATTTCCCATTTGCCATATTTCAAAATGAATTTCATAAATATATTAAAGTGCGCAGGGATTTCATGTTCCTAAATTGAACAACCAGACATTGTAATGATAATATATCAAAATGAGTTTGTTTTTTGGTGGATTCTCTTTATGTGCAGCGAGTACTTGACAGTACAGAAGCACAGACAAACCAAAGGTAATTTTATGCCCAAAATGATGTTTATAATTGTAAATGTTTTATGGAAGACATATATTTCATTATTTTTCAACCAGCTGGTTCTCTTCATTAGGCCGTTACAGTTAACAGGCCAATGTGTTCTACTGTACTTATAGGATATGTACAATCTATAGTCTGCAGCAGATCCTTACATAGCACTTATATATTTTAAAGGGGACCTATTATGCTAATTTCTAGTTCAGTATTTTTATGTTTTACTTTGCTAGAGTTGCTTTGCATGATTCATAGTTCAAAATAATTCACATTTTTTCTCAGACTGGGCCTTGATGCAGCCCTCCAATTCTTTCTGTCTGAAATGAGCCATTTTATGGCCGTTCTCCCTTTAAGTCATCTTTCTTCTGATTGGCTGCCTATCGCAAACAGAAGTGTCAGAAACTGAGTGTTTAGAGCCTGAATTATAAAGTGACCAGGATTACATGTACATACACTAACCTCGTGTTTTGAAATTTTAGCCATGTTTCTTATATGCATCCACCTCAGTATATATTTGACAGAAATTCAGGAGGGAAAAAAGCATAATAGGTCCGCTTTACAAAAAGATCCCACAGATCAGGCCTGTTGTAGAGAAACATCTTTGAAGAAATGTAATAGTATAATATGCACTGATACGTCATGCAATCCCTTGTTAAGTGCCTTTTAAAAATGTTTACCATCTGTTTTTGTGTCTGGGAACCTCAGGGGAAGTTAGGAGTGCAATGGCTTCTTTTATTGTCTTGTCAATGATTAACCTGAATCTGCTTCCCTTCGATCACCATCTGACCGCTTTTGCTTTTATCTGAAGCCTTCGTAAAGTTGACAGGCCCTTCGTGTTTTATTTGAATCCTCCCACTACGTTGTTTTTCATTTATGTGACTTTTTTTTGTAGATCTGTCAGTTTTATTGCAGCTTCCTGTACAACATAAAACCAGGAATAAATGGGATGGAAACATGTCCTTCTCTTTGTTGTTTATTTACAAGTTTTACTGAGTATCTTTACCTGTTTATTGAATTATTTCTGGGTAAAACTTCATATAATGGAACTGCTCACCATCCTTCTGTTAGAATCGAAAGACTTAAGTGCTAGCTGTCTGAAATTGCTACAAGTCAAGGAATTTTCATATATTTATTGCTTGTGCAACCATGCATCCTTATTCTAATTATCTGGGCCCAGCACGCTGGAGTAGATCTCTGAGCAGTGATGCCCAGATCTTCTGCTTTCCAACCACTGCTTACAGCTTTTCCAGAGTGGACATTGGGGCATTCCCAAGCCAGCTTAGTTTGGGACTGCCAAAACTGGTTTCACTAGTGTCTAATGTCCATCATATGGTGTGTTTTGCCTTTTATCTGTTGGTATTTATCAGCTCTAATGCTGAAAATGTGTCATTTAACCTGCAAGACTTGCCTATAGACTTGGTTACAGCTAAACTTCACGTCTAATTCACCTTTAAAATCAAAGAGTGAGAATAAAGCACCTCTGTGTTTTAATGTCACAGCAGTTCGAGTCTGTGAAATTTCTTATTATATCTGTGCTCCTTTATAATCCTAACAGAAGAAACTGCACAAAGCATAGCTGCGACTCGGTTTTAAGGGCCACATGATGGCGCTCCTGGTCTTAGCGTGCCTTACGGAGAAGACGCTGTGTGGCAGCATGATCTTTTGTCAGGTCCATTAGGCCTACAGCCTGTGGAGTCGGTAATCCTTTAAAATCGAGAACTGTCGCACTTTGACCTGTTACTGCCTAAAAACCTTCTGTTTTCACCAAAGATGCCACAGCTTCAGGTGCCTGCCCTTTGTCAGTAGCTGTAGTAGTAAATAAACTTGTCAGCCTGAATAAAGTTACGCACTCCTGATTAATTTTCACTATTTTGATTGTGATGAAGAAAAGGGCGGGCAGTGGCCCTATAAATGTCCCTCCCCATCGTCCTCCAGTTGCGCGGATCTGCTGTTTTCTCCATTAGTGTCAGCTCGTTACAGCTATTGTTAAACCAGTTATGGAGGTGTTAATGGCCGGTGGAAGATCCATTGGATTGAAAAGCAGCCCGCAGAGTGAGAGAGGTGGCTTTGAAAAGTTCGATTAAAGGTGTTTATTAGACGCAGCAAAAAAAAAGTCTTGGAAAAAAAACATACTGAACCCTTTTACGCAGCAGGTGTGTCGATATATAAGTATCAACTATGATCAGTTAAACAGGTTGTGCTTGCAGGATTGTCTGTTTTTGTAGAATATTTGTTATTCTTAAGTTTAACAGGACAGAGAAGTTGTAAACACCACAAACCTCTCCAGAAAAAAAAAACATGCAAACTTGATTAATATTTATGAACTCGAATTTCCATTTGAGACATTTGCGGGGCAGTAGGCAAATGATTAGCAGATGCGCTTTAGTCTGTCCCGTTTTATTGACTCATACTCGGATAACTGAAACCTTGTAGGGGAGAGGTTTGAGGCCTTAGGGTAAAGCAGTTTGGATCGTTTCCGCCCCTGAAGAAAACAGAAGACGTTGAAATTGTAAACGTGAGTAAAAATGGGATAAAATCAAGGCTCCATTATAATAAAGAGTCGTTTCGTCCACTTCTCATTTAAATTCACCAGTACGTCAAATTAAAGTACATTTTAACCCGGAAGCTTTTTTTTTCATGTGACCTCAGAGTTGATTTACAAATATTTTATCCACGGAGAAAAATAAATCATCCAGGCTTGGTTACATCGTTACGACATTCAGGCGACATTCCACGTTTAATGGATGTGACAGCACTTTGCAAGCAGGTGATAATCTGTGAGTCTTTGACAGGTCATATCATGGAAAGCGTCTGATTAACTATAAACTGACCCGAGTCCCTCCCTCTCGTCTCTGTTTTCGTGAGGGCAGCGGGGCCTTTATGTGGACGCCACGGAGAAATTTAATGGCTGTAAACGTCATGTTTCCAAGAAATGTTCACGCCGCTGAATCCTTTACACTCTGCATAATATTGTTGCATCTGAGCACTAACAGGCCAGTTCCTTCCTGTGATTTCCACGGGATCTTATCGCCCAGTTTTAATCCCGTCGACCTCCCGCCTGCGCATCAATTACATCTCCATTGACTTGCCATTAAGCATAAGCATTGACATTCACAGGCCTCCGTCTGCAGCGAGGCCTGATGTGTATTCCACAATACAGGAGTCCTGGCCCATGCATTAGGCCAGGACTAGGCTACATTATTTATTTCTTTGTAGCGACGGGCCTCCTCTGAGAAAAAAGAAGCTCTCCAACAAAGTTCCCATGGCGAGGAGGTCTCTCACATTCAAACGACCCCAATATGCGTAAAATGCGCACATGAGCCATCGTTACCCAACAGTTGGATAAAGATCTGTCTGTTTATGCACGGGGATAAGCTTCTTAGTCAGCTGTGTTTACTTTTTTACTCCTTATGTTTTACTTGGTTTTCGTGACGAAGATTCAGAAGAAAACAGAGGCTGATGGTGGAAAATTGAGAAATTTGATGTTCTCTAATCTTCTGATAAGTCTCAGGTGATTCGTGCTATTATCAAAATATGTGAAGGTCAAAGTTGTCACGATTAAATATTTTGTTATTCAAGCCAGAATTCTATTTTTCGAATTCTTTTAGAAAAATCGCGTTGCTAGCAAAACTGCAGAAACCAGACGCTGATTGTTAAAAGAACTGAAAAAATAATTTTGGATTTTAATGAAGCGCTTTTATGTAGATTTTTTTATTGCTCCAGTTTCGAAACGTGTTTGATATTTAACTTTTCGTCATGACCAACAAAACGTAACTCTTCTGAAATACTGAGAAACATCCCAAAAATGGGCACAGCTTTTGAACAGTAGTACGCTTGCTCGGCTGGTTTTCGCCAGCACAGCCGCGGGGCCGATATCCAGCACGCCAGGGGGCTACATCTGCCTTTTTTGCCGGGCCCTTCCTGCCCAATTCAAAAGTGAGGGCTGGGCGGGGCCGAGCAGAGCCTTATAAGAGAAGGGCGCCCAGGTTCCTCTACTGTATTTCCAAGTTATATCTCCGTCTGTCGCGCGCTGCGTCCCGAGGGCCCGGTGACCAAAAGAAAAAACGAGCCACGAGAAAGAAGCAGAAGTCTGTTGAGCATTAACAAATTTAAAGCTGCAAAACAATGGATTACTGACAACTAAGAAACGCTGACCTACCTGTTCTTCGGAGCGGAATCGCATCACTTTTTCATTTTTACGCATTTTAGACTCCGTGCGACAAGGAGAACCCTTTCTGCTTGGATTTTCTTCCCGATACGTGCCAACTTTTAGGAGGACTTTATATTTATTTTTGTTATTCTGAAAACTTCGGTCACAGATAAAATATTCTCTTCTGAAGACTTTTGTTTGGGATGTTGAGTTCTGTGAAGATGGAAGAGTGGAATACTTACTACACAGCCAGCGAGGCCAGCGAGGTAATGACAAGCGAAAACGTGAAAATATCAACAGTAACTACAAATAAATCCAGTTTTTTCTTTACTCTTGTTATAAATATTGCCAAAGTTTCCGCCTTTGTTTTGGGGGATTTAAAAAAGGGAGAAAGAGAGACAGACCGTGAGGGAAGACAAAATGTTCGCTTATGGAGCGGGACTCCGAATCAAAAGTAGTTGCTTTGATACATTCGAAAATAATCTTATAAAAGTAGGCGAAAACCTCGAATTAACATGGAAATATTATGACACTGTCTTAAAAATAAAAACATCCACGTATGGCATTAGTAATGGAAAATCAAATCTCGGGAATCTGGACAAAAAACAAACAAAAAAAAAAAACCCCGAAAAAACTAAAATTAAGAAAATAATAATATCGTAATATGTGAGTAACTAATATTTTTAGCAGTTATGGTAAACAAAGATCATAAATAAATCAAGAAATAAAAAGCAAGTCAGGAAGGGGCTCGCTTCTTCTGCAAAATAAATACTTTGATTTTAAATCAACAATGAGACAGTTATAATTTAACGGATTTCGTAATAAATAGTCTGTGAGAATTATATGATGTTTTTAAAGGACATAGTCTCACTGTTAGGCCTTAATCCTTTGTGTCTCTACTCCGCTTAAGTGTTGCAACGATTCAAGTGTAAATGAAACAAGACTTTTTCCTCCCTAATTAAATTAGGAGTTAATTCCAGCAGCAGCAATTCTCACCTCAACCCAGCCTGATTAAATTACCGAGAAGAAAGCGTTTGATAATAATTAACCAAAACTAAGCGGGCTAAGATACTGTTTTTTATCACCCGCAGATTTAGTATTTTCGCATCCATAAAAATTAAATATCAGTAAGACTCGGGATTCAGAGAAGCACAATTCTTGACATTTAGCTCTGAATTATTCAACTTTATTCCACACAAAAAGGACTTGGAAGTAGTATCACTCCTCCACTTTAGGTTAAATACTGAAGAACTTGTTTTTTCCATGGCAGCAGTGGAGGAGGCCGTCTGACCGAGAGGCACCATGACGCGCTTTTTACGCATTTTCAGGTTAACATCGCTGTGTGAAATCCATGTCCCCTCTCAGCACACTGAGAGCTTCATTGTGCATTGATAAGAAGTGACTTTTAACACTGGGAGTCTGGGAGTGTTTCCTTTCACATTTCACGTTTTGCCCGAGAAATTTAGATCAGTTATTTCCAACAGAAGTGTTAAAAATCGAAATCAAAATTAGATAGTTACAGAATTTATATAATTATTTGTCTTATTTAATTTCTTTTCTGTGTTCACATTGCAACTAACTAGATTTTGTCCCTCCTGTTTACTCCAGATGTACTCATCTCCTACAACCATGAACTCTGGTCTGGGCTCCATGAGCTCTATGAGCACCATCAATAACTACATCAACTTGAACCCAGCCACTGTCTCGCCTGCTGGTATGAACATGTCATATCACCCGCCCACCACCAGCATCAGCAGTTCACCACTGGCCTCAATGGGCTCCGTTCCCGGCCACATGTCCCTCTCCCCAGTGGCCCCGTCCCTCACCTCAGGCTCACTAACTCAGCTGGGCCCTGCTGCTCCAGGCTCCCTGAGTTCTTTGTCCCACTACCAGGACATTAGCCCATCCATGAGTCAGCTGGGATACACCTCTCCTGCAACTCTGAACCGAGCAGGGGCAAAGGAGATTAACCCAAAGCCCTTCCGACGGCCAATGACCCATGCCAAGCCACCATACTCCTACATCTCCCTCATCACCATGGCCATCCAGCAGAGTGGCAGCAAGATGTTAACCCTGAATGAGATTTACCAATGGATCATGAACTTGTTCCCCTACTACCGTGAGAACCAGCAGCGCTGGCAGAACTCCATCCGCCATTCCCTCTCCTTCAACGACTGCTTTGTGAAGGTGGCTCGCTCACCCGACAAGCCGGGCAAAGGCTCTTATTGGACTCTCCACCCACAGTCCGGCAACATGTTTGAGAACGGCTGCTACCTGAGGCGCCAGAAACGCTTCAAGATTGAGGACAAGTCAGCAAAAAAGGCAGCCAAGAACCAGGACATGGGCTCAGGAAAAGTAGTTCACAGTGTCGATCTCTTGGTGGAGGATCGCAGCCCTGGAGGTGGATCAGAGGGAGCAGACTCCACCCACTCGGATAACTCCCACCCGGGATCTTCAGATGACCAGCCTCATTCCCGAAACTCGATGGTTTCATTGGAATGTCCACCATTGTCCTCCTCACACCTCCACAACCCACCTGTCTCCCTGCCACCCTCCTCCACCCCCTCATCTTCCATCTCTCCATCCTCCATGCCCCTCACTGGCACCTCTTCCTCCAACCCACTCCTCCACTCCCAGACTCTACCTAGTAGCTCCCACCTCCTGCCGAGTGTCATGCAGCAACACATGGACATACAGAGCGACCCCCTCAAGTCTTTAGACCCCCACTACAACTTCAACCATCCATTCTCCATCACCAACCTCATGTCCAACGAGCAAAAGATGGACCTCAAATCCTACCAGGACCAGCTGATGACCTACAACACCTACACTGGGACCTCTCCTGTAGCAGCGAAGCAGATCTACGACAGCCCGGGGCCGACCACAATGGACTCGGGCGCTTACTACCAAACTCTGTACAGCCGCTCAGTACTCAATGCCTCCTAATATGGACTTTTAGCGACTCCCACACACACACACAAACCTGCTCATGGAGGAAAGCCAAGATGGAGACTTCTGTGTCTCCCTGCATCTGTTAAAATGGACTCCAATGCTTTTGCCATCTTCCTCTTTCATTCTCTCTGCGTCTCTGGACTTCAAAACTCACATCCAAAATAAAATGGCTGCCATGTTTAGAGGGACAAAAGAACACACCTTTTCTTTTTACCATCTCTGTCAAACAAGGAGACAAACTGGTTACACGGAGGACAGAAAAGTGAAGCTGGACAATAGGAGGTCTTAAATGATAGTGAAGTCATTTAATTTGTCTGTGTGTAAGTTAAAGTCCAATCCTGAGAATTGTGTGTGGCAAAAATAGCCTTGTATAAAATGTAAATAGAGGTAATGAGGAGGGGAAAGGATATTTGCATTTATTTATGAAGGGAGAAATTTTAATATAACTTGTATTGTGCTCTGTCGACCAGTTACAACCGCAATGTGAGGTTTCGTTTTTTATCCAGAGGAAAGTTTCAGGTTACTGCTTCAGGCAGGTGTTACTGCAACTGGAGACATTTAAATTCATTTCCTTGTGAGTGTGTTACAACATTGGTCATTTTTTTGTTTTCACGCCCTGATCTGTCGTGTTTTTGTCAGATCGGGCATCTGTCAATTTAAACATGTAGCTCATGAACTCTGTGCTTTCAAAAAAACGCGTCGTCTTTTTGGTTAATATGAAGAAAAAAAACATTGTGTTCCTGCTGAGGTTTAGAGTAAAACAAAGTAACAAAAAAAAGAGAAAAATCTGTAGTGAGAAGGAAAGATGCAAAGCAACTGTGGTAAAAAAAAAAAAAAGTGATGTGTTTCAGATGACCAGAAAATAGTTCCTTTTATTACTGCGTGAAGCATTTTAACTGCATGCCTTTCCAGAGACTGTAACATTTCGAATAACAGTTAACTGGTGAGGTGCATGGAGGAGTTCTGTCAGTTACTAACAGTGGTGGGAGGAGAGATGCACTACTGGAGGATTTATATACAGTACTTTGCACTATAGAGCTCTCAATGGCCAGGTGGGCTGATAGTGTGTGTGTGTGTGTGTGTTACAACAATACGTAGGAATGTCCTCCTTAAACTGTCAACGGATCAGCTAAGTAGTAACCATGTAAAAGTGGGTCAAAAGACCGCCCCCATGTCTGAAAAGTGCCTTTTCTTCAAATGACTGCTGATGTGAAGAGATCAATGTATGGATGATCTTTTGAAGGATGATAAGCAGCAGAGGATGCAGAAGTTTCAGGTCACGCGATGTCCTCTGTGGAACATGTTTTAGTTTCAATGCCAAATGTCCTTTATTTAAAATATGTTGCTTTTCCAACTTTGAAAGTGTGCTGATATAATATATTGTTTGTGTTTCCTTTTCTTTCGGTTTAAGTGTGATCACACTGATTCATGTTTCTTTTTTCTTATTAAAGAGGGGACAAATGGTGTCTTTGCTTTTCTTCTTTCCATCATTTTTAATAAAGGAAGAGTTTGTTGGTCAGCACATCCTGGATCAAACATAAACAAAACAGCAAATCCTTAGCGTGGATTTGCTGTTTTGGATTAGAAGAAAACACATCAGCTCTTTAAGGATTTCACACAGATAAAGCATTCAAGAATAGCCTTTTATTACAGATTTTATTATTTCAATAAGTGAGACAGAATAAAAGTTGAGTCTTTTTAAAGATCATTTTTGCAAATGCACAAACATTTCTAAAAGTTAGCCACTGAAACAAATGTTACAGCAAACAAATCAATTATAAAATTATATTTTTCTACATCCTGCACTATTGTTGGCAGCACATCTCTTACTTGTCCTGGCCAATCAGTCACAGCTCTTTGGTAGGGTAGTGCTGCAGGAATAGCACTGCCTTGTTGAAACAGCTCCTGACCAAATGACTGCGGTGTGCGACATGTAGGACATGTAGGACTGGTAGACTAAACATGGCTGGATCACACTGAGATCCTCAAAGCCGACCTCTGCGCAGACCCTCTGCCTGGGCGGCATCGCACACACACAGAGTGAGGCCCTGACCACTCCAAAAACTACTGACCTGCCTCTGACCCTGCACTAGAAAAACCGTCAGCAAGTCAACGAAACAAAAACAGGGGAAAGTAGGAGCAGGACATTTATCTTTTTTGCCTTTAAGGACCAATTCCAGAGAGCTCCACCTAAACAGTAAACACACAACTTTCTGCATGTTTAAGGAGATTTTTCAAGCAAGGGAGCAACAAAATATATAGACTAAGCATGGACACTGGCTGAATCTCTTGCAAAATATGGAGAGGATGAGATAGTATAATCATACATATGAAAATGTTGACTTCAGAGAAAATTCTTTTCAACACTAACGGTTCTTGCTTGGAGCCTGCATCGAAATGCAGGTAAATTCATGCTAAAACCACCAATTCATGTCTAGAAACATGAACAAATACAATGCTATTTTGTCACCAAATTATTTAATAGGAGTTAATGCATTGACACACACACACACACACACACACACACCGCACGCTGGCACGCTGGCACGCCGCCTGTCTACCTGCCCTACTCTCTACCTGTCTGCATGTTTGACAGTTGCTCAACCCAACCCTATGCTGTAGCTGTTGTCACAGATTTGTCCCTGACTGCTCTTTTATCTTAAGCACAGTAACAAATAACGCCAGTGCATATGATCAGCAGCAGCACACACTCTGAAGATATTGGCCTCATTTTTAACCTTAGTCTGAATCAGTGTTTCTGACTTTCATTTTTCTGTCTGTTTCTTGCAGCAAGATGTTTTCGCCAAAAGTATGGTGTTGTAAGTCATTTAACTCATGTAGGTTTTGTTAGCAAACTGTATTCATAGAGTACATGAGTGAAATGCACAGACAAACATGTCTGCAAATTAGTGCTAAGGAACAGCCGGCAAAACTGGAACGCTCGTGCGGCCGTCAGAGGAACTGAGGTGCTCGCACATCAGCTTAATCCTTCAGACCAAGAGGTTACCACCAACTTACCAGCCTATTTCTATTAACTATTGGAGACAGTGCCTACTTGATTCTTATGAAGAATTACGAATGAATCAAGTAGGCAAGACATGTTTAAAAAAAGAAAAATTAACTATTAGAGAGAGGAGGAAAAAAATATAACTAATCTTTCTTTCCTTTCCATATGGTTGTCCTCAACACACACACAGGCAAGACACTCTCATACATATGCCTTAAAGAAATAAAGAAATGCTAAGTGTGAAACTTGGGCAGTTCTTGCATACACAATAGTCCCTTTGGAGCATTTAGCTTGATAAGATAGGCAAGCACCCACCTGATATGGTCTCCACAGCTACAAAGACACACACACACACACACACACACACACACACACACACACACACACACACACACACACACACACACACACACACACACACACACACACACACACACACACACACCATTAGGTTTAAATGTAATCATTCTCCTCCTCTGTGTTCGTCTCTCAGGCCAGCACACAGGAAGGTGTTCCAGGTATGACTAACCTGACTCTATAATGTCACTCATAGTAATCAGGAGACCTCGCTGATAGTGGTCACATTCATTCCAGACTTTTGGTGAAGGAAAACTGATTAGAGTCTATCCACAGATAACACACTGTGACTTAAAGGTTTGAAGGGGCAACAGTGCAGCAGCTCGAGCAATTTCAGCACCAAAGAGAGAAAAAATTCAGATGTGACCCTTACATTTGTAACCTTTCATCTGTAATCTGTAACCCTGGGCTGACCGAGTTTCCAGACATGGGACTCTTTGAAAACAGATACTGACTGCTGATAACAGTCTGGATGTCACAATAAAATATTCTCCTCTACAAATGACCATAACAGCCCCAGATTTTGGTTACAGATTCTGGGATTTTCCCACACACTTCTGTGTATCATTTTCTTTTAAAGATTTAATCTCATAAAATTGATAAAGTTTATCAGATATAACCAACTCTTTGTCAACATAATTATGCACATCAGACTTGTAAAAAGTAATTGAAATATCTGTGTTGAATAGTATGAAATAAGTATGAATAGCCACTGATTTTTGTGGCTTTTTTCTATGGTGAGTATGGTGATCAATTAAGTTCATAAGACTTTTCCAAAGTTACAAAAGTAAAAGAGGAAAACATGGAAACAAACGCTGGAATATACCGATGTATTCATGTCATTCAGACCATGACTGCAACATGGATGCACCTTGTTTGTGGAATACAGTGTTGGGTTACAAATGGCTGGTTACACTACAGAATTATTGGGATTAAATAGTAATTGTTAGATTACAAGTACTCGTGAAGTAATTTTGTATTACCAAACACAAACTTTCCTTTACGATTACCTCACATCTTATTTATTTCACTTTTATTTATATATCTAGCCTTCTATAGAGTATATCTACCTGTGAATGCATTGCTCTTACATCAGTGCACAGTGAGTTGATACTTGTAGTATTTACCACACCAAAAGTAACAGTAACAAGTAACAAGCTCTTGCAAACAAGCTCGTTGGGGACACAAGAAGACCACATCATCCAAGAAAGAGGCCTAAACATGTCTGGAGATGTACGAGAGCATATCACATAGGACATGAATGCACTGCTTAGAGGAGGTCTTTGCAGTAGTAACGTCTGGAGGTAAAAGAACCTGTGCAAAACATTCTCAGAGTTAAGCAACAAAATATGTTCATGAATTGGGAGGAGTACATCGTGAATGTGTGACTGCAAGCTTGAATCTTGCAGATGTCATCTCTGCATAAAAGGCATGCTACGTCGTGTACTGGCACTAACAATGGATGGAAGGTCGCACATGTTGGATCTTTTAAATTATATTTTTAACTGATTTAATTCCTCTGAATACTGTGCTGTTCTGTAAGCACTGGGTCTGCAAGTGGTACTGAATGATCAAATTAACAAACATATTTTCCCACTTCATAACATCTGTTCAGTTAAGCCACGGATGTTGAACTGCAGGCCTCGAGGGCCGGTGTCCTGCAGGTTTTAGATCTCACCCTGGGTCAGCACACATTAACAGGCTTCTGGAGAACCCCAAGACATGTTGAGGAGGTAATTTAGCTATTTAAATCAGCTGTGATGGATAAAGGACACATCTAAAACCTGCAGGACACCGGCCCTCGAGGCCTGCAGTTCGACACCTGTGAGTTAGGCAGAAGATTTTGCTTATTTAAAAAAACATCCCTAATTTGGGGCAAAGCACTTCGTTTGGTGGTGCTTCCAGAAGATTTATAAGATGACAGTTAAGATATGTTTCAGTGACAAATGGTTCCTAAAGACATTATCGTGACACAACTGTCATTTTTAGTATAATGAGTATTTGTCTCCTGGGGTGCAGCAGTTTCTCTGTTGAGCATGTGATGACAGATGTCCTCAGGCTCTCTTGCTGGAGACAGACAATCCAACGAGGAGCCTGCCAGCATGCACACCTGCACAAAGAGTATCTGTGCTAAAATGAATATTTTTTCATTTGCATAAGAGACAGAAAGAAAGAAAGAAAGAAAGAAAGAAAGAAAGAAAGAAAGAACGGAAGGAGGAAAAAAGGGTGGTGTCTGTTTCTAAGATGTCTAATGCAAATGAGGCAGTGCATCCTGGATCCTGTTCTGTGGATGAACTGTTTACACTTGTTATGCCTGAGAAAAGGGAGGGAAAAGAGAGCGAGCGAGATAGAGAGATAGCGAGAGAAGGAACAAAGCACTTACAGTTCAGTCCTCAGGTTACTTGAAAAGTGAACGATTATTTGATGACATATAAGTTCATGTGTTAGTTAGTCAGTGAGAGGGGTATGACAGTTAGTCAACAAATTTGCACTTACTTGTACAACAAAATCAAAAACCTGCTACTCCCAAAAAACTCAAACTGGTAATTATGAGACTCCTATAACAACAATAATTTAATCGAGGAGGTCTTAGAGATAAAAGTCAATAACATACAAATGCTGAAATTTAAAATATCAAGTCTGGTGGAAGTGTGACTAATAAAGTCACACATCCACCAGACTGACAACTGCTTGCAGTGAATGGAAACTATAAATAGTCCTGCCAAAGAGTCACAGGTTTTATAAGACAGACAGACAAAGGTCCAGCTCTACAAACATCAATAAATACAGTTCAGTAAAAGGACCCAACCCCAGTTGTTATTTGCATCTGCGAAATTTTCTATTTGGTAGTATAGCTGTGTTCTGAGATATCCTCATCTTGCAGTATGTATAAGTGGGGAGAGCAGTACAGAGCAGGTGTCAGTGACAGAGGTGGGCTCCAATGCGGCTTGCAGATGCACTGCATTTCTGCTTTGTGAGACAGAAGCTTGACATTTTAGTGTTTGAACTGTTGATCTAACAAAATAAGAACTATGAAGTCATCAGAGAAATTTAGATTAGGTTGTAGATCCGTCAGTAGAAAAAAATTACTATGATAATAAATCTGCACCCTAAGAGCAAGAAGGTCATGAGGCTCCTGGAGTGAGGTTTGCACATTCCCTCTGTGCCTGCCTGGGCTCTCTCCGTGTTCTCCAGCTTCCACCCACAGCCCAAAGACATGCATAATAAATTAAACACATTCATGCCTACAATTTAAATTAACTGTAGGTAGAAATGTGAGAGTGGATGGCTGCCTGTCTTTAACTGCTAGCCCTGCAATAGACTGGTGTCTAGGATATACCCTGCAACTTACCCTATGACAGCTGCAACAGGCTCTAACCGCCCACAACCCTGAATAGGATAAGTGGGTAAGAAAATAGTGTGTTGGATAAACAGTAACATAAGAAAATGTGCTTTGTACAAGGCCACAGCGGGCAAGGCCGAGAGTGAAACTAACATTAATAAACATAATTTTTTGAAGGAAAAAATAAAATAAACAAGAGTTTGCTGATGCTATCATGCCGACCTTTATTTCACTAAAACCCAGCTCAGGTCCTTTTTTACTGTTAATGATTAATCGAAATAGTGGGGTGTGGTGAATGAACTTTTTTTAGGTTTTGAAGGAGATGGTCGACAAAAACAACAACTATTGCCTTGAACAGCAATAATCATGATGGTACATCTCTGTTATATAAATATTACAATATAAAACATCGCTTTAAACTGAAGAGTAAAGTAAAGAAAAGAATCTCAAAAATCGTGAAAAAAAGCCGTTTATCAGTGGCCAAATCATCAGGATGAAGAGACATTAAAAACTGAGCTGCAGGTAAAAGAGAAAAAAAAAAGCAGACAGAGAGACTGTCAGTGCATAACACAGTCAGTATGTCATCCAGACAGACGGACAGACAGAGCGCCACTGGCCCAGCAGAGGCAAAGATAAGCAGTTGGACTTTGCACCGTCGGCCGTGGGTGTTGCAAAGAGCCCGAGATAAAGTGCTGGCCTGAGAGACGAACACAGAGGAGGAGAATGATTACATTTAAACCTAATGGGGTGTGTGTGTGTGTGTGTGTGTGTGTGTGTGTGTGTGTGTGTGTGTGTGTGTGTGTGTGTGTGTGTGTGTGTGTGTGTGTGTGTGTGTGTGTGTGTGTAGTATTGATCAAACCAGCACCACTGACTCTCATGGATGCAAAAAAGAGCAGCAGGTTAAAGGTCAAGGGAGCTTGGTTTGTAGACTGGTTGCTGGTTCTAAACCCTGGGTTTGGGCTGAGATGGCTCTGTTTTCTTGTTGTTTTGATAGTGTGCTCGGAGCAAACTGTGTAAAACAAACTGTAAATAAATGTTGAAACGTCCCCAAAAAGGTCGCTGTTTTTTCATGTGCCATTCATTCAGCTTTTAAAACTGTGTGTTGTTTTTCAAAAGATCATTTTTTTAAATCCTTAAATTTCCCGCTTGAATACTTCTTCCTGTTATAATTTTCATGTAATTTTTTTGCGTCCGGTGACTGTTTACCCTGACCCAGTTTCCCAGAGGGATCATTAAAGTTTCAGTTTATCTTATCTTATAGTAATATTGTCTCTGTTATGATTGCACATAGCACCTGCCGGGTTTGTCCAGTCCTCCCTGTAACATTAGACAAAGCAGATTTGAAAATAAAATCCATGGATTGTTTGCTGTGGTATTTCGATTAAGTCGAAAGCTATGCATCATACCACAGGTTAATATGCTGACACCTAGTTCGGCTCTGTATTTTCAGGATGTGCTGTGGATGTGAAGACCAATTTCCTCAGGACTTTGTTTTCTCATGTGTCAGAAGAAACCAGCAGGCTGGATTTATGAAGCCGGGCGCTGAACCCGGAGATCAACAATGATGGGAAAGTCCCACGCAGTTGTTTGTATCACTCTGATAAACCTTGATTCACAAAATCACCTTTGCTTCCCAGACATGAGGGATAGCCACATATAGCCTATCTAAATGACAGATCTATCATGCAAACTAGCTCAAACCACTGTGATACATTTCACCTGAGGCTAATGCTGGTGGAGTGTCTTCAGCATAAACGTCCTCAAACAATAAAACCATCGTTTCCTCAAACAGCTTAAACAACAGATCATCTCATTGCAATGGCGTTCTCTGCCAAGAAATTTAGGATCCGGGAAAGTTGATGGTACATTAACATAACTGAAACTTCCAATGGTCACAGCCAATGATGCCAATTACTTCAGAACAGCTTAAAAACCTTACAAAAGAACAATTGTCATGCAGTTTAGATCATAATAAATGTACAAAACCACATTTCTATTAATGTGTCGTTTCGAGCTGGCCACAAACATGAAGGCTAGAATGGTATTTACTTGTCAACAGCGCTATCAGACACTTTAAAACCAAAGGAACTTAGATCTAATACCTTATTTATACATTGGGGATACATTCAATTCAATTCATCTGTTTGAACTAAAAGTTTTTACACTGGAATAGTTTACATTGGCAAACAGCATTTGCCATTTTCTAGTACTGTTGGTTCTGGGTTTGAATCCACCATCTGGCCAGGGCCTTTCTATGTGGAGTTTGCACGTTCTCCCCATATCTGCGTGGGTTCTCCGTGGGTACTCCGGCTTCCTCCCACAATCCAGACACATGCATGTAGTGGGGTTAGGTTAGGTGTGAGTTTGAATGGTTGTCTGTCTCTCAGCCTGGTGGCTTGTTCAGGATGTGTTGCTGAAACTCCACATCCACAAGCAATTTTTGGAGTGGAGTGAATAATCACACTGTAACAGCTCCTAGTACGCCCATTACATGTAATTCAGTACACTATAAATGTTACAAATGTAGCATTTATAGTGCTACATTCTGATTCAGTCAACTTCTGAATCAGAATGTTTCCATAACATCGTGATTTGGAGCTTCTCTTTAGCGGGAGTTGAAAAAAAAAAGATATTTGTTGCTAATACACCCTCCAATTTTCAGCCACAATTTTCATGCTTTCAGATGAGAAAAGGAAGAGTTACAGGTCAGCGTGTTTCGTTCCCAAAGCCGAGCAGTTGTTTCTTCATAGCTACTTTCAGGTTCAACAAACCGACAAGTGGACTGTGACAGTGTCAGGATGGTGTGAGGAGACATAAATTGTCCACAAGTGTGATGAGACCTTCAGGAATGTCTACCAACATCTGGAGAGCATGTGTCGGGTCAAACACACAGTGAAAGTGTGCAAGAGTGTGTGTGCAACTGGCTAGACTTTAAGACAACAACTACTTGAATTGACATGACAGCCACCAATGTATGCTGCTGTAAATCACACACACTGAGCCAAAGGCACATATTCTGCACACACACATATAAAGACACACAGAGCATGTTGGAGGTTGTCTCTGGCTCTCAAGCCGATGAAGACAGGGTGCCCATCCTTTGCCAAATAACAGAAGCTGATGGAGCAATGTGTCAAACTGTTGTGTTGAACCTGGCTCTGACCGGGTAACAAGCACGACTTTGCTTCTCAGCTTGTAACCACTTTGGCCGAGTTGGGTTCCCTTGAGAAAGATTTTAGTGTATTTGCTCAGTTTTCATCTTTGTGTTTTTTAACTGATATCAGACAAAGCAGTAGTCTTTGCTCTGTCCAAAATCCTCTGAGGTAGATGTGTAACATTTAGAAATCAGGCAGAAGACAATATCAGCTTTGGACAGCAAGTCGAGTTGGAGAGGAAAAACAAAAAAAAAAAAGCACAACTTTCACTGCCTAAAATGTTTGTTTAACCCAATTCAAATAATGATTTCAGTAAGGACAGATAAACTGAAGATGAAAAGAGACACTGTTTCAACTACTAATTATTTCCATCACATCTTCATATTTGAGGCAGGGATAGCTCAGTAGGTAGAGTGGTCGCCCCATGATTGGAAGGTCGGGGGTTCAAATCTGCTGAACGGCTACCCTGAGGTACCCCTGAGCAAGGTACCGTCCCTACTCACTGCTCCCCGGGCGCCTGCTTAGTGGCTGCCCACTGCTTCACTGAGTGAATGGGTCAAATGCAGAGGAAAAACAAGTAATTTCCCCACAGGGATCAATAAAGTATACATTATTATATTTCATTAAAGAACAATCGCCAATAAGTGGGTGCCCTGAAATTGCTTCCACAAATTACATTACAAAATGTGATTAATCGTTTTTTTGTTTAGCCATCAGAAAATAAAATCAAGAAAAATATGTCTTCTGATTGGATGGACAGCCTGGCGACTGATACCAGAGATGCCCACTCCTTCGACTCTTCATATTCATATAGGTGCTAAATCAGTCACTAAACTGGACCTTTTTACCATGTTTGGACTGTTTTAATAGAATTATCTGACAAATAATATCGTTTTCAGTTAGGTACTCTTTAAGGGGTTGACTCAATTTGTTTTAACATGTTTTATTTTATTTTATTTTATTTTACTTTGCTTATGCTATTTGTATATGTACAGCACTTTGTGAACCCTGGTTTTATGTTAAAGTGCTTTATAAATAAAGCTAGTATGGTATGGTATAGATCATCCAAGAAGTCTCTTCTTCAGTTTTGGTGCCTGATATTGTAGTATTTTATGACTCTGTCATTTAGCAATAATGAGAAGATTTTCTACACAAGCAACATCCAAGTTAAAGCTGATAACGTAGCGCACCACCCTCTCTGGTTTGACTCTGCTGCAGTAGGGTGGGGTTGTAGAAGGAATAAGTGGTCAGCCTGGGAGTCAGGTGTAACAGTAGACCTGAAGGCAGGAAGGTGAAATTGTGGTCTAAAGTTTTCTTCATCCAGGCAAGATTCTTGCCTCTTCTTTGCTCTGTAACATATAGATGTGGATATATTTTTTTTGTAATTGATTCAAGCTAACATTAGGAAAAACAGATTTTCTCTATTTCAGGCATGACTTAGAGCAGGTTGTGTGCTATAAGAGTGTGCAGTTTTGTTTTTAAGGGCAGTGGGTCAGTGTGTGCAATCTGAGCCATGAGAGTTCATTCTGTGCAGAGGAGAGGTCAGCCTGCTACAACCTGTTCTCATTCCCAGGGCATCATATAATGCCGTTTTGTAACAAAAAAAAAAATACAGCAGACTAAAACCAGCCCTGTCAATATGTCAAACCCTACAATGCAAAAATCCCCACCCCAAGCCCCGAATCCACCCATGGACTCTAAAGTTAGCACTACAGGCTCCTTCAGAGTAACAGTGAATTGCTGCTTATGATAAATGCCAGTGAAATAGTGACTAAATCCTAATAACTATCTTTGCTAACTCTAAAAGTCTAAAAGAAAAGTACATGCTCACACTTCCCCACAGTTTTAACTGAATTAAAACTGATCAATAAAAAGTTTGAATTCTTTTAAAACAGATAAGGAAATAAAAGTTATTATGATTAGATTAATTCCATCTCTTGTGAGAACCTTTAATGATTCCTAAACGAGACACACACCTTTACATAAATAAACACACCATTTTGTCTAATCAAATATAGATTAACCTTGGCTTTGACTGATCTGTTTGTGAGGAAGCAGCAGAAGAGTAAGGAAAACAGCCATGACTTAGCAAATAACCTCATGACACTGATTATTTGCCACAAATATTTACAGCAAATCAAAGAATTAATCTTTGGTTACAACTCAGCCGCTGATTGTTTAATATTCTGCCAGCGGAAAACCAAATTTGCTTTGAGTGACTTTTTATCTGTCTATAATTCAGAGAGACAACTGTGAATGTGATGGCCCAGAGGCCAACAGCTCAGTTTTCAGAGAGAGAAAAAAACAAAGCAAAGCATGACACACACACACACACACACACACACACACACACACACACACACACACACACACACACACACACACACACACACACACACACACACACACACACACACACACACAGGTAAAAGCTACAGTCCTGCAGTTTACAGTGCATATGTGCTTGAGAGTTTTCATACCTATATAACCGCCACAAATGCAATTATATATGTGCATGCACACACTCAGCCTGCTGTTATCTTATCAGTTATCACAGGTGTTCATATTGAAGGTACCGTACCAATTGCCGGTTTCCTGCTAGGAACGACATTTTATGTGCATCCATGAGTTTGTTGGCGTGTATGTTCATTCATGTGTTATACAGAATCTTTCTGAGGATTTTTTTTATATTTCTGCATAAATATAATCAAGAAATATGAAAATCTGATTTCTGGTTAATGTCTGTGAGCAGATGCACTTGGGTAACAGGGTGGCAATCTGACAGGTATACTACAAAGGAAGTTCAACACAAATAGGATTTCTTTGAATTAGCAGTGGTTTTCAACAACGCTGCATATGACTCTTATTCTGCGAAAAATGATCCCTATGAGAGCCACCCACTCTGATAAGATAAGAAATTATCAAATAATAATAATATAATAAGATAAAAACATGAAAAAATTCTACCGAATACAGAAAATAGAACTCAAATTAATTTTGCAGAAAACTGTTAATCTTGGGATTTATTACACATAGTGATAAAAAGAAACACGTTGACTCAAGTCAAATTTATTTCAATGCTGAGTTCACTCTTGGTGCTGTTAATTTATAATATGACAGTTTCACGTTTGAGCTTCGAAAATTTACAATGGATACATTTACATATTAAAAGTTACTATCCAATAAAGCAGATGCAGAAATCACTTTAGACTCTTAGCAGAACAAAGTGAAATTACTTTTCCGTCCTCCTGCGACCCTGAATTGGATAAGCGATGGATGGATGGATGGATGGATGGATGGATGGATGGATGGATGGGTGGATGTTGAAATGGATGGATGGATGGATGGATGGATGCTGAAATGGATGGATGGATGCTGAAATGGATGGATGCTGAAATCCAGCATGTGCAAAACAGACTAAGCAGCACATTAGAAGCAAGTTTAAAATAATTTATACACTTTTGCACCAACAGCTAAAAATATGCATACATGCAAATTACAGTGAAAATGAAACATAGTTTGTAACTTTTGCATCTGGGCTTTATAACATAGCAGAGAATCTAAACAGTAAGAGTCTATCACACTTAACGCATGCTGCAAATAAAAGAATAAATGCAAACATGCCACTTCCAATTTTATCCAATTTTAAACCAAAATTTGGAACCTGGCTAAATCTGATTAAATCAACAGCAGAGCTAATTTTGATCCTCAAGTATTCAGGCTGTGGAGCATGTGCACTCACCAACGCTTTGCATTATGGGACTATTGTTCACAGTCTGAGTTAATGGTAGAATATATGAAGATAGATGTTTCATTTGGGTTTGAAAATTAAATTACGGACATTAAGATAAGATAAGATAAGATAAGATAACCTTTATTAGTCCCACACGTGGGAAATTTGTTTTGTCACAGCAGGAAGTGGACAGTGCAAAAGTTATGAGGCAAAAATTAGAATACAATAAGAATAAATACAGTACACAACTGTACAGAATAGAATAAAATAAAATACTATATACAGTAGAATAAAATAAAATAAATATACAATAAGATAAAAATAGAATACAAATACAAATACTATATACAACTGAGTAAAAATACAACGATGACAGAAAGGATTATTGCACTTAGTATTATTGCATATGTATGGATGTGTGTGCTTGATCAGTTAAAGTCTTTATTATGGAGTCTGACAGCAGTGGGGAGGAAAGACCTGCGAAATCTCTCCGTCCCACACCGTGGGTGCCGCAGTCTCCCACTGAAGGAGCTGCTCAGTGCTGTCACAGAAACTTATCAGAATTATAAGCTGCTGTGTAGTAAAATAAGAAAAATGAATGAAATGGAAACTTTTCATGGACAGGAGTGAGATTTTTGCACTTTCCAGTTTGAAGTAGCAACAAGGAAGTACAGTTATGAAACCAACAAGACATTGCCTGGGAAGTCGTTGGAAAGAAGAGAAAAATCACCTAAAAAAGCCTTTTGAAAAATATGTGTTTGTGATCACAATATTGTCACACTTTGAAGTTATAATTATAACACATTGAACTGTTGAAATGTTATAGGGCTGTTATTATTTTATTTATGACGACATCTCTTGATTGTAGACTTTGACAAGGATACCCACCGCATTGAGAGCAGAGATTCAGTATAATTCGGTGATCATGTACTGTAATTGTCTTCTGGGGTCTTCCAGGCCTTTTGGTGTGCCTAGCTGGTCAGTGCAATCCTCTGTTTTAAGATTCTTCCTAGATCTCTCTGATGAGATTATTTTGGTTTTTCAGCCTAACGATGGCCTCCCTCATTTGCATTCGCATCTCTTTGGGCTGTATTTAAAATGAAAAGCTATAGAATTAACATTTTGAACCGACTTCAGGTATTTAATTTGCTTCATTTTAATGAAATAAGACAGGAGCGAGCCTCACCTGTCCATGAAACTGCTTGTCAATCAGATAATGAATTTTGAGCTTCTGACTGTGGGGAATGGCTGTAATTCCTGAACACTTCATGCTCTTACAATTGATTTTGTAAAAGACCTTTGGATTAAAGGTGAAAGAGCACACTTCAACCACACACTGATTATTTCACTTAAAATCTTTTGCAGTGTTGTGCAGCGGCAAAACTAAAACTGCATTTTGTGTCCAACAAATAATTAGACCTAACTATGTAACCAAAGAACCAAAGAATTTAAGCCATCTAACTAGAAATTCAAGTCTTCTCAATCCCTTTCATAATTAGAACTGCAAAATTACAATAAAACCAATGCCTATAATGCTATAAAACATATCGTTAGCTTCATAGCATAATTGCCTAAGTCATTTGACTAAGTCAATGACTTAGGCACTTATGCTATGAAGCTAACGATATGTGTTTCTAGGGTTATAGATGACTCCACAAACATTCGGGGTTTTAGGAGAAGCGGACTGGTACATTCATTACAGGAAGCATCTCTTTGAATATCAAAATGTCACATTTAAATATTCACCTAGGTTCCCCACACAAATCAGGAATCATTAATTTTTTTTAACCACATCCTAAAATACATCAAAAACTAAAGTGGAAACCATTTAATTTCTAGTTTTTAAGAGAGTCTCCAAATTTGCCCTCTCACACTGCTTCATATTTAACTCAAATCAAGCCACTCTGCCCTTTGACCCAAGGTACTGTGATAGTCACACCACAGTGACAACTGCAACCAGGAACTTAGTTCATTAGCTGTGTGTGTGTACAGCTGGACACACACATACATGTAAGTAGGGACCGTATAACAGCTGGGGCTGTGGCCTGTAGTGCTGCAGACACAAAAGTGACAGAAAACTTAGAGGAGCGAGTTTAAATCCTTAGACCACCTGGGAAAGTGAGGGTCGGGAACCCCGAAGATTCTTTCTTCTCTCAGCAGCTGCTGATGATGTGTCTTTGATCACATTGCTTCAGCCACAAAGTAATCAACAACGGAAGATTGGAGCTGTCATACAAAAAGGTGTAAAACGGTGCCGTACGCCTACAATGCATCAAAACTAAAACAAACATTTTCACTTAAATATAACTGTCAATCTCCACAGGTGTTCTGGGTCTTTGCACCTGTCTAGAGGCAGGAACAGGTGTACAGGTAATTCTGGCTGTCTCATGATTGCCGGGCCTGTACAGACAATGCTTGATTGGCAGCACTTTCGCTCTCTGCCGTAGGGTTGTGACAAGTTGTACCTTGATCATTTTTTGCACAAATTTTGCTGATAACAAAGCAGATGTTTGGGAAATTTTAGAGTTTTGAAAAGTCCTTCTGAAGAATAACAAAAATGCTTTCATATGTTTCCACATTATCAAATAAAATATAAACAAGTGATAAATTAAAGGAAAAACCAACAAAAAGTATTGAAGTAAGTTTTGGGGCTGTCATGTGCCACCAGAACAGCTCTTACAAGTCTAATGGAAGAACTGAACACCAGACTAACAAAGATGTTTCCTCACCTGTGAAACATCTTTTGGACGTGCACTCCAAAATTTCCCAGAGATGTTCATGGGAGCTGAAATTTTATAACTGGCATATGATTTGATACATAGTTACAATATTTTTTCCATTTTTTAACGAGTACTGAACACAGACTCTAGTGGAACAACTGCATGACACGTTAAAGGAGTGATGGGCCAAATGCACATATCTAAAACAAAACGGTGTACTTTTTTGAGCGACAGCAGAGTTTGTCACAGAGAAGAAGTGCAAAAAAATTGAAGATAAAAAGCATCATGTGATGCATAAGCTGTCGCTGCAGAGGAAAGTTAACTTCCAGTTTTTGATACTCGGTTTCACATATTATGACTTCTGTTTTTTTCAGTTGCAGAGATTAAGCAAAAGAATCAACACCAGAACAAATATAAACGAAATTCCCCACATTACCAGTTGTTTCATGCATTTTTGACACTGCGCCCTGGTGACAGTACAAAGCTGCAAAACTCTGCCAGAACCCGTGTGGCGTCTACGTAACTAGCATACCTTAGCTTCCCTGACTCCCACTCCCCTTCAATGACTTGTTACAGAAAAACCTGAAGGTCTTGGTCACTTTCACTAACCTGTTACTGATTTGTCTGTCCAGTGCTTTCATTCACAGAGCCCCCTGGCTAGCACCAATTAACAGCGACATGCACAGACACACACATTCCCTTAGAGGCTTCTGCACCCAGCACCCAGCTGGGGCAGATTAGTCACCCTCAGCACCCTCCCTACTGTGTAGCCACCCTTATCAGGGAGCTCAAATTAACACCCACACATGAGAGACTCCCCCATTACTGGTTCTGATCTGACTGCATACCATCTTTGTTTTCCCAGCTACATGCAAATCAAGGCCAACCCTCCTCCAGTCCAGATGGTGGTGGTAATGAACCCAAAGCTCCGCGGTAAATGTCAAACGTGCAAGGAAGAACGACATCTGCATTTAGGCCATCTAGAAAAAATGAGTTTAGTTTAGCTAGCATCAGCTAACTGCTAGCTATTTATCACATAGACCCAATAAATTTATGGACTATGAGCAAGATGCGTATTTAACTGCTCTGTCAAAGAGGGTCGGCCCGTTCACTACAGCTCAGAAGAAATTTCTACATCTGTTGGTTACGCTACAGCAATTCTTCTTCCTGTTCCAAAAAACAGAGCTAATCCTCGACCAATTCTTGGAAGCACTTACATTCCTTTTGATACCCAATCCAGTCTGCCATAGACACAAGCAGTGACTGAGCTAAAGTAGGATCAAAGGTCAATAGCTAAAGGTGTAAAAGAAGGTAAGATATCCATCAGGTGAAGAGCAGCTAAAAAAAAAAAAAAGGAGGACACAGGGAAATAGTTAGAACTCAATTTATAAACCAAACTCGGGGTATTAAAAAAAACAAAAATCACACAAAGTAAATTGCAAAATGTCCACAACACCACAATCTTAAAATAAATGTTCTAGAAAGTGTCGCAGCAATCGGTCATTATGCTGCTGGCTCCTCCTCCATGTCTGACTCCATGGCTACTCCCAGGTTTTCCTGATATCAATCCTGCTGCACCAACAACTGTGCTGGCCACCAGTTGACTTAGCCGGTATAGATCATTAGCTTAATTGTGGGTAGGAAGTAATATTATCTCTACTACAACAATAAGAGGAGTGATATGGCTGCCACCCGCCAGCTGAACCTGCTGTGAACCACTTCCCTCATTAATCAGAGCAACACAGCTGGCTAATATGTGTTCTAGTTCCATGTTGCATGTCTCCAACCTAACCGACACAGCAACGAAGTTCAATAAAAAAACCTTTTCACATGCAGGTATTGTGTGCTTGCTCTTTCATTTGACTGCCATTTTTAACAATAATATCAGTAAACATAGCAAACGGATATGTTGTATGTTGTGTCCTAAGCTTCCGAGATCAAAGGTCAGACACCCAGTACCACATTTCAATCAGTACCTCTTCAGCATCTCTTGGTAGACACAGATAAAGCTATAAATTGCCATTTTGAACACATCGTGCCTTCTTGTGTGTAGTGCAGCAGCATGTGCTTTCCATCAAAAACAGTGAAAAACAAGGCCGGTCTGTGGCGACAGATTGGACACAGTGTAATATGGTTTGGCGCGTGCTGGTGTCTCTAATGGGCCAAGTTGTGTTATGGATGTATCCATCCTGTCTGTTCATCCGTCAGACTGTTTTTCCTACCTAAAATGGACGTGGTCTGAGGAGGGGGATGATGATGAGGAGGTGGGTGGAAGGACGAAAAAAGCAGGGGGAAGGATTGAAGGCCAGTGGTAGGAGATGGAGGGGGGGCGACTGCTGCCAGGGGATGAATGAGGGCTACTATGTCTGCTGGCTCCAGACTCTGTGCATGTGTGCTCGTGTGTTTGTGTGTATGTATGTGTGTGTGTGTGTGTGTGTGTGTGTGTGTGTGTGTGTGTGTGTGTGTGTGTGTGTGTGTGTGTGTGTGTGTGTTTGAGCATGCGGCTGAACAGGGCTCCTTGAGGAGAGGTCGACAACCTCTCACGCTCAGGTACACAAGTTCCACTTATTTTCACAGAACAGCCTAAAAACACACAGTTGCACAGTTTGGGCCATGGCAGACGCCGTAGAAAAGGAAAGGAGCCGTGATTATTTATAATAACTGTTGACGCATGTCCATCAGTCATTTTTAAGTTCACAGTTAAGACAATTAAGAGACTCAGTGTGTATGTGCCTGTGTTTTCTGCACTGTTTGAAAGGTAACTTGCTGTTTTTTATGTAGAAGTGGGTGTACTCCCTCAACCAGTACAATAAAAAGAAAAAAACAACAACAACATTTGTGAAATAATGTCATTTCTCTCGCTTTGTATTTCTTTATATATCAGTGTAATGAGAACCAAACTTTTTCACATTTTTTGCACATTTTTCATCACTTTATATAATTGCTGTGAGGTGTAGCATGCTGGTCTAATGTCTGAAAAAACAAAAACTATGTTTGCAAAGTTGCGACCTAAAGATTTACTCCTTCGTGGTTGCAGTATTTTCTGCAAAAGTGAGACTTATTTGTGTTTTTGTTTGTATTAGTTCAGTGAAGTTTCAGGACTAGTGGTGGCCTCTGAACACAACCTGAACCTGCTAAAATGAGATGGAGACCCCAGACATGCAAAGCTATGTTTTTGCCTATATCCTGCATTGTTTTTTTGTTTTGTTTTTTTATGAATACATGTTATTAAATCTCTTATTAGCCGCTAGTTAACAAGCTCAATAAACAGTGTCAAACTTAGCTTTTATTGCATGGTCTCCAGAAGAATACACCAGACTGTTTCAAACAAGTGACAATTAGTGCTTCTTTTGGCGTCACTACGTGTTGCTTGTTGGAAAAACAAGGAAGGTAATGAAAGAACTGAAAACTTTTTTTGCATATTAAGGTCAAAGATTAGCTGGAGAAACTGAAGGCTGATGCCTTCAAATACTCAAAATGGTACAAGCCACAGTGGCAGCAGCAGAAGAGTGAGGCTGCAGGTGAGAAAGCTGTAGATGTTCCCCAGAGTAACAGCAGAAGTCAAGTTTAGCATGGTGCTACTTTTGGCTCTTTTGCTAGTCACCACAGATATTACATCACAAAATTTACGAACAAAAATGTTTCACTTTTAAAATATAATGTTGGATATTTAGCTGTAAACATGTAATAACAGAAGTTTACACACGCTCGTTGCACTTTTTAAAAACTTTTTTCTCTCTAAGCGCCAGTAATGTTGCACGCATTTTGAGACTCTTGGCTTCAAACACTTGTCAGGTGTGATAACTTTTTTAAAAATGTATTTTCTAGTTAATACAAAAATCTGGAAATATATTTCAGCAAGTAAGGAGTCGTTTTTGATTTGAGGCACAACTCTGTTTCCTTTTCACTAATGCTGAAAGATCTGTGCTTTTAATAAATCAACACCAGTGAGTAAAGGACAAAATTAACTATTGTTATCTGACACTTCATTGTTATTAAAGACAGGAAGCATAAAGGTATAAAGGCTGCAGATAAACATCTCTAATTAGACACTGTTCAATTACAATAGTCATACGTAATCAAAACTAAAATCAACCACAGCACGGCACCTCTCGTAGAAGAAAACCTGTAAATATACAAGAACAAAATACCAACATTCAGCTGTGATATTTGCATTTGACAAAGTATCAGCATTATAGACATTAAAGGGAATGAGGATCTTATTTCTGCAGCTGCACACCATTTGGCACAACGAGAGACAGAGCAACAAACAATGAAGTCACGTTGTCTACAAATAGCAGGCAGGTTGCTTAAAAATGACTCACATGATTGTCTTCTTCTCAGTTTTCCTTCCTGCCATTGTCAGGTGTTGCTTACCTTACGATATAAATGCCTCGAGGTGACTGAACTGAATAAAACCAGTGTAAACAGCACTCCAATAGCTAACACACAACCTGTCCACATAAGGCTGTCTCAGAGGGATCTTGCATCATTTACACAAGCATCCATAGCCGGTACATTCAAAGCAACATCAGTTAGCCCCTAGGCTTTAAGTCTATTTCAATGTTCACAAGCCCCTGTAATTATTAAGCAGTGAATGGTGAACTAACTGCAAAGTCCCGCAGCTTTAAATCTTTCCTAAAAAAGAAAACATGTCTGTCAAAAATGCCGGGCTTACAAATGGTCTCTCTTGCCTTCTTAAACGTGCTGAAGGTTAGGAATGTCCAAGCCTAAAATACTTTCCCCTCTCTGCCTCTCTCTTTCTTTCTCATCTCTTAATTTCGGGCTTATTTCCCCGCCATCAAAATAAACACCTGGAGAGCTGCCCTTTTTCATTCAGATGCTCCGAGTCGATGGCCTCATTTAGGGCCCGGCTTTCTTCCCGTAAGTGTGTGTCTAGTGTCTCTTCAGTCTATGTGTGTGTTTCTCTAAAGTATTTACAACACACATTAAAAAGCTGATTTTTTTTACCCCCAACCCTCCTGCTTTGCCCCTCCGGCCCAGGCGTGGTGTCTGACATAACCGGTACTGGGTTTCTCTCTGTGGCCCTGCGTTCCTGGCAGATAGAGGGGCCATCGACCGCCACTGGGGGAACTTTCCTGGCTCGGGGAAGCCACTAGACAATCACACCTTTCATGGGCCGAAGAAAGCACCGCCCGTCCATTGGCTCGTAGGCCATGGCCAGGGAATTTCTCCCTCTCTCTGGACCCTCTCTCACTGTTTTTCTGTTTCTATCTCTAAATTGTGTTTTGGTTGGGGGGGGGGGGTTGCCACTTGTTGATTTCTGTCATTTCATGTGCATTTTAACAGTGAACTGCAAACACAGAGGGGGCTATTAAAGTTGAGATATTTAAATTTTAGGCCACCGATAAAGCAGTTGTCTAATCATTTTTCATTTTACGTTTTTGTAAAGAGAAAAGAAAAGAAAACAAAATATTGACTTCTAAAATGAATGTTACACATAAAGTTAATTTTACACGGATGCAACATCCTAGCACGAAAACTGGGCATGATCTGGCTAAGGTTAAGATGCTAAAATGTGAAAAACTGGTTTTGCAACAAAACACTTGCATGTATTTGCATCAGCAGAGGCACTGCTGCTGCTCAGAGACCTCAGCAGGAACATGCTCACAGCAGTTATATAAGTCAGAGCGAAATAAACTGAAAGTCTTTAAAAAAAAATCAGCTTTAGATTGCGTTGATGTGTGTTTCTCTTATATCGCTTCCTTTGTGTTTAGGATGTAAAAGTAAACAGTTTTTTTTTTTATATTACCTCAAGAAGAAGAGATTCTTGTCGAGATTACTAACAAGTTTTGAGCAAACAAGATTCACAGCCCTTCTTCATCTTGGTCTCTGAAGCTTTCCTCCCCCATCTTCTCCTTCTAGATCCCCACTGAAGCCACATCTGGGTTTACAAAGCTACCTTTTTGCAGGTTTAAATTTAGAATCACCTTCTCTGGGACCACGACTCTTACTGAAAGTCATCCTGAAGTGAGAGAAGGAGAGAGAGAGAGACATTTTCTAAACTCGTCCCTGTAAATTAGCAGGTTTTGTGAAAACCAATTTGGAAAAGCTTGGTTTGGAAGCATGAGGGGACCAGTTGTGATGTTGTGCTGTGTGCTTCCCGTAAAGGTGCTGAGTAGCTTTATTCAAAGAGCTGTGGTAAAAAGGCCAAATAAAGATCAAATCAACACGGAGGAAGCTTGAAGGGAGGGCCAGGCATCTGCGCAGCGGTAGGGGCAACCTGGGACATGGAAAATGTAATAAAAACCTGGAGCTGAAACATTCACGGTATTAATCAATGTGCTGTGTCACAATCACAAGGACATCGCGGAGTTGCAAAATCCCACTTTTAGCATGACTTTGATACTCCTGGACTCATCAGCGGTGATGTTTGAGCATTACAAAACCTCAGTCAAGAGACTCAGTGGGGTTGATAAAGCTTCTGCTTGTATGTCAATCCTGTCCTGACATCGACGCAACACTTGGTGCCAAATTAATCGCCCTAAAACTTCTGACCCTGACGTTGCCCTGCGTGTGTTTGGCTGCTCAGAAGGGCTGAACTGCAAACCCTTTCCATCCCACCTGAGTGGGCACGCACCTCATTTGCCACCCACTATTTCAGCCTGCCCTTTCACAGCCTCCACATATTCTGCTCTCTTCTTCTTCTTAGACTCCTAAATGTGGTGCTTCAATGGAACATTGAGTTCTAACAGAGTGATCTGCTTGAGAGCATCGATCAGCATCATATCTCGCCTTAGCTTGTTTTGTGCCGGCTGTTTCTTTATTTGCCTTCCCGGAACAACTTTCAGCTTACAATCTTGTGACGTTGCTAGAAGACAAGCAATCTCTATGACAAATATCTGATGCTAACATGCAGAATCTGCAGGCGAGGGACATGGTTTCTGCTAGCAGAAGCTTTCTGGTTTGTGTTTTTAAAATGCTTGAAAGAGGAACTGCGTTTGCCAAAATCTAATCTCAACACAATCAGCTACAGTTTGACAACAAAATGGTGATTTGTTTGCTACTTATATCATTAGCAGAGCAGTCAAAAGTGAAACTGTACACAGACCTGTGTGTCCAGCACATGTTCTCATAGGGTATCAAATACTACCCTTCTGTCAAGTGCTGCTGGCAACCCAGAGACGTGCACAGTGCGTCATTTGGCACCAGTGCTTTGATGCAGCAGCACGTGCATTATTAGATGCCAGAAGAAGAGCGTTTTAATCTTTTAAAGAGCAGTAAAGTCTGTATTAGGAGGCTTGTTATGAGTGATTTAAAGCTGTCTCCATTTGAAAGCTCCCACTTTTGCTTTCTTTTCACTTGTTTCATTTTTGCTGATGTTTTATCTTTGCTTCCACCATTTAGTCTCGGTTGCAGCACTAAAATGTGCTTGATTGGATTTAGGAAAAGTTTATGGTTTCACTTCAAAGACGGCTCTTTACAGCATTAGCTCTGTAAAACAAATAACACCTATCCATACTTTTAAGTGCAACATGATTGTGATCTTTGCAGCAGTCCATGTGTGGCAAGATGGGAGAGTTGTGTGTTACAGGTGCAAAGGACACTTTGGGTGCAACTGTGAGACACCACTGCATTTGACCAAAAAGCTGCGTTTTCATAGGAAATCCCGTCTTTGAGAGAGTAGTACAATAATAGTATTTCTGCACTTCTAAAAACTTTTTTGACTATAGGGAATACTACGCTGGCATCATTGCTACTTGAAGTTGTTTTTTTTCCCACCAAAATACTGTTTCAGATGGAAGCAGCTTTGAAAAGTGCTGCTAAGCAGTTGGATGAATACACAGACGTTCACACATGTGCATACACACACATGCACACACACCCTGACATGGATCAGGAGAGGGGTGGGACCAGCCATGCAGAGCACGCTTGCATCCTGGTGTCACGTCAGCCATTTTAATTCCTTCCAGGAACTTGTGAGGATTTTCACCGTGCTAACAATGTGTACTCACGCATGAGTCACACACACACTTGCAGCACATCCCTTTTTCTCCCTATTCCCCTCTCCTTCCCTGTCTCTTCTGTCTGTTGCTGCCCCCTTTTTTTTCTCTCTTTCTTTCCTAATTAAAAAAAAAACGACATCAGCGGCGGTGAGTTTGCTTTTGTGAGAATTAGCATGCTTGAATGTTTATGTACCTGAGCAGGTGTCCATGGACGGATGCAAACCTTGTCTCGTCTAACACGGCCCGCTGCTTTTTAGCTGCCTCTCCTGTCGTCTACTGCCATCCACACTGAGCCGCTCTCTGCTTTCTGCCCAAACTCCATCATCTCAGGCAATCAAGCTCACTCAATGTTTCTTTCATAAAGGTTGCATTTCACCCCATCGTAATTTCTCCTGAACCTTCGTCGGGCCAGAAGCGTCTGTATCTATAGACTCATTCAGGCCTGGCTGAGCAGTAGCTGAGCGTATCTCTATAACCGTGTTAAAACCAGGCATCTGCAAAAATTTGACCTCAATATATATGAACTCACATATGAATGAATGAGCAGCCATTTTACCCCAGTGAAAACTCTGCCTTCTAACTGATTCAGTCCCATACACATCCATACAGTGTATATACTGCATAGTTATCCTCATAATGATGTTTATACATGACATCAGCATGGGTACTTCCATCATTTCCTTGTACACTTCAAAATGAGTTAAACACACTGATGATTTGACAACGTATGACATCTTCTGAGGTTGGCGATCACGGAAATGATTTGCAAATCTCATAAACCCATAATTTATTTACAATAGAAACACAATAGAAAACATTTCAAATGTTTAATCTCAGAAAAATCTAAATTTTAACAAAAACATTATCTCTTTTTGGCAGCAACATATCTATGTTTACCACCATGTAGCGTCCCCTGTAAATGAAGAGGACCTGAGGACAAGAAGACAAGAATCTCCTGGACGTCTTGTTTGACAGAGAATTCTGGCTGATTAACAGTCCTGGCTCACACTTGCTTTATTTTTCATTTCACGAAGTGTCAAATGTTTTCAGCTGGTGAAAGGTGGAGACTTCAGCCAGGCCAGTACAGCGCCCAGACTCTTCTGCTGAAGCCATGCTGCTGAACTGAGCCCTGATAGGAAGCTGGGTGGTTCCTTTCCTTTTTAGGATGAGGATGCAGAGGATGAAGAAACCAATTTACCAAATATTACCAAATACCTGTCTGTCAGGTTTAAATAGGTGTTTGTGTTTTGTGAAGGGATGCCAAATGCTATCAGTTTTCTGTAAAGCAAATTAACCTACGGGTATAAATAAAGTAACCTTGAACCACATTTTTCACATTTGTCTGGCTTAAGAACCGTTTTCCACTTAGCTCCAGTCCATTTTAAATGAGCTTCACTTCAAAGGGCTTCTTCTTTGCATGGTAGAGGTTTAACCTGCATTTATGGATGGAACAGCAAACTTTGTTTGCAGGCAATGATTTTTGGAAGTGTTCTCAAGCCCACACAGTCATTTTAATGACAGAATCGTGTTAAACCCTGTTTTTGATGCAGCACCATCCCAGGGTCTGAAGATCACAAGCATCCAGAATGCAATAAATTATATCCAATATACAGATTTTTTCCCTTTGCATGCAGAGATTTCTCCAGATACTGGTAAAATCTGGGATTCTTCACAGTCTTCACACTTTTGTGTTGAGGAATATTAATCTGACAGAGCTTATTGAGTCTCAGTAGGTCACAGACTGCTGTGATACCAACCAATTACAGCACAGACTGTGTCACCAATTTTTTCTCCTTTTTAGTTTTTTGAAACTTTAAAAATGACAAAAGCCAAAGAGAAATGATGTTGCAAGTGTAGCTATGTTGGAACTGTGAACACTGGTGGGCAGCTATTGTCACACATACCACTTTGGTCACATACCTCCTCCTGAAGGCAAACAAGCATGACGGATTGGGGAGCAACATTCAGTCTGAGTCTCAGTCACTAACATCACAGAGGGACCAAAATAACAGACAATACCACTGTGTAGTCTGAGCCCAGTATAAAGCAGCACTTAAGGAAGAAGGACGGGTTTAGTTAGATACTTAAGACAACAGAGAAGAGCTAAACTGAGTCACGTTAGAAGTGTCACAAATAAAAATCCAATAGTGGATTTGTTAATTCTGAAAATAAAAATGTAATTCACCTTTCAAAAAGGCTGCACATTTGTGACTGAGTAAGATACAAGTGTGTTGTTGTTTTTTTACAGCTAAACAATGTCTACAGTAATTGATTCAGATTTTTGTGACTTTCGTGTTTTTCCATTCAGCGTGAGCCTCTGATGAGGACGTTTCCAATTTCAGCTTAAAAACACAAGCATCCCGAAGCATATCCTGTCTTCATAGTTGCTAAGAAGATAAACTTATCATGAGACAACATTAACGTTTCAGCGGTTTCAATAAAAGTTCACCTAACAGTGTAGGTGCAGCAAGCGAGATGCTGGCTGAAAGCAAACAGAACAGGACTGGGAAATAACTGGTCTGACTGGTTTCCTCTAGATGCTAATAATGGTGAAGGGAAGGTGAAGGTACGTCTGAAAATTTTCCATCCCAGAGTTTATTTTTTGTCTTCTAGCAACGTTCATAAATTAAGAAGTTGGGAGGAGCTATGACATATTTACAAAAAGAAAATCAACAATAAAGAGGAAGAAAACCTTCCATAACTGTGTACGACATCATAAGCCTGATTTTAAATGAAATATTTTAATATGAAGTTGGTCTCAATGCACGATTTCGCCTTAATACTTTGCATTTTTTTCTTGTTTAAATAAATCAGTGTTTGTTGGTTCATGTAACGCATCATGCAAATAAGTGTATCACCCAAAAACCCTGTTATGAAAGTACTTTTTAAATATAACTTTTTGTATGCCAGCAGATCAGTGTTGAAAACTGAACTCTATAGTAAGCATGACTCATCTTCCTCTGCTCTTTACATGAAAACCCAGCAGATAAGATAAACAGCAGTTTGTAAATTGCCTTTTGAAATGAAGCATTTATCACCTGACGAGCACCTGCCTTCCTTTTTCTCCATCTGGGTTTTGTTTGAAGTTGAATGAGCCTAACAGGTCAAACAAAACCCCTTATGGCTTGTTTGCTCGTAAAGACAGTTAATTAAAACTCGTCGCCCATTTAAAAGAATTACATGACTTATGAGAGTTTCAAATTGATTGAACTCTCGGGCATTGTAAGGCTGAAATTAAATGGCAGAGAGATGGGGGGGGGGGGGGGGGTTGTTTTTATCACAAGGCATTTCACCCATTCATACAGTCAAATATAAAATAATATATTTTGCCCACACTGGTATAGAGACCTATAGAGACCTGTCACTATGGAAAACTGTGTATTCCCCAGTCGGTTGGTGAATAATTGTCGGGGGTTGCTGACTATGTGAAATCTGGGTGCTTTGTGATTGCTCATCACTACCTGATTGCAGTGGTTGCCCATAGTTCACATCATAGGCTTTTAGTAGTAGTGTTCTACTTACATACTGATTGTTTACCCACACAAATATGTAACTCATACAATAAAAGTAGTTTCCCCAGTGGACAATTCAGTTCAATCCAATCCAGTTTTATTTATACAGCGCCAAATCACAACAACAGATATTGTAAGGTAGACCCTACAATAATACATTCAGAGAAAAAACCCAACAATCATATGGCCCCCTAGGAGCAAGCACTTTGGTGACAGTGGGAAGGACAAACTCCCTTTTAACAGGAAGAAACCTTCATCAGAACCAGGCTCAGGGAGGGGCGGGGCCATCTGCTGCGACCAGTTGGGGTGAGAGAAGGAAGACAGGAAAGAAGACATGCTGTGGATGTCTTTCTTTCTTCTCTGTAGCGTCTTGGCCTTAAAATAAAAAACACTTAAAGGTGACAGCTGTTGCTAGTCTGCACTATATAAATAAAACTGAATTGAATTGTAAGCTCATTCATTATTTTTTATATGTCAAATCCCTGCAAAACCATCAAATATATATTAAGTTGTTGCATTAAAAAAACATGTAAAATTGAGCAGGCTTGTTTTGGTCAGTTTCAACATAACCTTTTGTTTTCTCTCTCTAAAGCTCCCTGCAGAGTACTTCATAGGATTTCCTCAATCCTTCTATAATGCATCTACTTATTTTGCAAGCAGATCATATGTATATTGTAGCTGTGAATATGTTAATATAAAATAACAGGACTATTTACATACATGGTCAAAGGCCCTGGACTCTCAGCTATCTCAGTGAAGCAATGTTGACCTTTGAGCCAATCAAAATGTTGGGAAAGTTTAGCCTAATGTAAGAAGTGAGTGTGATGCATCTGACTTTAGCAGGTATGGTCTGAGAAGACTGCTGAAATCTGCTTCACACTCCTGTCTCTCTTTGGCTCTCACATACATGCCATAAATAGATCATATACATATATCACAGTCACATCTACTTTCCCTCTTTTGCTCTAAAGCACACTGCTGCCTACACATTTTACACTCACACATGCATGGAGACAATCATGAAGTCTACAAAATACCACAGACATCATTTTGGGACTCTGTGAAAAGTTAATGTCCTTTATCACGTTTATCACATAGCACGAGATCTCACACCTGGAAAACCACGCAGGGGGCACGAGGTGGGACAAAGGATGATCGCTTCATTGCGACAAATTCACCAGACTATTACCTGCACTGTCCTCGCATAATTGCAACCCTGTCATCAAGCACACTTCGTACGGAGCTGGCTGAAAACATTTTATGTCCATCAGGTAATCTCTAGAGAAGCTCAGGGCTGCGATGCACGTGTGAAAAAAGCTACACGGACTACAGACTCTGCCACACGCACAAACACACACACAAACACAAACACAGGCTTCCTTTCTGTCCCTTCTCGGGTCCATTAGTCCCACAGGCAGCAGCCGACAGGACGGAATTAGTGATACGGCGGGTGATTTTTCACTGCTAAAGTTGCTCTCGGCCAAACCAAATAAATAACACCGCCATTCATTCACTTTTCCCTCCACAACCAGTTTCCCTTCCCTTTTAATGGTTTATGCTGAGAAAACACACATGCACACAGACAAACAAGTGAAGATGAAGACCCACTCAAACCTCAGCAGCACACTGACAACACAGATACAACACAGAAAAAGACATATATGTGCATATGTAGACACACACGGTCACGTGCTCACTAAACACACAAACACACACAGAGAGAGTGAAAACACACACTCCTTCACCATGTTTGGACATAAATAGCTGGATAAATAGAAAGCCGAGAGTCCGTTTTAAAAGGGTCTGGTTGAAGTGAAAAAAGGTCAGAGCAGTTCTCAGAGGCCTTAAAAAGAAATACATACCTTAACTGACCCAAAGCAGACCGAACGCATCAACATGGCTTCTTGTTTTTAAATACAGTTTCACTGCTTCAGTGGGGCTGATATATTTAATGTAGGAGGACACAGTGTCCTGTTTTTTCGCTTGTTTCTTTTAGCAAATCTTGCAGGGACTCGTCCAAGTTGCACTGCAAGTTTTAATTTTTATAGCTCAAAATTAGTCTCAAAATACCTGCTTTCCAAAACAACACTTGATAGTATCTTGTTAAATAGAATTATTATACATTAACGATTAGGATAAGTGTAATAGCTGTAAATCATTTAAAGCTTCTCTTTGTAAAGTTTTGCAAAAAAGCAGTTTATACCAAATAAAAACAACTGCATGATATTATCAACAACTGTATCTCTTTTGTGATACTTCCTTATACTTTTTTAAAAAGAACATTACTGCAGCTACTGAGAAAAGGTGTACTGAAAAAGGAGAAGCGATGAGAGCAAAGATGATGATGATGTGGGTGAATGGATGCGATTCAGTGAGGAGACAGGCGTCTGGCAGCGAATCTGGTCCGGGTGGAAAGGAAAGCTCGTTTCACCACTGGGGAGACAGAGGAGTCAAGTTTTTCCTTGTTTTCCCTATTAATAGTTTAAATAAATACTCAGGTAAACAGAAAAACTGAAACTGGAATAAATAACCATTATGTGAATGTGCAGCTTCTTTATTTGTGGTATGGATTGTTTTCAAGTCTGGGTTTGCCCATATTACTGGCTCCTTTTAGACATCGTGATATTAAAAACTTAGTTTAGTATGAAGATTACATTAAGTGTACTTATTTGTTCTACACTGTAAAGTGCTGTCTGCTATTATTTATTAGTTATAAGTCAGGAATGAACAGACGTTTTGATTTTAGATGCATGTCCAAGTTTTATAATAATCAGACTCTTCTACATTCCCCTTGGAGTTCTAAGAGTTTCATTAAATAACGTTAGTTTTTTTGTGATTCTGAAAGATTTACATATCAGAGTCTTCACAACTTGAAAAATCTTTAAATAAGTGTTTTCTGTTGTTGGATGATTACAGACTTTTCTGTTTTCTTTCAGTTTGGCTCACAAATTGAAAAAACCCCCGCCTCATACGTCTTTAGATGTAATTAGCTCACTTCTCATTTCTGGTCCTTCACGGCAGCTTAACAAACTGTTAAAATGCAAACACATCCGAGGTGGTGACTGATATTTAAAATCTCACTTTTTAATAATATTCCTGTTTTACTGAGACCAGCACTGGCTGCAGTTCTGAGTCTGGAGGCTGTAAAGCGAGAGTAATGAGAGGGATCTTTTTGGACGTGGACTCACTGTTACTCTGCCAGTGAGGTTTGTATGGAGACAGAAGGAAATTAACTGTATCAATGGAGAAAGTGTCCTGCTGCAGGTACAGGTGAGGTTTCAGTGAAAGGCACACAGAACAGGTCCAGTTCAGTTCATTTCCTTAGTAAAAACAGAGCGCGAGAGACCCAGAGGGTACAGTTAGTGCAGCTACATCCTCAGTCTGTTTCCTTGAAAACATCCGCTCCATGAATTAGACATATTATTTACCAAGTGCTCCCTCCAACTCAGTCCACTCCCTCTACTCCGCCCCTCCTCTTCTGGCCATACACCGCTACCCCGCCCGTCTCACCCCTCTCCTCCACACCTACCCTCTTGTCGTACACCCAGAAAGGGGAAGGTTCTTTAAAGAGCTTTGGTTACCATGGTGGTTCTCTATAAAACCACTATGAGTCAAAGAGCCCTCTGATTTCTTAACGGAGGAAAAAAAATTTACAGATCAGAATAAATAAGCAACTGTGGTTCTGAACGTTATTTTTAGTCCACCAACTCTGAACACTTCAGTGGCTTTTGAAGTAGTTACATGTACCACTTGAAGATAAATAAACAGTTACAATTCTCATCATCAGACACATTTTATTATACTCAAATGAAGTTTTTTAATACTTTTTACATTAGTTTTTGGGAAGCTAAGTAAGAGGTAAGGATGCATTTGCTTGTACCTCCATATCTATGCACATTCCTGCCTCCTGTGTGTGTTCTGTATGGTGGCTGCTTAGATCAGCACTCAGCAGGTTAGTAGTGGGTACAGTTCTCTGACCGTAATTTGTCTGGTATCATAAATTGACAGTGAACACAATTTCTTTTAGTCACTTTGATCCCCAACTCCCTGGGCAAGTTTTTTAACCAGTTATTGCCCATATGCATCCATCATACAGTGAAAGTGTTTGCATAACAGATCAAATGCACTTAAAATGCACAGAACAAAGTGCTGAGTGAATGTGCACTTGAATGGGTGAATGCATGTTGTAATATAAAAAGTGTTTACGGTGCTCAGTGGGAGTAGAAAAGTAAATACTAGTTCAATTACCGTTTCACACACTTTACTGTCAAGTAATGACACCCTTACTGTAACCCTCACCATTTTACATCATTAAATAACAGCTGAAATAGCTGAAAGCATGACATCCAGAACATACCTGAAGCCCTGTGCTGTTTGAGCTCAGCCCTGTATGTTTGCATACATACACTTCAGCCTTGAATTTTCTGGTGTGCAAGTAAACGTAATGAACTCGTCGGGCACAACAGCATAACTTCCAGTAAAGATGAATTATTATACGATGCTGGGACACTGAACATACAGCGAATTGAGCTAAACTCTTAATACTGGTGTGCATGATTCAGTTTAACATTTAGGTACTGCATTTCTACTTTTTATTAAATTATTAAAAGTAAGAAATTTAAACAATATTGGTGCTATGGAGGAGTGTTTTTTATGAGTGGTCTCGTACATTTTTATATAAATGGATGTACTGTAGTATGGTATCACCTGTTGGTTTTCACTGGAGGTGATTTGTTTATGACCAACACCATCTTTCTTTGTGGAGACAAGGTTGCTCATTGTGCAGTATGTTTAACACAATAGCCCTCAGATTACTAATGAAAAGATGATTCAAATGCATTTTATAATAAAACAAACAGATTAGGACAGGAAAGGAACAAGTTTTTCCCTCTCTTGAGTCACTGTCCCAGATTCAGGGCAACCATAAGACTGAGCTATTTCTGTATGTCTGTGATTTAAGCACTTATTCATAATTTTAAATATTTTATGGATTTTTTCAAATCAGCAATCAAAAGGAAACATTTTGTATTTTAAAACTCTACCCATACCCATGTTCAGTTTGACCTTACATTTCTAACTATCCATTAATTTTCTGTTGTTTATCCAGATCTGGGTCACAGTGGCAGCATTAAGCAGGAGACGCCAAGACCTCCCAGTCACCACCTATAGCACTTCCTGGTTTCTGACACACACACAAACACCTACACACACAAATACACACACACGCACCAAGGTGTTCCCAAGCCAAGAGATATAATCTCTCCAGCATGTCCTGGGTCTGCCCTAGGGCCTACTGGTATGCCTCACAAAGAAGGCATCAAAGAAGAGTTAGATGCCTGAACCACCTCAACTGACTAACTGACTATTTTAAATGTGGATTTGTGGCCAGGACCAAGTTCCTCACCCTACCAGTAATAGCACTCTTCCACTTCCAGTTTGACTCGACTCAGTTTTGAACATTTTGCATTAATATCGGGTACCACCTAATGTGCACGGGGTCGCTATAGCAATGTATGTGACACAAACACCACAACAATAGAGGATGTCAGGGCGAGGTATACCCGCTGCTTGGTGTATAGCTTTTCATCAGATTCAGAGACCACCTTTTTTGTTTTGTTTTTTCAAAAATGGCAGATTCTATTTGCATGAATGAGATGCTCTCATTGAGTAAGGTCACTTACCAGTCGACTATAGTCTGTTGATGTCACATTATCAGTTTGCCTCAGATTGCCTGGAATTTTAACCGAGCAGATACTATAAGGCAGTACCTGGTACCAGGTACTACCACCTAATGGAAAACCCTAAGAATCGTGTCGAATCGAGTTGAACCGAGGAGATCGAGTGGAAAAGAGGCCTTTGATTCAGGATTGATGCTCAATTTCTGCTCCTTATATAATATCTTTGCACAAAATTAAAGATACTTCTACAGCAGGGGTTTCGAGCTCATTTCACTTCATGGACCACAAGGAAAATATCTGCATAATAATCATAGCAATGCTTTATTTATTAGGTGCACAAGAGAGGGATGAGAATTGATGAGAATTTAGCGATTCATATGTAATTATCAATATCACTTATAGATTTTCATTGGGTTTTCACTGGCTCAGATTTGAGAGTCACCACCATTACTAAGCAGCATATCAAAGACATTACATTCGTGCAAATTACCTGCATGCTGCGTGATCAAATGTTTGTGGATGTTGGAGGTATTGCCCCTTTGTTGTTATTACACATATTACACAGAAATTTACTTTCTTTGCACTACTAGGGATTATAGATTTTGCTGTAAGATGACATGAAATGTATTCTTTAATAATTAACATTCATGGACTACAGTCCCACACATCAACACAAATCCCTGAGGGCACACATATGATCTTTCTCTTGGTATTTCCATATGAACACAAACCTGACAACACAAAGCAAAGATGGAAACCAGCACAAAGAAGTGATCACCACAGCAATTCTACTTTTGGAACATGAATAGGTAGAAGCTGCAGCTTGTTACCTGTTGAACTTCACAGTCTGGCTGTTTGGCTGGGGTCGGCGTTCACTCAGCTTTAACATCACTCTGGGTTCCTGACTAGCTTAGTGTTAGCATGCTGTCTGTGCAGCTAGCAAAGAGTTCAAGCTGTGTTAGCAGCATAACGCAGTTGTGTTGTTTCTGTCCTCGATGCAGTTTCTTCTTCACCATTGCGTTGTCATCCTTTTGCGCAGTAAAAATAAAATGTCACATCCACGCTGCAGACTGCCCCACTATTTACCTCCTCACCCACACACGATGATTATAGTGCAAGTGCAAGTAAGCAGGATCAATATGCAAAGATTCCAAGGAATTGAACTACTGGGAACTGGTTTCTACAAGAACCAGTTCTCTATTCCCAACCCTAGGTAAAGCTCTACAAATTTTCCACATTCAGTACATCTGTTGCCATTATATGTGCAGTACAGTTGTACTTTGTGCACAGTGAATCCAAAAGAGCATTAACCCTGACGTGTAGAGTTCCTGAAAGAAAATCACAGTAGCTTTGCATGTCTTTAGGACTCCAACTATTTACCTAAAAATACTCCTGTGAGGTAAGCATCACCACACCAGGATTTTATTGTAAAATACTGACTTATTAGTACATTGACTAAATACTAAGTTGTGTGAATTGGACACTCTTGCAAGTTAGCTGTGGGCCCTGAACCGCATGTTTGGCACCCTTGTTCTGGAAGCAAATATTGCCACTCCGCAGCTTATTTTGGTCTATTGTTTTGAAGCATTATTTCAATTAAATTTTACCCTGATCTTGACACATAAGGCACATAAGCCATACTTAAGAACCACCGGTTCGAAAGCGAGGTTTTAAAAAGCTTCTTCAAGCAGGATTCTTGGAGTGACACGTCCCACCGAATGTCTCTCTCAATATCTCTGCTACGACAAACCCAGTGAGTTTTCACATTCCACTGGTTGATGTTTACATCCCTCCTTCCACTAACCTGGCAACCACGTGTGACATCATCCACTCTGTTACCACAGGACTCCAGACCATTCAAACCCACATTTCTTTTACTTCTTGTATAAATTTACAACTTCCACTGTCTTGATCAACTCTTAAAAAGCAGTTTCCCTGCAGGGATTAATACCATTCCTCTGATTCTGTTTATTTAACCTGCTACCATTTCATGTTCTACACACAGACCTGCTGTGGCTCCTTCCTAAAGCCCTCTGGGGTTTTGATTTGTTGAAATGTCACCTTGATTACTTATATTTCTCTCATTAAACAGTAACAGTCTAAAAATACCATGTTGCCTCCATAAATTCTCTTCAGCTCTTGCACATAGCAGGGCCCGTGTTGCAATTAAAGCACATTTAATTTTAGTCTCATCTGACATGCGAGTCCTACAAAGGTACCAGTGTTAGCTAGAGGCCAGAGAGAGAGGGAGAGAGACAGGCAGAAAAGGGAACACATGGAGGTATTTATAGTGAATAAAGTAGAGAGCAGAGGTGGAGTCGGCATCCGAGGCAAGAGTGACATAAGAGTGGCAAAGAGGTAAAGCTGAGGGAGTGCTGCGAGTTTAATATGTGTCTCTATTATTCTGCACAGACAGGAGAGCAGAGCTAAGATGGGAATGCAAAAAAATGAATAAATAAAAGTATAGAGTGCTGAATTAATTCGCTGTTACAATAAAATCCAGACATTTTGTCATATATTGGACTTTATTTCATAGGCAAACTAATAAACTGCATCTATAGTCAAATTGTTGGCTAAAAATATATCTGAAAATCTAAAATGTAAAATACTGACTTAAACATTTATAGCTTTACTTTCATTTTAGTGCTACATTGCTTCACACAGCAATAACAAATATCTAGAGTGACTCTGTAACATTCATGGTGGAAAACGTTTGTGTCTCACACTAGAATTGGTACTTTTACTCATTCTCCATCTAGTTTCTACCTTCCCTCCTTCGTTCCCTCTTTCTGTTCATTGTTCCATGTTCAGGTGCTGTGCCGCCGGGTGGTTAATGGTTAACCTTGGGCTCGGCCCTGGCGCAGAGCGAGGGGAGGAGGTGGCAGCTATGAAGAAACGGTGACATTTCACTGCCATTATTCATCCGTGCTTTGTTCCTGCTGTGCTCAGGAGTGTTTGCACTAGGATGGAGCGCAGGGTAGAGGGATGCCAAAATGGAGGGATGAATGGGGTAGGGTGTGGAGGGTGAAGAGGAGGGGGAAGGATAGGGGTGACTGGGGGTTTGCAAGGTGAAGAAGTCATGGGGTTAAAGTGTGAGACACTTATGAGGTGGGGATAAGAGAGACAAAGGCCTCTGTGTTTGGGCCTCACTATCTGTAACTTTTAATCCTCCTGATCTCTTTTCTTTCCCTCTCATCTTGTGCTTTTTCATCATATTTTCTCTCTCAGTCATTCTTCTCACTATTCCTAGCACACACATGCACAGGAGACACGCACACTCATACACGCACATGCTCCTCTCAGCTGTTTACATGGTGTGTTTGCACAATATGGTGGCTGGGCGGGGGAGAACAGCTAAGGAGGGGCAGGGATGTTAACCTCAGGCAGGGATGTTCTCTCCTCTGTTTAAACGACCACAGAAAAGCTCATCAGCTGCAGCACTTTTATTGTTTTAGGATTGGCACAGACAGTCTTCCTGAGAGAACTTCGCAGTCACCCCGATGATCTGGCGAGTGTTGTTGTGAAATGGATATGGGAGTGAAAAGTATAAAACTGGAGTTATTGTTTCCATGGCCTATATCACATAAAACGAAACAGGGAACAAAACTTGTAAATCTGCAATATGGAAGAGCTTTAAACCTGCATTCTTTCTAATAGCAATCATGAGGAAACTCCTATGACTGAAAACAAGACAAACGCTGCTATCATGACACCCGTCGGTTTTTGGATTCCCCATTTAGTTGAGAGGCTAGTTATCAGTCAAGGCTAACCACTTTGAATAGCAAGCTGCATCCATAACTATATGGACTGACACACACACACACACAACACACACCTGTTGATTAGTGCTGAATAACAGATTAATCAAGCACAGACCTCTTGGACTCCATTATCTAAATGGATGAGTTAATTAAAAAAATATTATGAAGTTATGAAGGAGTAAATTAACATAAACATGTTATTTTAACGCTGCAGATGTGCGTTGTGAAATGACAGCATGTGGGGACACATTCATTTTACATGTTTGTGGAAATTGTTTCACCTGACTTCAGTCAGCTGGAGTTGATACAAAGTGCTGCATTATATTGTTCATCCTGAAATGGAGATGTAATTGGTTTGATTTTCTCAGCCGGTGTATACACCGTAGCGTTATTTCCTGAGGCCTGTGTATTTTTGCATTTGTTTGCAATGGGAGTGGCATCTGTTTCACACCCTATTATAAAAATGGCAGCAACACCAGGGGCTGAACGTTTCTTCGACACAGAGCGCCACCTATAACTTTTCTTTCCAACTGACAAGAGCAAAATGTGGCAGTTATCTCTAATACTACACCAACCAACCGCCAGACTAATGACTGAAAAACAAAGCCTGTAAACATTTGATACAGAAGGTGACTATAAATGAACATTTCTGGGTGGTCCACTGGGAACTGTTTATCTTTAGAGTTCCTTTTGTATAACAACCAACACGAACACTAAAGCAAAATTTATACCTTACACATCCACAAGTCAGTTTGGCTCCCTGTGATGTAAATTTCATCATTTGACAGTGAGCGGTTGCAAAAAACAGGCAGGCACGTGGATGTCCACAGAAATTTTTCATTACAATGGACTAACTATGCATCCACCCAGCACAGAGGACTTCAAGTGGAATTTAAAGAAGCATAACTTCTTTTACTACTAAGCTGTCGAGTCTCCAAAGTCTCCAATCTCTGCTTAAGGTGGCTGATTATCCAACTGGCAATTGGCATAAAAAGCTGACAACCAGCAGTTTTGAGCTTGTGTTGCTCCTCTCAATTTTAATACTACTCTAGATTTCACACAGTCAAACTCACTATTTACACCTCATACACTCATGTACACCAACACATGCACCCAACAGGCTGCTTGTAACACGGACAAGCGAGCCGTGTCTGGGTTGTCGTTGGCTGGTGATCAGATGGGTTGACTCTCCATGTGCATTTCAGAAGGTGGGGTGGATGTGGTAGGATGTGCAGTTTCTGTGTGTTTGTAAGATGAGTCTTGATGGGGGGGGTATCTCCCTCCCTGCTGCTCCCCGTTGTCACTGCTGCGTGTTAGCATGTGGCCTTACTGATTCCGATCTGCTACGGTCGTTTGGTCTTTTATTTACTTGTAGTCAGCCTTAACATTTTCCTTTTCTGTTGCTGTGTCCCGATTCTCCAGATAGCTTAGAGGAAATGCTCGCTAATATTTTAGCAATTCTCCATATTTAAAATTTTAAAGCCGCGTGTCATGTATGAATGTACTGTCAACATCCTGATGTAATGTTCACATATTTTTTTTTTGTTTATCCATTTTTTAATAGGACGGTTTCCACTGAAGGTTTCCTGTTGTGAATACCTAAGGTTAAGGAGCTAAATAAAAGACCACACAATGGGTTTCAAAGATAGTTGATAGTTCCATAAACAATAACTTTACCAGGTTGTCCAAGAGCTTTGAAAACGTTCCCTGATAATCTGCATCCAAATATGCTATCCAAACAAGATACACATGGACTACAGAACACTCTTTAAACATTATAAATAAATGTGCTCCTTAGAAGTGTTATTCTTTACTGACTGCTACTTAATTATCCTTCAAAGAAAGTTTGTTTTTTATCTTTTGTGTACAGAAATTAAATACTAAAGTGTTTCCATTTATCATAAATCATACACCCTCTTCTGCTGAATTGAGACTAATGCACCTAACAGCTGCACCTGAACATGTATGTCTGCATGTGAATAATTTCATGCATTGTGCATATAGGTGTGTGTCTACCTGTATACAGTGGGATATATTCTCTGTTAAATGGCTCACACGCGCACACACACTTACGCAGTGTGTGCAGAACAATGGCTGGCTTTGAGAGAGGTAGGCTGACAGGAGGAGATGGGCTGGATCTATTGTCTGCTCTGTTTACTCACAGACTCACCTGGCACTGAGCTAATAGCACCGGCTCTATCTGTCAGTGCTGTGGACGAGGGTCTCAGCCCACACACACACACACACACACACACACACACACACACACACACACACAAAACAAAAAAGAATTGAGAACCGAATTGGTGGGATACACGTTCACTTTTATCGGCATGAAATTAACACACATGAACACAAGTAATGAATGATGACACAGTGATGTGTGAGGCATATATGTTGTGTGTTTTTTGTATGTAGTCACACCTGGGTGTCCTGAGAGGGTCTGGGTAAGAAGGGAGGGTTTGTGAAGGAGAAAGAGGGGAGGGACAACGGGGTGGGGTTCTTTCAGGTTTTTACTACTGTGCAAACACACTGCAAGCAGAGTTGATGGGTTTTGATGGGATCAGTTAGAAGCCTCAGAGTGACCCTGCCCACACCCCACCCTTGTTTGATCGACAAGGGTGAGAGACGAGGGTTTTTGTGTGTCTGCATGTGTATGTCTGAATTGTGGGGTTGTGATGTAGGAAAAATTCATGATGGCTGTTACTAAAACAACCAAAGACATTTCCACATGGCCTGATAAAAACACACACAAAAGGTAAAGCTGAAACTTTTTAAATAATGCATCATTTTTAGGCCTTGATTGGTCTACTTTCCACATCCGTGAATTAGACGGTGAGTGTTAGGGTCCGTGCGGACATCCTGGCCTCTTTTTTGTGACTGTGCAGACTCCTCCTTTGAGAATTTACATTACAATGCACCAACTATGCCACCACATGCTCCAGGCAACGGACTTCAAAGAAGTATAACAGGAATGAGTACTCGGCTGTGGTGTCTCCAGCTGTCCGTGTCCGTGTCCGCAACAGAGTATAATCAAGGCTTAACAAATCCCTTAAACAGACAAAAACACACTATATATCTCTGTGAGCACTGTCTGATTTCCCAATCCCCTCTGTGGCATTCACTAACACGCCTGACACAGAAACAGTTGCAGTAAGGAGGTGCAGGGTTTAGCACTGTTGACTTCCATCAAGAAGGTTCCTGATTTGGGTCCTGGCTGAGGCCCTTCTGTGTGGAGTTTGCATGTTCTCCCTGTGGCTGTGTGGGGTTCTCCAGGTAGCCCAGCTTCCTCTCACAGTAAAAACAGGTTTACAAGTGATTTTAACTTGGCCACAACCTTGCCGCTATCCTACTGAGTGATCAGCTGACTTATTTAATACGATAAAAATAGTATAAGTGCAGTGAAACTATACTGTTTATGTATGGCATTATTTTTGTGCCACTATTCTGAGCGCACGTAAAAAAAAATTGAGCGCACATAAATAAAAGTGCAAGTGTTGCATTTTGCAGACTTGGATCCAAAAAAAATCTGATTGGCTGTTTTGGTCTCCAATCAGCTCGAAATGACGAAATGCAATATCCCAGAATCCATTTCGTCCAAAACGAGGCAGTGGTGGAGGAACACAGAGTGGCGGAGTTTGAAATATTACTCTGTCTGGGTCACAAAATAAACTTTTAAGATATTTTCCTTTGAACTAAAACAAACGCTGTTGTGACAGTGATGTACACTGTCTTGTTGGTATATATGTATGATTTGTATCACCTTCATGTTTCCAAACCGATATCATGACCAGCAGCTTTTACAGCTGTGGCTCCAGCAAACATCAGCTGATACTAGAAATTCATTTTAAATAAATTATAACAACAGCTGATCAAGCTTGAACGTGCTGCTGTTGTTGTTTAGCGCAACATCCGCTGGTTTCCTGTTTCTGGTGCAAAGTGGGAGATAAACAAACAAGAGAGACGATCAGCTGATCATTGATCAGTTTCATGATTGAAGTAGCAACAGGAGAGGGGGGAGAGAGAATGAGGGGAGAAGAGGCAGCTGTGCAGCGTAAAGACTGAATAACTCCAGCCTGTGTCTTTTTTTCATTCTAGCTGAAGTCCGGGACGAATCGCTTTCCTTTTCCCTTCAATATGGATGTATTGTAATTGGTTCAGCCCAGAGTTGATCATGACCAACTGGCTAATCCACATTGTTTATACCGTTACAAAGACAAACAAGCATAAAAATGAAAAATCACCATCGGCCCACCGGGCAAATATCCGGTATGCCCAACGGCCAGTCCAGCTATGCGGTCAGCTGGTGGGTAACAGGTGATATTTGAAGTTTACACAGCACCATTCTCGCATGAAAATATCTTAAAAGTTTATTTTGTGACCCAGAAAGAGTAATATTTCAAACTCCGCCACTCCGTGTTCCTCCGCCAATGCCTCGTTTGAGTTTTGGACGAAATGGATTCTGGGATATTGCATTTCGTCATTTCGAGCTGATTGGAGACCAAAACAGCCAATCAGATTTTTGTGGCTTTTTTCTGGTTTTGTAGCACAAATATAACGGCGTAGAGAAAGAGTAGAGCGCGCACGGGCAGAAATGTTGAGAGCGCGGGTGCGAGAGGGGCTGCTATTGTGTGTGTGTGTGTGTGTGGATAATAGCAAACACTGAAATACATTTTTTGCACGCAGCAATGAATTTTGTTCACTCAAATTTAGTTTTTCTTCGCTCAAAATAAATTTCTCCTCAAAACGCAACACTTGCACCTGCAATTTTTTTTACGTGCGCTCAGAATAGTGGCACAAAAATAACGCCATATTTATGTATCCTGTTCAGTTTTTCTCTATTGTTGATCTAGTCAAATTAAATCAGAGGATTTACATGTAAATGGTGAGTCCACAACTTTATTTTGAAATCTGTGTGCTAAAGCTTAGAGCCTGCAGTAACTGTCCAAATATTTCAAACCTGGACTGTATCTTAAAAGCTGATCAGGCCATTGCATAAAGGCCTATTTCACAATGTGTCCTTTAATTTCAGCTGTTCAGACCCATGTCAGAGTTCACTCTCAGGTCTCAAGGCCTGTGCAGTGGAGAGCTGGGCCGACCTCGACTGATAAGCCATTTTGTTGTTTTTCAGCTTGGGGCTTGGCTTTTTGCCAGCTGATAACAACAAGGGGCATACCTGCTGCATTAATGATTGGTTAGCCCTGCCTTCTGCCCTCACCCAGCTCCTTTATTTTAACATAATTCTTTATCATTCGGGCATTGAGCTGAAACTAAATCTTATCAAGTAAGAGGCCGAAATCTGTGCTTGCCAGCAGTTTCCACTCTTGCTATTGCAATAAAATATGCCAAAGGAGCACATCAAACATATCTTGTCCTCTCTTTATAAGGAAATGTAAAGTGTCAACCTGCACGTACATCAGTGTGCAACTTCTCCAAATAAAGGGAAGCAATTTGAGGGAGAATCGTCCACGCAGGGAGCTTTGAATATACAGTAGTAGGCTACCAAGTTGAATCAAGCGAATCCTCATTGACATCAAACAGAGTTCAGTCGACAGTCACACTGACAGGCTGTAATGGAGGCAATGTCTTCATACATAATGGCAGCTGTTCACAGCACGTTGCACATCATTGCACAGCTAACTACCTGCAAGAGTGTGTGTGGTCGTGGGCTTTCACAGTGCATGCTGTGTCAGCTTGGTCCTCAGTTCTTAGACAGCGGGGGTTTAGGACTGCAGGCTGTGTTTTGGTGCAGGATACAGCATGATCACAGCATGGTCAGACTTGAGCATCTTCCTGCCAGCGTGCAATGCTGTGGATTTTAGACTCATACTCCATACAGTGTACTGTATGTGATAGGACATTGTCTATAATATCCTGTGTATCACAGCATAAAAAAACAATGGGGATTGGAGCATCTTCTGAGAAAACAGCTGCATTTGACACCCCGGGATGAAACCAGGCAATGTAGAAATGGGATTTTCTTCTCACGTTGAGTGCAGAAAAACTTTTTTTTTAAATGTACATAACAAAAAGTTTGTGCTTTTTAAAAAACCTGCAGCAGCAACTTACAGACTAGGCTGTAGCACCATGATGTTGCCTCAGTGGAATAGCCCGCCACTGACATTGATTGCTTTCCCTTCTCAAAAGCAGTGGAATGAAAAGCACAGGATTTGCCGAGATTCCACAACCAATTATTTCAGTTACACCTCATTAATGACAAATATTACAGGCTTGGAAGATGCGCAACCTCTGTCCAAAACATGTTATTTTCCAAACTTATATTTGATGTGTTTTCAGCCAGTATGTTTTGGAGTGCATATAGATGGTAGATGAATCTGTGCTGATGAAGCATGTGCCAGCAGATACCTGTGGGCTCATGGCCAAGGTGTATTATTCTTCTTCTGTTAAGATTCAAACCTACTGTGAGTCAACCAGGTGATTGATTGTGACCTTCATAATGAGCCACAAAACGAAAAATTATCTAACAACAGCAACTGTTCCTGACTTTGGGACATTTGGTGTCCTCATTTTGTGCCTAAACTGTGTGTAAACATTACCTACAGTGAGGATAAAACAGAAGAACCTATAGAGACATTTATCAGACACTGTGATATAACAGTGTTGTGTTTTGGTTAATTTGTCTACCTTCTCTCTCTCTCTGGCCCTTATCATGCACACCTCCCACACTGTCATGCCCTTAACTAATACCCCTTGCTCTTCTTTGATATCATTGATATCAAACACCAGATTGAGATGAATGAGTCATCACTGCTCTGTCAGATCTGTGCTGCTGGCTATGACGGTGCAGTAAAAGCAAGAATTAAAACTGAAAATCAGTATTTAAAAAGAAGAAGGACAGGAAATCAAAGTGACAACTTAAAAGTTACAATTTGCTAACATTTTGCTGCTGATTTTACATTTTTGTGGTCGAGCAGCACCTGAAACCTGAGTGCCGTAGGTCGGGCAGTGACCTAGGGGTTGTCTGGCCTGGATAAAAGGAAGTCCTGGTTAATGAGTAACAATGGTGGCGATGTGGCCTGGCGCTACAGGTGGGGTGGGTGGGGGTTGGCTAGGACGCACACTGATAAGGCAGGGTGAGTTTTAGTGGGTGGGGGCAGTGAATTAGAGCAGGAGAGAGAGACTGGAGCTTTGTTGTCTTTACGTTAATGGCACAACTATTGTTCTTTCTGATGTTTGTGTCAGTTAATTCAGGTAAGGATGTTCACGTCATGAGGGAAAAGAAACCGAGGTTGTAACTCTAATAGTCGTAACTATCAGGTGAGAAGCGCACATGCCTGAAATAACACATCATTTGTACAGTAAGAATACACGACCAATACTCCCCCCAATAAAATACACTATTTTAAAATGTTAGAATAGTACAGCCTTCATTCTTAATTATAGTCTTACTGCAAGATGTTGGTTAATCATTTAAAACATCACAAAAATACAAAAGGTTCACCTCTTTTTCACTGGTGCCTACTCAGGTCGGCTCGGCCAGTTTTTAGGGTTTTCCATTAGGTCATAGTACCTGGAACCAGGTACTTTTTAGTACCTACTGGACCGAGGTTCCAAGTGATCCAAGGCTGTCCAAAAACTGCAGACTGCATGCCACCGATTGGCTAGCCAGTGGCGTTACTCGATGAGTCACGGAAGCAGCAGGTATACAACCTTTGTTGGTGGTGCTCCTGCTGCATAAAAATAATGTCACGGGATGTCATTAAAAACTATTTTTGGATACTTCTATAATATATGTATGTTTTACATCTTGGTTGTATGATGATGCTTTTCATTCTATAACCAAAGAGAACCATCCAAATCTACAATAAGAATTTTTTAATACTGAAAACCTTTAAGTATTAAAGTGTGAAGTATGGAAGTATAACTACACTTTAAACCATGTAAATACTTCACAGTGTAGTTTTCTTATACCTGTTTTAGCCACACACACACACACACACACACACACACACACACACACACACACACACACACACACACACACACATAGGTATATACACATATATATAAATGATGTCTTTCTTTGAAGTTCTCCATTTAAAGATTCTGAGGCCACTGTCTTGGTTTTTAGAGCAGTTGTGACATGTGAGGAGTGAAAATCAATGTCACCACTGATAGAGTGGCAACTTTTCAGTCACATGGGTGCTCAACCCTAAAGCAGAGTTCATGATGAAAGAGAGCGAGACCATAAACTCAAATCACCAAATCGAGTGAGAAGCAGGTTTATATTCTCAGACTTCTGTACAATCAAACTTCTAGAAGTCTCCTAGAGTCCTCATGCTGGCTACTTCTGCACTCGATTCCCTCTTGAGACACAGAAGTGACGACTACCTTTTACTCAGAGCATACAGCAGCTTTACCACTGAGTAGTAGTAATGTTAGTACCAGTCATAGTACCATTAGATTACCTTAGAAGTATCAGTAGCAGAGGCAGTTGTACTATGGCTGTAGGTTATTGATCTAACAGTTGGGAAATTCCTGTTGCTTCTAAAATACCGTAAGTGACGTAACAGAGACACATGAACGCGCTGACCCTCTGCTGCAGTGGAAGTGGATGCCAGTTGAATCTACACAGTCTTAGTAATGTGGTATCGCGAGCATTTTCCCGGTGGGCCGACGCGCTTTAGCGCCAATGGGCCGGTTTGAAGGGTCACTGCGCATCAGCACTAAAAGTACTGACAGCAGCCCATTTACTTTGACCATGAGCCACTGCTAATAAAGTGTAGCTTTTATTTATTGTCACGTGCTGCAGTCCAACTAAGAATGAACCCAAAAACATATGTGCATGCACAATATACACCTGTAACAAAAATGCCAGGCCTGATTTTTTTGTCCCAGTCCAGCCCTGGTCGTGGTGGTCATATACAAACAACAACAATGCTCTGTCTTCAGTTTAATTAAGGCATGATGTGCTCATTGATTATCAGAATGCTTTTAATTGAGTGAGCTGGAATGTGAAGTTGATTAACATTGATTGCTGTCAGACAGAGACGTTTAGATAAGACCCCTGATACTGGCCTAAAAGAGGCTGCCATGACAACCACATATCACCTTTAACCTCAGCACTTCAGTTTTACTTCCTTGTTCTGGACAGCGAGACAGGAGGGAGACCGAAGTGAGATTAACATCAGGAATTTATTCAAGCAGTTTAGCGCCAAAAGATCAACTCTGCAGCTGAAAATATGATATATGTGAGGCAAATTATTAACAGAGATGCACTGGTTACAAAAAAAGGACAGACCAGCATTGTTCACAGTGACCCTGGATTATTACGCCTGCATGTAATGGTGCACCCATAAAGAAAGAGCTTCTTAGGTTAAAGTTTCGCCTTCTTTTAACCGTCTGATTTAAGTTTTCTTGTTACTTTTCACTTTTGAATAGATTTTCTTTAAAGCAAATCGTCCCCTCATTTCAAACCTTTGCTGAATGTTGTCATTTGAAACCCTCAGCGGTCAAATCCTGTTTGTCCAAACTGCAGAACCTTCACCTGCTTAAAGGGTTCGACTCGCAGAGTGTGTTTTTCTTGTGTCTTAACTGAACAAAAGCACGTTAAACACAACAATGCAGAGGAAATCCTTCACATTCACGGTAAGGGTGTAAAGTTTAGGGTCGGAAGCTTTAGGAGTCAAGCTAATGAGGACATAAAGATATACTTCTGGATGTACCACCTCCCTCTTCTTCTTCTCCTTTCCTCTTCCCACACACAGACCTCATTCGATTGGACTGGGTAATCAGTTACAACCAACGGGGCTGTTTCTAGTATGAGCATGCACAAACACATGCAACAGCCCCACAAGTCCACTTAAAAAGTTCAGTTGGCATTCACAGTAATGTGTATAAAGGTCATTTATTGTGTTAAAAATATTCCATAACAAAATCTGTCTTTGAAGCATCAAACCTTTGAAATCCACAGCAAATTACTCCGGCTACTCCTTCATATTATCTCAGTCCTTTCTAAAATTTTACCACTTCTCATTTGCAGACAAAAGGCTCATACCCACTGCGTGCAGCTTTCGTCATTTATAACAACAAATCATGAATTATTGCAGCTAATACGAATGTTTCCACTAAGTGTGCGCGATTCAAATCGACAACTTGCATGATTTAGCGATTGAGAGGCCTGATATCTTTAGCAACAAAGATAAGATCATATCTCAACATCTTTTTATTTAAAATAAAAATGGTACAAACGCTGCTTCCACTGCTGCAAACTGCTCTCTGCATTTATGAACAAACAAAGGAATGGCTCACCTCCAAATATCAGAAGCAAAACTAAACATATTGTAGCTGATCTCTGAAATGAAAGGCTGCATTCACACTGCAAGCCTAGGAGCTCAGGGAAGTAAACGTGGTGGCCGCTCAGTGTTTACGGTTTCATTTTATAAGGCGGTGTGCTGCAGAAGCAGCTGAGAGAAACTGCTATTTCAATAAAGCAGTGGCTGTTACTGTGTATGGAGGAGAATGTGGAGGAAGAAGAAACCAGGAGCAGTGGGATTGTGATGGGAATGGCTTCACTGGAAGATATTTCAGCCCAAAGGGCTAAATTACAACCAGCTGTGTCTCATATACACCTCTTAATAGTACAGTAGCAGTATTTATTGATAGGACTGCCCTTTTTATCAGGATAATTCATCCTGCCAAACTCAGGAATGAAAAACACCTGAAAGAGTTAAAAGTAATTTATGCTAAAAATTCCCCCAAATCCCAATCTGATTGAGCACCTATGGAATGCCCTGGAAAAACCCAATCACTAGAGGATCACATCTTTCAACCTGATTCCACAGTGCGCCTTAAGAGATCTCGTCAAGTCCTTGTCTCAGTGGGTCAGAGTTGTTCAGGCATGCAGCAGAGGCCCACACAAATGTGGGAAGATGTATGACTTTTAAGGCTGATTGGTGTGTCCTAAAGCTCCTTAACACCTCCACATATCTCCACCTTTAGTCATGTTGAAATCTAGAACATTAACGAATGAAAAGCCCCAAACTAGGTACTGACAATGTTTTTATCATTTCTGAGAGTATTACTGCCACCCCCCTTAGCTCACTATGTGGGTTATCTATCAGCCTTCACCTGTGACTGAACAGGCTGTTCTCTTGCCCCACTCACCCCCACCACCACCACCACTCTCTGACCATTGTCACCTATATCTCCCCCACATTCCCCCACCCCTGGTCATCAGGTCCAGCTCAGACAGACGTGGGTGGAGGATGAACAGAATGAACTGGCTTTCTGTCAAAATCAATTTTCTTGTTACCTCGTGTACTTTTTAATTCAGCCACCAAAGTGTTGAGTCTTAGGCAGAAAAACGTGCTCATACAAGGCAAAATAATGTAGAATAAAAAGATTAGAGGGTTTTTAAAAAAATCAAGAAATATTTCTTTTTTTTTTCATGGCTGAACCTGCGTCTGTGCGTGACTTTATCTGCAGATGAAGTAGGATTTGCTGACATTGCAACAGCCGTTTCTGAGAATAATGCACAAGTATGTATAGTTTTTAGTCTGTTCATAAAATGTTATCATGTTTCAGGAATTGAGCAACTCCAAGGAGTGTTTTTTTTTAATGTGTCACATTGCACTGGGAGAGCTAGGTGTGGTCCAGGTAGAGTGCACGCTGTTGTAACTCTATGTTTCTTAGGACTAGTTTTAACTTTTAGAACACCAGCATGAGAAGTAAGGATATGTATTGTTGTTCTAAAGGAGGCTTAAAAGCTTTATATTGCTAACTGAATTCAAGTGATCTGGGTAGAGTGGGTACAGGAGATGTGTAGGGGTCAGATACCTGAGAAGCTTTTCTAAAAGACGGTTGGGTGGCGACTGGTTTATAGCGGCATGAGCTGTCATTCCGCTTCCTTCTGCACATCCTTTAACTGCACAGATGACTGGCTTTCCTCGTATCCTGGAAGCTGAATGTCCGTGTGTGTGTGCGTGTGCAAGAGAGAGAGAGAGAAAGCACGCAAGAGAACAACAGATCAATGGTAGATGACTAATGAAGCAGAGTGCATAGCGGGAAGTCATGAGTCAGTGTACATGAGGTACTAACCTGTGGGTGTGCGCTAGCGTTACCTTAATAAGACCTTTATCATATAAACCTGCCCCCACAATGATCTATGTGGGACAAAAACATGATCTTTATGAACCTGCAGAAGAAGATCAAGTTTAAATACTTCAATTAATAACAGAGTTTTAGATTTTTAATCAATTTCACTTTATGTGCATGGTTCATTGAGTGTAGCTTCAAATTTTCTGCTTTTGGCAGAAGCTGAAAAATGTTTAAAGTGACACACGTCTTCCAAACAACACCAGTGCTAGCATTAAGAAATAGTTCTCTAGACCGCTAACGTAACCTGTAAACTCTAAACTGACAGTTGAACACACCTGAACACCGAGAGCAGCAGGTGACAATAACAAAGTAAGAAGTTAAGTGACACAGTGATATTATGCAAGTGTTTCCTTCATCAGAAACTACCAGGCCAGCTTTCATGAAACGTTTTGGACAGGTGGAATATGGGCAGAGAATGAACCTGTTAAATTTTGGCATTGTTCCCGATTACCGTCTTTATCCTGCTTCTTATCACTGATCTCATCTTTTGCTCTGATACAGTCTCCAACACACACACACACACACACACACACACACACACACACACACACACACACACACACACACACACACACACACACACACACACACACACACACACACACACCTAAGCACATGCACACACACAGCTGTGTTACAATCTAACTGTAACTGTATGCAAAGCATTTAGAAACACTTGCAGGCAACTTTGAAAGACTGGCTACAAACAACCTGAAAACACTCATTTACTTTATTTGTGATTTTAAGCATGAATACAAAATAATATTTCCACATATGCCAGGCCGAGTAAATATTTGGTGCAACATATAATAAACAGTAATAAATAGAATAAGCACGGGTCCTAAATGAAGTTGGGTTATAAAGAAAGCATAATTAAAAAGTAGTGGCAAATAAAATGCTCACATTAGAAGCAGAATAAAAACCTTGAGCGTAATAAAAGCCGTCATAAAAAGCAAGTTTACATCTAGAAGTCACAGGTTCTGGTTTTCTTGGTTTGGCAGATATTCACAGCCTTGTTGTCCTGGACTGAACGCTCCTGTTCTCCCTGACTGCAGCAGAGTGAACAGGATGTAAGAACGATGGGAGGGATCATTTTTGATGGCTCGCCAGTAGCAATATTAAGGTCACAAACAACGCTTAATGCTCTCTGTCGTATCTGTTGACATGGTTACATGTCAGTAATTCTCAGTGAATATAAAACAACCACACCTTCTCAGACCTCATATTCAGAGGAAAAGAAGGGCCATTGTTGTGCAAGACCTCAAACTGGAGTAATGTATTTCCCCAAAAGAAGCCAAATTAACTGGTTTGTTTGTTGTTTGTTACTCCACAAATCCCCTGCTAATGTTTGTCTTCATTTTGTTTTCAGTATGAAAAATTACAGGTAATTCAATTTAACTGGGCTTGTGCCTAAACTAGAAACTGGGGGAGGTGTAAAGTTTACATAAAGACGAATATTTTTAAGTGTGACTTCTCAGTTTATCTATTTAAAAAGTTATAATTAATCTCTGTCTTTGTCCTGTCTTCCTCCCGTCACCCTCAAACGGTCGCAGCTGATGAGTAACCCTCCCTGGCTCTGCCAAAGTTTTCTTCGTGTTGAAAGGGAATTGTTCCTTCCCACTTTTGCCAAAGTGCTTGCTCATAGTGTAAGTGACTCAAATTATTCAGTCATTAATGTTGTTTTTAGAAGACAAAGAACAAGTTTTGGTGTAAGGATAAGTGATTGCAGATTGTTTTCATAGTGTGGTGTAGGACAACTTTAAAAACCTAAATCTAAACTCTAAAGTTTAGATTTTTTTGTGATTAAATGCAGATACAAGTATCTTATTTGTTGATTATTATCAGCAGTAATAAAAATGGGGGTTTAAAAAGAAAAAGAAATGTAACAAACTGAAGAAACATAATTCTGACATTTGCTGAATGGAAAAATCTGCGTTCAAGTTTTTCCATCTGAAAAAGTGGTGACGCCACTAACATTAACTAACGTCTGGTGTCTTGGTGCAGCCACAACAACCTGGTGCTGAATGCCCAGAAGACAGTGGAGATTATTGTGGACTTCAGGAAGCACACAGCTCCACTCCCCCCCATCATCCTGACTGACACCCCCATCACCTCTGTGGACTCATTCCGCTTCCTGGGTACCACCATCACCCAGGACCTGAAGTGGGAGCCCACCATCACCTCCGTCATCAAGAAAGCCCAGCAGAGGATGTACTTCCTGAGGCAGCTGAAGAAATTCAACCTGCCAACACGGACGATGATGCAGTTCTACACTGCAATCATCGAGTCCATCCTCACCTCCTCCATCACCGTGTGGTACGCTGGAGCCACTATCAGGGACAAACAGAGACTGCAGCGTGTTGTGCGCTCTGCTGAGAAGGTGATTGGCTGCAGACTCCCATCTCTGCAGGACCTGTACACCTCCAGGACATTGCGGCGTGCAGCCCGGATCTCAGCTGACCCTTCTCACCCTGGACACAGTCTGTTTGACCTGCTCCCCTCAGGCAGGAGGCTCCGGTCCATTCGCACCAGAACCTCTCGCCATAAGAACAGTTTCTTCCCCTCTGCTGTTGGACACATGAACAATAACCACATGATTGTCCCCGCCACTAACACATGACCCTACGCTGTGTCACTGCATCATTTCATGTTTGGCACTGATCACCACCTGCACTCATGTATATATCTTTCTACGTAGCACTCATAATTCTTATTCTCATGTATATATCTCATGTATATCTCATGCACATATCTTTCTTTCTACATAGCACTTTAATTCTTATTGTCTGCACTGAAGCACCGCAGCAATTTCCTTTTTTTTTTTTTTTTTTTTTTTTTTTCTTTCTTAAATGACATCAGAAACAGCAGTATGCGACATTACGTGATGGCAGAGCTTCAGTTCATCCTTTGTCATTTTTTTTTTTTTTTTTTTTTTTAATAAATAGGACAGGGGGAATGAATGAGAGAAAGAGGGGGAGAGAAAGAAAGAAAACCAAAGGGGAGAAGAGACGGTGAGAAGGGGGGGGAAGAGAGAGAGAAAAAAAAAAAAGAACTCCTGGGTCACCTGTATGGAGAAAAAAAACAAACAAACAAAAAAAACAAACAGAGGAGACAGCAAACAACAAAGAGCAACATAATAATAGAGAAAACAAAGCACCATCACAATAAACTAGCTAGTCATAGATATCAATATTTACTAAATAATAAACGATATTGTGCAGCACGCAAGATAGACAGCGCACAGTGTGCTTTGAGGCAGCAGCCAAGAAAGCTTTAATCCGCGTCTGTGAATACCCATGTGTGCATACCTGTGTGGATCAGCATGCTTGCATTCCAAAGGTTTCTCCATGTAATGATCTGCTAGGGAGTGTGGGGGGGCCACAGCCCCGTCCTCCAGGGTGTGAAGCGGGTATGGAGGAGATCAAAACTCCAGACATCCAGAGGCCCCCAGAACACAAGAGACCATGGAAGACCAACAGAGGGGCAGCCGCGCCACTGTCCCAGTAAGAGCTGAGGAGAGTCCCAGATGAGGGCTCGCCCAGCAGCCGCGGAGCAGAAGCCAGGGGGAGTTGCAGTGACGCGCCCGTGAGCTCCGCCGGCCCCCAGCTGTGCCTGAGTGACCGAGCCCCAGGCCGAGAGGCCGGGGGCACCCCACCTCCAAAGGGGCCCGAGCGAGCCCCAGGCCCCAGGCCCCGACAAGCGGCCGCCAAGGAGTGAGCCGGTGTGTACCCGGACGCCCACCCCCAGACACAAAGAACCACCAACACACCGACACCTGAGGGAGTCCGCCACCGGCAGGGGAAGTGGTGGTGGGTGGAGATAGGCCTCCAAACCTTGGAGGGCCTGAGGTGTCCCCGCAGCAATTTCCTAATGTTGTAAACCTCAACATCTGGCAATAAACCCATTCTGATTCTGATTCTGATTAACACCAGCCGTTATCAACCTGCTGTGGTGATGTCAGTGGTTTTATGGCCCCCACAGCCAGTAATAGCAGACCTGGGGCAGACTGCTCGGGAAAACAGGAGGGTTATTTGAATAATCTCACACGAGTCCCACAAAGGTGTGAAAACATTAGAAACAGAATCACAAGTTTTATTTGTGTAACTAAGTGAAGTTAGCGAGAAGACACCGAAATTCTTATTTTGATTTATTTATTTTTGCATCACCTGTTTTGCATCGTCATGCCTCACATGCAGAAGCGTGAATGGGCCCGGACAAGATACAGACATATACAACATAAAAAAGATTTGCATTGTCTGGGAGAATATGCAGTGCATTAAACCAACGACCTACTTTTGGATCCCCCAAGAGAATATTAGCTTTTTTAGAGGAAATGAAAGTGATTTAAGGAAAAAGCAGCAGAGCTACAATGATAAAATATCTGATGTGTTGTCAGTAATAAAGCTCAGAGCCACAACTCTTATGGAGAGCTGCTTAGTGACTCACTGCAATCAGTCCTGGCGTAGTATTACACCACCACTGATACTCCAAGAGGAAAAAACCTCAGCAGTGATGTCAACGTCCTGCCAGCCTCGCTTCTAGAGAATCAGGAAGTTAGAAAAGAAAATGTGGTGCTGTGTAGCCATCACCTGAAGAGAATATATGAAGCACTAACCAAGAATTCTATGAATGATTCTATGTTGAGATAAGATAAGATAAGATAACCTTTATTAGTCCCACACGTGGGAAATTTGTTTTGTCACAGCAGGAAGTGGACAGTGCAAAAGTTATGACGCAAAAATTAGAATACAATAAGAATAAATACAGTACACAGCTGTACAGAATAGAATAAAATAATATACTATATACAGTAGAATAAAATAGAATAAAAATATACAATAAGATAAAAATAGAATACGAATGCTATATACAACTGAGTGATGACTGAGCATGACTACTATCACCAAAACAAAGCAATAGCAGCACAATTCATTCTCTTTGTTAATGAATATTAAAATAACAAGAAATGTAATTTAGATTAATCCGATAAACCAGCTTCGGTTGGATTAAACAGATAAAATGAGAAACTAGTGGGACAAATAAATGTAACAAGACAAGGATCTAAAGAGATGAAGTTGTTCTCCAGAAGAGGAAAGCCCTTCACAGCGGAAGTGAAGCCGGCCAGTTTTTTATAACCTCGCCATAACTCTCCCTTTGTTGTTGTAAAAAAATAAAACTGTCTGGGATTTTTCTGAGCCCATCTCCATGGTTACACTAAAGCACATTTATACATAACACACCTCAAGGCAGCAATAAGAACACTTAAATGCTAATCAATAGTAAAGCTGTTCTGTAGTGCAAACATTCCCGTTGCTACAATTATGTAGGAACGCTGCAGCGAGGAGAGGAAAGGTGTGAGTGATAATCATGGAATTTTTTAGCTCTGGCCTCTTTCTTATCAAACAGCAGGTTTCACCGCTAACAAAAGGAAATATGACCATTCACCACTCCCCTTTTTTATGAACACAATCCCCTGTTTTTAATGGATCCTAATAGTCACTGTATTGTGAGCTGCTGGTGTAAATAAATTGCACTCTGTCCCTCTTCTCTCTACTGTTATCCAACCTGTTGCCTCCACCTGCAACCAGCGCTCATGTGTGAGGAGCAAAAGGAAAGGCCAAAGTCTGTACCTACACTACAATGCCCCCTGTAGGATTATAAAAGAGAGAGACAAGGCAATGATGATTCTGTGATTCTATGCATGCAATTTTTACAAAGTTATGAAAGTAATTTTAATAATATTGCAAAATAGCTGCTCGATTAAGAGCACGGAGGTGTTTCAAGATGGCTGAGGCTTGCTTCTAGAAGAACTTTGCCAAGTGCCAAGTTAGGAAGCCAGCATGACTGAGGACAGGAAACACACAGGAAAAATAAACACACCACGTTCTCCTCAGATGGTTTATGCTGTTAATTTTCATTTTTGTGTGGGTTTATCTCATTTTTATGACTATGAATGAGGCCTTCTGTCTCAACACCAGATGTCATGCGGAAGAGGTTTACTTTGCTTTCAGGCCAAAAGAGCTGGAATCTAAGAGCAATGCCCACAATGATGGTGAATGAATTCAAATATCCGTCTTTGTGATGCCTGTGGGTTGCAGGAAATGTTACCACGGGCAACAACTGGCCAGTGGTTCACAGTTTGAGAACCCTGGAACGAAGGGTTCACGTGCAGTTTGAGTGAGTGACGGAAGACGAGTTAACACTAAAACTCAAACCGCAGCAGAAGCCACAGTCAAACAAATGTGTTCATTTATTTGTTATTGTGGGAACACGGCAGAGAAATATACTGGAAACATGGCACTCAAAGAAATTTACCATTCATATGCTAAACCTGAGTATTAAATAATACATCAAAATACCTGCCAAAATAGGTACCCAGAGGCATTTCAAGATGGCCACCAAGTGGTGTAAAACATTTGGCATGTGAAATCAATGCACTTCAAATTAAAAGATACAAAATATGTATTTGGGTTCACATCATTGTTTTATTCTGTCAGGTGATCCATCAGGCCCACAGCAGAGAGAGACATGGGAACACTGCCATGTAAAACTGTTAACCAGCCTCTTTATTTTGTGGCTGTGCAAACACCTTCAGGGCTTTGTCTGGAGTTTATCGTCAGTCCTGCTTAAAACTGTGCACAGCTGCATAGGAGCTAAGAAGAAACAAAGACAGGCATGCACACGTTTTACACTATTAGATATGCTGACAAAGCTAGTAAACAAGAAGAAATGTATTAGTATTACTATTACAACTGAAACCATACATGTAAAGTAACAAGAGATTTGGCTAGTTGGATTTACGTCAGCTGATGTGGGTATATTTTTGTTGATTTCATTTATGTTGCTATTTACCTCTTTTGGTGATGAATAAAGAGGTTTTCATGCTTACTTTTAAACACATATGCACTGCAGTGCACTTTATTCCATATCCTTAAGGCCAGATTAGAATCGCCAAATAATCTAACATGCATGTCTTCAGAGCCTGAGCACCTGCAGGAGGCTCATACAAGCACATGGAGAACAGAACAGAAGATCCAGGCCCAGAACACTCTGCCCTGAGATGCCAGCCCTAAATATAGCCCCACACAAACTGTAACACAACATGTGACTAGTGCCGCACCAGTCATTGTGAAACACGGAAACTATGCATAAGACAGTAAAAAAGGATCAAAAACCCCCAGAAGATATAGGGCTCAAACTAAATGAAAATGTGGAAAGTGCAATTATCTGTTCTCTCCTGCATAAAACTGAGGGGTCACAAGCTTAAGTCAAACACTGATAGCTTATCTCAGCTAGAAGTATGCAATACAGCATGTGACCTGATCCTTCAGTTAAAACTAAAGTCTGCAAAAATCACCTGTGTCAGAAGACAAAAAGAACCGCAGTGCAACTGGCGGATGGACATGAGGAGATAAGTTGTTAGACCTCAGCTCACAAAATCGTTCCTGCTTCTTTCTTCGGCTTCTGCTGTAGAAGGTCAAAAGCTTTAAGGTAACATGCTCTGAATCCATCCCAGTATTTCAGTACGTTTTTAAGGGGGTTAGCGTTTGTGTTTATTCTTCTTACCACCTGGTGGAGCTGCAAACCCTGTAACACTTCACCCAGTGGACAAGCCTTTAATGTCCTTATAAATTCATTTTCTTCAAACGTCAATCCGTCACTCGGGTAAGCGCTTTCTCTGTGTTATTTGCGCCATCTCGTGGTGAAAGGGGAGAATTACATTACAGTAAGGCCGATATAGTACGTCACGTGAAAACAACACTCTAATTGGTTGAATTGCACGGATCACATGACCTGCTCACTCATGTAGCCAAAACGGCAGTGAAACAAAACAAGTGCTGTAAAAGTGTTTCTCTTTATGTATTTCCGTGCATCTAACAATGAATATTAACCGTAAATGCCACTGTACGTAAACTGCACACGTCGTCGTTGCTGTGTGAGGGACTGTAAGTAACCTGGACGCATAGTAGCAGGTGGGTTAAATGTTCTTTAGAGCTTATAGCGAACTGTTTTTGTTTTGCATCGTCAGCGACTCTCCGTCGGCTCACTAACACAGATCCAGGCTACAGTGTTTGTTAGCAGTTATGGAGTTTAAACAAAGACTTTTCCCTCATCGTAAATTAATTCGTGCTTTACTTAATGTGTAGTTTTTAATTTATTTGATCTTTGCCGAACTCCAGAGTGACCCACATTTACCTACATTCATGTTTTAGCCTCCTGCTGGCTAACCACACTTGTGTTGTCTAAGTCAAACGTCAGAAAATGGTTACAGTCGTCTTATTCATGTGAGGTAATTTAGTGATTTAGCAATCCTTGCACTCACTGACACACTCGCTACAACTTGAGCTAAAAATCTCGAGTCACTTCTTCCTCACCGAGTTATTTTCTCTAATTCTAATTCATTTGTTCCTCTGCGCAGATGCACAAACTCTTCTTTGTCCACTGCTAACAGATGCAGTTCGAGCCGAGGGGCTTTTGGGTTTGCTTTATTAAGTACAGTTAAAATAACAAAATTAAATATGGTGCTATAACAGTATGACACTTAGAGCTGACCTGTAGTTTCAACATGTTCCAGACTCGAGTTTCTTATAATGATGTTCCAGCATTGTTCAGTGTGTCATGTCCCACAGAAGGCACAGGAGTTTGACATAAGTCCACTGAGATCACAGAGTGAGTCTGCTCAAAGCAACTCAAGTTTATTCTCTCTGTGATTCAGCTCCAAAATTTCACCTCAGAAACAGAAGAGCACTGTCTTTGTCCTGCCACCATGCCAGTGTACATAGCAGGAACATGAAAACACAATATTTTGTTCCACTTTGTGCCCACTTTGTACTCTGCTTACTTCAAACTGGGAAACTGTAGTAGGTCAGAGGTTTCCCTGCTTCAGAAGAGGACTTTGTAGGAGACTATATACAAATAACAGCAATTGGTCATTATCAAAACAAAGCATCTGTGTGACCTTAAAAGAAGTCGATGCATTTTCATCTTATTTTTGGTAATTTTATAAAGCAAAAAAAAAAGAGGTTGAAAAGTTGTTGTTTTTTCTATCATGGTCTTAGTGAGTTTCATTGTATGGAACTAACAAAATTTTGTTTGTAAACTACAGGTTTTTTTGTACGTTTTAGGTATTTTGGCCAGTTCAATACTATTATGCTTCTTCTAAACCAGCAACTTGAAAAGTAAATTTCATACATCTGCTGTCTGATAAATCAAATACACTGTTTAGGTGTATTTGATTTATCAGACAGCAGATGTATGAAATTTACTTGAACGTGCAAAGCAGTTTCTCTTTCTGTGGTTTGTTTAAGTAAAATTTTAAAAACTTCTGAACATCCACCAGGTCACCAGCAAAACTCGTAGTGTTCTTCTCGTGTTTCTTAGATGCATTTGGCCCTTAAACATGTTCTGTTATTAGATTTTAACATGTCAAAGCTAGTAAAATTTACAATTTGATACAAACAAAACACTCAAAGACTCTTTGTGTAATGAAGTCAGGGCCATCTTGCTTTTAGCGTGTTAGCAATAATTCAGCATTTACATTCATTCATCTGCTTTTTCTTAATTTAAGAAATTTCTTCATATGCTTAAAACAACAACAACAACAGCGTGTGAAACTAAAATATTAGTCACGTGTTCCTCTCTGACCAGAAATATGTCTCTAGCAGGAAATGTGTTTCCCGTCTTTGAAATCATTTTTCAGGAAGAGTCGGTTACCTGAAATATGTCCTGTATGTTAAAGAGCTTGTTTGTGACTGAGCTTTATAAGGAGCGAAAACTTCCAGTGGCCTGAAGTGTATAAATGTGTTCAGTGTGTTATATTAAAAGTTCAAAATGATGCGGTCGTTTTAATTGACTTTGGAGCAATGTGTATTACAAACTAGCTATCAGCCATCGCACTGTGCTGTAATGTAATAGCACTTATAGTGGGAGTAGTAGAGAAATATCTTGGTGCAGGTCGGACAGCCTGTATAGCAGTATGTCTGTGATAGACCACAATAGGCTCTGCTTTCATAAAAACTTTCATAAGTGTGACTTGAAAGATTTCCAAATATTTGTGCATGACTCAGAGCTAAAATGCTTTTGCTTCACAATGCAGTATCACATGCTTCTTTGACTCTTGTGACTTCCAGCTCAGCGATATCGCAATTTTACCAAGTCACAGCACTTCCTGTCTTTGATGTAGTCAGATCTAAAGAAGCATCACATTCTGTCTTTATCACATTTTTGTGTTTAATCAGATTTGATTTCAGTACAAAATACACTAATCCTTAATCTCTGTACTTGTAAGTTTGTGGGGGTCCTTTTTTCTAGCTGCTAGCTGTAAGCTCAGAGGCCCTGTCACCCTGCAGGCAGCTTTTCAGCAGCTGGAGCTGTCTTTGTGCTGGAGATGGTGCAGTTCATTCTGTGTATGTGGTGGTGAAAACACCTAGAACCTTCTCTTTGTTGAGTGTGTAAAGGACAAGCTGAGGTGTGTGTCCCACGTTTGGTTGTGTTTGAGGCTGCTGTGTTGTTGAAAACTACACTGCTACTTTAAGTTAATGACAACCTCTTAAGAACGATAGAAACTGTGCAGGTCCGTCCTTTCTCAAAGCCATGTATCATTAAATAGCATTAAATGAATATCCACTGCTGCTGGTTCTGTTTACAGATATCATTACAGCCAAAACTTGGAATGAAATGTTTTTAAGCCGTGTAGCAAAGTTTCCTTGGGTGCAGCTTCGGGATTGGTTGAGTCATCTTGTATTTACCCCTGAAACATGATGACTTGAAGTAACGTTTGTGTTTTGTTCCTCTTGTTTGGTCTCAGAGCTGCAGAGCAACACAGTGAATGTGAGCTGACAGGACGGAGCTCATTTCTTCCGTGAACATGAAGACCGGCATCCCGTACCACCAGGTAAAGTTCCTTTAATATGTGGGCTTCATCAGTGTACAAACATCCTAGTTTTTAATCATTTCCTGATGCGGTTTTAATATTTATTTAAGTTACTTATTGCTTAATTATTTATTACTTACCTTCACTGTATTCTTTTCCTTTATATTTTTTAAATCAAATGTCGCCCCTTTGATGTGAGACAAAGTGATTAATGATTTTGCAATCACTGGTCACTGTGCATAGAAAATTAAGTGGTCAGTTATAAAGCTGTGTACAGTGGTCTCTCGCTATGACGCGGTTCACCTTTCGCGCCCTCGCTGTTTTTTTTAACAGCGCATTGTGTTCTGCGTCCTGATTGGCTGTAGACCGTTGTCAATCAATCTGGTGCCGTGTCTCCTGTACAGTACAGAATGCATTCAGCTTGTCAAATTTACATAAATCTTTGGTCGCTAGCAGTGTGACTCTGAAGTGCATTACTGCATGTTTGTAAGATTTCACCCCAATAAACTCAACAATCACTGTCGAAGGCAACCGCAGGTGCCTTTGGTTTCATTCTCTAATACTGGACTTATTTTTCTACGAAGGTTTGAACTTTGAGAGAATTTAAACAAGAGAGAAAAGTGTGAAAATGTTCATGCCTGTCTGAGAAAAGTGTATAAAGTGTGTAGTGACGGGTTTTACAGCCTTGAAGCGTCTATAATAACTGTAAAAAAATAACATTCGCTACTTTGCGGATTTCACCTGTCGCGGGTTATTTTTAGAACGTAACTCCTGCGATAAACGAGGCGCCACAGTATAGTCAATGTTCTGTTTTGTTGTGAAAAATATCCCAAGCATGTTGCTGGGGTTTGGCCACGTCGTTGTTTTTCCTGTAATGTTGCAGACGTGCCGAATGCTGGAAGTCAAGGGAATTTTTAAATCATGTGAGGAAGTGAAGGATTGTGTTTCAGGAAGTGCTCTTGCTTTAGGTTTATATTGACTGTAACTGCTTAAATTAAATGATGTTACTTGTTTTTTTAATGACAGCATTTGGTGAATGAGTGCCAGTTTAGGAAGCTGGCAGACGTAGAACTCTTTTCCTTTGTGTGTTCAGAGAATGATGGTTTTTCCATGACTTTAGCAGGTGCTAGCAGTTATTGAGGTGGCGATTTTGAGACCGTGGATGTCTGGTATGATAGAGGTTTATGGTTCAGTCTGGATCGAATGTTCTCACAGTGTCCTTGTGTGGTGGTTGTGTTTGTGTGTTAGCTGGAGGATGAGTCCCGGGGACAAGAATCCAACAGGAGAACACAGGTGGTGAGTTAGAGCACTAACACACAAATACACCTGAATTTTTACTCGTCAATATAAATAAATCGCAATGATTTTTTCAGTTTATGTCAAAAATAAAGACAAAGAAATAAACACTGATCAAGAGCTGCAGATTCTAAGGACGTCTCCTCCTCCCTCCTCAGTATTACAGGTGTTTGATAGCTCTGGCCACTGTGGCTAGTGTGCTGCTGGTCATCATGGCGCTCTGTAACCTCCTGATACCGAGGGCCTCCTCTTCCTCTTCCCACCCTGTTCCCGACATCAGCCTCCCTCTGCCTAACATGGAGTCCTGCACAGATCCCTGCAGGTAAGTTTACTTTAGAAACCAACACCTGCTTCCAGCTTAATCTGCATATGCAGAAGAGTTCAATATCCAGGAAAACAAAAAGCTTTTTAAAACCTTATTTGATGACAAAGCCAGCAAACTTTCTTACTTTTTATCAAATTTGACTGATGATTCTATCCAGCTTCATACCAGTAATAGAAAATTACTTAAAGTGCAGATTCTTGACTATACATGAAACAGCATCTTCATTACTATCCATACTCTACCCAGCCTCTTCTATAACATAGCTAAAGTTTAAAGCTTAGTTAAACTATCTGCTTGACATGAATTCATGTAATTTCATTTTTCTTGACGTTGGACGTTGAGGAAAAAACTCTCCCACTCTTCTCTGTCTCCAGGATCGTGTTGGTGGAGAGCATTCCCGAAGGCCTGGAGTTTAACTCCAGCACCACTCATCCATCCATCTTCCAGGCGTGGATGAATCTGATGAACGAGGCTCGCAGCAGTGTCGACATCGCCTCCTTCTATTGGACCCTCACCAACAAAGACACACACACTCGTGAGCCGACAGCCAATCAGGTCAGCTGGAGTTGTCTGCGGTTTTCTTTTTCTCTTTTCCTCTAATATTAAATTATGCTGAAGAATGATTGATTATTAATTGATGCAAAGTGCTTTTAATTGTGCCGACTGACCTTGATCTAAAGCAGTTATTGTGAAACAACCAGATAACTGATCCCTGATTTTCTCGCCGTGCTCACAGGGTGAGGCTGTTCTGAACAGGCTCGCTGAACTATCGGGGAATTTATCAGTTCGTATTGCTGTTAACACACCGCAGGAGAAACAGCCACGGCACGACCTCAGGCTGCTCAACGACTCAGGTGACTCTTGGCTTCTTTTGAACGTCACACCTGCAGGGGTCAGACTGATCTGAGCTGTCTGAGTTATTATGAAATTAGTTTAATACACATATTGTGATGTCTCACTGTGTGTGGGACATCATATGACGTCTGTGAGCCTCTTATCGACACTTGTGTTAAGTTGGTTGGTTGTGATGGGAGTTATTTAGCTGCGACATTAACAGTAACTCTGGTATTGCAACATACAACTATGCATAAGCACCATTTTTTGTTTTTATTTCTTTGTTTTTGTTTTTTGGTGCATAAGACTGATAAACATTCTGATTTACAAAATGGATTATTCTGAGATACTGAGTATCACTTCCTTCTGTCTAAAATCATCTAAAATGAATATGTTATATTCATTTATCATTGTCCAGTATTGCTTCCAAAATGCTTCCAGCCCTCAGAATTGTTAGTTTTTAGGAAATAAGTGTTTGTTTTGTGTGACTTTTAGGAGCCCATATTAGGACTGTAAACATGAAGGAGCTCACCACAGGCGTTCTTCACACCAAGTTCTGGGTTGTGGACAAGCAGCATATTTACATTGGCAGTGCCAACATGGACTGGAGGTCCCTCACACAGGTACACAAACACTCAGACTCTCTCTCACTGTCATGTAAATGCTGTTAGAGGTGGATGCTCAGTACAGTCGGTGTGTTTAAAGGTAAACAGAGCAAACTTATCAGTATATTTATTATTAAACAGTTCTTTCTACTCTTGACTTGGTGTGGCGTTAAAGGGAGTGGATGTCCCTCTGCTTAAGCACCTACCTCTGAATATGAGAACAGCAGCACTGCCCACCTGCCCATCAGGGCGGGGGCATCCAATCAGAAGAACGGTGGCCCAGACCTTATGTGGGATTCTCTCTTCAAAAGCTAAAAAAAAGTCCACACACCCACTCCCAGCAACCGTTAACAATAAGAAAGAATCAAAAGTTCAGCACGTTTAATAATTTTCCCTAATATATATATATATATATATATATATATATATATATATATATATATATATATATATATATATATATATATATATTTAAATCAGCATGGTCTATATATGCTCAAAAATCTATTATTTTATTACATATTTACATTAGCTTCACTTTCTTCACCGGCACTGGGTCTGTGCACAACAATTTGTGAACTAACGGCTTAACTGGAACAGTGGGGAGGGGGTCTTAAAGTAGAAAGCAGTTTATTTCACACAGGAATAACGGGGCTCCACCAGTAAGAATCATCTGAAGCTTCTCTAACAGGCCTGTAAATCTATAAACAGCGTCAGTGTCGGTAGTCCCGCCCGAATACTGACACTGACTCTGTCCCATTTCTTCTGCTTTCAAGAGGAAGTTTTTATGTTGGTATAAAGTTTCAGTCACATGCTGAACTGTTTAGTCTACACTTGTTTAATGTGGGACCATCAGTGTGGTAAACCACATCTCCCTTTTACATTTCTCAATCAGACTTTTGCTGAGCTGTCATTCGCATCCTTTTTTTACAAGCTTGCGCTAAAGTCCCAGAAACATATTTCTGATAAATTAATCAGAAAAGATACCGGCTTAACAGTAGGACAAAGAAATCTAAACTGGGACAGAAGAGAAGGAACAACTTTTCTTATTTCCTCTTTGTTTTCTGCAGTTTCAAAAATGCAAAACCAGCAAAAAACAAACGTAAGTAATGTTCTAGTGTTGGTCTCCAGGTGAAGGAGCTGGGTGTGGTGGTCTACAACTGCAGCTGCCTGGCAGCAGACCTCAGTAAGATCTTTGAAGCCTACTGGTTTCTGGGGGAGAGCAAGTCAATCCCATCACCTTGGCCAGAGAGGTTCTCCACCATGTACAACAAGGATACACCCCTCCAGCTGCCTCTTAACAACACGCCATCCAACGTCTATCTGTCGGTGAGCGGGATTTTCTTTTGATGTTGAGTCATAAGAGCCAGTTAATCACCTCTAAGCAGTTTTAAGGTTTGCTTTCTGACCAAATGGGAAATAACTGGTGTTTCTAGATGGTCACATCATGCAGAGAGAGGGACATTTTCAGCGTTGCGCTTGTATACATGCAACGTGCAACCACAATTTGTCACTTGTCACAATTTGTGACTTTCTGACTCCTCTACAGTTGGCCATCAGTACTGAAAGAAGATGTGAATGCTTGGTTTCTGTTACAGTCACAGAAGTGGGCAGATATCGACACCTCTTTCAGGGCGATGCAGGGCCGGGGGATTCCAAAGCTGTTCGAAAACAATCTGCAGCACAGAGTTTTGGTTTCTGTTACAGCGCTCACGTTTCCAGGATTCAACATTCAAAACCTTTTTAAAATGTAATGTTTTTTTTAATACAGTCCCACTGAGGCTACTAAATCAACCCACAGTCCCACATAGCCGCGCATTCGTCCAGTCATTACTGTGCATTTGTAGTTTAGCGTATTGTAGTTTTCTGCATTTTAAAAAATGCTGCTAAAATTAACTGAATCCTTTTTTCTGCTCGATCAGAGTTCCCCTCCGTCCTTATGTGCGGCCGGCAGGACTCCAGACCTTCAGTCCATCCTCAGTGTGATGGAGGATGCTGAGAGCTTTGTCTACATCGCTGTCATGAACTACCTGCCCACCATGGAGTTTTCACATCCTAAAAGGTGCAGTTTTGTTAATAGTTGTGAAATGTAACTACAGGAAAACAGTTGATCGTTGTTTTGTTTTTGTTTTTCTTTTATGGTCCTACATCAACTCTAGTCAAATCAACAGTAATAAAATTAATATGAACGTGTTTGCACAATAAAACACCAGGATATCCTGATCAAATCATCCCGAAAGGAAGTGAGAAACATTAAGTTTTAACATTGTGCTTGTACTGTGCGTGTGGCGCCCTCTGCAGGTACTGGGCGGACATCGACACGCAGCTGAGACGAGTTGCATATGAGAAGCGGATTAAAGTGCGGCTGCTGATCAGCTGCTGGAACAGCACACAGCCAGTCATGTTTTCTTTCCTGAAGTCTCTGGCCTCGGTTTATAACCCCAAGAATAACCTCGACATCCAGGTGGTGAGTGGCTCTTATGGTCAAGCATCATCTCCCGCTGGGAAAGGAGGTTGTACGTCTTATGGCACTTATCCTAAAGTAAAAACATTATGTTGTGACTTTGTGTTTTCTTTATTTAGAGGCTCTTCGTGGTGCCTGCCACCCCCAAGCAGAAGGAGATTCCCTTTGCAAGAGTTAACCACAATAAGTACATGGTGACGGACAAGATAGCATACATAGGTGAGGCACACTTTCTTTGTTTACTAATAAATTTGTTTCTTGAAATCATTAAGATGACTTAAAGAGTACACATAGAGAACTTTTTCAATCAGTTTCAATGACCTATCTTACAGTTTCAATTAATCCCCCAAAAAACAGAAAAATGTGATTTTCATCAAGATGAGAAAATACATCATGATACTGAAATTGAATACTTGTTGGTGGTGTTAAAAGCCAAGCTGATGGCTGCTTTTCTAAGCATGTCATTAGTCACACATACTTTATTATCATCTGTCCAATCAGTCTTTCAGGAAAAAAAAGATAATGTGCTTAAATATAATCTGTGGCTTTCTGTTTTCAGGTACATCCAACTGGTCAGGAGACTACTTTGTGAACACGGCTGGCTCAGCATTAGTTGTCAACCAGACGGCGTCACAGTCTGTTGAGTCAACTGTCCAATCACAGTTGAAGGCTGTCTTTGAGAGAGACTGGAACTCGGGCTACAGCACTCCTCTCACCCAGCACTCAAACCTCAAAGACTTCTGTTACTTTTAACAGCATTACAGACACACAAAGTCATTGTTTCTGACTTCGACACAGCGCACTTTGATTTTAGTAGTGAAGTGCGAAACGTATGAAAATTGATCAGCTGTAATGTGGAAACCCCTGAGCTTAAAATCAGCAACAGGCAACCTATTAGCAGAGTGTTTGCTAGACTGCTGAGGTTTAATGCCACACTCTTATTTCATCAGAAAAAAGAGAGAATACAGACAGTTTTTTAAAGAGAGTCCAACATATGCTCTGTATTTTAGGCCGGTTTTAAGTAACGTTGAAGCTGATCTGTTAGTTCGATTTTATCCAAGCATTTTTGTCTGCCTTATGGTCTGTAAGTTTTCACACCAGCATTCACATGGATACAAAAAACATGAAACGGGCTAATACTGGCTGGATATGTTAAGCTCAACTTTCAACTACATTTGGCTGGTATCACAGTGTTATAATATACTGATGTACTTACAAACCCCAAAAGTTTGATTGCCAAAAATAGCACCAAAAACAGTTGCTTTTCTTTATTCTTAAACTGGTACAGAGATGCCAATTTGAGGCCATTTTTTTGTGCACTACAGAAATATGCCAGCAGAAGTTGGGAATATTCAGCTGAGCTCAGTGAGCTGTGAAATATGCCAACTGCAGGAAGTATTTAGGAATTTTTAGAGTTCATTTACATGCACAGCATGGGCAAAGGTGTATGCAGGATTAGTTTGTAGATATTTGCAGATGAAGACGTTAACACGTCTCGCATTATATTTGTCAGTGTGAGCAGGACCTCCTGCAACAATCTGTGGGTGAAGGTAGTGGTGTCCCTGATCTTCTCAGCTGCTGATTTCCTGATAGATTAAATGTAAATATATATTTAGATCAGTAAACACTCAGGGTGTGTTGAAGGTTTGCAGTCTTGTTTCCTTCTAGGTTACAGTCCACGTGTCTGTGCAGACACTGGTCATGCAGTGATCGGTCCAGTGGTTGTGTCTTTTTGTTCTGACACAGCCTGCATACAGAAGTGTTTTTCTTTTCTTCAGTGCCTCAAAGACTGCAGCCTTGAGTAATGAGGGGTAGCTGCAGTGAGTCTGTGTTATAGATTGATAACATAAATAATTCATTCAGCATATTAGTATTTCTTGAAGTGAGAGGAGTAAAGTTTGTTTAGTCAGCGAATCCCTCACATCCATAGCTGCAAAGGTTTGTATGATCAGCAGCTTTTTGTACTGTCATATATTGTATATACCAGGAAACGTTATGATGGGATAAAAACATGCACACAAATGCACACCATATCTACTGTTAAAGGTTTTACCGCAGTGTCGGAGCAAAGGAGTCAGACATGAATGTTTAACTTTCATCATGTGGTTTCTATCATGTACTCCCAATAGCTGTAGGGGGCGCTGTTTCAGCATTGGCGTCAGGTCAGTGGCGAACGTCATGTTTTCTGCTGTCTCCTGCAGTGACTCGTGTAAAGGGATCAATTCAGTGAATCACAGCTTCAGCCTCGGTGGGAGTTTTCATCCCAGTTCATCTCAGGGAGTTTGAGTGCTTTTGTAATTTTCTGGAATTTAAAATCATTTAAAAATCCTCTCTGGACTGCGTTGAAATAAGCAAATAAAAGCTAAAGTCTGCAGTGCATCTAAGGGAAATAAAAACTTCTTTCATACCACTCCAGTGCAAAATATTTTTTTCACACACTGATCACAATTTGACCATTTGAAATAAATTTAATCCCCCTATAATGTGTTAATTATGATTGGAGACATTGTTTACAGTGCTAGAAATATCAAACTGAATTAATTGCGTGGATTGTAAACTCATCAAATATGTTGGAAAACCCCTAGTTTGTAAAAACACATATAGATTCGGGGCCAAATGAATTAGCTTAGGCAAGCAATAAAAAAGAGAAGCACAACATTTTATTGCTTGCTCAAACAGCCCAAGTGTTCCTAAGTAATCTAAACTTAGTAAGAGGAACTTGCTAGACATGTCTACGTACAAATGAAATGCTAAAGCACATAGCAAAGCCTCACTACCTGCTATTTAAAAGCATAAAAACCATGCTGGGAGTTAAGCTTGAGCTGCTCTACCTGAAGGTTCACATTTGTGATGCTGCAGTATCAGATGTCTAACACTGGGGGGCAGTGTTGGTGCAGTTTTGAGCCTTGTCCGATCTGTGAGATTCAATTTCAGGATTCTGTTTTAAAATTTGTTTCTGATAAAACGTCTAAACTAAAAAGTCTCATGACCAATGAAATCAAAGTTTACCAAAGGGGGATAACCTAGTGCTGCTCCTATATGATGGAAATACTGAACTTTACTATGAAATAAAAGGAAATCCTAGTATCGGTGCTTTTTACAGCCTGTGTATTTAATGCTATGTTGTTGTAGTTGTTTTTGTTTTCATGTTTTGAAGTGAATCAGAGTCCAGATCTGATTATGGGTGGGTTCAAATGTGAGACTCGAACACACCCAGTCTCTGCTGACTGCAGACCAGGCTGATACGTGCTGTTTGATAAATACATACCTACTGAGTAGGTTTGTGGTTGTTAACTCAAATACACTACAAACACCAGCAGTGAAAGTGCTGTGTGCAGTAAGATGATCCCTGTACTTTCAAATTAATTACAATGTTTTTAACTTAATATACATATACAATATACAGGCATGTGAATACTACATGTCCTTGAAGAACAACCTTTTATGAACTCCACAAAACAGTCATTTTTAAATTGGAGGGTTTTCAATATACTGGAAAAACTGAAATTGTAATGAAGTAAAATTTACATTATTATATTATTATATAATATTAGCCCCTCAATTTGCAGTCCTTTCAAAAATTGTTTCAAAACAGCTATGCCAAATTTCTTTTTCTGAAGATTATTCATAGCACCAAAACACTAAACTCACACAGTTTTCTCCCACAGCTGAGCTCAACATCTGCTGACTGATTTCAATGTTATTTTGCACTTGAACAACACGCCTGTAAGTCACAGGATCCAATGAGCTCTGCTTAAACCATCCTGAATTGATTTAACTGTCCTTGTTCTACCGGATATCCAATACAAAAGGAGTCCTGCTGCTCTCTGTGCATTAAAATACAAATGCCTTATAAAACTACACAGCAGATAAGTATCTGATGAGCCTTCAAAACTCTGATCAGTACATTTGCTCTTCTTCAGGAATCATTTGATGGTGTCACCAGCACCTGAAACAGCATGTTCCCCCTCCTCTTGCCGTGGTCTGAATACCCAACAATAAACTGTATCCCTGATACCTCACGCTGATACCTGTCTCTGCTCAAACCCACAAGAATAGTGGGTTGCAAAGTAGTGTTCCTTATAAATATATCTTAACCCGAAACATATCCTCTTAGGTATCTGCAACATGTTGCTTCCCGGTGTGTAAACTATGCAGTCGTCCGTGGTCATGGAACGCAGCAGAGCCCAACCCAGGAGGTTATTTCCGTCCCTCGGCTAACTATCCAAAAACGCACAGTCTCCACCCATTCAGTGACCCATGAAGTGTGTCTGTGGTGGGAGAGGCAGCTTGGGTTTAGGTCTTCTGTGGACACTTGATGGAGCTGCTCAAAAATATTGAGTTCAGGTGCACCTGTGATGGGATGGGATTTAAAAAGATGTGCTCTAATTTAATGTTTGGGTCCGTAATCTTCGCTTTGTGAGGTTGTAAAATTAGATTTGTACCTTGAAACTTTTTCAAGGTACAAAGGCTTACAAAATTTATATCTTTATCTGTGGAGCACTTATCACTGCAGCATCAAGCTACACCGCCCACTAAATGCTGTTACGGAAAAAGTCTCTGCTGCCAGGGGGCCACTTCAGTTTGTTTGTGCCAACCTCAGGACCACCCAAATTACTCTTTTACTAGCTGCACTGTGACAGATTGATATATTTTTCTCTTTTTGCTACTCTTTGTGCAGATGTTTCAGTGCCAAGGTGCTTAGACGCGCAGGGAACACTAACATAATAAGTATTGTGTGTGTGTGACATTTTGCTTTTATCTTGAGAATGACAATTAAACAACAGTATTTGCTCCTGAGTGGGAAGACGGCATCTGTATGTAAAATATTTATGCCCCAGATTGTTTGAGGTGACGTTGATCTTGCTCTAAGTGTTTTCTGTGAAGATACTAAGCTGCTTTGGGAAATTAAAAACTGAGGAAAAGGTTTGGTGTTAGAGGTTTGGTGATCCAGGTTTGTACTTCAGTATTTTATTTTAAAAAATGAATAAATGGAAGATAAAAGGAGATGGAGAGAGAAACTGTAACCACGGTTTTTATAAAGGGAACAACTATACGGCCAGAGAAGTATGTGAGGCTGGTGCAGGATATGTATGAGGACAGCAAGATAGTGGTGAGCTGTGCGGTAGGACTGACAGATGAGTTCAAAGAGGGATTGGGATCATCAGAGATCAGCTCTTGTTTGGAGGTTGATAGATGAGGTCAGTCTCTGTGGGCTATGATGTTTGCAGATGATGTTGTGATCTGTAGGGAGGGTGGGGAGAAGGGGAAGACAGCCTGGAGAGGTGGAGGTATGCACTGGAGAGAAGAGGCATAAAAGCAGAAGCAAGACAGAATAACTGTTATTGCAGGGGAGGCAAGAGGGAAGGTGAAGGTGCAAGAAAGAGTAGTGAGGATGGATTGTTTTAAATACCTGGGGTGAACCATCCAAAGAGACAGATGTAGTACAAGAGAGGTGAAGAAGAGTGGGTGGACGGGGTAGAGTGGGTGGAGATGAGTCTCGGGGCAAAGTAGAGTTGGAGATGCTCAGATTATCATTTGGAGTTACCAGAATGGACAAGATTAGAAATGAATACATTAGAGCAGGGGTGGCGGAACTCCAGGCCTCGAGGGCCGGCGTCCTGCAGGTTTTAGATTTCACCCTGGGTCAACACACCTGAGTCAAATGATTAGTTCATTAACAGGCCTCTGGAGAACTTTAAGACATGTTGAGGCGGTCTTTTAGCCATTTAAATCAGCCGTGTTGGAACAAGGACACATCTAAAACCTACAGGACGCTGGTCCTTGAGGCCTGGAGTTTGACACCTGTGCATTAGAGGGACAACTCGGACTGAGTACCGGGAGACAAAGTTAAAGAACATGAAGAATAGTGGCTATACTGGGCAAAGGATGGTGAAGGTGGAGCTTTGAGGTGAGAGGAAAAGAGGAAGATTACAGAAGAGACTCACTGATGTAGTGAAGAAGACATGCAGATGGCTGTTGTCACTGAGGAGGGTGCAGGGCAGGGTGAGATAGGGGTAGAGATTTTTAATTACTTCCTCAAAAAGCTTTATTGTGATGTTTGAGTGCTGAAGTCATTGCTAATTCCTGTGGAGATAGGTGTGATTAAATCATTAAAACTAAATGTGTGTAATTTATAGGCATTGTGAACTAACCACAGAAGCAAATACAGTGTGAGAGAAGAATAAATGGCGTGCATTTGTGAGTAAATGCCTTCTGCCTATACTGAGCATCGGAGAGGAGGAGTAGTGTGGGAACTCTTGAGATGGCTGGATACCAGGCACGTAGCAGCTTTCTGAATTAACTGCAGAGGTCTGCAGGTCCCCCTACCTTGGGTTATAGAGGGAAAATGATGGCAGTGGGGTACTGCTGCAGTGAAAAGTGTAAGCAGGCGTGTCTAAACTGGAGAAGGGATTATAGAAGATGATCAGTGACAGTACAGGTTTATTTTATAGGATGTGCGCCTCTGATTGAATCGCCTTCAAATAAGGCAACACACAAATGGGTAGAGGAAACAGCAATACCAGCATGTGGAAGTGTCAGCAACAGGCGTGGCTGTGTTCTCTGGTGTTGTCGATACCTTAACTAGAGCAAGAAAGTGCAGGGAGAAATTTCTGCCACCACCTGGAAATGGTCTGAAAGAGTAGGCTGAAGGGTCAGAGGCTCACATGTCACTCACTTAGAAGAAGAGGAGTCAGACGTTTGAAAGAGTCTGACTCCTTTCTTTGTTCTAGCCTTCATTCGCCCGTCTTGGAGGATATGCTGCATGCATGTCATGTCAGAGTGACTAATTACTTGTTTTCTACTTCCAATTAGCAGTCATGTCAACGTCCAACTGGGAAAGTCGTATTTTTTCAGGCTCCAAGATAACAAAAAGAATTGAGTATGAGCAACAGAAAGATAACATCAGCCAAAGTCTGTGGTTCAAAATAATATTTTCTCCTATATCTCATATAGTCTCTTATATCGCATTAGTTTCAAAATCACAACATAGCAGCCCAATTTATGTTCAGTTATATGACATAAACTTTGTGTCTTTATTAATCCTCATGTTTATTGATAAAACAGACTGGAAAAATCACCACTAGTATTTGCTAACACAAGTAAATGTATAGAAATCCTCCCATGGGATGTGGAAATTGCACTCTGCCTGAGTGGATCTTCTTTTGTCTGAACGCTGCGTGCCAGGAGTGCAGACACAACTCTGGAGCTATCATTATGATTAAAGGCTAAGCCCAGACTCACACTGGCAGGTGAACACCATTAAGTCTCATACCATATCTAAAATCTTGTACACTTGTACTTAAACGTGCTATTTTGAGGTTTCAGTATGTTCAAACCAACAAGTGATGCACTAATAACAGTCAACATGTTGGCCCCCCGAAAACGCATAACCTTAAACGATAACCACTGACTATACAGTGGAAGTGGAGCGACGACCAACGAATTTTCATCCAGTAGCGTATCAGCTGCACATTTCTAACATTACTGAATCATTGCAGAAATGAATCCAGTTCTAAGTACTTTTACTATCTCGGTGTTTCATTTTCAGCCGGTCAGGTTTCACAGCAGGACTGGGAGCATAGACGAGGAAAACTATCCTTCTGAGTATCTATATAGTCCCTTCTCCTCATCCCTGCGTGCCTTTGAATGTAATCAAGCGATTTAGATCATTTCTCAAATCTCTTCAGTGTGATTGGACTAATTCAGTTGGTCATTAATGGGTCTGGAAAGCTGACGCCAAGCCGTTTCAGTGCGTCTCTTGTGTGATTCATTAAAGGTCTTTAACTCGTACAGGATACTTTCCTGAAGCGCTGAAATGGATTGCCAAAACATGTTTTGCAAGATGGGCTTCATGAAGAACGCCTCTTCAGAAAATCTGTCACAGTTCCCACATGGTGATGCTGGCAATAGCTCAATGTAAAATAAAATCTTTTTTTACTGAAATAAAAATTAAAGATGACAACCAGATGGATTTCAATGCCAAATTTTAAATAATTTAGAATCAATTACCTCCAAAATTACCCAGCAACTTTGAATTTTAAATCTTTTTCCACTGTAACAGAACAAATGTAAAGGATAGATGGACAGCAATGAGGAAAAAAGCGAGGATGAGGGGGGGAAAGGACAGATGAAGGGGAATAGCGGTCGTCTACTAGCAGTTCTATGAAACTGTATGTACAGGATTTTGCTTTGAGAATAATGCTGTCGTCTTACATCGTAAGTGTTAGGATAATGTTGTTTAGATCAAAAACAAACCTGTTTAAAGACATTGAAATGATAGGAAGGCACCTTTTGGTCATTTTTAGCATTAACCTGCATGTACATGTAGTTCTGGTTCAGCCTGTGTCAGTTTTTCCAGCAAGTAAGTTTCTTGTGGTCACCTCACAGCTTGAACTTATATCTTCTTTATGCACCTGTGTGTTTCCTCCAGTTCCCCATCTTTCTTACACAGTCTAAAGACTTACATGTGAGAATAACTGATAATTATAAGTTGGTCATGAGTGTGGGAGGGGATGTTCTGTCACTGTGTTAGCCCTGTGAGAGACTGGCATCCTGTCCATGTTTTACTCCTCCATCTATTCTATGTTCAATTGAATTTTCAATTCAATTTTATTTATATAGCACCAAATCACAACAACAGTCACCTCAAGGCACTTTATATTGTAAGGTAGACCCTACAATAATACATACAGAGAAAACCCAACAATTATATGACCCCCTATGAGCAAGCACTTTGGCGACAGCGGGAAGGAAAAACTCCCTTTAAACAGGAAGAAACCTCTGGCAGAACCAGGCTCAGGGAGGGGCGGGGCCATCTGCTGTGACCGGTTACGGTGAGATACAGTCTTTGATTTTTTTACACATTCATATACACATTCCTTTCAGTGCTCCTCTGCATTTTCTTAGCCATTCATTCAGCCAACATTCCATCCTTTCATCATTTTCTTCTACTTTATATAATTTAGTGTCACGGGATGCTGGAGCCTATGCCAGGCAGGTACATCCTGGACAGGTTTCAAGTCTATTCAAGAGCCAACACAGAGGGGACAATAATACACATTCACATACCCAATTTAGAATCCCAAATTAGCCTTTGGTATGTGGACGGAAGCTGGAGTACATGGAGAGAACCATACAGGTTCAGGTAGGACATGCAACCCAGCTATCAGGTGGATTCAAGAGAAGAAACTTAATTTCAATTTCTAGCTATCTTAAGTTAAAACCAAGAGGACTTGTATAAGGAAAAAAAAGAGCCGGGAGAGCATTATGAGTGGCAAAAAGTGTCAGCCTTCCCAGGCTAACACAAGCTTGCTTTTTTCCATACCTTATCAAGTGTTAACAGCAATCAGTTAAGTAAACACTTAAAGACTCTTGCAGCACCACTGCAGGCGCTGCAGAGGGCAATAACAGGAAATACTGCACTTTGACCTTCTGGCTGTGTTTGTGGCTGATACAGGAGCATTTGGACTCATAAATGCCAGAGAATCATGCAGAGTTATATACCTGCAAAATGCAACTGGATGCAGTAATTGTATTTCTGGCATGTGACAGAATACATAATCTGCATTTTTATGCATTCTGGCATGCTAAATAGTATGGTAGCATTATTATTGGAGCACATTCTATAAGATCTGTCAGAAAAACAACCACAAACACCCAATTTGGTTCATAAATTGTTGGACTTTTCTCTTTGTGTCCTTACAATATCAACAACCTTGAAGCAATTTCGTTGTGAATAGACACTATGCACATACAACGGAATTGGACTGAACTAAATAACAGTGCTCTGGTTTCTTTGTGTTGTTATTCCTCTTCTGACAGCAGCAGACAATAAGGATTCATGGCTCAAAACAAATGATTCCTCTGTCTGAATGGTGGGAAAGCAAAGGAGTGCTGTCAGTGGAATTCTTAAGATTAAAGAGCTGAGCTGTGAGTAGGAATGGGGAAGAGAAAACCTGTGTGATCCTTCTGAGTTGCTTTCGGTTAAACCCACAGGATTCTCAGCTTTGTGTGAAGTCAAAGTGTGTGCGTGCACCACTCCACCCTCGATGACTCAGCTCTCAACTGCTCTGCACTTTGTAGGGATTAACCGAGGCATGTGGCAGACAAATGTTGTGTGGGAGCCAAGTTAAGATAGTTCATATGTTTTAGTATTTATATTTCGCTGTTGTTAAGCTTGTTTGTGTAATTAATAATTTTAGGAAATAGATGCATGTTTATGGTGGAACTAGGTTACGTAGTACCATGAATACATGTGCCTTAAAGACTCGTGTTTATAGTAAAATCCGGGCATCACGGATGTATGCAAATTAGTGCATGCGGTGCGGGAGGGGGGAGAGAGAGAGAAAAGGAGTTAACACGGCATAAGCTATACGGGGCAGCAGGGTAGAACAGAGTGTTACGGTTCAAAATATTGGGGATGGAAACAAGAGAAAAACCACAATAACAACACTGGTCCGGCCGGGTTGAGTCAAACGATGATTTTAATGAACACACGCGTGGGAGATGGACACTGATGCAGACAGCCTCAAAATCTCAAAATGGTGGAGCATTGCTCAAACTTTTATAGCCTCTGGTGCCTCCACCTTATCATACAAAGCCTAAACATTCACATGCTTTCTCTCACACAGCGCCTAAGCTACGACCTTGGCTCCCTGTTTATCTGCTCCTGCTGAAATGGGGCAGAAAACTCCAGCACACTCTGTTCTCTTCTACTCAGACAAATTAGATTTCTTATAACTCAGCAGTATAATGCATCATAAAACAATATCATTCATTCACAACAAGTCAGCAGTTTAATGTAATGCAAATCAGTTTAACTAATGCAATAGTTATCAGCTTCTTCTAATTCAGGAGAATAATGCCAACTAAAACTACATAATAATTCACCATCTTTAATTCGGGGTATAACATGGCATAAAATAATATTAGAATCTAACAATTCCCCCTGATGAGGTCATTAGAATAATGACCTCACAAACACCCTTCAATTCAGTGTGGCCGGGTTCATCTCTTCTCACTCCTGAGGTCCTTTGTCCCCCTGAGGGGCGAACCATATGTGGGATGACCTCTGTGTTTGCGCAATTCAGATGCAAGAAAAACTATGATTCCAACAGTAGCAGGTCCAGATGACACTCTCTCCTTGTCTCCCACTGCTTTCAGCCTTTATTCTATTGCTGCAGCTACCAGTGTCTTCCAGTTGGGTGATCCTCTGCTCTTCATTCTTCAACCTCAGGGGTTAGACAACCCTGCAGTCGTGACACAGATCAGGGGATTATTCTGCCCCGATTTCAAACAACGATCTGTGTATTCTCCAGAAAAGGAACAGGAAGGTGTCCCCTTTTTGCCCAAAAGCCTCTCGAACTTCGTTGGTCTGGTGTTCCCGGATTTCCGCCAACCCCTTCATGGTTATTGCTGTGTTTATGGGATCCATCCTTTTGTGGTGACTAGCTGGAGCCCAAACGCCATGACCCTTGGACCCAGTTGATGTCTCGGCAGTCACTGTGTCTGTCTCTGCTGCGGAGGATCCTCGTATATCTGTGACCTCGTCTGGTGTCTGTTCCTTTCTCTGTAAGAGACAGAAAACCAAAACACCTCTCTTCCTACCCCTAATAATCTAATGTTGTTATCTACTGACCTTCTAGTGATTCAAAATTGGTCTAAAACATTCAGAATGTCCCAGGGACTTATTCTAATCATATCTTATGTGTGTGTAAGCGTGTTTGCATTTAGCCCTCTGCACTCAAGGCGTTTCCTACACTTTATCAGTCCGGACAGTCACGCCGAACGAAGCTTATGACCTTCAAAAGACCAAGTGCCAACTCGTTATAAGCACATTTGCAAGGTGTGTCTGAAAATTATTGAAACCCCTCTTTTTAACAAAAGACAAAGAAATTAACAAATCTTCTAAACGCTATTCAGTTCATTTCAATGATTGATGCTTACACATGGAAATAATGATCTATGCTTCTTACTGATTCTCTACAAAAGACCGGAAACTTCTCGGGCCGCTATTAGCTTAAGTTTTACCATTCCTAAGGTATTAAAGACACAAATGAAGTTATAAAATGTTCAAATAATCCTTGTTTGATGTTAAAGCTCAACCTTCCCCCTTTTTTTTTTGACACATTCCAATGTGTCAAATCAACGGAGCTAGAACATTAAAAGAAAAGGTTAGGCAGCTACAAAGTTTCCCAGACTCTTAAGGTGATCCGCGTGTAACGTTCTGACTCAGGTATTTAATATTTTAATAAATGTCGTTTAATTAACTGCCACTATTTAAACTAAACTTAAAGACATAATTGAAGCAAAGATCACAAAGAATAACATGATATCAATGTTATGTAAGCGCGTGCGGCCTTCTATGCTCGAAGCCTTTCCCCTCAATAGATCAGTCAGACATTCGCGCTGACTGTAGCTTTTAACCCTTATTAACTTGAGCACAACTCTACAATGAGCAACAAGTTGCAATATGTATGAAAATGATCATGGTTACACCTGCAATGAAAAATTATATCATTATCCTAACACCTGTAAATAGAAGATTCATCAGAGGTTATAACCATCACAGGAACACAGATGTTAGTATAAGGTCAAAAGCTTCAATAAATGATCATCGATGCAATGTTTGTTGCATGATTCTCATACAATAATAATGCTGACATTGAAAATAACAGTAAAACACCCCCTTTTGTCCCGTTTCACTTGACACCTAAACGTTTATAAATGCCTCTTTTATTCTTAATTTTATTTCCCCTTTTCTCCCCTTACTGACCACAGCAGGGGGATCTTAGTTTTGAATCAGCCATGAATCCAGCTCACCTGATTCATCAGTGAGCTCCACCATCACTGGCGTCTGACAGGGTGGTGCTGCATACTCTTCCTTTAATGTCACTATTTTCAACCTGTTAATTAGAGTGTTTAAACCTGAAGTCGACTACGTCCACAACAAGTCAATACAGCTGTAAATGTGGCCAATTATCAATCTATTACCAATCAATAACAACAGATAACTTCTATTTTATACATGCTTTTAATCAACCACTCACCCAGAGGATCTCCAATCCCAGGAAATGCCTTCTCCTCCTTTAATGAGTCTGTCCTCCTTCCATGCCCTGGTAACTGGTCCATCCAGAGCCATATGATCTCAAATATACATACAACAAGCCAAACCACACCTTGGTCACACCAACCCTCCTCCTCCCCGAAGATGTCCAATGCCATCCTAGTATGGACTGTCAAATGTGGCTTTAACGCTGACTGTTCTGACAATCCATTTTATAACGTTCCTGGTCAGATTTGCCAATCTCTGCACCAGGGTTTTAAACGTTTCGCCATTTTCATTAGGTTTTATTTTTTATTTAGTTTCGACTCCAGATTTTCAATTTTTTGCCAGTTGGAATCAGTTTTTACCAATTCTTTGCTAGTTTAGTCTAGTTTTTATTTTCTGAAAATCCTTAGTTTCAATTTAGTTTTATTTGTGTTTTGCAAAAGTTAAGTGTAACAAAATCTCAGTTCCATCATATCAATCATGCTCTTCTGCTTATCCTTGGGTGTTGAGACTAATAACTATTAACTCTTGCCGCACCGTGTGGTCCTAATTTTGGTTGAAGTCAATTGATAACCTTTTCCATGCGATTGTTTCACACCTTTATTTAGATGTCCCAGTCCTGTTATCTCGGGATGCATCACGCTGCCTTATCTGGGGTTAGCTATTTTCTTGGGATGCGAGTTAAGTGGGTGAGCTCTTCAAAGAGGGGGAGTGTGCTCCCCCTGATGAGGTCTTCTAGGTAAGCTAGGTTAACCTTCTTGTGTGAGCTTTTCAAGTGCACTTTAAGGTTTGTGGGATTTTTCGTGTCATAAATGTCCCTCATAACCCCCTGATGGCCCAGTATTTCATTTTTACACACTGTAGTACACATTTAGTTTTTGCTTGTAGTTCGCATACTCTACTTGCCACTCCTCTAAGTCCTGATGTTTCTTAGAGAGGGCAACAGTACCTTTAAAATTATATCACATGTGTGGGGGTGTGGCCTTGCCAACTGTTTTTCCCACCTTTTCAAAATGGCTGGCGTGCCCACAAGCACATTTTATGGAAGAAAGAAAGGTAAGCTTGATATTTACATTTAAAATGTTTTGTTAAACTCAGATTTTTATTTTATTCAAAAAATAAACATCTAGTAAATAATTTCAGGGGTCTTTAAGAATTAGGCTCATTTGGTTTCACAGGGAACATGACTAATTTATTAATGTGTGCTCTACACATTGGGACTTTATATTTATATTTATTTCACTTTTTCCTAATACACAACTTTTGACAAAGGCGGAGAGAATTCTTAACACAATTATTAAGGGAGATTCAAACATAGATTTTTCAAAATATGAGAGGGTCAGGACCCACTAAAAGCCACACAAAGATTATCGAGATGCAGTGGCAGATGTAATAGAGAAAGACACAGGGCCACCTGAAATCTGTCGTCCTATCTGGTGCAAAACCAACATGTAGTAGAATCTGGAATTTTGATTTTGAGTTAAAAATAAAATATGGGTAAAATGCAGAAATCTTTTCCAGTAAAGTAAAAAAAATAAGTGTCGCAATTATAGTTAAATCCATGACACCTAATTGTTTCTACGAGATCACGTCGTTGCTAAAAGTTATCAGTGATCTCAATGTGTGAAAAGAACTCACAGTATCTGGAGTTTAAGCTCCTCTTAGCTGAGAAACCTGGGACAAACATGTGAACAAGACCTGAATAATACCAGTAATGAAGACTTCTCTCCAAAGATCAATAAAAGGAAGCCCCCATCCGATGAGAGTCTAGCAAAATATGGTTCACTCCACTTGCCTGAAATGGTTAGCAGTCCAAGGCATTTCAGTTGTAGAATGATTGGGTGCAACAATGAAACAGATGTGAGATGAGGGAAGTGCCAAATGTTCCTTTGTGTCTCCAAATAAAATCAGTACTTCCTCAGATATCCTAAATAAATTGACTTTTGTGAAATAGAAAGTCCAGTGCCATCACTTATTCCTGAACCAATAGTTTACAGCTAGTGAAGTGTCAGTGACTTCTGGGTTGGCCCCTGATCTTCATCTTATGAGATTGTTATTTTAATAACGATTTATTTAAAAGAAAAAAGGAAAAAAAGAAAAAAGAAAAAACGAAAATATTTTCTCCCTGTTTTTTCTTATTCTCTGGGTCTCAGGAGGACATTACGTCCCTCTCCACTACAAGACTCTTGTTATGTCTACAAAACAGTCATATTAAAATCATCCTCAATTCTATTCTGGCGCTGTCTCCCGACTTTTCCTGACCTGATTCTGCGCGTGGACAGAGCAGCAACACAGACGACTCGACTAACGTACTACCTTAATTTCACTATAGCAGGGCACGCACACCTCAATGCAACCAAACACATTTTGCTATAAATCTAGTTAATTTTAGTTAGTTTTGTGAACATTCAGTACAGTTTTAGTTAGTATTTCTTTTTGTTTTGATTTTATTACCGTTAACGCAAAAAAAAAATTTCCACTTCTAGTTTTCGTTATTTCATTTGTTGTCTTTAATAATAATCTCCTCTGCACCCTTGAATAAACATCATTAACATGATCAACCTTTTGCTGCTTGTTATTTCACCATCTTATTGAATCAAATACTTCATGCTTATGTGGTTTACGACATTATATTTATCTAAATCTCCACTTTGTGTCTAAATGTTTGAAGAATTTTTGAGGGTCAAATTTCGAGAATTTGACCCTAAGTGAAAGTTATGGCGTTATCACCCCCTTTGGGGATTACCTTTTTCCAGTTTTGATGATATTCCTCCCCATTCTCTATTTTTTGCAAGTACCCCTCCTCGGTGGCGAGAAACCATTGGTGTGATCAAGCGGGTGCTGTAAAAACAAAAGCTCAGGACAGAGCAGTCACCAGTCATGTCAAAATTAACAAATATCAAGCTTCATATTGATCCTCTGAGTGTAATGGTACATTTTAATTTGCACTTCTCAAAACTAAAAACAATATTTTCTTTATTTTACTCTTGTTCTTGTGCAGCACCACCCCTCAGCACATGCCCCTGTTATTTTATCTTACTTTTAAAATGTTGACTACTTCAAGAAAGCGCCCAAAAGACGGGGACCAGTGTTTATCATTACATATCTCCATTTTGAGTGTGGCTGTCTATCATTCCCCTGTTATTCATAGACCTCGGTGGAGGGTTTTTTGTTTGTTTTTTCTTTATTTCTCTAAAATTAATTCACTCTCTACACTCTCTACATTGACCCACTATGATTAATAATAACATGCTCAGTCATCAAACCTTTTCTTCACTTTAGCATTTAACATTCCCAACAATATAATGTGATACATTAATTAAAACACAGCTACTAAAACACAATTTTCTTAATGCAAACATCAGTAACTCAAAATTAGCAACCTAAGGGTTAAGCCTGCAGTTCACACTCCTGTGAAGCTACAGCTCTTTAGTCTCTGTCATTCTTCTGTTCTTGCAAAAACAAAACATCCACCCTTCTTTTACAGGCTGGGTGAATTGTCTGTGGACATTCAATAATCCTAAAGTCGGCACCGTTTTTGCCTCAATATCAAGTCAGTTAAAACTTTTAGTCGTCAGTCCGTCACAGTCCAGTCACATGCATACATTCACACACATTCGTACCAGAAGTTGCTGATAATGGAGTCTCACGCGCAGCCTATTCGAGGCTCCATCACCAGCAAGATGACGTCATCATTTTAAAGGAAACAGCTCCTTGTTTGTTTTTCCTTCTTTGGACTGGATTGTGAAGGAAAAAATGTCCATCCCGGTTTTCCCTCCAAGGCACGAGCGATAAGCAGAGTTCTGTCCTTTCCTTCTAAGATTCCTAATTATTTAAAGTAACACTCAGGTATGCCATTCAGCGTGTTAGTACGAGCTCGGGAGCAGCTTGGGAGAACAAGAAAACAGAGACTGCTTTAGGTTGCCTTCCCAATCGACTCAAAGGTTTATTTAGTACATAACAGCTTATATAGAGGAAAAAAAGGTTCGTGTGTCAGCAGGTTCCGGTACAGACCAAATAAGGAAACGTCTTCCTGCCTTCTGAGCAAAGAAGTATCCTTTGTGTAGTTTATCAGTTCAGCTACAATTTATGATCATCCCAGCAAAATACACTCCTAGACATAGAATACAGAGTTCTTTCATTAGTGAATTCTGAAACAAACCACCTGGCTTTTAACAAGCTCTTTTCTAAAAGATAAGGAAGGGAGGATGGGAGTAAGGAAGTGGTCTCGTCTCTGTGGTATTTTCGACCTTGGGGTACCAGCCTGTGATTCTTACACATCAATTCTTGGGTCAGAGAGAAAGAGAAAAACAACTAGTAAATGGGCCTTATTGAGTAACAGTTTTCACTACAAAGCAATATCCTGTAAATGCTACCGTGGTATCAAAATATCACAACAGTTCCCTCCTTTTATCATGAAATGATAACATAGTATAAAGACAGAATGTAATAACATAATCTAAGACAAATCATAAACTTAAAACAAATCATAAATGTAACTAGTCCTTCGAGTAAGCTTAATATCAAAAATTCTGAGAGCGTATACATGGTATCACACAACAGACAATAATTATCAACAACAAATAATACATGCTACAACGGTTACAAAGGCTACAATTAGTTCCTTCCATTATCCAAACGTGTCCTGTAGCCACTTATGTAGCCACTGACCGTGGCCTGTATTGGCAATTAGTTCTATCTGCAATGCTTCACGTCTATTCATAGCTTGTGTGAATGAACCGTTAGGGGCGGTGTTATTGGGAATGAAAGTACAGCATACATCAACGGTTACTAGACCACAGGTACCGGTCCAATTAACAGGTAGGGCTAGTCTAAGAGTATTGTTGCACAACCAATAACCGTTAGAGATTGCTCTAGTTAGGCGCGTGACCATGTGTGATTTAACTAACTCCCCCCAGTCAGTATCATTTAATACACCGTCTGGGGGAACAATGATCGAGTCTCTGCTCGAACTTGAACTGTGTGTGTGTTCCTCCAGATATGATAAAACTTCAGCCACAGAGACAGCTAGCCATGTCTCATTACAGCGTGCACCTGGGGAGTCAGAGAAGAATGTATAGTTATCCTTTGTATAATCTATGTGTGTGTCTGGGCCAGTTAACTTTAGTCTGCGCAGACATATCATACTAGTATTAAAATGGAAAGGGATCTGTCCTAAGGGCAGTGAGGGTTTTAACCTATTCTTGGGGCGTTTCATTGGGGCGCAGGTCCCTGCGGTGTCATTAGATAACTTCAATAATTCGCCTAATGGAGTCTCAGGGTTAGTTGGTGTGTGTGTGTGTGTCTAAGTAAGCAGTCGAGAGGGCTCAGAGTCAACTGTAAAGTGTCTTTAAGGAGAGCATTATCTCCGCCGATTTTCTCTAGTCCCTCAGTGAGGGGGAAACCGGATATGGGGTATCCTACTATTACCTGTTCTGGATTAGCCTTTGAACAGACATAACAGTTACTGTTTCCTAAATCACGAGCGGCTGTTCTGGCATTTTCATACCAGGAGTTGACTCCTGCTCTATGGGGTGCATAAAATGGTTTATTAGTGGCGTCTATGTTGCTATTTACTGATTTTAGGGAACGTAATGAGTGCATTGCAAAATAGAGCATGAGGTATAGTCAGCAAAATATGACCTGCAGAAATGTGAACATGGTTGCAGTTTACAATACAAAACCTGGTCCCAGGTTCGAGAGACACAGAATAAGCGTCGTATGATGACAATGGGCATTTCATTTTCTCCATTATCAGGATGTAATGAGTCTAGCTTTATCAGGTTAGACATCATGTGGTACTTCCGGCTTTCTGTTCCTGCTGGATGTTTGAGTACCTTGTTGTTGTTCTTTCAGGCGTTGTGTGTTAATCAGTGATTGTGTGTGTGTATGTACATTGGATCCTGGCGCTGGCTCGCCGGAGATGTCGTCTACCCGTGTGTTTATTTGCTCTGGTTCCGGGCGTTGGCCCGCCGGAGATGTCATCTGCTTGATCCGACGCCTGAGATGGTCCGATTGGGCTGGTCTTAACCCTGCTGGCATGAATCCACTGAGGTTGTCCGTCTGTGAGGATGCTGGTTCTTCGTCACTGCCAGTACAGTCTGGGGCTGGAACATGCGCGGCCTCCCAAAGTGTCCTTGGTTTTAGTGGCTTCACCAACACGCATCTCCTTGTCTCCACTGGTGGAACTGTGGAGGGGAAAGGCTGAGAGAGACAAACTTTCTGATAGTTATTATTCAGTTTTTCTACCAAATTGTAGACATAGTCGGACAATGCAATATCTACATCACCTTCTACTAGCGGTGCCCCTCTGGAAGCTGACCATGGTGTTGGAAATAGTCTTATTTCAAATGGAAATAATTTGGTTACTGCAGATGGAGTCATAATGTATGAAATGGAAAATCTGGTTGTGGTAAATGCTGATGTTTTGCTTTTGAGCTACCTACATTAGTTCGCGCACATGTTAGACAGGTTGCTAATATGCTTTTTACTGCATGTGATGTTTTCTCAATTACAAATCTTGATTTTATTGCCCCTATTACCCCTCTTTGTCCGACATGACTCACACAGTGAAAATGTCGGGCAAGGACTGGCATCAGGGAATATGGGAGGGCAATCAAACCCTTAAGATTTTGTATAAGCCATCCTTGTCATCTAAGGTACAGTCATTATTCTCCCAATAGGTGTAATCACATGCAGAGGCTTGCTCTTGTATGAATTTTAAATCAACATTTGTTTCTAAATAGTCTGGGAGTGTAACAAGTGGCAGCTGTAGGGGCACAGATAATACTTCCTGCGGAGGTGGGAGCTGTGATGCAGCTGCAGCCTTGGCTGTCACGTCTGCTAAGGCATTACCTGTTGCTTCGTCTGTGTCAGCTGTACTGTGTCCTTTCGTTTTTACAACTGCAACGGCCGATGGCAGCTGTATAGCCTGAAAAAGTCTTTGAACAAAATCAGAATTTAGCAATTTATTTTCCATCAGCAGATCTAAATCCTCTCTGTCTCCACAATGTGCCAAAGTCATGCACAACGCCAAATGCATAGCGGCTGTCTGCGTAAATTGTCATACGCTTATCCAAATGGAGCTCACAGGCGCGTATTAAAGCCATGAGCTCTGCTTTTTGTGCTGAGTGAAATGGTAATGAGTGAGCCTCTAGTATGATGTCAGGCACTGTTACCACTGAATAGCCACAAAGAAATGAGTTGTCACTCGGCCTTGAACAGGACCCGTCCACATAAACCGTGGCTGAGTCTGGGATAGGTGTTTGCTCTAAATCTGGACGTGATGCTGTGGATTCCTGTATACGTGTCATGCAGTCATGATCGTCAAAGCCATCCTGTCGGTCAGAAGAACACAGCATAGGATCAATAAATGTGCTGGCGAATTGGGTGTGCTGCTCGCTTTTATGGTGAGGTTTGCTGTGGAGGTCAGTGTAGCTTCATAACCTGAGCGACGTTGTGCGGTCATGTGTTGTGTAGTTATGTTTGCTAGAATGGTCGTGACCTGGTGATTGGTGTGTAGAATAGTGTCATGTGAGAGTGTAAGCTTCTCGCAGTCCCTTATCATGATAGAGCAAGCTGCTACTGCCCTCAGGCAGGCCGGCATTCCTGAACAATTCAGGCAGCACCTTTGAGTGGCGGAGGTCAGCACTCCCTTTAATGCATTGAAAGAGGCAGTCATTTCTGTGGATCACAGTATTTGAGGAGGCTTCTCTTTTTTACAACAGTCACGCAGAATGTGGTCATGAAAAGAACAGTCTGGTATCCACTGTCTGCAATAGTTCACCATGCCCAGGAAGGACAACATTTCCTTCTGTGTAGTGGGCCGAGGGACGGAGGTCACAGCTTTGACCCTGTCTGCAGTCATGGAACGTTTTCCGTGAGACAGTGTGAATCCCAAATATTGAACAGAAGTCTGACAGTACTGCATTTTCTTTGCTGATGCTTTGTGGCCAGTCTTTTGGAGGTGTTGGAGAAGCATGTGTGTAGCAGTTTGACATAGTTTTTCACTTTCAGCACAGAGGAGGAGGTCATCCAGTACAGCCCTGGAGGAGTGAAGCTGTCCAGGGTAGCACGGACCACCATTGAGAAAGCAGCAGGGCTGTCTACCATGCCTTGGGGCAAACGAGTCCAAGTGTACTGCTTATTTCTATGTGTAAACGCAAATAACGGCTGTGTGTCTTCATGCACAGGCACTACTCCTGTAGTCAATAAATCTCCTATGATGACATCTAGAGCTGCGGCTTTTTCGGTGGAAATGGGACATTGCTTGACATATACTGGCTTGTTGTGTTTTAATAGGTGTACGTGATAAAGTGTACAGTCAATAAATCCTATATCATTCTCACTTTTAGACCACAATGTCATATTCTGGTATTCAGCTGGCAACGTAAGTGCAGAAATAGTACAGTGGATAGGGTAGGTTAGATCTATGTGACGACATGGTGTAGTTATGTCATAACCTATGTCTGAGTTATGTGACAAAATCACTGTTTGACCTTAGAGAAACAAAAGTGTGGCTCCCAGTCATGGGATTACCTGGTAGTGGCGTCTGTACACGTTTTTTTGGCACAGTGTGTGACAGAGTACCGGACAAAAAGGATGTTGAGTTCATTCTCTGCTGAGGGTCCAGCTGACACAGAGGATGTTCCTTCTCCATCATGTCGGTACATAGGGCAGAGAAAACATAAGCTGTTATCAGTGTCAGCAAACATTTCACCCTTTATGTTAAATGAAATACACAAATTCATTTTTGCTCTGGGTGTCTGCGGCTGCTGGAAAACTGAGCCACAATAAAAACACATATCTCTACTTTTATCCTTCCGTCCTCTGAAACTTCCTTGCTGTGCTGGAGCGGGTAATCCTGCATACATTAGTTTCTCACTTTCCTCTGAGCCTTCTACATCAAAATTCAACTTTATCTTAACACTTTTAGCTTTCGTGGTAGTATCTGCACTGGCCTTCAGTTTTACTGACCTGTTTTCTGGCGATAATCGTTCGGGATAGGGCTCCGGAAATAAATTAGAATGCATTGAACTTCTTAAGTTGTAGACAAAGTCAGTCCCGTAAGCACTTCCGCATGTTCTGGATACGTGATCATGGACGTCTTCACCGATTCGCGGACGTAGGTTACACGTAACCGGAAATGGGAGTTGTACTGAGCCGTTATTTGAGACTTTATTTTGTATTTTATTAATTTTTGGTTTTACAGGTACTTTAGATTTTTTATCGGACCTGTCTGTGGTCTTTGAATAATTCTGACCCATGTTCAGTGATTTCCAGAGGGGTTTACACGCTAGGAGGATTTAGGTTAGTATTTTCGCTGCGGCACAGCTGAGGTCACTTTAAATTTATTGCTAGCAATTTTTGTTTGGGTGAGCAACTCTCACTTAACGAGCAACTTCTCGCTTAACGAGCAACTTCTCGCAAAACAACAGGCAACTTCCTGTGTCTTTCTGCTTTTAATTTACTGCTTTTAACCCTTGTATGGTAATCGGGTCTGTGAGACCCGTGTTCAGTTTTCTTTTCTTTCGTTTTTTTTTTGTTTTTTGTTTTTTTAGCAAAATTAAAATATTCAAGACAACAGGCAACTTCCTGTGTCACTTTTTGGTGAGCAACTTCTCACTTAACGAGCAACTTCTCGCAAAACAACAGGCAACTTCCTGTGTCTTTCTGAGCGGGTCCACCAACACCACACAAGGGTTAATTTACTTTATTCGGGGACTGAGGAAGTCGTCAGTGTATCTCTCTGGATCACTAAGTGAAACTTCGTCAGCATATCCCGTTTTTTTATGGATCGATCACTGAGAGAGGTATAATACGGTCTTTATATAAATATGAAAGACGCATATTTACCTTCTGTCAGGTAATCCCACTTCTGACGCCAAATTGAAGGAAAAAAATGTCCATCCCGGTTTTCCCTCCAAGGCACGAGCGATAAGCAGAGTTCTGTCCTTTCCTTCTAAGATTCCTAATTATTCAAAGTGACACTCAGGTATGCCATTCAGCGTGTTAGTACGAGCTCGGGAGCAGCTTGGGAGAACAAGAAAACAGAGACTGCTTTAGGTTGCCTTCCCAATCGACTCAAAGGTTTATTTAGTACATAACAGCTTATATAGAGGAAAAAAAGGTTCGTGTGTCAGCAGGTTCCGGTACAGACCAAATAAGGAAACGTCTTCCTGCCTTCTGAGCAAAGAAGTATCCTTTGTGTAGTTTATCAGTTCAGCTACAATTTATGATCATCCCAGCAAAATACACTCCTAGACATAGAATACAGAGTTCTTTCATTAGTGAATTCTGAAACAAACCACCTGGCTTTTAACAAGCTCTTTTCTAAAAGATAAGGAAGGGAGGATGGGAGTAAGGAAGTGGTCTCGTCTCTGTGGTATTTTCGACCTTGGGGTACCAGCCTGTGATTCTTACACATCAATTCTTGGGTCAGAGAGAAAGAGAAAAACAACTAGTAAATGGGCCTTATTGAGTAACAGTTTTCACTACAAAGCAATATCCTGTAAATGCTACCGTGGTATCAAAATATCACAACAGATTGACTCGGTGCAATCCTTTTAGGCTTCAGGATCAGTGTCCCATATAAGTGAATTTTCTCCCAAGCTCATTATAATCATGGAGAAAAATACTTTGCGACTGTTTTCAGTAAGAATATTTTATAGCGCTTTAAAGTTCAATCTCTCAGGCCTGGATTAAAGAGCTGATTTGTTAAATCAGGAACTCACAAAATACCAAAATATCACCACCGGTGGATCACACCTCTCTGATGGTCTTATCTCAGTGCACTGTAACAAAAGCAAAAACAAACGTAACCAATAAAACACTCATATAATAACAAATACTGGGGCCCATTACAAACATGTCCAAAGTTCAAACCATCTTTCTCTCTCTTAGAGAAAGAGAACAATCCAAACCTCACTGATAGACTCAACCTAGTGTCAAACAAAACCCAAAAATCAACCAGAACTTCACACACAATATTGTGTAGGCATACAGTTACCATAACTCCTTTTTTTTTTTTTTTGCACCAACAAATACATGTTGGATTTACTTGACTCAATAGTGGACACTGGTTACACACAAACGCTTTGCTTTGGCAGAAACTTAAACAACTAAGTTAAATCAACACAACCTTTTCATATTTTCTCCGAAATAAAACTCACACCGTTCATTCATCATTTTCACTCTGTACCACTGCTCCTTATCAGGCTGTGTGAAGCACAGTACACAATTCAGTGGAGGCCTTGAGCCATAAACAGACATCACGCACAGACATTGTTTTCACAACCAAACTACTTTAGACCTTGTCCCCTAAATCTACACAGATGCCCTCTGTGTGGCATGAAATGCATTTAACCCATAAACAATCAATGGCTTCTTATTGTTGTAACCGACTCCATATTCGGATGTTTGTGTGCAGCATTTGTTAGTAAAGCATTCTTCATTGCATCAGCGTGTGTGTGGATCACTTCTCAGTGAATTGAATCAGCATTTTGATTTTTTTTTTCACGTGTGTGTGTCATTTCTCACTCAATCAACGAGTGCATATGTTCGTATATGTTTCTCTTCATTCTGAGTCAGTGCATGTAGATGTGTATGTGTGTGTGTGTGTGTGTGTGTTCATCACTTTCCTGTTCTGGTGTTCTGAGTAAACCGCGGCCTGAAGCATGCCCTGGGTCCTGCCCTCCTCCATTTCAGTCTGTTTGCGTCCATTGGTGATGCTGATTAAAGTTCTGTCCATACTGGTTCTGGCCCCAATTGAGGCAGTGCTTTTCTCCAGTGTCCTGCATCTTCTCCTTATTCCACTCCTCCTTAGCTTGACCCTTTTGCTTCTGTAGCTCCTTCAGGGTTTTGATACGCAGCTCAATCGTCTGGATGTCAGTGTCAAGCTCCAGTCTACGCTGCTGCTCCAGCTCTTCCTCTGTTTCTCCCAGCCAAGTCAAGATTTTGTTCAGGTCAAAGTTCAGCTGCTGTCACTGCTGCTCGTTCTGCTTTGTTCTCATCTCCTTGCTGAGGTCCTGAGCCTGCAGAAGCTCCCAGTGCTCCATCACTCCTGAAGTCTGGGGGTCTGAGCTGCTGGGATCTGCCAGTCCAGACACCGTATCCTCTTCCTCCTCACCGTGTCAATACCTCCACGACACTCGCCCCTCAGTCGCAGATATCACATGTATGATTTAACGCTCTCCGTCTCCGCTGCATGAGATCGTTTTCCTGCAGCACTGTTGACATTTTCAAGTTGTTGTTGTGGGTCCAGCTGCTTTAGCATTTGGTCAGAGTCACATCGAAGATGGTAAAGGAGAGAGCAACGATGGTAGAGGGGAGAGCAGGAGTCCAGGGTCAGCCTCGGCTTTTCCGGGCCGACAAAGCAGCCTGTAATCAAGCATAAAGAGAAAAAACAAAACAAAACAAAAACAAAAACAAACGAACAGGAAAATGATGTTATTTTGGCTGCGTTATTCAGAGAGGGGAGAAACAACGGGACCAGGCCCTGTGTCAGCCTTCTCTCCCCCTTTTTTTGTTTTTTCTCACCATATAATCCTCTCATAACCCACCAAGCTGACAGGACATCACAGGTACATGTTAAAATTCTTAAGATCATGTTTAAAGCACAAAAATTGGAATTTTCTTTCATTCAGTAATCACTTGTATTAATCAATCAGAAGAAAACATGTCACAATTTGACTTTTATTAACCACTAAATTTGTCGTGTTATCACTGGTTGTGATTTTTTTTTTTTTTTTTTTTTTTTGAAGTTAAGTTGTTGTCCTGCAACCCAGAGGGTTTATTTGTTAGTAGTGGATAAACTTCATTATTTAACGGCGGGTGTATGTTAAGTTTCACTGCTTTAAACTTGCTGGAAAATCTTCACGTGTTTATGGGTGTAAGCTGTTTCTTCATTGCGTGTATGTGCGTTTGTACATGGGCTAATTTAACGTTTTTTCTCAAACGAGGCATTTCTCTAGCACGTGCCTCTCTCTCACATTTCTCTGCTTGTGTGTGTTTTTATTTCACCTTTTTGTTGTGATGCTCCAGGCGCCTTCCCAACCTCCACAAGTCTGTTGGCCGCAATTTTATGTGTTAAAACTTCTCTTAATTTCTCCTTTAATTCTCTGCTAGCTGCTGTCTTTTCCACAGCTGCTGATTCTTGCTGAGTTTGGTTTCCATTACTATAATTTTGCTTCGGCCGCCGTGCTTGTGGGGGCAGTTGGTCCAGCCCCATAGCCACCTGTATCAACACACAGAGAGATTTATTTAATATCATTTTCATCACTGTTAAATAGACTAGCAGGCAAGACACCCACCTTTGCACTGCAGACTACATGCCAGTCTCCCAACACACTCCTCTCTGAGTTTCAGCTTTAAAACCCAACATCATTCACACCCTAGTCATTCAAAACCTTATTTGTAGTATCATAATCAGCAAAATCAGCGTTTTAATTACAGGCATGTATCATTGTTTGCAAATCAAAATTATAAAACTCAAAAACACGCTAAACAGCAACAAAAGTCCTCTGTGCGCTCCACAGCTCATTTGCATGTTCACACACAGTCTAAAAATAGCTCGCAGCGCTGCAGTGCGCTGTCGTCACACACAGGGTCACACAAAGCTCAGACAAAACTCTTTTATTTTATATTACAAAGACGTCTTATATTTACAATCACTGACAGGCCTGACAGATTCAGCGCCTAACAAATTTCGACAAATTTAAGTTAACGGGTCCAACCGAAGAAAGCTTCACTTTTTTGTAATCAATTAACCAGTATCTGTTTCCTCCAGAACAGCCTATGGCCTGATTTCTAAAGAACCTAAACAATTTCGACAAATTTACCATAAGGGGTCCAACCGAAGAAAGACAACTTTTTTACGACCAATTAAACAGTCTCTGTTTCCTCCAGAACAGTTTCTGTCCTAATTTCCCTACCAAACTACCTGAGCCTTCAGCTCAATATCCAGGGACTCAAACCCAACATTATATCTGTTACCTCCAGAACAGTTTCATATTTCTTCAACTTCATTAAACATTCTTAAGCAACTTTAACTGCATAACACACGGTGATTCTCATCAAAATCAAAACAGACACTCTACCAGTAATTTCAGTGAGTAGACTTTAATTTAGTCATATCCAATTTGGCACACTTTGGAAATAATTCAACAGGTAGTGCCTTACCTTTAGATAAGCCGGCTTTTGTCCACTCACATCAGACCACTGGCTTGTGCCTGTCCGTTCGACAACCTCGGACCGTCCAAACCTTTAAATTCCACCCCAATACCACAGGACGAGCCCCCAAGCTGTTACGGTTCAAAATATTGGGGATGGAAACAAGAGAAAAACCACAATAACAACACTGGTCCGGCCGGGTTGAGTCAAACGATGATTTTAATGAACACACGCGTGGGAGATGGACACTGATGCAGACAGCCTCAAAATCTCAAAATGGTGGAGCATTGCTCAAACTTTTATAGCCTCTGGTGCCTCCACCTTATCATACAAAGCCTAAACATTCACATGCTTTCTCTCACACAGCGCCTAAGCTACGACCTTGGCTCCCTGTTTATCTGCTCCTGCTGAAATGGGGCAGAAAACTCCAGCACACTCTGTTCTCTTCTACTCAGACAAATTAGATTTCTTATAACTCAGCAGTATAATGCATCATAAAACAATATCATTCATTCACAACAAGTCAGCAGTTTAATGTAATGCAAATCAGTTTAACTAATGCAATAGTTATCAGCTTCTTCTAATTCAGGAGAATAATGCCAACTAAAACTACATAATAATTCACCATCTTTAATTCGGGGTATAACATGGCATAAAATAATATTAGAATCTAACAAGAGCCACACGGTTTTCCTACCGTAGTAGGTTATTTTGTTGAGGACAAGTTAAACCTGACCACTCCTGTAAGATGCAAAAACTGTGGAATAAATTTTTTGTTACATCTTTTCACATCGGAGTCCCGTGGAGTTCTTTTTCCTCTTCAAACTGACGTACGCGAGTGAATCACGGGAAAACTGGTCTCACGGCTTAAACATTTGTAGGAAAACCCGCTCGTTGTGGAGTAATTGACGCGACTAAAGAAGGAAAAAACCCGAGCTGCTGCAGCGACAACAAACGTGAGTAAGTGGAGCTAATTCACGAGGAAAAATTGCTGAGTCATGGTGGATGCTGAACTGTGTGGTAGCCAACCTGCATGATTTTTGGATGATAAAATAAGGATTTTGGTGTTGCTATTCGGGAAATTCATAGCATGAACAACGAAGAAGAAGACACAGTAGCAGAATTGGAAGCTAGGGCGGTGAAAATCACACCTAAAGCTATGGAGGAAAGGCTGCAACGTATTATCAATTTACGGAAGGCCAAGCTAGCCAAATTAACAGGCACAGTGAAACAAGTGCGCCAGCTGATGGAAAATGAATGTGATACCAGCCTAACAGAAGTAACACAGTTAATGAAGGATTTTAATGAGCGGTTTGGAGAGTTTTGTGGTTTGAACACAAATGTTAAAGAGGTGCTCCAGCAAATGCCGGAGGAGGATTTAACTAAAGACCAGGAAAATTGGTTTGAACCTAAGGCTGATTCCTTTAAGGCTTTTGCTGAGACAGCTTCGGCTTGGATTGACAAGATGGCCATGCGCGCTGTGGAGGCTGAAAAATGCAATGAAGATGTGGATCCATCTGACAGCATATCTAATGCATCTGTCTCAAAACGCAGTGATAAGGCATTGTCAGAACGCGGCTCCTGCGCTTCGTCATCGGTGTCGTCCACACGCATGAAGGCAGAGGTGGAGCGAGCTACCTTATTGATTAAGGCATCGTCTTTAAGACAGAAACGCTTGCTGGAGGAAAGGGAGGCTAAGCTCCAAGCTGAAAAGGAGGAGCTAGAAATACAAACAGCTCTTGCAGCAAATGAGGCAAAGATCAAGATCTTATCGGAATACGAAAGTCGTGCATCCAAGGCATCCAGTCGCGTATCCACTCGGGATGGAATGAACTCCTACGTGGCATCGCATAAGGTTGGAGATTTATTTACTTCACAGCAGTCAAATAGCCCATCCCCCACGCGAGAAAGACAAGCGCAGAAGAAGAACATTCTCCAAAACGCACAGCAAACACACACTGTTACCTCCCAGCCATCGCAGACACCAAGTGCTCTACAGGATGTGGTCGAAGCGCTAACTAAGCAACAGAAGTTAGCTACGTTGCCCCCGCAGAACATATCTGTGTTTAAAGGGGACCCATTAGAGTATCGGCTGTTCATGCGAGCTTTTGAACATGGTGTGGAGGACAGAACAGAGAGCGACAAGGATCGATTGTACTACATGGAACAATACACAAGTGGGCAACCACGAGAATTGATACGGAGTTGTCTTCATATGGAACCTACACATGGATATCAAACGGCTAAGAGACTGTTGGAAGAGCACTTTGGAAATGCCTACAAGATATCAGTGGCATACATTCACAAGGCTCTTAACTGGCCAACCATCAAGTCAGATGATGGAGAGGCTCTGCATGCTTTCGGCCTCTATCTTACTGGATGTCGTAATGCAATGATGGATGTGGAGTACATGGAGGAGTTGGATAACACGGCCAACATGCGTGCTATCGTTTCCAAGCTTCCGTACAAGCTGAGAGAAAGGTGGAGAACATATGCTTGTGGGGTCTTAGACAAGGCAAAACGCAGAGTCACATTTGCAGATCTGGTGGAGTTTGTCAATAAGCAGGCCAAAGAAGTTTTGCATCCATTGTTCGGTGATATAAAGGACAGCACATTAAAGGTCCAAGTTAGAGGGCAAGTGGATGAGAGGTTGCAAAGGAGAAGTGGAAACAGAAAAGGATTCACTGCAGCTGCAACTATCACCACTACACAGGACGTACCCTCTAAAGAAAGGAACAAGGTCAGCGGGAAGCAGGTGTGTGCATTTTCCAAACCCTGTCTTTTCTGTCGTGGTGAAGAGCACACCATGGAACAGTGCAAGAGGATGAAGAAGTCACTTCATAAGGAAAAGATTGACTTCATGCGAACTAAAGGACTATGCTTCAGCTGTCTTAAACAGGGACACATGAGTGGTTCGTGCCAAGAAAAGGCAAGTTGTCAGGTTTGTGCACAACCGCACCCCACAGTGTTACACATGAAGACTAAGCCCAGTGCTACAAGCAAAAGGGTAGCTTCTGAAGTGGAATCATTAGAAAGAGAAGACCAAACAGAGTCAATCGTGAATGGATTTGTTGAAATGGAAGCACCTGCTCACGCTGCAGAGAAAACAGAGCACATTTTGGCAATAGTTCCAGTACAAGTGAAACCTAAAAGAGGACAAAAGGTGACACACACTTATGCTTTTCTGGACCCTGGCAGTACTGCCTGCTTTTGTACTGAAGAGTTAATGCATGAGCTTAACTTGTCTGGCAGAAAGACAAAGATTTTGCTGAAAACAATGGGAGAGGAAAAGGTCGTCAGTAGCCACATTGTGTCTGGGTTGGAAATAAGCAGCTTAGACAGCAATGACTTCTTTGAGTTGCCAGAAATGTACAGTCACAGTGACATTCCTGCTTCTGCCGACAATGCTCCTTCTCAAGACTACGTGAACAGGTGGACCTACCTTCAGCAGGTGTCTATACCTAGGATTGAAGCAAAGATTGGACTGCTAATCGGGGCTAATGCACCTAAAGCTGTTGAACCTTGGCAAGTTATAGCCAGTGAGAATGGCGGTCCATATGCTGTGAAGACAAGGCTCGGTTGGACCATCAGCGAACCCCTCCAAGGAAGCAGTTCACAAAAGGCACCATGCGGACTGATTCAGGTTGCAGCAAACCGAATATCAGTTAGCAAACTGGATGAACTCTGGGACCAGCAGTTTAAAAGTGACTTCCCTGAGCGTGAAAGAAACGAGAAACAGGAAATGTCAAGAGAGGATTTGCAGTTTCTGGAGATAGCGACAGAGTCAGCTACTATTGTGGACGGACACTACAGCATCGCTCTGCCATTGCGGAACAAGCGCATTAAGATGCCCAACAACCGCAAAGTGGCTGAGCAACGTGCGTTACACCTAAAGCGGAAGTTGGAGAGGAATACTTCATTCCACGCAGAGTACTCGGCTTTCATGAGTAACGTCATAACCAACGGTTACGCAGTGAAAGTGCCAGAACAGGACCTTGATCGTGACGATGGAAAGGTTTGGTACCTACCGCACCACGGAGTTTGCCATCCCAAGAAACACAAGCTTCGAGTGGTCTTTGACTGTGGAGCATCGTACAAAGGCACCACCTTAAATGATCAGCTGTTACAAGGACCAAATCTTACCAGTACCCTTCTTGGGGTAATTATCCGGTTCAGACAAGAGGAAGTGGTCATCATGGCAGATGTGGAAGCAATGTTCCACCAAGTAAAGGTGCCTGATGAGGATTCTGACCTTCTTCGGTTCCTGTGGTGGACATCTGGTGACATTACTCAGAATATGGTGGAGTACAAGATGGTGGTTCACATTTTTGGTGCAACTTCGTCACCAAGCTGCGCCAGCTTTGCTCTGCGCAAATGTGCTGAAGACAACCGAGATCCAGCCAACAGCCAAGCGGTTGACACAGTCCTGCACAATTTCTATGTGGACGACTGTTTGAAGGCTGTGAGCTCAGAAGAGGAAGCCATACAGTTATACCACACTCTTAGAGCTGTATGTCAGAGGGGTGGATTCAGGCTCACAAAATGGATAAGCAATAGCAGAGCAGTTCTGTCTGCTATTCCAGAAGAAGAAAGGGCATCGGAGGTTAAAGATCTCGATCTGGATCAGGACACACTCCCCATTGAGAGAGCGCTGGGAGTCCAATGGTGTATTCAATCTGACAGCTTCAGGTTCAAGATTGTAATGCCAGACAAGGCACCCACTCGGAGGAACCTTCTGTCCACTGTGAGTTCTGTCTACGACCCACTGGGTATCTTGTCACCAGTCACGCTTCAAGCAAAGAAGATTCTGCAAGAGCTTTGCAGGAGAAAGATTGGCTGGGATGTCATCATACCTGCAGACCTAGCTCACAAGTGGCACAAGTGGAAGACCCAGCTCCGCCAGCTAGGGAACATAAGCGTTCCAAGATGTTTTAAACCTGTGGGCTTTGGAGAGTCAGTATACAATCAGCTGCAACACTTTGCTGATGCCAGTGAAGAGGGCTACGGTACAGTAAGCTACTTGCTACAGAGGAACAGCCGTAGCGAAGTCCACTGCGCATTCATGTTGGGAAAGGCAAGAGTGGCCCCACTTAAGCCCATTACAGTTCCCCGTATGGAACTTACCGCAGCAACCATGGCAGCACGCATAGACAGGGTTCTGACATCTGAATTGCAGCTTCCGCTCCAACCATCTGTATTTTGGTCAGATAGTACCACGGTACTCAAGTATATCAGCAATCAAACAAGTAGATTCCGTACCTTTGTTGCTAACCGTGTGGATGCAATCTTGAAATGCTCCAGTCCAGAGCAATGGAGGTATATCAACACCTCACTGAATCCTGCCGACTTTGCATCAAGGGGGCTCCGAGCAGAGAGCTTCATGCAATCCCACACATGGTTACAGGGGCCGGATTTTCTCACCAAACCCATGGAAGAGTGGCCAGAAGAGGTGCACCCAGTTGAAGGCCTGACTACAGATGACCCAGAGGTAAAGGGTAACCTGGTGTGTGCTAGTACAATCAAGGAATGTGAAGATGTAGTGCTGGAGTTCCTGCACTACTTCTCATCCTGGTTTAAACTTAAAAGGGCAGTGGCATGGATGCTTAAAGTCAAGAGCATTCTGCTGCAATTGTGTCGCAAAAGGAAGGAGTTGTGTGCTGTTAAAACACAACCTGAAGTCGAGAGGGATATGGAAGGTTTCAAGGACAGCCTGTTTCAAGGGGACACCAACAAGCTAACGGTAGAGAACCTTGCGAAGGCTGAAGAAGCAATCATTCGCTACTGTCAAAGAAAGACATTTCCTAAGGAGATCAGCGCACTTTCTAAAGGTCAGGGGGTGAAGAGGACTAGTAGTCTTTTCAAACTGAGTCCAGTACTTGAACAAGGCATCCTTAGGGTCGGAGGGCGACTCAGCAGAGCAGCACTACCCGAGGAGGCTAAGCGGCCAGCAATCCTGAGCAAGGATCTTCACGTCACGAAGCTTATCCTCAGAGAAATACATGAGAACTTGGCTCATAGTGGTCGCAATCATGTTATCTCCAAGTTGAGAACAAAGTTTTGGGTACCCGGTGCCAACTCTGCAGTACGAAAAATACTCGCTAGGTGTATTGCCTGTCGGCGTGAGCATGGAGTTGCAGGACAGCAGCAAATGGCCGACCTACCCCGAGACAGAGTTCTGCCAGATGACCCTCCATTTACTAACTGCGGAGTGGACTACTTTGGTCCGTTCGAGATCAAACGTGGTCGAAGTACGGTGAAGAGGTATGGAGTCATTTTCACCTGCCTAACCACTCATGCAATACACTTGGAGATGGCAGCCTCGCTGGACACAGATTCCTTCATCCATGCTCTCCGTCGCTTCATAGCCAGACGAGGCCAGATAAAGACCCTTCGTTCTGACAATGGAACTAACTTCATTGGTGCAGAGCGTGAACTTAAAAGAGCCATTGCTGAATGGAATGTGTCCAAAATTGAAGACCACCTAAAACAACAAGGCATTCAGTGGATGTTCAACCCTCCCTCAGGACCCCATCATGGAGGGGTCTGGGAGAGATTGATCAAGTCAGTGAAGAAAATCCTAAACGTTACCTTGAGGCTGCAGACACTGGATGAAGAGAGCCTGCATACACTTCTGTGTGAGGCGGAGGCCATTATTAACAGTCGGCCAATAACCAAAGCGTCCAGTGATCCAAATGATCTGGAAGTACTCACTCCCAATCACCTGTTGCTGCTCAGGAACAAACCATCTCTTCCTCCCGGACTGTTCGACAGGCAAGATCTCTACGCAAGAAGAAGATGGAGGCAAGTGCAATACATGTCGGAAATATTCTGGAAACGATGGGCAAGGGAATATTTACCACAACTTCAAGAGAGGCAAAGGTGGACCAGTCCATCTCGCAACTTTTTGGTTGGAGACATTGTGCTTATTGTTGACGATACAGCCCCACGCAACTCTTGGATTACAGGGAAAGTAATCCATGCTATCTCAGACAAGGCAGGAATGGTGCGGCAGGTTAGGATCAAAACCAAGACGAGTGTACTGGACAGGCCCATTACGAAGATTTGCCTTCTGCAGGAATCGGACTGAAGTAATCAACTGCAGAGACTGAAGTTTGTGTACCTTGGCTCCACAAGTGTAATTTGGTAATTGTGTAATAGGGTCACAATTAGGGGCCGGTATGTGGGAGCCAAGTTAAGATAGTTCATATGTTTTAGTATTTATATTTCGCTGTTGTTAAGCTTGTTTGTGTAATTAATAATTTTAGGAAATAGATGCATGTTTATGGTGGAACTAGGTTACGTAGTACCATGAATACATGTGCCTTAAAGACTCGTGTTTATAGTAAAATCCGGGCATCACGGATGTATGCAAATTAGTGCATGCGGTGCGGGAGGGGGGAGAGAGAGAGAAAAGGAGTTAACACGGCATAAGCTATACGGGGCAGCAGGGTAGAACAGAGCCACACGGTTTTCCTACCGTAGTAGGTTATTTTGTTGAGGACAAGTTAAACCTGACCACTCCTGTAAGATGCAAAAACTGTGGAATAAATTTTTTGTTACATCTTTTCACATCGGAGTCCCGTGGAGTTCTTTTTCCTCTTCAAACTGACGTACGCGAGTGAATCACGGGAAAACTGGTCTCACGGCTTAAACATGTTGTTTCTAATGAGTACGGAAACTGCATTTATCACCCTGAAAGCTGACAAGCATTGCATACTCTCTGTGAGGCAGAAATCACAATTTTCTTAAATTGCAGTCGACCACCTTTCAAAAAGAAGCACTCAACCAAAAAATTGTTTGAAGTAGTGAATAAAATCAGACTTTGTACGAAAAAGTGACTGAGGGGGGTGCATTTGAAAAATTTATTATAAAATACATAGAGTAGCTCAGGTGTCTTTCTCTTTGTCCAAACTGGGATGGGGATCAAATTTGGTATATTTGTCCTTTTATATCTGCCACCGTTGTCCTTAGTATTTCGAGTATCTCCTTGGTGTAGTGGTTGACACATTCACCTTGCATGTAAGTGAAGCTGGGATGAGACACAGAACACTCAGATGGTCGAAAGCTGTGATGACCTCCGCCAAAAGTATGCATAATAATTATGGGATCAATACTGGTAAAAAAAACCTGAGAAAAAAAACAGAGCTTCAATCATTTCAGAAGATTCTACAAAAGAGTTCTGGTTTAGATTCAAGAAATGTTCTCAAGTGCTCAATCAATCCACAGCAGGAGACTAGGGGCTGGTTTCTTGTTGAAGGAGTGATTTTCAAATTGGGTTGGGGGGAGCTCGTACTAGATAAGTTCAAACAGTATTTTTCGTTGTACTTGACAGTTGTGCAGCACACACTTGTGCCAGTGGTACAGCATAAAAAGCATTAAAGTGTGTTGTTCAGCCAGCACAGTATATGCAAGAAAACCTGACTTTGACCAAACTTTAAAATCACACATATGGATAGATTGTAGATCACTTTAACATAAAGTCTGAAGCTGAGATGACGAAGAAACTTCTCTTCTTGAGCTCACGATACATCATCAATATAAAATACCCTCAAGCAGCAGGAGCTTGCAGTGCTGCAGCCAGGGAGCTGGAGAAGGCTCAGACTGAGTAATGATCTTCCCCTGATTAGTCAGAGGGCGGGCAGGACTGTACAATAAGCAGGAGACAGGAGAGACAGTGGAGAGAGGTAATGACTCGGCCTAGAAACAATGTTTGGACTAACAGGCTCCACAGATGAGGAGCCACTACAGACAAAAACATAGCTTCTTGTTCTTTGCAAGAATTTCATCACGAGTCTCACAGGTTGAATCAACAACTGCTTCAGTGAGAGATGGTCTCTGTGGAAGGAGACGCTCTCATTTTCAGTCAGAAAAGAAAAAAGAATGCTTGCACTTTCTTAGTAGGAACACAAAATTGATTAATATTAATAAAGAGTGAGTGAGGAAGGAATCAGGAGCAGCTTAACAGCTTAATCGTTGTTCATTAGTGGTTTCCTAATAACTTGCAATCCATAGCCAGAGGTTAAAGTGGGCGGAATGGCATTCTGGCACTGTAAGTTAATGTTATAGTTCATTTTAGATTCACTAATAAGGTGTTAGAGCTGTACATGATGTATTGCTGAAGTCATCTGGATGTTTCTTAATCTATTTTTTAAGGAAATTAAATAATGATAATTCCATGTTATTCAGACTAGACACTAAGTGCAGGTTAAACTGGATAGTTTGCAGTGTTGTGTTCCAGATTACAGTGTGAGACTATGTTGGACAAGTGCAGGGCCCGCTTTGGTATCTTTGGCCCTGGGAAGCACCAGGGACATTATAAGAGAGAGAGACTGGGCACTCAGTTCTGAATTAACATTTATGAGAAAATTTTGGATAGAAAGTAAGTGGGGGAACTATCAGAGGGGAAGCTTTTAAAACCTTGCAAAGTCAGCAAACTTTTTAGCAATCTGTATCAGATTTGACTGAATATCCTGTGCATGGCATTTTTATGTGTAGTTGAACTTTGAAGTGAAAGATAATGCTTCAAAATAACTGTAACTATAAGCCATTGGATGTGTTTCGATATAGCTGACATGTAAAGAGACTTTATCATTTTGAATATAAGTTTATCATCCACTTTTCAGCTTTAATGGCACATGTAAACTCCGCCTATGTAGCTTTTCCCACCTCCCAAATCCCACTAACTCTTGTCTGTAGCTGGTAGTACTCGGAAATATTGATTTCTGATAATAACAGTTTACTAAAGAACGAGCTTGAACATATTATGTTAGGATCAAAAGTAGTTTATAATTATCTATAAGTCAATCTTACTCATTTTCTTTGAGAGTTTTTACCTCTGATCCAAACACATTCACTGCTCTGTAATTCTCTTTGTGTCACCTTAAGCACCATTATGAGTAGTTACACATATATGTAATTGTTTTGAAGGTAATAGTGTTCCTGTTTTATTTCATACTGCTTTCAATTTCCCTTCCTTGCTATGGTAGTTTTCCCACCTTCTGCACCACCTGCTCCCAATCAGTTAATCCCTCTCCCCAGTAAACATTCTCCCCTCGGTGTTTCCCTGTCACTGACCAGATTGGGTTGTTACAACCAGATGTTGAGGTATTTCAGCAGTTTCTTGAGTTTCAATGTTTTTTGGGCCATACTTTTTTTGTTTATTTTGCTTCATTATGTTCTCTGCACAAATAACCTTCTGCCTGTCTTTTTTCTCTGTCCATCAGCTGGTTAGTTTGCCACCCGACCACCATGAACTTTTTTATTTAAGATTTGGATTTTATTATTGTCTCCTGTGTCCTGTGTATCATTTGTCATTACAAGACGCTCTGAGGACATCTTCCCAATTAGCTTCTATGTATCTGTCCTCTTAAGAAAAATAAAGCTAGTATTGGTATATAAATATACAAAAGAGTGCTATTAATGATAAGTTAAGAAATAAACCCATCACCCGCTTACCATATATCTTGTATATATCTGCAGTATGCAATAACTACCTTTAGCTTTTAAGTGAGTTTCCTGACCACTCCGTAATGAACTGCTATAAGCAGAGGTCATGTTGTCCAACTGACTGTGTGTCGTTGTGTCTGACTGGTATCCAGTGTCCAGCCCCTCTAAGCCCAGTAACAAGGCCCTGCTGGGCCACAACTAAAGCCTCCAGCACCACAAACAATGGAGCAGGGCTTTATGATGGGTCGAAGCAAACTGCTGACTGTCCACTAGTGCTAATACGCCCCTATTCTGTCTTATCTCAGTGGTGTCACTCTTCCTTCACAAACACATGCACACACACTTACACATATGTGCATATTCAACATCTATTTCCCATCTTTGCAGTGGTTTGCAGAAGAAAAAGGGATTTTAGCCATCGTTACATTTATAAGTCCATACACTAAGATGGCCCCTCTATACTCCTGTAGCTCCATTCACCATTCACTATCTATCCATTTACCATCCATCCATAGATTCATCCATCCATCTCTCCACCCATCCATCCATCTCCCAGCCCTCAGACCTCTCCACCCTCTCTCAATTGCTCTCTTTCTGTTTGTGGTCGATGCCGAGCGTGTAGCTCAGTCTCCCTCGGGCCCAAACAGTCAAAAGGACCCCTGGATAAACTCCAACATTCACCTGCCTCCCCCAGCTCTGCCTCCCAGCTCTTCCAATCCCGCAGCCTGCGCTTGGGCTGCTCCACCGGTGTGTTTCCTCCTTTGGATTCCCACTGTGGACCATGTGTGAGTGTCTGCGTGGAATATTCAGAGTCACCTGGACACCTTCCTCCGATGCAGGTCAGGATGAATCAGTTATGTGTTGCTTTACTGCCCAGAGAAACACAAGCTCCCTGGAAATATTTTGCAAACTTTGTATTTGATGCAAAAAATGTATTTTATACTAAATTACATTTGCTCATCATCAAAGGAATGATTCTCTACTGTTTCTGTTAAGCTTTAGGACCATCTCCGGCTGTGAGTAGGTTAAAATAAAAAAGTTACATTTGGAAAAAGAATTGTCCACTTCATTCACTTTAGTTTAAAGAAATATCTGGAGTAAATTATGATAATGAAATTGAGGCTCATTACCATGGATTAACATCCTCTTCCGTGGTTTTACTTTTCTGCTTTTTTATTGTCTTTGTTTATAAGATTTTTTACCACTTTTGGGATGAATTTAGTTCATCTTATCTTGGACCTACCTTGAAGTTCATCAGAACTGGTTTGTGATTAATGAAAATATTGTACTTTGGCTTAAATTTTAAAAATATTGAGGGTTGATTTCAAGTTATAAGCCTCTGCTGCATGCTGTTTGAAACAGGAATCGCTCTTTCTGGATTTTTAGTCATAAGATGTGGGCTGCATGGTGATTTGGTCTTTGTTCTTGTTCAGTATTTGGTGATACTTTGGCCAAAGCTTGGTCACAAAATTGTTGTTGCCCATTGTAAATCGCTGTAAAAATAACAAAAATGATGTCAGCTTGACAAGCTGATAGTGACTCATTGGCTGTTAGTAGATCTGCCAGGCAGCAAGTCAAAATGTATCCTGTTACATGTAACTCTGTTTCATTCACACTGTATTCTGCACATTATTAGAATCAGCCTTGTTACAAACAATTACGTACGTACTTTCTAGTTAGACTCGCAAGACTGTTTTACATTTTTGGATCTTCACAATCAGCAGATTTTGCTTTACTTGCAAAATTATCCTAATTAGAATAAAAATTTTAGTCAGATGTATTTTTTCTTTTACATAATAACAAATTAGAGGGAAGATAAGCAGAAGAAACTAGTAATAGAATAACAATATCTTTAACCTGATACATTCATATGTGCCAAGATCACAGTAATGTAAGCATTTGATGAATGAAGTCTAACAGTTGTTTGAGATCTTTGTGTCACTTGACAAGTTTTCTTTTGTAATGTAGTTGCCATTTTGTTTGTACACTACTTGCTTTTATCAATTTTCATATGATAAAAGTTGTAAATGATTACATTAATTTTGGGCTATGAAGTACCCACTACCGCTTATACTTTGTGCATTGAACAGCCCCAACCAAGTTTTTGTTTTACCTGTAAACACAGAAGATGAACATTCCAACAAAAACACATTTCTATTTTTTTCTTTTTCTTTCTTCTTTTTTTTTTTGCAGATCCACCTATTCATAAAATGTCATAAAAACATCCAACAATCAATCTTTGTCAAAATGCAATTCAAAGGCTGCTGAATCCTTCACACCCATCTCTATTAATACCCTCAGGTCAGGTCAGTGCGGTGAAAGGTCATCAGGTCACAAGTTAAGGTGAAGCTGAGGGAAGGAAGTGAGCATTTTGTCACTGATAACATTTTCCAGTTGCTGTTTAGTTTATCTGCTCATGCTGATGAAGTGTGTACATGTAGGAGAGAGAGAACAGCAACAATCTGCTTCCTCTGTGTGTTTCCAAGACATATAATCCAGCATGACGTAAGTCCAGGCAGACTGAGACGATACCCTTCTTCTCATCCAGTTGGGTATCGCATTGAGCACACGTTTGCTCTGTATATGCAAGCCACCTCTTTTCATGCTGTAACTGACTTAATCGATGTCATATCTGTTGTCACTGATGCCTGTTTTGTTCTGTGTGGGGGACTTTCTGCTACTGTCCATGGGACATACCAAGAAAGAGACACGGTGGCAGATATAAATAGAAATAGGCAATAACAATCTTCTAACACATACAGCTACATCTGTCTGAAAGTCCTGCAAAATGTATCTAAAATAAATGTTCTTGTTGTCAGACTGCATCTTCACTCTGAAGGTCAGGTTGGGTTATGTTTATCGTGTCCACCTGGAAGAACATCTAACCTCAAGCAGAAATGTCTGTTGAGAATAGTTTTCACTTGTATTGATATGTTAATGTATTTTTAAACTGTTACTTAAATTTCAAGCCATATCATGTTTTTATGCTCTAATGGCAGCTGAACTGCTAAACAGAACTGTATTTAAGGCAATAAGATGTATAATGTGCATGGATGACTTCCAGCCAATCAGAAACTGGTATTTTCAGCAGCCACAGCAGGCATAAATTAAAAAGTAATAACCTCTGAGAAGTGGTAGCTATGATATCACCCAGCACCCCACCCCCATGCACGCAGACAGGCTGTTAGACGATGTTTTTACCGTGACACACACTGACCCACACACATACCTACACACTGCCTGCTCCAGTTTCCTGGCCCATTTAAGCGCTGACGAGGGCATAACTGTGGGTCTGGTGGGACCTCGTGCCCAGTGCCACACCTCGCCCCGTCTCGCCTCCTCCACCCCCATCCCACTCTAGAAGCACCGCTCCTCACTCCCGTGTTTGCTCTCCTCTATCTGATCCCTCAGTCCAAATAACATAAAATCATATCAGCAGATCGTTGCTGTTTTATGAAAAGCTTCTGCTGAAATTAGGAGAAATATGTGTTTTACTCAGTGATACTTCTGACATAGGACTATGTAATCCTTCAGACCGGGTTACTACAAAGTAAAATACCTACAGATACCTTCCACTTTCTTTCTCTCTCAGCCTTCATCCCGCTATTGTCTGGCCCTGCCCTTGATTCAGGATCCCCGGCCTTCTCTGTATCTAAATCCTGGCTTTGTGTTGGAGCTGAAATGCAACAATGACCATGTTAGCTGACACAGTGTTGGCTGTCTGATCTGCGCTGACAGCAAGCCCCCCCTCAACCCCACCTCTGCTTGGCTTACTGGAAATGCAGATAGCTATTGCTCATCTGCAGGGCTATGGGCTGGTTGGTTGGGTCGGCTCTATAGGGGTTACGTGGTTGGTGTGCAGTGGTGTGCAGGTGATGGGTTATAAAGCTCTGGGCTTTGAGTGGAGGTTTAAATGGTCTGCAGGTGTTTTCAGTTGTATTTTGTTTTTTTGGCTAATTAAAAAGATGTCAGCCCAATGCTGTGTGGTCATATCCACAGTCCAGAGCAGAGGTGTGTAGCTGCCCTGCAGGTGTGCAGGGACTGTATTATTCAAGTATCCATGAACTTCATCGGTTCACCAAAACATTTTCGTTTTTAAATTGCTCCACCTGAGCCAAGGCTGAGCATTATGCTCTCAGTGTTTTTGCTTGTCTTTGTGTGTAAGCAGAGAATTGTACAAATCACTAAACTAAATTTCTTGAAACTTGGTGAAGAGGAGGAGCATAGGCAGAGAAAACATAAACTTTGGTTGAAGACACCTTTAGCATTTCCAATTAATAATTCTACTATACAAAGTTCACTAGAGGGTGAGACCCTTTTGTTTACAAGTGAAACTAATTCACCTTCTGGGACAAAAGAAGGCTTGGCAAGAAATGTTTTTGGAGGTGGTACAGCAAGATGCCTGTTTCTACATGTTGTAAATTAAATCCAAAGTTTTCTTCACATACTTTGTTATTGCTGATTATTTGGTATGGACTCACTGCGGCCAAAAACAGTATCCCTCTTTCTCTGCTCCTCGGGTTATTTAGCCATGCAGTTACTGAAAATGAATTCCTTTTTCATGTGAGTAAACCATGAGCATGTCTTTTTACTTTTTTACTTTTCATCTATTCACTACGTGATCCCTTTTCACATTCTTTCAGTAGCCCATGTCTTTGGACTAAACAATATTATATGGTGGCTTTGGCACAGGAAGCGGGTCATATTCTAATTGGAAGGTTGTCAGTTCGATCCCTGGCTGCTCCAGTCTTCATGGGACTGGATGTTGAACCTTGAGTTGCTCCCAATGCATTCATCGGAGTTGCTTACAAATGAATGTGTGTGAATAGGTTAATGAACATGCTGCATAAAGCACTTTGAGTGCAAAAGCGCATATCAGAACCAGTCCATTTAATATATTCACTATGAATGCTTTGGGTAGGAGCACCTTCTCTGGAGAGTTTAGCTGTGATGATCTGCATAATTATCCTACATACCGCTAAGCATTTAGGAGTGGAACCTGCAGCTATGGTTGATGAAGTTGTTTACTTTCCAGGATCAAATTCCTTTTATGCAGCTGAGTTACTTCCACTGGAGTGAGCGCCTCTCCACTTCGTTTCACCTCAGTGAGTGTGAAGTTGTTGGTTGTGTTTTGGTTTGCACGAGTGCCACCTTGGATCTCTTCTGTAAGTGGCAGCTGCCAAGTATGAGTTTGTATACACTAACATGCAAGTTCTCAGATGAGTGGGGATGTCAAGGGAAGGAAATATGGAGTGAATATGAACTTTTTTATATAATACTGTTAATGATTTATTTAGAAAATGTCAGTGTAGATGTAGATGTTTTAATGCTTCTGAAAGGAGAGGAGAAAAACATTCCCAGTGCCACTGCATTAATATTTGGACAACATCCACAGTGTTGAAGATCCTTGAATCCCAAACAGCTCAGTGGGTGTAAAGGAAAAGAGAGTTTAGCAGCAGGTAATCTTTTGGTTTCTAGATGACAGTTGAGAGGACTTTGGCTCGCCAGCTGGCATGTATAAATTCTGCAACCAGCTGGATTACTGCAAATCATCAGTGAATTCAAGGAAGCATACAGAGACATACACAAATACACAGACATACACACACGGCAATGCTCAAATTCAGGCAGGAATACACAGAGACAAGCATATATAAATACACACACAACATCCAGCTCACAACAGCAGCTGCTTCCTTGAAATACATCACACTTTCTCTAAAACAAGATCCAAGGCCTGCTGTTCCTATTTTCAGCCACTTGGGATAAAAATAGCTTCTAGGGAGAAACATCACTCACTGATAAATTCATCCTGATACTTACTGGAAGCAAAGACGAGCTGAGTTTTTATTAGAGCTGTTTTCTTGTTTATATTGGCTCAGCTGAAACACCGAAGCAACCAACAGTTGGCGTCTTGCTGGAAAGAAAATCCACCTTTCAGATGTCACACAGCAGGCGCTTACACAGACTCAATACACTTTTCTTTGGAAACAGTCCCATTTTTCTTGCATATTAAGTCATTATAACTTATTGGAAGATCAATGACTCTGGCATATTTTGCAAGCTCAGCAATGTGCAGTTGGATAGCAGATGAGTAGGAGGAGCGTTTTCAAAGTAAAAAGAGTGACCTTTGAGCTTTTGTTTTATAGCCTGTTGTCTGTGTTTCAGAAATGATATATCATTAACTCAGTATTGTTATAGGCATTATTTACATTCCTCTTTAAAACAAGTAAAGGGGTCTCTCTATAGAAGCTAAGAGTTAAGTCTGCTTATCTCCTTGGCATCATAATTATAAATAATTGGCATCATGTATTCTGCAAGCTTTAACAAGTTCTCATTTTTAGATTTAAGATGATAAAGTTCATCTTTCCAATTGTTCTCATTCACTGTCTTAATAGCTTGCAGCAGGCACTGAGAGACAGAGAAACACTCGCTGCTCCTGCAGTCTACTATGACACAAACTTTGTTATCTTCTTCTCCTCCCTCCTTTATTACTATGGTCGTTCAGCCCCACCTCCAGGTGCCCTAATATGGGGGCATATCTCTACCCTCCAGCCAATCGGGTGGCTGCATGCATCCCTCCTTGAGATGGGGCACTGGCCAGGCCTGAGCTTTCAGTGAGGGGAGCAACAGGCTGGCTGGTGACAAGGGGCAAATGTTTAAAGCAAAGAGAGGGGGAAAAGAGAAAAAAGTACCAACAACAAATTAATGACAGCAGCCGACCAACACGAAGTGAGTGTGAAAGAGTCATAAGAACAAGAGAAGAGGACGAGCCTGAGAGTGAAGCTCTGCTTCTGTTGCTGCTGCTGCTGCTGCTGCAGGTGGAGGGCCTGTCACCTTTGAGGACACGCTGAGGTTGAAAATTAAGGTAGGCTGTGTGGATGTGGTTTAATAAAGTCTGTGCTCATGCAACACTGCAGTCTGTGGATACCAGTCTGTTGCTGTGTAGGAAAATGTGCTAAAAGATGGGGAAGATTTTTGCTGGTTAGAGCAAATATGAAAGCATGTGTTCCTGATACTCTGTGTTATGGAATAGCAGCAGTGTTTTTTTTCCCTTTTTTTTGCTCTGCGTCTGTATAATTTAGCTATAAATCTGCCTGAAAACACATTGTTGTCTTTCTGAAAGGTTGGTTTAACATTTGGCAGCTCAGGAGCTGCTGAGAGCTGGGCAGAATAGTTTATGGAGCTGCCTGCAGACTCCAGTTTGCTGACATTGGAGAGCATAACAATAGTGTGCTGTTTAAATGCAAAGACAGTTTTAGTAAGACAGCTGCTGCTAGTGTTTATTCCAACATGCCAGTTGCTGGTTACAAACACTCGAGTATTCACTGAGGTTTATGGTAACTATTTGCAGCATGACATGTCGTTATGCTCCAAGTTTATAAGGGAGTTTTGTCAAGAGACCCAAGAGAAATAACACTTGAAAATTTATCAGAGCACTTATTTTAACCGTGTATCTGGCAGTGCCATTTGTTCAGCCCACATAACAGAGTGCCCTCATCATAAATAAACCACTCAACATTGTAAGTAGTTTACTGCTCTTTTAAACAACTGTCAGTAAACTACTCATGTCCCAGCAAGGTTTTTTTGTAAAAACACCAAGTGACCAAGCTCCTGGTGTACGCACTAGTACGTCTTTATGCTGCAGAGCACGCAGTCATTTCCAGTAGTCCCTGTCTTAATGTTACACACAGTGACAGCTGCAGTGTGACGGTCACAGGATCTGTTTGGCCCCCAGGTCCAACTTCACCGCTTACCAGCCTGGTATGTACGCTGGCTTAAAGTGGGTACAGAGGTATCACAGCCAAAGCACACCCACTCTGTGATTGAAGATCACAAACAAATAAGTCCCTCTGGATTACATAATGCATGCACTGGACATTTTTAGGCGATAAAAGCTACATCTTTGACAACAACACCAAAATAGACCAGCGAAACCAGAAGGCAGATTCTTCTTTCCAGCACCAGCGCCCTAAAGGTTAAAGGTTAAAATGGTTTCATTTTTCCACTGGTTTAGGTGAACACATTTACTGTGTGTGGATGTGTGTGTCCACACTGAACTGAGAATAAATGACGTCAGAAATGAAATGATGGATGATGATAGCAGTTTCCTGGCGACAGATTTTGGGTGGTGGTTGCAGTTATGGGTGGGGTCAGTTTTAGACTGGCATTTAAGGGGTCAAGTGGGGTTAAGAGCTGACGGGGTAGTTCATGGGGGAGACCTCATGAGGAAACACCACTTGACGTACATGCTGGGTGAACTTCCTCTGGTGCACGCAGAGAGCTGAGAGGATGTTACAGGAAGGAAGACTCCTGTAAACAAAAGACCTGAAAGTACACTTGTTTTGCTTTGCTTTGCTTTTCTTTGAGGCTTTATTTTAAACATGGTAAAATAACACAATAAAACATAAGGAAGGAGTGGGGAGAAGCACAAGGTTATTTAATCACACCCCATCTTCAATATTTAGTAACTTTACTTCCCGTTTTTTTCCTTCTCGCTCATAAATCCTTGTTTACATTCTTCTTTCTATAAATTTATTGTATAAGCCCAATAACACACCAAAAAGACGCACAGATAGAAATAGGTATGCATAGATACGCACACTTATAAATACATATACATGCACATGCATCTATATATACATAAAAAAAAAATCAAAAATAGAAAATAAGTATAAATAATTGGTGAGACATCCAATCAAAACCTTTCTTTGTTCCTTCCTTCCCTGCAAAAACTACCTCTACTATTTTACGTCTTTTTAAACTGTGTCAGTTTGTTCAAATTATAAGATGCTTATAGTTTGTGTGTTTTATCCTAAGCTAACCTGAGCCGTGACTGTCTTTCACTATGTGAAAATTCAATCGTTTAAAATAAAAACAAACTTCTGTTTATAAGAGGCATTTCCTGTCCAGAGGCTAACGCCTCCGGGTGTGCCTTGTTTTGCCCATCTGATGTCTCAAAGGGGCAGGAAACACACTGGGATCTATCTCTCTCATCTTCAATGGTTTGGACATGATGCTGTTTGCTTGGTGCTTTTATCTAAAGTGGCGCACGGCGGCAACACTTCCGAAATTTGCAGTTGGAAAAGACCCGGTGGGATTCGGGGCCACCCGTGGTTTAGAGGCCACTGAGCTCCACAGTTTCTGTCTTCTTATTCAAACAGGACAGCACATAGTCACCCAATCACAGTGCATTTAAATTTACCTGTTGAAGACCATTTTCCCTTTTGGCTCCAGATTGTTGTAACGAATTACAGGTTTAAGATTCAGGTAATCAGTCTTTTTACAATCAATGTTCAATATCCAACAGGACAAAAAAAAGCTGGAGCATTTCTTGGGTGTTAAAATGCTAAATTGTACATTTTCCATATTGTTACCAGTAGCAAAGTCCACCACTGACGTATTCTGCAGACTTCCAGTGGAAAAGATATTATGTAACATTTAGACAGGCGATAAAATAGCTAAGCTGTAAACTAACCTTTATCTGTAAATTAAAACCAGTGGAGCATCTTTCCTAAAACAATGTCCTTATTAGATTGAATGATGACAAGCCTCATTATAAACACTCCAGTGTGTATTATACTGCAGGTACTAATCCAGAGTCCCTCATAAAAACACAGAGCTGCACATATCCAAGCATCAAAACTCTCTGCACGTACAAGTGCTGATATTTTAGGTGGGAAACTTTTGTTTTGAATGTGGTTGAAGTGACCCTCTCACTATAATTGTCAGGGTCCTGGGTCTCCTGACCCAGCATTTTAGTTCTTTGTGATTTTTGTATTATTGTACTTGGTGTGAGTTTCTAGTTTCGATCCCTTGCCCTTCATGTTTCTCTATGTCCCCTCTGTTCTGTGTAAGTCTGTGTCTGCATGTTTGAGTTCCCCTCTGTGCCTCTCGGTTCTTAGAGTCCTCTGCCTTATGGTTTATGTCTCTGTGTTTCCTAGTTGCTGTCTCCACTGTGTCAAGTTTGCGTCTCTGTGTGATCCTTCCTGTTTTACTTTGTAGGTCCGTGTCTTATGTGAATGTGTCCTGCTTTGCTTGTCTCATCAGTTCTAATTTCCCCCAGCTGTGCTCTCCTTCTGTGTCTCATTCTCCTCGTTACTTCCCAGTGTATTTAGTCCCTGTGTTTCTCTGAGTCAGTGTTGCGTCGTACCCTCAACAAGCTGTGTGTGTTTTGCCTCCGTGTTACCAGTGTTTTGTTTCCAGCTCTAGCTCCAGTTCAGTATTTCTGCTTCAGTGTTTTAGTCCACCAGCGTTTTTGTTGTCCTTTGGTGAGTTTAGTTTAGTAAGAGGTTTTCCCAGCAATAAAGCTGCGCTTTAAGTTGAACTTCTGTGTCTGAGTCCTGCATTTTGGATCCACCACTCCTGCTTGCCTGCCTGCCACACAGCCAACCATGACAGAACGACGCAACCATCAAATGGATCCGGCGGACTCACGGTCTCAGTATCTAGCGCAGTTGTGGAATTACTGCCGGGAGGTAATCCACGCTGAGGACACCCCCAAGAGACTCCTTCAGGTGGTCTTTTTCGACAACTTTTTGTCTTCCACCCTCTGCGCAGCTGGTTTTTTGGACATTAACGGATTAAAACAATTAATAACAGCTCTGAGAGCCAGGATTTGCTTCGAACTGTTTGGCATGGGCGGTCCAGGCAAGGTAGAGTCAGCTACCCTCCTGGAAGCCCTCGCTGCCTGGTATTCTCAGCATCTGTTCCCATCAAGCTTTATCACTAAATCATTCCATCCTCCCTTAAGAGAGGGACTGCATCCTCGTTGCCTTCACCCCAGTACACCAGTGTCACCTGTGTCTCCAGCAGCTCAGCTCCCAGTGTCGCCTGCTCAGCAGCCACTCTCGGCTCAGGCTCGTGTGTCGCCTCTGTGTCAGCCAGTGGCCTCCATGACTGCTGGCTTAGTGATGACTTCTGCTGGAGGGTCCGAGGGACCGCTCCGGCCTTCGTCTCCTGTCTCCGCTGGAGGGTCCGAGGGATCGCTCCGGCCTTCGTCTCCTGTCTCCGCTGGAGGGTCCGAGGGACCGCTCCAGTTTTCGTCTCATGTCTCCGCTGGAGGGTCCGAGGGACCACTCCGGCCCTTGCTTCATGCCACGTCAGCTGGAGGGCCCGAGGATCCCGTCCAGCCTCATGCCACGTCAGCTGGAGGGCCCGAGGATCCCGTCCAGCCTCCTGCTCCAGCTTCATCATCCTCGTCTGGTCCAGCTTCATCATCCTCGTCTGGTCCAGCTTCATCATCCTCGTCTGGTCCAGCCTCATCAGAGCCTTCAGCCTCATCAGAGCCTTCAGCCTCATCAGAGCCTTCAGCCTCATCAGAGCCTTCAGCCTCATCAGAGCCTTCAGCCTCGCCAGGCCCAGCCTCCGTGTCTTCATCCACGCCTGGTCCAGCTTCTGCCTGTGCCCCGCCTGGTCCTGTGCCCACTGGGCCTCAGCCAGTACGCTTGACACTGGAGCGCCGCCGCTGCCTTCCGCGCGGTCGGCCCCCTGAACTGCTCCGTCGTCTCCTTCGTCGTCGCCGTTGGCTTCCACACGGCCGGCCCCCTGACCTGTTTGGACTCCTGTGCTGTCGGCCCCCTGGCCGGCCCCCTGAACTCTTCTGTTTTGGACTCCTGTGCTGTCGGCCCCCTGAACTGCTCCGTCGTCTCCTTCGTCGCCGCCGTTGGCTTCCGCACGGCCGGCCCCCTGACCTGTTTGGACTCCTGTGCTGTCGTACCCCTGGCCGGCCCCCTGAACTCTTCTGTTTTGGACTCCTGTGCTGCCGGCCCCCTGAACTCTTCTGTTTTGGACTCCTGTGCTGTCGGCCCCCTGGCCAGCCCCCTGAATTGTTCTTTTTTTTGGGCTCGTGTTTTGTTTTGGGGCTTTCTTGTGCTTTGGTGTTTTTGTTTCGTGCCCTCCTTCCTGGGCCCCCGCCGCCCGCCCTGGTCGGGTTGTTTTCTGTTTTGGGCGGTTTTTGGTTTTTTTTTTCGTTTTCTTGTGTTGGGCTGTCGGGTGCCAGCCCTTGGGGGGAGGGTACTGTCAGGGTCCTGGGTCTCCTGACCCAGCGTTTTAGTTCTTTGTGATTTTTGTATTATTGTACTTGGTGTGAGTTTCTAGTTTCGATCCCTTGCCCTTCATGTTTCTCTATGTCCCCTCTGTTCTGTGTAAGTCTGTGTCTGCATGTTTGAGTTCCCCTCTGTGCCTCTCGGTTCTTAGAGTCCTCTGCCTTATGGTTTATGTCTCTGTGTTTCCTAGTTGCTGTCTCCACTGTGTCAAGTTTGCGTCTCTGTGTGATCCTTCCTGTTTTACTTTGTAGGTCCGTGTCTTATGTGAATGTGTCCTGCTTTGCTTGTCTCATCAGTTCTAATTTCCCCCAGCTGTGCTCTCCTTCTGTGTCTCATTCTCCTCGTTACTTCCCAGTGTATTTAGTCCCTGTGTTTCTCTGAGTCAGTGTTGCGTCGTACCCTCAACAAGCTGTGTGTGTTTTGCCTCCGTGTTACCAGTGTTTTGTTTCCAGCTCTAGCTCCAGTTCAGTATTTCTGCTTCAGTGTTTTAGTCCACCAGCGTTTTTGTTGTCCTTTGGTGAGTTTAGTTTAGTAAGAGGTTTTCCCAGCAATAAAGCTGCGCTTTAAGTTGAACTTCTGTGTCTGAGTCCTGCATTTTGGATCCACCACTCCTGCTTGCCTGCCTGCCACACAGCCAACCATGACAATAATCTGTTTAATACTGTTCACTGTTCACTGTTTGTTGCCAATATGTGTTTCTGGGACAGTGCTTCACTGGCTTGCGTGCAATAAAATCAACGCAGTGTGGGCTTGCATGATATAGTGCTAATGTATGAGCGTCACATCACTCCCCTTTGTCTGTTTGTTGCATCACTTCTAAATTGTCATATTTTGAATTTCTGATATATTCCATTTTCACATACCATTTGTTTCAAAATGAGGAATTTACGGTGTATGCAGATGACATTCAGTATAAGCATCATAGAATAGAATTCAACTTTATTGTCATTGCACATGCACAGGTACAGGGCAACGAAATGCAGTTTGCATCCATCCAGAAGTGCTTTAGTGATATAGATATATTACAATATATATTAGCAATAGTATAGATATGTAAGTATACTACAGAAATGGGTCTATTATGGTATGTTATAATGTACACGGTATGAAGTATGTTGTGAATATTCTATAACTATAAGTATGTACAGGCTGTAGTGAGTACAGGCTATGAACAGGATATAAATATGAAAAACTATACAGAATATGAAATAAATAACTTTACAGAAATCTGAGATATACAGCTATACAGAAATGGGAACTATGCAAGTTGTAAACAGTTGTAGGATTAAAGATTATTGAATGTACAGAATGATTATTTACACAGAGCTATACAGTAGTGCAGTTAAGGTAAGTGAGGGTGTAGATAGTTTCTACAGAGGCTATATAAAGTGCTAGTGGTTGTGAGTGGTGGTTCAGTCCATGTTATTATTGTGTGTTTGAGGGTACAGTTGTCCATTGTGGGTGTGTGTATGTTCAGTCCATGTGTTTAACGTGGGTCAGATGTCAGGAGGCAGAGTTCAGGAGTCTGACAGCTGTGGGGAAGAAGCTGTTCCGGTACCTGGTGGTCTTAGTCCGGAGGCTCCTGTGGCGCCTCCCAGAGGGCAGGAGGGTGAAGAGTCCATGTGATGGGTGACTGGGGTCTCTGATGATTTTCCCAGCCCTTTTCAGACACCGCTTCCTGTAGATGTCTTTTATGGCAGGAAGTGGTGCTCCGGCGATGCGCTGGGCAGTTTTCACGACCCTCTGCAACGCCTTCCGGTCCGAGGCAGAGCAGTTCCCGTACCAGACTGTTATACAGTTGGTCAGGATGCTCTCGATGGTGCAACGATAGAAGTTCACCAGGATGTCTGAGGACAGGTGGTTCTTCCTCAGGGTCCTCAAGAAGAAGAGGCGCTGGTGAGCCTTCTTGACCAGCTTGGAGCAGTTGGTCGTCCAGGTGAGATCCTCGGAGATGTGGACTCCCAGGAACTTGAAGCTGCTCACACGCTCCACAGCCGTCCCCTTAATGTGGATGGGTGGATGTGGGTCAGCATTCCTCCTGTAGTCCACGATGAGCTCCTTGGTCTTCTCGGTGTTAAGCAGCAGGTTGTTTGTGTCGCACCACTCAGCCAGACGATCCACCTCCTCCCTGTAGGCGGCCTCATCGTTGTCACTGATGAGGCCAATCACCGTGGTGTCATCTGCAAACTTAATGATGGTGTTGGAACCATCAGCAGGTCTGCAGTCGTGGGTGAAGAGGGAGTAGAGGAAAGGGCTCATCACACAGCCTTGTGGTACACCGGTGTTCATTGTGATGGTAGATGAGCAGTGGTTATCCAGCCGGACATGTTGGGGGCGGTTGGTCAGGAAGTCCAGTAACCATTTGCAGATGAGGGAGCTGATGCCCAGGTCTGTCAGTTTCCTGATGAGTTGTGAGGGGTGGATTGTGTTGAATGCTGAACTGAAGTCTATAAACAGCATTCTGGCGTAGGTGTTGTTGTTGTCCAGGTGTGAGAGGACAGAGTGCAGTGCGATGGAGACTGCATCCTCTGTGCTCCTGTTCTGGCGGTATGCGAATTGGTGGGGGTCCAGGGTGGGGGGGAGACAGGATTTGAAGTGTGCTAGGACCAGCTGCTCTAAGCACTTAGTGATGATGGGGGTGAGTGCTACTGGGCGGTAGTCATTGAGGCAAGATGGGTTGGAGTTTTTGGGTATCGGGACGATGGAGGTGGATTTGAAGCAGGCCGGTACCACAGCGTGGGCCAAGGACAGATTGAATATGTCTGTGAGCACTCCTGCAAGCTCCCCAGAACACGCTCTGAGAACACGCCCGGGGATGCCATCTGGACCTGCAGCCTTGTGGACATTGATCCTGCTCAGCACCGCTCCTACATCGGTGGGGGAGAGAGTCAGAGGTTGGTGGTCTGGCGTCATGTCTGCTTTGGTTGTGGTTGTGGGGTTCCCTCGCTCAAAACGAGCATAAAAGTTGTTGAGCTCGTTGAGGAAGGAGACATCAGAGGATGCGGGGGAGGGTTTGGTGGTCCTGTAGTCTGTAATGGTCTGGAGTCCTTGCCATAGATGAAGGGAGTTAGATATTATGGGAAAAAAGATATATGAAAAACATTGTATGTAACACACCCTGAACAAAAAGTATGGCATTTGTTTTAAATTATTGTTAAACATGTCAGGGAGAACTTGTACTCTTTGCTAATACTTAATTACTCACTTACATCATGCATTTCTTCTGATTTTCCACCTGCAGCTCCAACATACCAGTAGAGTCAACTCTGTATTAGAGTCCAGTACATAAGTCATGATACAGGCAAACGGAAGGTTTGTTATCACTCCCCAAGACAAACATCCATTTCCCTAAAAACAATCGAATGAAGATTATTTCCATCTGCAGTAATTTACATTTGGCACCATGGTGCTGTTCTGGGACATCTCAGATTCTTCGTTCACATGTGCAGAAAAATAGTGAGGACAAAATAAAGCAAACATCAGTGGCATCAGACACGAAGGAGCTGTATCAGAGGTGGGTTGCAAAGTGGCTTGTAGATTCAGAGCAAACGCTATGACATGAGACAAAACAGTATTATAGAATGAAACCAAAGATCAAACCCTGGTTTCAGGTTCAGAACCTGGGAATAGAGCAGCTGCGAGAGAATTCAACATCAATGAATCAATGGTACAGAAGTAAAAGAAGCAAGAAGAATGAGTTAAGTAAAGTTTGAATTATCTGACTGTTTTGTTTCGCTTAATGCGCCTTATAATCTGTTGTGCCTTATGGTTATTAAACATTTGAAAGAAATTGCCCAACCCTGGTCTAAACAATCTCAGTCCACGAGGGCCGGTGTCCCTGCAGGTTTTAGATCTCACCTTGGGTCAACACACCTGAATCACATAATTAGTTCGTTACCAGGCCTCTGGAGAACTTCAGGACATGTTGAGGAGCTAATTTAGCCATTTAAATCAGCTGTGTTGGTTCGAGGACACATCTAAAACCTGCAGGGACACCGGCCCTCGTGGACTGAGATTGCCCACCCCTGGTTTAGACTAAGTAGATCCACTTCAACTTCATACATCAGGTCCGTGAACAGACTGTGTCAGAACAAACCAGTGATGCTGAATCACAGATTTCATTGTTTTCCTTTTTTTAAGAGCTGATGTTTTTTGAAGTATTTACAGTCAGTCTGGGGACTGGAATAGAAACAGCTTCCTTCCTTTGCTCTCTGTCCTAAATTTAGACCCAGTAAGTTTTGTGTTATCTGCTCAGTCTCCCACCAATTGTAAAAAAGTGTGGCGGTATGGCGGTATTTCCTCTGTGTGTGAACTCTTGCGTAAGTGTGTGAGGAGAAAAAATATTTTTATCTAGAGTATATGTGACCTGTGCTGATAATACTCCTCTCTAGAAATAAATCACAAACACATCCTCAGCTGTTTGTCAGGCGCTATGTAATGTGTTACGTCAAAGACATGTTATCAACTTTTTAAAGGGCAGACTTGTTTTCTTTGCGTTGACACCTGATGCTCAAGTCCAGCCGTCATTGAGCCAACTATAACATCATTAACTTGTCCATCTTTAATAGGCTTAAAGCAGCCGCTGAACAGGATTAGAGCAGCAGGGTCAGTTTCATGAGGCTTCGTCTTTAAGGCACTGCGGGACAACAAAAACGATTCAGCTGACATCACATCATCACAATTCATGATGGATGTCCAAACTAGTGCGAGGAATCACAGCTATCAGTCACACACTGACAGCAGACAAGTGATACTGGTTGTTCAGACAAGTGCCTTCTTGCAGCTGTAATTTGTTAAAGTGATAGAAAAAGAAATCAATGGGTTGTGAGGACAAAATGTCTAATTCAACCGCGTTTACCTGTGGTGTAAAGTGGTACATGGGTATGTGTTGAGTCGTGGTAACCTGGGGAGCTGAACTGGAGCTCAGTTCTGCATAACTCAAAACAGATATGGTGTCCCATGAATGCCCATTTATCCATTTTCTTAACTGGGTATCCAGTTCAGTGTCACGGGGTAGCTTGGAGGCTATCCCATATGTCTTTGGATGCTGATACTAAGGCTCCTACCAGCTAAACACTCTGCCCATGTACATGATTGAAAAAAATAACCATTTAAAATGCGTAAAGTAAGGTCTTGTATGAATTGGTGTGAATGGGTTAATACTGTTCCTAGTGTTGGACAGCAGTCCCCAACCTTTTTTGCGCTACGGACCGGTTTATGTCCGACAATATTTTCACGGACCAGCCTTTAAGGTGTCGCGGATAAATACAACAAAATAAAACCAGTACTGGTACCCAAAAAAAGAAGATTTATTCATAAAATACACAAGAAAGACCCAGGGAAATCCCAGGGACATCATAGAACACCCATTAAATCCTAGTCCATCTAACTAAGCCTTGGAAGTAAATGCTAAAGATGCTTATGTGGTATTTTAGGAATCTTCCGGGAAGTTTTTGATTTTGGGCAAAACCTTTCTAAAAGCCAGTCGTTTATTTTAGCCAGTCTTTGCTTCAGAAACAGGCGTGAACCTCTCCCACACATGTCAGTGGAGCAGTGTGACTGGTTGATGTGTGGTCCGTGTTAAGCGTTAAGAGTGGAACAACCATCTTTGCAGTTGCAGAATTCTCCCACAGATTTCTACTAAGGACTTTTTTAAGTTTAATGTCTCCCACTCCCATAATATCCCAACTTTGTTCATTTAATGTTCTGGAAAAAATGTAGGTGCAGAAAGTCTAATCCTTAAATATTAAAAAAAGCTGGAGGGTTTTAAAATATGTGAAAATCAGGCAGCAGGGTGTCAGAGAGCTCAGCATCACTGACGTCCAAATGTTTACATGTACCATGGCTAATATGGAAAGCAGTTCTTTTCTCTATCACTGGAGTTCACAGACCATTAAACACATTTGTTTAAAAGATTTGTCCACCAAATCACTCACTTCCGTACTGTGTAGACTCCGAAGCCAGAAAAGCTGTGACGAACAAGACTAACTCCTTGCTCTCCTTGCAGCTCACTGACAGTTAAACTGAAAGAATGGATCATCTCAGGAGGTGATTGGGGTCAATATATTTTACTGAAATGATTACTTCACAAACGACACAATACCACTGCATTTTAAGGGACATGAGAATTTGTTGCTTCTTTAATGCAAACACTAGAAAAATAGAAAAATAGTTCCGGTATCTTTCTCTGAGAGGACATCTCTCTTATTGGTGTGAATACTTGATCATATTGGTGCAACAGGTAAAGACGAACCAAGTAACGCTCTCCATTCAGGAAAGGCTGCATCCATCCCTCAGAGTTTTTACTGCGCACTGACCTACAGCAACATAGAAATGTTGCAGAGCTGTAGTTAGCATATAAATCCACTTAATCCCAGCATACTTTGATAAACACTGCATAACGATTTACATGTGAAACTGGCAAAGAAGCTTTTTGCTCAAACTTAGCAGTGAAGCTGTGAAGTACTGTCAGGCCCCGTTTAAGTTTTTTTCCACTCTGACTTCATAAATAAACCCACCCACACCATCAAATCTACTTTAGACAACTTAATCCAGCTCCTGTTTGGCAAAATGCGGAGTGGCTGACAGCAGCAACGCACTCTTTGGCTTTCAAGTTTTTCCTCAGATTCAGGGCCCATCGTAAGAACAGTCAGGCACCAAGGAATAAGACTATTAAATACATATTACTGTATCTGTCTTGGACATGTTGCTTAGAAATTATACGACTGTACACGTTTCGGCTTAATTGTAGCCTCCTGGATATTTTGTACATACACAAGTAAATCTCTCAGCTGGCTTGGGAAGATCTTTGTTTCCCTCCAGACGAGCTTTACAAGCTGATCAGGGAGAGGGAGGTCTTGGGGTCTTTCTTTAGAGTGCTAGCTCCACCACCCAGACCCGGATGTGTGGTGGAGGCAGAATGGGAGTAAATGTATGGATGGACAATAGTTTTTCAGGTTTAATTTAAGGAAGTATTTCCTGTTCATTTTGTTTTCACTCACTTCAGAAACTTTAAACATTCACTTCATACCTCAGGCCATCTGCGCTAAAGGTCAGGGACTCGAAATTTTAAATAAACTGCCTGAAAATTCACCAGAATACAGAAAACACCAGACCACCTGCATAATGTGCATCTCCAAATTCAAAGCTGTGGCCATGATTACATTTACATGTTGTTTTTAAAAAAATGCATTACAGTTTCATTATGCTCTCTGTGTGTTGTCTTCACTTCAGTGGCCGTGAAATCAACAGTGTAGAGAGGAGATGAGTGTGAAGGAGAACCGTACACACATGCTTAGTCTTAACCAGGAGAGTTATCCCTGAATGGCTTCCAGCTGCTGTTATAATGTTGAACATTTCCCGCTGGCCCGAGGGTTGTTCTGGCCTGTAGTTTTCAATTTCAAGAAATGATTGTACCTGAAGTTTTAGAACGCTTCAGTATGTTTGATGGTTTGCTTGTTAATGCAATCATTAATATTTCCACCTCATCTGTGTAGGCAGATTGGTTTGTGTGACTGGTCTGTGTGCTGAGCCTCGTATATTTGTGTGAGCTACAGCAAACACACTGATCCGCTTTAACCTTTTCCTCTCGTAGTTTTAAGTAGAAATGTAGAAGTCTTCTGGGAACCCAAAAAAGGGTAACAGAGGGTTAGACTGCAAAACCGGCAGTCTGGTAGTTTACAGGAACACAGTGGTCTGGAGATGAGTCAAATTCCCAGCCTGGGCTGTTGTTTCAGTCCATACCCTGTGATATGAAAAATGAAAGTTTTTCTGCCTTGAGGAAAAATAAAAGAGTGGATCCTGTGATGCAGCAGAATAGTTATTTACACGAACGAGCAGTAAGTATGGTTGCAATACTTGCAGTTATAACTAAACTAATACAGTTACAATACTACAAAGCTGCTTTACTCGTGCACACCCTGGCCTGTTTTATGTAAATATTACTTTAAATGCTTTGTAGAACACTGTTAAAAGAGGCTACTTTTAACATTTTTATGAGTGCCACAAATTTTCAAAGTCCTAATCAAGGAAGTTTTCTCCCAAAGAAAACAGGTCTTCTAAACTGCCCCAGATAGCTTTTCTTTTTTTTTTTGCAGTCCACATTTTTCTTGATTTATCTGCACCACTATGTACCAATTTTACATAATATCCACCTAGCGGGTATCATGCAAAGTAGTTTGGCACTCCCTCAAAAATGAATGAACAGCTGCCATGCAGTCTCCCTCTGCAGTGCTGCTTTTGCCAACTGTAATCTTTCTCAGGGACAACCAAAGCATAGAGATGCTGTTATTGGCTGTGACATTGGACACACGAGTCTTCATGCACTCCCGACCCCTGAGAGGGTGAACATCCAGCATCTTATTGTTATTTTTGATTGCAGTGTCCCCTTTAACATTGCAGTGCAAATTGAACAACTTGTGTGGTTAGCTTTAAATATATTCCCACTGGCCATAGTTGCATTAAAATTGAAAGGATGAGGGTCAGTCAACATTTTGGGAATCAGTTTGAAACCAGTAAACAGCCATACTCTGTTAGTTGTTTGTTAGTTCCTGTGTTTTCAGGTCACGTTTTTGTGTTATTTACCGCAAATTATACTCTGCTGGCTTTCTGAACACTTCCTGATGGTATGTAAAGGATCCTTTTGCTCACCCTCCAGGTCCTCAGCATGTTTCATGAAACTCTGCTCGGTAATTTCCTTGTAATTCTGCTGATATTGCTCCAACTAGACTCACATTGGCAGAAAAACTAATAATCAGAAAGTAATTTGTGTGAATTACTATGAAAAATATGAAAATAAAACTGCATCGTGTAACGCCTTCCTGAACGAGTTGGTTCTGGTTCTTATACATAGGGGATACATAGCTGAGCTCCAGGGTGTCGTCACCCGAAAGCTGGCATCAAGGTGACTGTATAAATCGAGTGTTATCTCTCTATTTTGCCTGGTTGTTTACTAATCAGAGCAGCAGCAAAGAGGCAATCAAGCAGTAATGTAGTCAGGTATGAGGAATGATACTTTTCTAACATCCACTTTTCATTGAAGGAAGTTTTAAACTGTGGGTAAAAATACCTCCCACTTCACTACTTTACACCTACACATGCTGGGGTGTCTGTGGGGCAGTCGTGAGGCGTGTGGGGGCCTGCAGATGTGAGTCTGATCTATAATAAGACCACTCTGTGAGGCATTTCAAATCTTCTCCTCCTCCTCCACTGCCATGCCTCCATTCCTTAGCTCCATCCAGGGAGTGCCACCTCCTCCACCTGTTGCTGTCCATCTGCAGCACAGAGCTGCAGTTTAAAGCTGCTGTAGGTGAAAACCTACAGCAGCTTAACAATCCCCAGTCATCTGCATGTTTACACTTTCACTGTAATATTCTCACCTGAAAATGTTTCTTCACTTTTCTAATTTCACAGATCAGGAAATGTAAACGTGTTTTAAGTGTCTTTTATTTTTATTTTGTTTATTACAGTTTCAATAATTGAACAGATTTCTATATAGTTTGTATATACATTTAAAAATTACATCACTCGCTGGAAATTTCTGTCACCGTTATGCCTACTTTAGTTTAATAAAACATTTCAGTAACAACTGCTCATTTAGACTCTGACGCCACTTATGGGCCATTAGTTCAGCAGTGCAGTGGGTACACCTGCTATTGCCGCTGCACTTGATAAATAGTCCCTCTCAGTAGCACAAAAACAAGTCAGAAAGGGTTAGAATATCCTAAATAAAAATATTCTATTTCTAAAGATCATATTTTGTCTTTAGTCTGTGTCTGATTTTAAGTTTAAACTATATTCAAATGCACGTGAAAACACCAGAGAGTGAAAACATCTTATTCCAGAGCTCAGTGTCTAAAAGTAGATCATTATTCTTTAGATAATTGTCTTAAAACCTTGAAGAATAAACATGTGTGAGGGTGAGGTCTCTGTCTCTACTAGAGCACCATTCAGTGAATTAGCAGGTACTCTGGGATGGTTCTGATGTCTCCGCGGATCTTTTAAAAGCATCGGTCTCTTCAAAATGTTGTTCTGTTCCATTAATTCGTGTCCCTGCTCCTCCGTGACTGATACACTGACGGCTGGGATGCAGCGAATGTATGTTATGTGTTCCTGTGACCCGCTAGACACCAGATACCCCCTACCCACCCAAACAGGCACGGCATCCACGCTGACACCACACGCCCAAACACACGCACTCAAATTCACACACACACGCACATAGCTGAGCTGAGGCACCGAAAAGTAACCACATGATTGCAGAGAAACAGAGGTGATTCCTGCAGACTTGTGCTGTTGTTGGCAAGTCCATGAATTCAAGAACGTTCTTAAAAATATTTCCAACAAACCAAACTTTGTCCAGCAGATGCACTGTGCACAGGGGCAAAATATTAGCCCACTTCCTGATTTCTTCGTTTATTTGTTTCTTCCATATTTGTCTCACTTAAATGTTTCAGATCATCAAAGTAATCTTAACATGAGTGAATACAGTGTGGGAACAAAAACTAATCAAACCTACCTGACCCTCCTTCAATCATTAATTGACTCTGATTAGCAACAGCTTTTGCAAAGCTGAGACAAATTTCTCTAGCCACGCTTAAAGAGAACATGTCTGACAAACCAAAGGAGTCTAAAAGATCTCAAAAAGCAACACATCGTGCCGTGATCTAAAGAAACTCAGAGTTACAAAACCATTTCTAAGGCGAACCATAGTGAGAGGTTTCATCCACAACTTGGAACAGCGGTGAACTTTCCTAGGAGTGGCTGGCCTACCAAAATTTCAAAAATAGTGCATTGACAAGTCAGCCCAGAATAACTTGTAAAGAACTGCAGGCCTTACATGCTCCAGTTAAGGTCACAGTTCATGATTCAGCAATAAGAAAAAGACTTGGCAAAAATGGCATCCATGAGAGAGTTCAGAGGAGAAGATCATTGCTACCAAAAAGAACAAAGGCACATCTCACATTTGTTAAAAGGACTCTGTAGACTAATGGGACAAAAGTTGAACTATTTAGAAGATTTGATTCCTGTTTTATCTGGTGTAAAACTAACAAAGTATCTCAAAAAGAGATCATCACACCAACAGTCAAACTTGTGGGCGCCAGTGATGTTCTGGAAGTGCTTTGCTGCTTCATGACCTGGACCATATGTCATAATTGATGGAACCATAAAATCTGCTCTGTACCAGAAAATCCGGAAGGAAAATGTTCGGGCATCAGTTTGTGCTGTGAAGCTCAAGAGCACTTGGATTATACAGCAGGACAATGATCCAAAACATGCCAAGATCGTTTTGAAAGTCTGGATTTATCCAATTGAACAGCTTTGGCATGACTTTAAACAGACTGTTCATGCTGAAAAACCTTCCAATATTGCAAATGCCTGATTGCACTTCTTGCCGCCAAGGGTGGTACTTTAGGCACTTTTTCACATAGGGTCAGCCAAGTTACACTGGATAAACAGAAAGGTTCAGGATGCACAGGGTTAAGACAAGCAGTGGAAGTATTCTTGCCTTGATCAATCCTCATTTTAAACACGCACAAACCTAAACCTGTATTTTACTATTTGACCTACAAACAGCTTGATTTGTCATGCTTGTATCTGCACTGCAGTCTCTAGGACATCACCTTTGTTTAATGAAGTTCATTTGTGCCATGTGAACAGTTTATATAACTCAAAAACCAAGAAACGCTGCACTCTCATAGGCTAGAAGCTTGCAGTGTCACATGAAAAAAATGCCCTGCTTTATCATCCATTTTAACTCTTGTGGTGAGTAGAGTCAGACAGTGCACCTGTAAGAAGGTCAGTTCTTTCCTACCATTATTCCAAACTTTGCATATTGCCACTGCGGTAGTATAATTTTATCAGCCTTCAGGGAGCATAGTGGTGTGCATCACCTCAGAGCAGCTGCTGACATGAAAAGTTACCAAAATAAACAATTTTGGCATTTTAGTATTTCTACAGAATATTTATAAGACACTAGTTTAGGCTTGTTGGGACCACTGGTTTCCTAAAGGTGTGAATGGACAGTTTGTGCAGATGGCTGGGCTCGGGCAATCAGTGCAGAGCAATAACTGAGACTATGGAAAGAATGTAAACCCTTCCAGAAGCTTCAGACTGACAGCTGTGTCACTATATCAGAGCCTCTAACTCCATATACTTAAACCTGACATGAATACCAGATGTTCATTTTCTCAAGAGCACTACCGGGGCTAATTTACTGTTACATGATGCTGTTATATTTCGATGGCATGTGAATAGTGAGTGGTGTCCTGCTGTCTCAAAGAAAGTGCTTTATGTCACCAAATGTCCACTGAAACAACAATTACTAGGCGTTTTTTGTTCTAGTTTTATTCTGCTCTTTTTGCTGGGCAAATTTTCCCAAGCATCCACCCTTTCATTGCTTTTGATTTATACATGAAAATGAACTCACCTCTGAACCATCTTCATTTTTTTTCTAACGAAACTTGAGGTAATTGCACAATTGCATTCTTCCTTGTTTATCGTCTTTCAAATGCAGGAAAATTGGCTGAATAAATTCAGGAAATGTCCTTCCACTCTCATTCTTTATGCCGCTCAACAAATCACTAACATGCTCCGTATCTAAAGATAATACCAAAGACATTCTGTTCATCACTGATTGATAATCAATGAATTAACAAATTAACAAGGAGTTGTTTTCTTTTAATGTTTTAGACAGAGACCAAGAGGACAGCCATGTTTTCAACCAGACCAGAGATCCAGCCGTAAGTACACAGCCTTCTTCCTGCTCATGCAAACACACCCATAAGTCATGTTACAGGTGTTACAGAGAAAATGTTTGATACGAACAGTACCAAGAGTTACCTGCATGAATGAAATTTGGAATTTACTCTAAATAAATAAATGTACAAACTGAGCTGTCACTTTAAAATGTGCAGATCTGCACATAAACAACCAAACAAAAGCTAAACTATCTTGGTGCACGCAGAAATTATCATGTTTAGGTTTTAAAAGTGCACATGCATCCTTCATTTAGAGACAGAAATGGCAACTAATTCATGATATCTATGTGCACGAAAGGGTCCCTGGTGTCAAAAAGGTTTAAAAACCTGTACCAGACTTTCTTTAGATCTTGGCATAAATTCATGAATTCTTAAAAATACAGAGCTGAGATGCAAGAGATTTAAACAGATCATTCCCTAATCAGTGGCAAATAATCTCATACATAAAGGTTATTGTGATTTTAAAGTTATATAGATTTTTAGGCATGATAAATATAAGGAATATTCACTTCTCCATTAGACAGTTTTGGGTTGTTGTTTTTTTTTTTTTTATACCCTTTTCTTGTTTTCTGTCCACAATGTCGATGATCATGTGAAACACGGCCACCAGAAACTCAAACATTAAGTAAAAATAATAATAATTCAGACTCCACCAAATGCTCAGTTTCATGCATTTTTTTTCTGCTTTTGGATTTGTATGATGTCATAGTGAAGGCATGTGGTCATATCAGGCAAACAGCTGTGGCTGTCACCACAGATGTCCCGCCCACCTGCCATTTAAACCCTCTGTTTACAAGAAGCAGCAAATCAGAAGAAAGCTGACCTTAAAAAGGAAACCAAGGAATCAGTCTTAAATAAATAATGGTGATTTTGCACAAAAAATCATGCAATGTGACTTTTTGTCCAACAACAAAAATCCGATACTGGAAATGAGCTGAACAGGTCGCCTTTAGATTACAACATAAAAAACAAAAATAGTATATTACTGTTTAATTAAGTAACTGCAGTGTTTGACCAAGAATCAACTGTTTGCTTATCCCAATACACAAAGAAAAAAGTTGAGCAATTTCCATTTGACTGTATATAATAATAATAATAATAATAATAATAATAATAATAATAATAATAATAATAATAATTCTGTAACTATAAAAAACATGCAGCATTTCAGCTCTAAGTACCCAGGGGACACTTTCAGTCAGTGGAGCGATTCTTTTATGCGACTGCTGTTTAACTGAAACGAGCGTCGACAGACGTGACTGTTTGTCATGTTGCACAGCCGTGTATTTTACTGTGGCTGTTCATTTGCTCTAATCAAATCTATTTTAAATGTAGTGCATTATTGCACTTTATGAAGCGAGCTGCACATTATCTCTAGTGGCGTAGCACCTCATAAACAGAGCACTAAGTCATTACAGCTTTAAGTTTTATGCCTGCTCACTGCTGTGTTTCTGTGAGAGGAAATGTGTGTATTTATATATCTTTGAACAAGCAGCTTGCGGGGTGAGCACTAAAGACATGAGCATGGTAAGACAGCTTTCAGGAATATTACATTTGGTAAGCAAAATGGTTTCAAACTGAATTCTTCTAATGGGAACAACTTTAAGATCTATTATCACAGGCATTCAGCTTTCACTGTGTGCTGGGAATTTATAGTTTGTGTCAGAGGTTACACTGTCAAAGTGTTGGAACATAATGTTTTGACAAGATCATCTGTGCAAGAGTTCATGTCACAAGCAGAGGAAGGAGATATAGGAGGGTTGGACATGGTGTGCTTCCTCTAGAAAAGGGGGCGAGAGGTAAATGCCCCCATTTTTAACTTTGACTTAGTCTAAAATTAGTCTTGGGGAGAAACAGTTTCAGTCCAAGAAAAAATATTCTTTGCAAATTAGAGGCAGCAGCAGAATAACAACAATATGTCGTGGTGGATTTAATCAGAAAAAATGAAATTATAAAGTAGATCACAAAGAGTTTATTTCATAATTCAATTTATAGTGGTTAACAGTCACCTGAAAGAAAATACCTTCATCTTTTCTTGCAGCTGTCTCTGAAAAACCTGCTTCAATAGGAGAACACAGCCAATGCAAACAACAGGATCACCAGTCATCTGGGGGACATTAAAAATGTAGCTGCTTCAGAAAAAAATTTCACAATGCTTCTGTATTTTGCAAATACTGTTTGCAATAAAACCTGCATCACTTTTTAATACTGTGATTTTCATCCTGATACTGGATGGTACTGAAGCATGACTAGCACACAGAGTCAGAAACGTAACAAGACTACAGCTTGTACTGTAAATCTTATTTTACTCATGCAGAGGACGTTTGCTGAGCTGGACATGCACACTGTAGCTTACATTTTTCACATCTGGGAGATTCCCAGTACAGTTTTCCTCTGTTAAACAGCTTCACTGGAGCAGCAGAGAAAGAAATGTCAATATGTGTTAAAATTTAAAACATACGTCTCCCTGTTCTTAAGATTTTTCCCACAGCTTCCACTGCAGAGCTGTTCACAGGCCCAAAATAATCTTATTAATTGAGTTAAAGGGTAAAACCACCAGAAACTGCTGCCTCACGCGCTCAAACATCTCACTTTCTGTTGTCTGGGCAGGTAAAAGATAAGAGGCGGTCACCCCCGTCTTCCAGATCCCCCTCCGCCCCCCAGCGCAACCCTCACCACAGCGGCTCCACAGAGGAACAGGAGAGCCCTGAGAGAGTGGTGAGACACAGAAAATGACCTGCAATGATAGGATGCACATGAAGGTTTCATGCATAAACTGAGTTTTACTGCCATGCATCCATGTGTCAGAATAAAGGTGTTTACAAATCTAATTGTCAATAAAGAAAAAAAAAAGGTTGTCTGAAAAGCAACAGCGCTGACAAATCATCTTTTTCATCCATTTTTCATAAAAGGTAAAAACATTGGGTCATTTTAACCTCCTAGGACCTGGCGTCCACATATGTGGACATCACATTTTGGGTTATTTAGACCAAAATACTCAATTTTGCTCTACAAGGGCCTGATATCCACTTATGAGGACTTTATGCTGCTACTGTTCTATCGAAATTTTAAACGAATATCCTCATAAGTGGCTCTCATTTTTCTCAGAAACAAAAATTGGGTAAAAAAATTTTTTTAGTAATTCTTTGTTTTTACATTCATCAGGTCCCAATCAGCCCAAATATCAAAGAGAAATTAAAAATGCATGCTGTGGAAGAGTTCGGGTCTTAGGAGGTTAAAGTGTATCTGAAAAGACTTTTAGGTAATCCATCTTATTGTGATCAGTATAACAAATGCCACTTCCTACCAGGCAATATTTTACACTAGCTTTATGAATTTTACAGAATTGGTCTTTACCGTACAAAATAACGTACCTTGCAGTAATTGCTGTTGTGATGTGGCTCTATATAAATAAAAATAAATTGAATTAAATTTGATTAGCGGGAATTGATTTACCTTTGGAGCCAGCCTTTAGTGGCTGCTGAAGGAACTGACAGCCATTTAAATATTAACGTTTTTCAGCTGTGGAGCTTTCTGTGTGTGTAAAGGGTTCTGATCAGTCATGTAAATATCAGATTCTCAATGCTAGTGTTATAAATTTAACCAAAAAAACAAAAAATCTTTATTTATTTAGCTTATACACAGTATCAGTTTAGTTAGTTTTTGCTTTATTTCAGTTAACAGTAGCATCCCCAGGCTTCTACCTTTCTACCTTTAAAACCTGGAGAGCAGCCAAATGGCTGGTAGGCTTTTAGCTAAGCTTTAGCTTCAGCCAAGTGGAAGCTAAATTGGCTAGTCATTCATATGTATATTAGGTTGTTACCTGGGAATTCTGGAGGGAGGGGAGTGGGGGTTTGAGTGGATTGAGGAATTTCCCTGCGAATCTTGTTGACTGTGCCGAGGATGGTGGTTTTCCGTCTAAGAAGTTTTTGCGCAAGTGAAAGCGATGTGAAAAAATTGTCCGTGGTAACATTTCTGCCCTTGTCTAGGAATGGTTCCATCAGCCTCATTACTACATTTTCAGAAAGTCTCTCCCCAGTGGGACGATTGGGGTCCTTGCCAAGATATGGGAAGACATTGCAAATGTACTTGGATTTTAGGTCGCAAGCCACCCAAAACTTGATCCCAAACTTGTCAGGTTTACTTGCAATATACTGCAGGAAACAGCACCGAGTCTTTGATGGGAAAAGCTGTTCATCAACGGTGATATGTAGACCAGGGTTGTAGCACGTGATGCAGTTGGTGACAAATGATCCCCACACACTGGAAATTGCAGCGAACTTATCAGTCTTTGCTCGATCACTGCGGGTGGACTTGTCATCAAAGCGTAGGTGTTGCATGATGTCTTGGAAGCGGTTTCGTGCCATAATTCCAATTATCTGTGGGTTTCCCAGGTTTGCTGACCAGCAGTCATTTAGAGATGGAACCCTGTTAACCCCCCGCAAGATGACAATTGCAATAAATGCCATTAGTTCAGGGAGGTCCATGAACCAATGAACATGCTCCATGCACCACTCAGCAGGCCATTTGTAAATATGTGTACAAATGGTTGGTTTTTTGTACTGTTTTTATCAATAAATCTCAGCAACAAAGGACATACACCCATGTGTGTTGATTTCTCCCTAAGATGGCAAACTGACTTTTGGAGATTTATTTCCCTGGATGATTGAGAATGCATCAAGATGAAACACAAAAGGAAGTTCACAGCTTTTAGCAGCTCCCCCACCCCCTCAATCACACACCCCCACTCCCCTCCCTCCAGAATTCCCAGGTAACAACCTAATATACATATGAATGACTAGCCAATTTAGCTTCCACTTGGCTGAAGCTAAAGCTTAGCTAAAAGCCTACCAGCCATTTGGCTGCTCTCCGGGTTTTAAAGGTAGAAAAGCCAAATGGCTGCTCTCTGGGAGTTTTTAAGTAACACTAATTTTATTAGCTAGGTTCATATTTGTTTATGATTTCCTTGATTTGGATCAAAGCCATCGCAGCTCCACTCACGTTCAGAAAATGTCTATTTAAAAAAAACTATGTTGGTATATAGATATATTCAGAGCAGAGAGGTGACTGACCTCCTGACCTGGACACTAACCAGGACCATTCAAACTGGAATACAATAGCCCAGGACAGATATGCTGAGGTCATTGTCCCACACGTAAACAAGCTCTCATTTCTCCCAGCTCAGCAGGAATGTCACTCCACAGTCTTTTCATGCGGCAGCAGGTGACCGCCAGCCACTGGACGCAAAATGAACAACAAAATGTCTAAATATGATGAAGCTGAAGTGACAGTGCAGGTGCTGGGACTCTGTAAACACCCCAACGCACAAACTAGAATGTTAGCAACTTTAGAAGGAGGACTTTTAGAAGGATTTTGCAAAAGGCGGTTGCTGTTGGATGGGACCAGACAGTAACACATACTGGTTGCAGTTATTTTGTGCCCATTTGTCTGCATTGCTAACAAGGTGAATGGGATATATCTTGTTATCATGTGGGAACAACAACAGCTGGAAGGACGGGGGGGCGGGATCAATTAGCCAAAATTATTTGAATATTAGCTAGGTGATATTTTTAGTTACATGGTTAAATATGTAGTTTGAACAATGCATGTAATTAAAATTCAGTTCTTATTTTTCACATTTAGATGTGTAATGTTGTAAATTTGCATTCTTATGTAATTATCAATTAACAAGACAGTCTATACAAAAACAAAAGTGGGTTCCTTATAACAAATGTATCCAATTAATTAAGGTTTTTTTCTTTATTTAAAATTTCATTGATTTTAAGTTTATTTTCCTTGATTACCATCTACAGGTATTACATTAAACAATAATATTAGTTATCTTTTAGCTTTCAGTTATTTTACAGTTTTGTCCTTTATTTTTTCCAAAGGCTTGAAAGTAACACAATAAACTGCTGAAAATATATCTATTTTTATCTTCATTATGTTAAACTATATTTATGTCAAAGATTTACACAATTATTCTTTCCATTACTGAAGTAGCTATGCATGATAAGTCATTTTAAGCCCTCACACTTTGAGTCAGCTTTCTTATTATGGCTGCCAGAAGTTAACTAGCAGTTTGAAAAGGTGGTGGGTCTAAAATGCCGTGAGAAAAATGTCTAAAACTGAAGATTTAAGGCACTCTGAAGGCAAAATTTGGGATATACAGTAGAGTGTCATGAACTGCAAAGTTTAAGCAACAGACAAACAAATGTTTGTTTGTTGGCTGACAAACAAAAGGTAAGCTTTATTCCAAAGCTGATAGCTTTAGTCCAGGAAGGGAAAAAATAAAGTGTAATCCAAGATTATATGAAGCTGGTTCCCAAAAGGCTATAAACAGGACTACAGAGACTTATGCTGAAAAGACAACAAAGGCTAGAATAAAGACAGACTGTTTCTACACATGAAGGCAGATGTCAGGTAGATGGAAACGCTTCTCCTTCCATCTACCAGCACAGTTGAACTACCAAAATAAATCAGGAAGTGAGTGACAATAACTGACACGGGAGATGTAGAGATTTGAACTTTCACACATCGGAGGATGCAGGGAGGAAGGGAATGCAAGTGACAACTTACAAACAGAACCTGGAAGTAAGAATTTGAAGTTCAAAGCACATGAAAACAAAAAACATAAATAACAAACTAAGAAAACAAGGAAAAGCATAACAAATCCACTTTGGTGTTTTTCTTTCTTCTTTTTTTGCTGCATCATGATATGGCACCTCAACCCCTGTCATCTGTGCTGTTGCAGGTGCAGAAGGAGAAGCTCCATGCCGAGCTGAAGCAGGTACTGAGCCAGAAGAGAAGTCATCTGAGAGAGTCGACCTGCCAGCTGGCCCAACCAGAGATGGACTCTGAGCCAGCAAATGAACAGACAGTAAGCAGAAGTCTGACTTTTCAGGCTGAAATATGTTACCTTTCTATGTATCAATGGCTTAAAGCTGTAATGTGCCAGGTGATGCACAGCTAAACACAGAAAACTGTTAACTTTTTCCTGCATTTTACTTCCTCTCTTCAGCCTGTGGAAAAGTGAATGTAGTCTAAGAATAGAATGACCTTTCTTCTGCGACAGCTTCATGGATAAAATGAACTTTGAAGTAAAGTTGAGAACAGTACAGTAAAACATGCACCTACTCAAACAAGTGCAAAATTTTACTCAGCATTGGAGCCCAAAAATAATTAAAATTCAAGACCGAAAAGTCGTTTTAGCAATTTTTTACTTGCTTTTGACCTGCTATTCAATTCTGATGCAGTAGTGTGATGCAGGCTGACAAAACCACAGGATTTATGCACTGACTAACTTCTTTTAAAAGACTGAAATAATGACTAGTATTTTGTGTTTAACTATATTTTTGCTATTACTAAACTAGTATTGGTAATAATAAAACAAAAAAAGAATCTCGTGGATAACCGAAGTTTTGTGTTGGTGTCTGTGTGTCGCAGAGTGTGGAGGAAGCCTCTAAATCTGTGGAGATTGTGGTGGAGACAGAGGCAGGGGCTGGAGCCAGCGGCTACAGTGTGACTGGTGGAGGAGAACGAGGGATCTTTGTAAAAGACGTCCTCAAAGACTCTCCAGCTGCTAAACACCTCAGTCTACAGCAAGGTGCCTGCAAGCACACCTGATTCATTTAGAAAGCACTACTAACATACATAACATTTATATAAGATTTAAAAGGTAATTAAAAAGATATTTAGACTTCTTTTAAGGAGTTTGCACAGAAAACTTTATTATTTGGGGGGAAAGCCCAATATTACATTTTCCACATCATCTGTTCTCATTTTATTTCATATCAGCTTTGTTTATATCCCACCTTTAAAAATAGAGTTCATGAATTGCTTCAGTAATATAATGAAATATGAAACAAAAAGCCAAAAAGTTGGGGCCAAATAAAGCAAATAAAATTAAGGTGAAATTAAGTTGAAGTTAAAAGGGGAAAAAATCTAATGTAACATGATATCAATAGAAGATAATAGGACAAGTCTTGACCCAGAAGGTGGAAATCTACAAATTCCAACAACAGTTGACGCCTATTTTTGTTGCAGAATTTTGCAGAATTTTTGTAAAAATCTTCAAATATTGATTAAACACTTCCTGACTCATCAGGGAGTCTGCAATTTCCAAAGAGTTAACAAACTCTAACCCACTTTTTTTTAAATGCATTTATTCTGATGACATTGTCATTAAGGGGGGGGGGGGGTGATTATCGATTTATCGATTAAAAACGATTCTGGCTTGGATAACGTGATATCGATTCATTAAAATCCTGAATCGATTTTTAAATATAAATTTATTTTGCCCGAAACGCCAGAATCTCAGGTTAAACCTCACAAAATTTCTACAACCACCAAACAGCTGAAACAGTAAATGAGAGCAGGTACACGGATTCTGCACGAAGACGTAAACACAAACACAACCCAACGCATCTGAATCAGTGAGATGTCGCCTTTTCACCCGACAGCACATACGCAGACACGGACACGCCGTCGGGGCTGAAAGCCGACTGCTCACTGATTTTGAAGCGTCGGCGGGCGCTTTGTGTTTCTGTGCTTTTTGTGCTAGATTCTGAAGCTGCAGGTTTTATCTCTCTCCAAACAATACTGACTGAACCAGCAGCAAAAGAAGATCCAAACTACGCTTCACATTTCGCTTCACATAAACATCGTCACGAATTTCCTCTTACTTTTGCTGTTTTGCTTCCACCACGATAAAAATCACACTTCCTGACTCACTTCAAGAACAGTTTCCCATTTAAAAATCTCTGTTTTCTGCATTAGTCGCTTACTTACCCACCAGTCTTAGGTGTCGGCCGCTGTTTGCTTGTTTTTTTTTTCGTTTTGGTTTGTTTTGGGGTTTTTTGCTTACTTCCGACAAGAAAGCCTCATTTCTGCTGTTCAATTCTGAACAAATTTAAACTTTTTAAAATTGTGCAAAATTGCAAAATGCTTAACTGTGTCTCTAATCAAACTTTATTTAATAAATCACTTTTACTTTTTCTACTTTTTCCACTAAATGCATCCTATACTAAATATACATCACAAACTGATGTACATGAATATATTGTTCATACTGTTTTTCTGTATGAAGGTGACCAGCTGCTAAGTGCCAAAGTCTACTTTGACAATGTGAGGTATGAAGACGCTTTAAAAATCCTTCAGTGCGCAGAGCCATATAGGGTCAGCTTCCAGCTTAAGCGAACCATCCCTGGAGCGGATGGCAGCGTGCGCCCAAAGGTTCCCAGTGTGGAGGTCAAAGGTCCCAAAGTCAAGATGGGCAAAATGGTAAAGTAGCTTTATCAATTTATTGTAATCACTTTTAATCCTGAAAGCCATTGTGCTGAAAAAATATATTGTGAGTGATCAACTAGTACAGATAGATGCAGGTCTTTAAATGTTGTTGACTGATGCTCTTGTCACACGTGTTTCTTTCAGAGTGTGAAGGGGACCAAACCATTCAAGACTCAGAAGAAACGAGGTGGACGTTTTGGTCTGAAAAGGCTAAAAGAGAAGCGAAGAGAGGAGCTGGTGGTAGAGGGAACACCTCCTAGGCTGGAGATGAGTGATGTAGAGTTTTCTCTTCCCAAATTCAAACAAAGGAAAAGTCCAAAAGTTGAAGTAGAGGAAGCCAGAGGAGCAGCAGTTGAGAGGAAGGCAAAGAAGAGGATGAGGTTGGCCTTTTTTGTTTGTTTCTTTCTCTTTGGTAGTTCCAAATAATACTACAATGCAATGCTTGTTGTACATTAAATTGCACAACATTAAATTATATCTATTGTAATGTTGTGCTTTAAATTAGATATAATCTTTTGGGGAAATATTACAATGTTCTTTCCTATTTCCTTTTTTCCTCTCTAAAACACTGTTTTCCAAGGTTCCCGCAAAAAGGAGCAAAAGTGGAGACAGGACGGTTTGAAGGGCAAGTGAATATTTCCCCATCTGAAATGCCTGGAGCTAAAGTGAAAAGCAAAGGAAAAGGACACAAGTTTGGCATCACCTTTCCTACAAGCAAACACACAAAGTCAGGCTCTACTTTGGAAACTGGATCTGTGGAGCTGAAGCCTCCGGGGGTAAACATCCAGCCGCCATCTGTGGAGTTCAGTTTGTCTGCTAATAAAGATGTGGAGAAGGGAGCATCTAAAGTTAGCCTACCTGATGTGGAGTTTGCTCTCCCTTCAGGAAAAGCTGAGACATCTTTGCCCAGTGTGAAGGGAACGGCCAAAATCAAAGCTCCTGAAATGGACATCAAAGGAAGAGCTGAAACAGCTGAAGGAAAAGTTCATGTAGATGCAGACAAAGGAGATGCAAAGGTCAGAATGCCAAAGTTGAAACTACCCAAAGTTAGACTCTCACACCATTCAGATGAAATTGATGGTGACATCAAGGTAAAAGCTGGAGGCATCAAAATGCCTCATACTGACATAAAACCTCCAGAGGTAGAAATCAAAGGAGATGGGCAGATCGGTCTTCCCTCTGTTGATATTTCTTTGCCTAAAGTGAAGGGAAAGACTGACATATTGATCAAAGATCACGAAGGAATTAGGAAGACTGCAATCAACATGCCTGCCAGTGACATCTCTGTAGCTGATATTGATTTGGAATTAGACAGCGGACGGAGAATTCCTGATGAGGTCGAGGGCACTTTTAAAGGGCCCAAGATCTCTATGCCAAAGGTTGATATCTCACTACCTAAGATGGGATCATCGGTGGACACTGAGTGCCCAGAAGTGGAAGGAAAATTCTCTCTACCTTCTGTTGAGCTCTCACTCCCAAAGGTCCAATCAGACAGTGGAGATGTCCATATGGACTACTATGTTGGTGGTGATGGAAAATTCAAAATGCCTGATTTTGACATTTCTCAACCAGGAGAAGTAAACATAAGGGGACAAGGTGTGGAAGGGGAATTCAAGTTACCCAAAGTGGACCTGATCCTTCCCAAAGGCAAAGCAGGAGTGACTGATGTTGAAGGGGAAGGAAATTTTCATTTACCACCAAGTGAAATGCAGATACCCTCTGTTGATATTTCTCTTGAAAAGGGAAGGGCAAAGGGCAAAATTGAAATGGAGGCTCCCTCTGCTAAAGGACGATTCAAAATGCCTTCACTTGATGTCAGACTCCCTAAGATGGGAACATCTGAAACTGAGGCTAATTTACATGGTTCTGATATCAAAGGAGGGAAAATTGAACTGCCATCAATAGATGTTTCTCTGTCAAAAGACAAGGGAGGGGCTGAAACTGATGGAAAAGGAAGCAATTTTAAAATGCCTTCATGTAATATATCCCTACCAAAACTGAAGCCATCTGAAAAAGAGGTTGTTTTAGAAGGGAGTGAAGTAAAAGGAGGCAAACTCAGCATGCCCACTGTAGACATTTCTCCTCCAAAAATAAAGCTACCTGACCCTGATGTCAAACTTGAAGGACCAGAACTTCCAGGTGTTGACTTTTCACTATCCAAGCCAAACATTGAGGCCAATGTGGAGCTCAGTGGCAGTGGGGGTAGCAAGTTCCAGCTCCCAACTTTTGATATCTCACTTCCAAAGGTGCCCACCAAAGAAGGGGAATTTGATATTGAATCTAAAGCAAAAGGAGGAGCAAAGTTCAACGTCCCATCACTTGACTTCGCTCTTCCTGTAATGAAATCACCAGAGGGAGAGGTAAAGATTGAGAGCCCTGAAGTCAAAGGAAGAAAATTCCAGATGCCTTCTTTGGATGTCTCACTACCAAAGATGAAGATGCCTGAGGGAAATCTTGTCCTAGAAGGACCTTCTCTTGACATCTCTCCTCCAAAGGGAAAAGCAAAAGGAAAAGCAGAGGGTGACATACAAGTAAAAAGTAAAGGAGAACCTTTTCAAATCCCTTCAGTTGATGTTTCTCTACCTCAAATTAAATCAAAGCAAGGTGATATAAATGTTGAAGGACCAGAAATTACCTTTGAAGGTAATGGGAAAGGAGGCAAATTCAATTTACCATCTGTTGACATTGATCTTCCTGTTGTAAAAATGCCGACTGTTGATATTTCACTTCCAAAAGGTAAAGAAGAGGGAGAAGTTGACACTGGCATTGACATAAACACTGAAGGGCCTGAAGGTAGAGGAGGAAAGATAACACTGCCAAAATTTGACATTTCTTTACCAAAGGTAAATTTTCCTGAGGGTGATGTCAAATTAAAAGGACCTGAAACAAAGGGAAGAAAGATTGAAATGCCAGATATTGACATATCACTCCCCAAAGGAAAAGTAGGGGGGGAAATTGAAGGGCACACTGGCAAAGGCAACAAGTTCAACATGCCCTCTATTAACATCTCTCTCCCTAAAATAAAATCTAAAAGACCAGATATAGATACTGAAGGTCCTCAAGTCAAAGGTGGAAAACCAAACATGCCATCCATAGATCTTTCTACACCTAATATAAAATCTCAGGATGTAGATGTCACGCTTGAGGGTCCTGATGTCAAGGGAGGGAACATCAAAATTCCATCTGTTGATGTTTCACTTCCTAAAGGAAAGGTTGAGGGTGACATAAATATCGAAGGCCCTGACATGAAAGGGGGCAAATTCAAAATGCCAAAATTTGATGTTTCTTTGCCTAAAGTCAGTCTCCCAAAGGCTGGAGTCGATGTTGAAGGACCAGATTTCAAAGGGAAACTTCAAATGCCCACTGCTGATATCTCTCTTCCAAAGGGAAAAGCAGATGTGGATATTGACATTGAAGGAAAAACTGGGAAAGGTGGCAAGTTTCACATGCCTTCAGTTGATATTTCTCTTCCTAAAATCAAAGCAAAGGGACTTGATGTTGATATCCAAGGGCCTGAAGTCAGAGGTGATATGTCACTCCCTAAAATCAAGTCTCCAGAGGTAGATATCAACCTCCAAGGTCCAGATATTAAAGGGGGGAAATTTAAATTGCCCACTGTCGACATGCCATCATTGGATCTTTCACTACCCAAAATGAAGTCTCCAGATGTAGATATTAATCTTGAGGGTCCTGATGTCAAGGGAGGGAACATCAAAATTCCATCTGTTGATGTTTCACTTCCTAAAGGAAAGGTTGAGGGCAGCCTTGATGTTGAGGGCCCTGAAGTGAAGGGTGACAAGTTTAAAATGCCAAAATTTGATATTTCTTTACCAAAAGAGAGTCTTCCAGAAGGTGGTGTCAAAATAAAAGGTCCTGACATTAAAACTGGAAAGATTGAGATGCCAGACATCGATATTTCACTCCCCAAAGGAAAAGCAAAAGGAAAAATTGAAGGAGATATTGGAAAAGGCGGAAAGTTCCACATGCCATCTATTGACCTGTCTTTTCCTAAAATCAAAGCCAAAGGTCCTGAAGTTAATGTTGAAGGCCCTCAGGTTGAAGGTGGGAAGCTAAATATACCATCCCTTGATGTTTCGCTACCCAAAATGAAATCTCCAGATGTAGATGTCACTCTTGAGGGTCCTGACGTCAAGGGAGGGAAGATCAAAATTCCATCTGTTGATGTTTCACTTCCTAAAGGAAAGGTTGAGGGTGACATAAATATCGAAGGCCCTGACATGAAAGGGGGCAAATTCAAAATGCCAAAATTTGATGTTTCTTTGCCTAAAGTCAGTCTCCCAAAGGCTGGAGTCGATGTTGAAGGACCAGATTTCAAAGGGAAACTTCAAATGCCCACTGCTGATATTTCTCTTCCAAAGGGAAAAGCAGATGTGGATATTGACATTGAAGGAAAAACTGGTAAAGGTGGCAAGTTTCACATGCCTTCAGTTGATATTTCTCTTCCTAAAATCAAAGCAAAGGGACTTGATGTTGATATCCAAGGGCCTGAAGTCAGAGGTGATATGTCACTCCCTAAAATCAAGTCTCCAGAGGTAGATATCAACCTCCAAGGTCCAGATATTAAAGGGGGGAAATTTAAATTGCCCACTGTCGACATGCCATCATTGGATCTCTCACTACCCAAAATGAAGTCTCCAGATGTAGATGTCACTCTTGAGGGTCCTGATGTCAAGGGAGGGAACATCAAAGTTCCATCTGTTGATGTTTCACTTCCTAAAGGAAAGGTTGAGGGTGACATAAATATCGAAGGCCCTGAGATGAAAGGGGGCAAATTCAAAATGCCAAAATTTGATGTTTCTTTGCCTAAAGTCAGTCTCCCAAAGGCTGGAGTCGATGTTGAAGGACCAGATTTCAAAGGGAAACTTCAAATGCCCACTGCTGATATCTCTCTTCCAAAGGGAAAAGCAGATGTTGATATTGACATTGAAGGAAAAACTGGTAAAGGTGGCAAGTTTCACATGCCTTCAGTTGATATTTCTCTTCCTAAAATCAAAGCAAAGGGACTTGATGTTGATATCCAAGGACCTGAAGTCAAAGGTGATATGTCACTCCCTAAAATCAAGTCTCCTGAGGTAGATATCAGCCTCCAAGGTCCAGATATTAAAGGGGGGAAATTTAAATTGCCCACTGTCGACATGCCATCATTGGATCTCTCACTACCCAAAATGAAGTCTCCAGATGTTGATGTCACTCTTGAGGGTCCTGATGTCAAGGGAGGGAACATCAAAATTCCATCTGTTGATGTTTCACTTCCTAAAGGAAAGGTTGAGGGTGACATAAATATCGAAGGCCCTGACATGAAAGGGGGCAAATTCAAAATGCCAAAATTTGATGTTTCTTTGCCTAAAGTCAGTCTCCCAAAGGCTGGAGTCGATGTTGAAGGACCAGATTTCAAAGGGAAACTTCAAATGCCCACTGCTGATATCTCTCTTCCAAAGGGAAAAGCAGATGTGGATATTGACATTGAAGGAAAAACTGGTAAAGGTGGCAAGTTTCACATGCCTTCAGTTGATATTTCTCTTCCTAAAATCAAAGCAAAGGGACTTGATGTTGATATCCAAGGGCCTGAAGTCAGAGGTGATATGTCACTCCCTAAAATCAAGTCTCCAGAGGTAGATATAAGCCTCCAAGGTCCAGATATTAAAGGGGGGAAATTTAAATTGCCCACTGTCGACATGCCATCATTGGATCTCTCACTACCCAAAATGAAGTCTCCAGATGTTGATGTCACTCTTGAGGGTCCTGATGTCAAGGGAGGGAACATCAAAATTCCATCTGTTGATGTTTCACTTCCTAAAGGAAAGGTTGAGGGCAGCCTTGATGTTGAGGGCCCTGAAGTGAAGGGTGACAAGTTTAAAATGCCAAAATTTGATATTTCTTTACCAAAAGAGAGTCTTCCAGAAGGTGGTGTCAAAATAAAAGGTCCTGACATTAAAACTGGAAAGATTGAGATGCCAGACATCGATATTTCACTCCCCAAAGGAAAAGCAAAAGGAAAAATTGAAGGAGATATTGGAAAAGGTGGAAAGTTCCACATGCCATCTATTGACCTGTCTTTTCCTAAAATCAAAGCCAAAGGTCCTGAAGTTAATGTTGAAGGCCCTCAGGTTGAAGGTGGGAAGCTAAATATACCATCCCTTGATGTTTCGCTACCCAAAATGAAATCTCCAGATGTAGATGTCACTCTTGAGGGTCCTGACGTCAAGGGAGGGAAGATCAAAATTCCATCTGTTGATGTTTCACTTCCTAAAGGAAAGGTTGAGGGTGACATAAATATCGAAGGCCCTGACATGAAAGGGGGCAAATTCAAAATGCCAAAATTTGATGTTTCTTTGCCTAAAGTCAGTCTCCCAAAGGCTGGAGTCGATGTTGAAGGACCAGATTTCAAAGGGAAACTTCAAATGCCCACTGCTGATATCTCTCTTCCAAAGGGAAAAGCAGATGTGGATATTGACATTGAAGGAAAAACTGGTAAAGGTGGCAAGTTTCACATGCCTTCAGTTGATATTTCTCTTCCTAAAATCAAAGCAAAGGGACTTGATGTTGATATCCAAGGGCCTGAAGTCAGAGGTGATATGTCACTCCCTAAAATCAAGTCTCCAGAGGTAGATATCAACCTCCAAGGTCCCGATATTAAAGGGGGGAAATTTAAATTGCCCACTGTCGACATGCCATCATTGGATCTCTCACTACCCAAAATGAAGTCTCCAGATGTAGATGTCACTCTTGAGGGTCCTGATGTCAAGGGAGGGAACATCAAAGTTCCATCTGTTGATGTTTCACTTCCTAAAGGAAAGGTTGAGGGTGACATAAATATCGAAGGCCCTGAGATGAAAGGGGGCAAATTCAAAATGCCAAAATTTGATGTTTCTTTGCCTAAAGTCAGTCTCCCAAAGGCTGGAGTCGATGTTGAAGGACCAGATTTCAAAGGGAAACTTCAAATGCCCACTGCTGATATCTCTCTTCCAAAGGGAAAAGCAGATGTTGATATTGACATTGAAGGAAAAACTGGTAAAGGTGGCAAGTTTCACATGCCTTCAGTTGATATTTCTCTTCCTAAAATCAAAGCAAAGGGACTTGATGTTGATATCCAAGGACCTGAAGTCAAAGGTGATATGTCACTCCCTAAAATCAAGTCTCCTGAGGTAGATATCAGCCTCCAAGGTCCAGATATTAAAGGGGGGGAATTTAAATTGCCCACTGTCGACATGCCATCATTGGATCTCTCACTACCCAAAATGAAGTCTCCAGATGTTGATGTCACTCTTGAGGGTCCTGATGTCAAGGGAGGGAACATCAAAATTCCATCTGTTGATGTTTCACTTCCTAAAGGAAAGGTTGAGGGTGACATAAATATCGAAGGCCCTGACATGAAAGGGGGCAAATTCAAAATGCCAAAATTTGATGTTTCTTTGCCTAAAGTCAGTCTCCCAAAGGCTGGAGTCGATGTTGAAGGACCAGATTTCAAAGGGAAACTTCAAATGCCCACTGCTGATATCTCTCTTCCAAAGGGAAAAGCAGATGTTGATATTGACATTGAAGGAAAAACTGGTAAAGGTGGCAAGTTTCACATGCCTTCAGTTGATATTTCTCTTCCTAAAATCAAAGCAAAGGGACTTGATGTTGATATCCAAGGACCTGAAGTCAAAGGTGATATGTCACTCCCTAAAATCAAGTCTCCTGAGGTAGATATCAGCCTCCAAGGTCCAGATATTAAAGGGGGGAAATTTAAATTGCCCACTGTCGACATGCCATCATTGGATCTCTCACTACCCAAAATGAAGTCTCCAGATGTTGATGTCACTCTTGAGGGTCCTGATGTCAAGGGAGGGAACATCAAAATTCCATCTGTTGATGTTTCACTTCCTAAAGGAAAGGTTGAGGGTGACATAAATATCGAAGGCCCTGACATGAAAGGGGGCAAATTCAAAATGCCAAAATTTGATGTTTCTTTGCCTAAAGTCAGTCTCCCAAAGGCTGGAGTCGATGTTGAAGGACCAGATTTCAAAGGGAAACTTCAAATGCCCACTGCTGATATCTCTCTTCCAAAGGGAAAAGCCGATGTGGATATTGACATTGAAGGAAAAACTGGTAAAGGTGGCAAGTTTCACATGCCTTCAGTTGATATTTCTCTTCCTAAAATCAAAGCAAAGGGACTTGATGTTGATATCCAAGGGCCTGAAGTCAGAGGTGATATGTCACTCCCTAAAATCAAGTCTCCAGAGGTAGATATCAACCTCCAAGGTCCAGATATTAAAGGGGGGAAATTTAAATTGCCCACTGTCGACATGCCATCATTGGATCTCTCACTACCCAAAATGAAGTCTCCAGATGTTGATGTCACTCTTGAGGGTCCTGATGTCAAGGGAGGGAACATCAAAATTCCATCTGTTGATGTTTCACTTCCTAAAGGAAAGGTTGAGGGCAGCCTTGATGTTGAGGGCCCTGAAGTGAAGGGTGACAAGTTTAAAATGCCAAAATTTGATATTTCTTTACCAAAAGAGAGTCTTCCAGAAGGTGGTGTCAAAATAAAAGGTCCTGACATTAAAACTGGAAAGATTGAGATGCCAGACATCGATATTTCACTCCCCAAAGGAAAAGCAAAAGGAAAAATTGAAGGAGATATTGGAAAAGGTGGAAAGTTCCACATGCCATTTATTGACCTGTCTTTTCCTAAAATCAAAGCCAAGGGACCTGAAATTAATGTCGAAGGCCCTCAGGTTGAAGGTGGGAAGCTAAATATACCATCCCTTGATGTTTCGCTACCCAAAATGAAATCTCCAGATGTAGATGTCACTCTTGAGGGTCCTGATGTCAAGGGAGGGAAGATCAAAATTCCATCTGTTGATGTTTCACTTCCTAAAGGAAAGGTTGAGGGTGACATAAATATCGAAGGCCCTGAGATGAAAGGGGGCAAATTCAAAATGCCAAAATTTGATGTTTCTTTGCCTAAAGTCAGTCTCCCAAAGGCTGGAGTCGATGTTGAAGGACCAGATTTCAAAGGGAAACTTCAAATGCCCACTGCTGATATCTCTCTTCCAAAGGGAAAAGCAGATGTGGATATTGACATTGAAGGAAAAACTGGTAAAGGTGGCAAGTTTCACATGCCTTCAGTTGATATTTCTCTTCCTAAAATCAAAGCAAAGGGACTTGATGTTGATATCCAAGGACCTGAAGTCAGAGGTGATATGTCACTCCCTAAAATCAAGTCTCCAGAGGTAGATATCAGCCTCCAAGGTCCAGATATTAAAGGGGGGAAATTTAAATTGCCCACTGTCGACATGCCATCATTGGATCTCTCACTACCCAAAATGAAGTCTCCAGATGTTGATGTCACTCTTGAGGGTCCTGATGTCAAGGGAGGGAACATCAAAATTCCATCTGTTGATGTTTCACTTCCTAAAGGAAAGGTTGAGGGTGACATAAATGTCGAAGGCCCTGAGATGAAAGGGGGCAAATTCAAAATGCCAAAATTTGATGTTTCTTTGCCTAAAGTCAGTCTCCCAAAGGCTGGAGTCGATGTTGAAGGACCAGATTTCAAAGGGAAACTTCAAATGCCCACTGCTGATATCTCTCTTCCAAAGGGAAAAGCAGATGTGGATATTGACATTGAAGGAAAAACTGGTAAAGGTGGCAAGTTTCACATGCCTTCAGTTGATATTTCTCTTCCTAAAATCAAAGTAAAGGGACTTGATGTTGATATCCAAGGGCCTGAAGTCAGAGGTGATATGTCACTCCCTAAAATCAAGTCTCCAGAGGTAGATATAAGCCTCCAAGGTCCAGATATTAAAGGGGGGAAATTTAAATTGCCCACTGTCGACATGCCATCATTGGATCTCTCACTACCCAAAATGAAGTCTCCAGATGTTGATGTCACTCTTGAGGGTCCTGATGTCAAGGGAGGGAACATCAAAATTCCATCTGTTGATGTTTCACTTCCTAAAGGAAAGGTTGAGGGTGACATAAATATCGAAGGCCCTGACATGAAAGGGGGCAAATTCAAAATGCCAAAATTTGATGTTTCTTTGCCTAAAGTCAGTCTCCCAAAGGCTGGAGTCGATGTTGAAGGACCAGATTTCAAAGGGAAACTTCAAATGCCCACTGCTGATATCTCTCTTCCAAAGGGAAAAGCAGATGTGGATATTGACATTGAAGGAAAAACTGGTAAAGGTGGCAAGTTTCACATGCCTTCAGTTGATATTTCTCTTCCTAAAATCAAAGCAAAGGGACTTGATGTTGATATCCAAGGGCCTGAAGTCAGAGGTGATATGTCACTCCCTAAAATCAAGTCTCCAGAGGTAGATATAAGCCTCCAAGGTCCAGGTATTAAAGGGGGGAAATTTAAATTGCCCACTGTCGACATGCCATCATTGGATCTCTCACTACCCAAAATGAAGTCTCCAGATGTTGATGTCACTCTTGAGGGTCCTGATGTCAAGGGAGGGAACATCAAAATTCCATCTGTTGATGTTTCACTTCCTAAAGGAAAGGTTGAGGGTGACATAAATATCGAAGGCCCTGACATGAAAGGGGGCAAATTCAAAATGCCAAAATTTGATGTTTCTTTGCCTAAAGTCAGTCTCCCAGAAGGTGGTGTAAAAATAAAGGGCCATGATACTAAAGGTGGGACAACTGAGATACCCGAAATTGATATTTCACTCCCTAAAGCAAAAGCACACGGAGAAATTGACGGGCACGCTGAAAAGGGTGGAAGGTTTCATATGCCATCTGTCTCTCTTCCTAAAATCAAAGCAACGGGACCTCAATTCAACATAGAAGGTGCACATCCAGGGTTTGAGATTTTACTACCTGAAGGAAAAGCTGAAGTTGACCTCAACATCGAAGGTCCTGGCAATAAAGGACGCAAATTCACAATGCCCAAAGTTGATATTTCACTTCCAAAGATGAACTTCCCAGAAGGTGATATCAAAGTGGAAGGACCCAACGTGAAGGGAGAAAAGGTTACAGTTCCAGAGGGTACAGTAGAGGGAGATATCAATATTGAAGGACTCTCTGAAAAAGGAAGGTTTGATATCCCGAAGGTTGAAGTTGATAAAAAAGGAGGTGGATTCCATATGCCAAGTCTTGACATAAATCTGCCCAAATTTGACCTTGACCTCAGCCTGCCCTCTGGTGTAAAAGCTAAAGGCTTCAAAGTTGATACTCTAAGTCCTGATGCATCTGGAGATTTGGAGATGTCTGGTCTTACAGGAGGCCTTAATCCTGCCAAATTGGAAGTTAAGAATGAAGATATAGAGACAGGTGGTCTAGAAGGTCCAGGTGCATCCCTAAAACTTCCCACAGTAAAACTACCAACAGTTGACATCTCAGCTCCAAAGATGGATCTCAATTTTGGCCTTACAAAACCCAAAGGTGATGATGTGGAAGTAGAACTTCTGAAAGCAGAAGGAGGGAGGCCTTCTTCAGGGGGCAGCTTTGATCTACCTGTTTTCCTCAAAGTACCTAGTTTCACTCTTCCTAGGTTTGGGGGAAAGACAAAGAGCTGTAACTTGGAAATACCAGTACCTAAGGGAGATACTTCACTCAGTTCACCACATGTAGAAGGAGAGATCAGAGCACCGTCGGTGGAGTTTGATGGAGGTGGAAAAGTCAAGGTGAAAAAACCTAAAATCAAACTGCCCTCATTTGGCATGTCCAAGAAGGCTGCAGATGTATCAGTCTCTTGTCCTGATGTTGATGTTAAAGGGAAAAAGGGAAAAATTGACATTCATCAACCAGATATCAATGTTGACAACTCAGATGACATGTCAAAATACAAAATGAAATTTCCCAAGTTAAAAATATCATCACCCAAAAGTGAACTCCCAGAGGAAAAAGTTGAAGCAAAACTGGATGCAGATGTAGAGGCAAAAGGTGGCTTCCATGCACCTGACGTCTCTTTAAAACTGCCAAAGTTTTCTATCCCAGGCTTTGTCTCTAAAGAAAAAGACCTAGGTAAGCCAAGTGGTGACCTTGAAGCTAAAACCAAGGTCAAGATGCCTTCTGTTGAGCTCTCGTTACCAGCAGCTAAAACACCAGAGACTGAGGTTCTTCTCCCAAAAGCAGAAGTTGATGTTACAGAGGCTGATATAAGAGGTTATGAGGGAAACCTTAAAATTCCCAAAATGCCAACGATTGATGTTTCTCTCCCCAAATTAGACCTTGATGTGTCCTTGCCCAGAGGAAAGTCTCCAAAGATTGAAGGACCAGACCTGGAGCTAAAAGGGGGTGACGGAAAATTCAAAAGGCCTCATTTTAATATGCCTGCACTTGATATTTCACTTCCAAAAGCAAAGACTGATTCACCAGATTTAGAAATGAAGGAGACTACAGAGGGAAAGTTAAAAATGCCTCACATAAAAATGCCCAACATTGACATATCGCTTCCTAAAGGAAAACTCAAAGATACTGAGGCAGAAATAGAAGTGGATGGACAAGGAGAAGCAAAAGTCAAAACACCTTATCTGAAAATGCCCAATGCTGATGTTTCTCTGCCTAAAGGTCATATTGAAGGTCCAGAGATAGAGATTCAAGGAGAAGGTGGAAAATTCAAGATGCCACATCTAAGCATGCCTTCTGTTGATATTTCATTGCCCAAAGGGAAGATTGGAGGTCCAGATGTTGAAGTAGAAGGACATGGCAAAGGAAATTTTAAGATGCCTCACTGGAAAAAGCCAGATGTTGATATCTCTCTAACCAAAGGACAGACTGAAGGTCCAGAAGTGGAGTTAAAGGGGGAAGGTGGGAAATTTAAGATACCACATCTAAGCATGCCCTCTGTTGATATTTCACTGCCCAGCGGAAAGACTGGAGATGCAGAGACTGAAACAGAAGGAAATGAAAGAGCGAAATTCAAAACACCACAAATGAAAATGCCTTCAGTTGATATTTCAGCACCCAAGGGAAAGATTGAAGGTGCAGATATCGAAATGAATGTTGATGTTTCTCTACCTAAAGGAAAAGTTGAAAGTCCAGGAGTTCGAGATGTGGAGATCAAAGGAGAAGCTGGAAAATTCAAGATGCCCCACATCAATATGCCTTCAGTTGATATTTCACTACCTAAAGGAAAAACAGAAGGTGCAGAGATCGAGCTGGAAGGAGGTGCAGGGGGGGGGATCAGAATGCCTCAGGTCAAAATGCCAGGTTTTAACGTCTCTCTACCCAAAGGAAAAGCTGGCAAAATTAAAGGAGAGATTGAAATTGAGGGAGATGGCAGCAAAATGCCACATATGACAGTGCCTTCAGTCAATATTTCACTTCCAACGGGAGAGACTGAAGGTGCCAACGCTACAATTAAGGGTGAGGGAGGAATATTCAGGATGCCAAAAGTTGACATTTCTCTTCCTAAAGGAAAACCTTCAGTGCAAGGTCCTGAGGCAGATATCAGGGGAGATAGAGGAGAGTTCAAGATGCCAAATGTGGGCATATCACTTCCCAAGGGAAAAGTAAACATTGATACACCAGCAGAGAAAATGGAGACAGAGGGAGGAATCATCAAACTGCCAGATATCAAGATGCCAAAAGTTGATATTTCACTCCCGAAAGGCAAAAGTAAAGGTAGTGAGGTATCTGTTGTAGAGATGAAAGTAACCAGTTCTGATATTAAAGTTCCAGAGGGAGAAATACTACTGCCAATGGCTAAAACCACTGAAGCAGAGATTAACTTACCAAGTGGTAAGGCTGACCTGGACACTGGGGCTCTTGGAGAAGCTGATTTGCATTTTGAGGGTGAGCACAAAGGCCTAAAATTAAAAGTCCCGACAATAGATATCAAAGGTCCAAAAGGAGGCTTAGAACTTGATACTGGACTTCACAAAGGGGAGGGCAAAAAGGACAGGAAAAAAGTTGATCTACCTGACTTAGATGTCACTACAGAAACCAGCAGCAAAGTAAAAGGGCCTAAAGTCAAAGGAACAAAATTCAAGATTGGAATGCCAAAAAAGAAAAACGGTGGAGAAAGATTTGAGTATTTTGAAGTTGAAACCCAGAATGGTCATAAAGATGACAAAAATCGTGTTAACCATCCAGTACCAGAAGTTACATTACCAAGTGTAAGTCTAAAAACAGAAGTGAAAGGAGAGGGTGGCTCCTCATCTCCACATGCAGGAATCAGAGTCCCCAAAATACCAGACATAGAGTTTGATATTGGCTCATCTCAAGATGGAGATAACAGCAAAACAGAAAAAGGCAAGAAAATCAAAATCCCTAAGTTTGGCGTCCCATTACCCTCCCTATCCTCACCAGAGGAAAGTGTGAATGTCCATGGGCCAGAAATTCAGTATGAGGGCCCTAAAATGCCTAAAGTAAAGAAAGCGGTTTTTGTCTTGGTAGACACTCCTCCAACAAATAAGCCTGCTACAAGCACAAGTCCCTTAAAAGGGGAAGCAATGGCTGAGGCTGAGACAGAGACTGTCAAAGTGAAGATGCCCAAAATCAAAAAGAAGCCAAGCTTTGGAAAGTCCAAAGAAAAGTCAGCTGCTGCAAGTGCAGAAAAAGAAGGGGCAGAAGAAGAAAAGTCAAAGGGGGGAAGAATAAAGATGCCTAAAGTGTCGTTTTCGTCTGGCAAATCTGCATCATTTGGTGGTGACACTGTCAAAAGAGAAGGTTCAAGTTCAAGTCTCAATGGTGAAAGCCCTCACAAGGGCTCCAAGGAAGAGAAGGTGGCATTCAGTGGTAAAATCAAACTCCCAAAGGTGGAGTTCACCAGTCTATATGGGAAGACGGGTGCAAGAGGAGCAGACATGGAAACAAGTGGGGAACTGGGAAAGCATTCATCACCAGAAGAAGTACAATCAAGCACAATGTTACCAGGGGGTTTCACTGAGGAGCCTTTGAAGGATTTGGTGTCTTCTCGTGCCAGAACAGAAATGCTGGACAGGGACAGCTCAGAGTCCCCTTCTGGTTTTGCCACAGAGTTCACCTCAACAAAGTTTCAAGCTTGGAGCAAGGTGGAGAGCAAAAGCAGGGAATCAGAAGAGAGAGAGTCTTCCTCATGGTTTAAGGTCCCAAAGGTCACCTTGAAGCCACATGCCACAGGTAAGGCTAAAGGAGATGCTATCCGATTGTTCAGTCTGACGTCACTAGCCGTGTCTGGGCCTAAACTCTGCTGCAGGTCCATATATCAAACGATCACTATGGCATTACTGAGAGTTGAAAAACTGTCTAAAGTCTTTCATCTTTAATAAAATGATCAGCGTTCTGCTCTACCAGGTGTAACAATTGAGTTTAACATCCAGGCATCCATGAAAACGGAATTTATGACATCTAACGGAGTTAGAAGTTAGCAGGAGTTAGCTCGCTAGCTTCTATCTAAATACAATATAGCATGTCCTGACTGCGGGGTTTTGGAAACAAATTAAAACGTACAGCTCTGCTATCACTTCCAGCATTAATGAAGACAGAAAACTAAACAGCAGTGACGTTTGTAGGGTTACTGAAGTTGGGTTAGCTGGTATATAATGATGTGCTACGTGACCGCTAGCGACACAGCTATGTTAGCATAATATAAACAAGCTAACTTTTTTTCCACTCAATAAAAGTTAACATGAGTGTTCTCGGTGGTCAGGAACAAATGTAATCGCATGGCAGGATGCTGTAAAAGGACCAAACTTCAGCCAGGAGAACAACTGAGATAATCCATCCACAATACGAGGTTAGTCATTCATATACTGCTGCATGGGCTGGGCTGTAGTTACATCCTAAGGTTTTAAAAGCTGAGCTTAAATAAATGATTAGTGGTAATAAAAGCCGAGGGAGGTCAACAGTGATCACTGACTGTTTTAGGAGCTTTTTGAGATCAAATAGAAGAAAATACATAACATTAAACATGTTAACAACACAAAAGCCATATTAAACGCAGACTACTTTAGACCCGGAAGTAGGATTCGTCGCGTCATCACTGAACAACCGGATTGGGCTGGCATTACGTCAATACTGCTGTTAATGTTATTATTAAAGCCGCTTTTTGTAAAAACCCTCTGAGATATTTAATTAAAAACTTCACCACAAGATGGCAGCATTTTACCAGAAAGTTTTAGTGCAGGTTTTGAACCCAACCCAGTCAGCTTTAAATTCTTCTGCATTCATTTGAATCACTGTGCATTGCCACACTAAAAGACTAGTCATCCAGTGTTTCATGTTTCTTTAAGAAAAATGCATAGCCTGAGCTCTTATATATTTTAATAGATATAGTAAGGACAAGAAAATAGAGATTTTTTTATCAAAGCACTACATTGAAAATTTAGAAAAATCTAAATTTGTATCTACCCCGTCTATTAAATTTGCCCGTTTAGTTGCATTATGAGAAATGAGAAAATAAAGCATATAAATGAGAAAATGAAAAACTGTAAAAGTCTACACATTCAAAAATGATGTTTAATCAATTTTGCATGTGGTTCTCATATGTTATGTCTGGATTTTACTGGGTTTTTTCACTATATTACCACAGGATTTATTAGAATATACTTTACACTATCTATACTTTATTCTTGCTGCTACCTTTGATGTTTTTTGTATATTTTTTTGTGTTCCTGGTAAATAAATCACTAATCTATATACTCTTGTTTTGTCTCTTCTACATAAGACTAAGTTTCTTTTCCCTCTTGATTTCTTCACCTATCCTCCTCTTTTTCTTTCATTTCTCTTATTTCCTGGCCTACCTACCGCAGGCTTCCTCCAGATAACTCCAGAGAGTTCTCCTCAGGCCCAGCAGAAAGGTGAGGTAGGGGGTGAGGCAGATGTCTCGGGGTCTTTCTGCCTCCACACCTCAGGGCTCGACTTCACCACCTCGCAAATGACCGAAGAGCACCAAATCTCTTCCTCCGAGGAGGGAACTGTCACCATGGTGACAAAGACCACCAGAATCACCCACCTGGCTGAAACACGAACAGACGAGTCTTCAACGACCACAGCAACAACAAAGACAACAACAGCAGCTCACCAGGTGTCAAAGTACTGAAGATGCTGGAATGGTATCTTTAATGTATTTTACTTTTCTTGTTATTGTTGTTTAGTTTTTTTGTGAGGTTGCCGTGTTAATATAAAGTAAACCTCTAATAAAAGGACAATTCATCCCCAAATTAGTGATACATTAGTTTTTTCTTCTGACCTGTAGTGCTGTTTATCTACTGAACTTTTTTGAACTGATTATTTGTGGGCTCCACGCATCATTTCTCCAGCTAATATCGCCAAAACTGGGCAACTCTAACCAAATCAATTTAGATGGATAAATAGTAACATAGCCCAGAGGAACACCGTGTATATTAATTTGGGGTTCATCTGTGCCTTAACAAAAAAAATTATATTATATTTTCATAGATGATGTATGAATGTGATGAACTACAATAACATTACATCAAGCAGTATTATTGTCATTATTATAGCTAAAGATTGCTATATATTTCCTTCTCTCATCTTACATGTGACGACTTTTTTTGTTACGGTTTGTTAGTTTAGTCCAAATTATTTATCCGATTTTGTTTGGTTTTTAAAGGTTTCACTCTGAATGTAAACATGTCGGACTGTTTCATTATTTATTTTTGTTTTGTGTTTGAAATGCGCTGGAAAGAGTCTTTTACTCACATCGACTTCATGGTTCATGATTCAGTTCCATGATCATTTAAAAATATTTCATTATGAACCATCACAACGTAGGCCAGAGGAATATTTATGTAAATAAAACAATATAATTGCTTTTTTGAAGCTGTTTCCTTTTCAGTTCAAAATGTATTTTCATATTTACCAAAGCATAAATGATATTGTTTTGACCTGAAACAATGTTTTGTTTATCTTGAAGAAAAAGTGTGAACTTTCTGAGATTATGGGCTTTTTTTTGCCATAGTTTTATATATTAGCACATTTAGCCTGTGCTTTTTTTTTTTCCCAGAGACGGTCAGTGAGTAAGCAGGACGCTCTGGACTCTTTATCTGCTGTGGGGATCAAACCTGTGACTATCTGGTTATAGGTTGCTCTCAAATATTTAGCCCAACCTGCTGCTAATATATTTTTTATTAATGTTTTTACTGTACAATGCCAAAAAAAAGGGCACCACTGTATTTTTTGTGAATGAGGCTGTAGCTTTAAAATACACTGATATTTCTGAAGCTCGGCTGTTAAGTATTGTTGCGTTTCAAAACATCAGCAGTGAGCTGGACGGAAATTTGGGGATTTAAACCAGAAATTCAGAAATTTTAGAGAGGAAACTGTAAAGTTTATTCTGTTGATCCAAGTTGCTAAAAGGCTGCTAGAGTGAGACTAGTGGGGGTGGCGTGTCTTGATCTTGTTGCAAAGCAATCGTGTTAGAAAAAAAGGCCAGAAAACAGAGTTATAAATATTTCTAAAAACACCAAAAATTACTGTCGGAGAGATTGAAACTTTAAGTGCCTTTACCCAGTACAATTTAAACAATGTATCTACTATTTAATGTATAAACTGTTTTAAAATGGAATAATCTTCTTGAATATCAGTTTTTATGTCTCTAAATTTTGATATTTAAGTTTAATTTATAAACAAAGAACTTACCATTTATAAACATGTTTGTAATTTTTCTGGTATTCTGTTAAAACGTCCTACCTTAAAGGATACACCAATCAGGCTTTTTGAACGGTTTTCTATTTTCAAGTAGATGTAAAACATTTAAGAATAAACACTTTTATGTTTCCTTTATTTGGCTGACTGATGGAATGAAGCTGCGTGGTAAAATGCATGAATCCATAAAAGAGTTGTCTCATTAACAACATTTAGCACAGTGCCTTTTTTTGCAGCTGAGAACTAGAACTTTAAAAAAAGCTGAGACGAATAGTGACATGTGAAGGTAACGCGCACTGAGGCAGGATGTACATGCAGAGAGATTTTTAACTTTCTGGTTTAACAAGGTCTTCGAATTTCTTTTTGATTCTAAGGGTTTCAGTGGCAAGTGTTTTGTCAGAGCTGCATTGAAAGAATGTTTGTAAAGATGTTACTTAAATAAAGTAATATTCACACAAAAAGTCTTCTGTCCTGTAGTCAAATTTTAAATAAATTTCAGTGAAATTTTCAAAGAGACAACATTATTTCCTACTCCATATTTTTATATTGCATAATTCTCATCTCAGAGTTATTCTTCATCATAAGCTGGGCCTTGGTGCAGATCCTCACTTCATTAAATGTCTGAAACAAGCTGTTTTTAGATCTTCACTTTAAGGCCACCCAACTTTCATAAACCAACTTCCCCCTGAATCGATGCCCCTCACAGGGGCAACGGGTAGGTGGAGCTTGTGTGTAGCACTTTGTGCCTTAATTGACCATATTAGGGAGATCCTCCCTCTATGACATCATCCCTAGCCAAGGGTATAAAAAAAATGACTGAAAAGGCTATTTAAAGCAGTTTATAGCAATTTATGGTGTGTGTATACTTGCCTCATTATTTGAAAACCACTTTATTTAATATAAGCATACACCATTTAAGAGTATGACAGAACATATGAACAAAGCACAACATGTACATTTTAAATTCCTAATATAAGAAACGCAGTGGTCTGGAAGCCCATTTAAATCCAGAAAAATAATTAAGACTCTTAATAATCTTTAATGTATTTCTTTTTGAATATTTTGACTATATGATACCAAAGCTCGGTTTTACTGGCCTGTTTATATTAGAGTTATGAAAAAGATCCATAGCACACGAATGAGGCTTATTGAAAATGTCTGGAGAGGAGGACTTTGGAGGGAAAAAGTAAATTGTGCACATGGATGTATGACGTCTTCTTTCTATGTGTGTGTGTGTCTGTGTGTGTCTCCCAATCTACTCATCTGCTGCTGTGATGATGCTGTGAAAACGTAGGCTCTCTGGTGAGAGTATGTGAGGCTACACTAATGCTGTATGAGGAGTAAACAATGCCATGAAGCAGAGACAGGGGAAAGTGCAGCATCACCAGCTACAAACTTACTGTTTTCAGTTCACTGAACAATTTCAGCATTTTTAAAATCTCATAATTTCATCCCTTTTAAAATAAAGTTTCTTTTGGCTAATACCAGGGTGTTTTTGTTGTTGTTGTATTTGTTTGGAGCCGGAATTAACCATATTTGGATGAATCCTTGCAAGTTCCGTTAGCAAGAGGTTAGCAAGGTAAATGCTAATGCTAAGCAATGGAAACATAAATTACTAGAATTTTAATCACTGAAACTAAAATCAGCGCCTCTTAGATGGTGTCATAACAATTTAAACATACTCCACACTGTACCTTAATATCCAATATGCTGTCACACACAAAAAAATGGTAAAATCATAAACAATGGGTGAAAGTAGCATCTAGTCTGCACTTTTACTACAACAAGCACAGGTACTGGCTCCCTGATAGGTGACTAACTCACTGTCCTAATATAGATAATGTAGATAATACAGTGAGTAGAAAAATAAACAGTTATTAATGCAATGAAACTCAACCATTACATAAACAGTAGCACTGTAGACCAAGTGACTTATGTAAACACAGACACTTGTGGCTAGTCTACTGGTAATTTTGGCAAATTAAGCTAACAAGTAATATAAAAAATGACCTCTAAAATTTCAGAATATTTACTCCTTTATTTCAAAAGCTTATAGAAATATGGAGAGAACACAAATACTTTCATAGGTGACCTGTGGGTGACATTTTCACTTTCCGTAACTGTTTCTCTTGTGTATATTTTTCTGCTGCACACTGAAAAAAAATCAACTAATTTTATTGTTAAGTATTTTCAGAGAAAGCTGCTTGTCATATCTCAGGAATACATCAGAGAAACCGGGAGTGTGCCCAGAAAAAGCAAAAGTAGCCATATTTTTCTGTGATTTGTTACTTTTTCTAATAGTTATATTAATTAACTCACCAGTCAATAATAATTTTGCTACTGGGATTCTTTCACTTGTACTTAAAAAACACATTTCGTCTAAAATGTCCCATTTTGTTTGGTTGTTTTTTCAGAATAAACACATTTAAACTATTTTAATGGGGAATGGTTAAAATTCCAGACACTGTGTTTTTATTACATGTTATATTCACCTCTGAAAATGTCAGAAATCAACGTACATATGATAAATATTGTGTTAAATTCTAGATCTAGGTCTGAAGCTCCCAGTAGCAAACAAATAGATTCTGTTTGTTCTATTTTAGACCAGTGTGTTCTTTCTCCCTAAGTGTGGCATCACGAACCCTCCATACACTTCCGCTCGCCTCACCTCTCCCTGCTCTGTGTGGCACGAATCACGCCTCCTATCAGTGAGTGGGCTGTAAGTCAAATTAGCTCTTCGTCATCCTGCTCGCTGTGCACACCGGAGGCTACTGCGGTAAGATGCGGCGGCGCACGATGCCGAGCCGCGGCGGATGAGATGATGCGCAATGGCTGAACGAGTCGGGAGGAGAGAGCGAAAAAAAAGAGGCTGTGCTCTGATTTAAACGATGGGACAGGACTGAATGGATGTTCGAGCGATTTGTAACGTTTGTGGTGCAGGCCGAGTAGAAAGATGAGGCGGCGCTGATTCCACTTTAGGATGCTCCAGAGCCCGAGAGGAGGGGGAATAGGCTTCGTCTGTAAACAATAAGGAAGCAGAGGGGCATTAAGTAAAGGACACTTAATCCAGAGCCTGGACCTGAGACCCCGGGGCTTCGAAAAAGGTAAGAAACAATGAGCACTCGGCTGTGGGCATCCCTCTCAGGACATGCTGGCTGGGAACACAGGTAGTGCTGGTACACTGTGTGGTTTGACGTGGCTCATCTTCATCACAGTGGTGCTGATAGGAGTAGGCTAAGTATGACATACGTGGCTCAAACCTATTTTCGTCGCTTATGTGGCGGGTTATTGATGCTCTTCGGGTAAATCCTTTAAGCTGTGTGGGCAGGAGAAGTGGATTTATGGGTTTATGGCCACCTGTGTTTCGTTTTTAGTCTACTGGATGATTGTGTGTGGCTGATGCAACAACTAATCTAATTCTCACCACAATGCAAATGGTGTCAGTTCCCATTTTCATATATATAAAAGAGCCTGTTTGGGTCGGAGTAGTGGGAAAAGAAGTCACTTTGGATTCAAATGCATGACCTCTGACAGACTCACACCTCCCACACTGACTTACAGCTGCAACCCATTGAGCCAAACCAAAGTGAAGTCAGCATTAAATAATTTTAATATTTAAGCTTTTTATTTATTTGCTGGATTGGGCCTCCTCTTGGCGGGATCCTTGCTCTTTAATCATATCACACTACCTTATAATAAGTCTGCACTATGAGTCTTTAATTTCCATGTTTGTTTTATTTATTTTACCCATTCCCCTGCAGGGTGCTCTGTGACAGCTGAGTCAGTCCTCAGTGAGGAGAGGACAGTGAACGGGGAGGGCGGCGAAGCTCTGGAGACAGCGTCACTGAGCGTCAGCCTGGAAGAAAACAAACTTCTCATTTCCCTTGCTCTCATCAGCACTGACAGCTGGACATCACACCTGCATGTTTCTCTTCTTCATCAGGAGACTTTCTAAGTTGAGGAGTTATAGATGCAAACAGTGGCAGGTCGCCCGTCAGAAAAACAACTGATTCTGTCTTCAGATGCAGTCAGAATAATCTGCTAAAATATGAGATTACAAGGAGATTCATCTCCCTCCGGCCATGTTAGGAAACATCGTCTTCGGTACCACTGTCAGAATTAATCAGTGAGAAATTTGTTTTAGCTGTTTCATAGTGCCCAGTGATGTTTTTCTAAATGATGATCTTTTTACCTTTGAGCTGTCAGGCTGTGAATCAAGAATAGATTCTTGATTGTGGCAGCGCTCCCTCTCACAAATGAGAATTGAACTTGAGCCGACAGGCTGCATTTTAATAAAGGATAAGCAAAAACCAACCAATAAAACCTAGATGAGGCCCACAACAAGCACTATGCTCCAGCAGAATAACAACAACAACTACCCGTGCCTGAGCATGTCAGGCTCTAGCCGGGAGATGCTCCAGAAATGCTCCAGAGCCTCTCTGCCCTTCCCCAGCCGACTGGAGCTGGGACTGGCCGATCTGCCGCTCATTCGGGGTCTCCGAGCCTGGGCCCTGTGTTCCAGGAATCGCCACAAGACTGCTAATCTGCTGGGAGGACAAGCACCCACAGCTCCTCCTGCAGGTCGAGGAAGTTCAGCGTCCTGCCCCAGGCCTGCAGATGTTTGCCTGAGTGGCGAGTGGAGTCGCATGGGATATGGGCTTCCGCTCGGGGTGGACAGTAGGCAGGCTGGAATCGGAGCTTTGGTAACAGTTGCCACTCTGAAGACCTCAGAGGGCAGCGGGAAGACTCAGACTCAGTGTTTGTTCCTCCGGACTGAGAAAGGAAGCTGTTTGTATTCAGCAGCTAAGCCCAACTCTGGAGTGACAACCAGTGCAGCATCCAGTGTGGTCGGAGGATGGCTGAGAGGAAAGACTGGAGTAGGAGGAGGACGCAGAGACACTCCAGCTGGGCCAACTCCACCGGCACAGACTGGAGCAAACCGGGTTAGGGTGCGATCGGGGCGGAGATGGAGGAAGTCTGGCAATGCAGCGTGCCGGGAGAAAACAGGCGTGAGCAGAGAGAGGCAGCAGAGGAGCAGGGAAGTTCCTGCTGGTGAAATCGCTGTGGAAGAAAGGCAGGAAGAGCAAGACAAAGGAGGCCTGGACTGTAAACAGTTTCCCACCCCACAGCAGGACAGCCGGCGAGCCAGATGCAGCCACAGCGTTTCTCCTAAATCCTGCGTCCAGTGTGGAAGGAGAGCACAGAGGAGGAAAAGCCAGGATGGACACGAGGGAGGCATCCCAAACAGGCTGAACAGTGAGGTGACGGGAATGAGGAAGGAAAGGCAAAAGAATGAAGAGGAGGATAAGGGAGGCCTCGGCAAGTTAGAGTCTTCCAGCTCTGTTTTGACTGAACTAAACCCTGACCTAGAATCTACCCGTTCTTACAGTGACTCCCACGACAGCTGCGATGTGGGAGAAACAAGAGAAACTGAGAGCAGCGAGGGGCAGAAGACACAAGCTTCTCAGAGCAAGGATGGCTATTCAGAGGAACAAGGGGACAGATACACTGAAGGAAATATCGTCACCCATGGACATTCTGGGTTGACTGATAATTTAAGACATAAGAACAGTGTTACTGAGAGAAAACCAAGTGAATGTCCCCGTGAAGAAGAAGAAGGGGCTAATGTAAACGGATTTTCTGATCTCGATGAAGCAGGTGAAGAATCAGAGAAAAGGGCTGAGTGTGCAGATGTTAAAGATGAAAAGGAGAACATCAGCGAGGCTCTTGATGAATTCTCCAGCTGGTGTGCAGTCTTTACGCCTGCCTCCAGCAGCACTGCAGTCTCCCTCACTTTTAACAAGTCAGCCGCACCCATAGAGGGCAGTGTCTGCAGTGCTGACCGTGAAACTTGTTGGGTTCAGGCTGAGCAGGAGAATCACGTTGAGGGGTATCAGCAAGAGGAAGAAAACTCTGAGGTAGAAGAACAGGCCAATGAGAAAACCACTGTGAATGAGGTATTGCATAATAAACCTCAATCTGTGTTTAAAAATGAGGAGGAAGTGTTACCTTCACCCCTCACAGATGGAGATCATTCCATCTCTGAGTCAGGCGAGAGGATTGTGGCAGACAAGAGCAGCAAATGTGGGACGAAAGATGAGCTGGAGTCAGAAGAAGGAAATTTAGAAGAGAGCCTCAATCCTGAACATGGAGACGGAGCTGGGGAAATTCGGAAGTCGGATGAATGTAAAGGAGAAGTCACACTCAAAGATAGTTATGAAGGGACAGAGATAAACCGTGCTTCAGAGGAAGACTGGAGGTTACAGGAGGTTGAAGATGAACACAGGAAGTGGGAGGAGGAGGATGGATACACCTGTGCACAAACAAGCAATGCCCCTGTTGAACCAAGTGGAGAGACTAACATCACTAACACTGCCTGCACCAATCTCCCCACCTCCCCTGCGCTCTCCCAGGCTAATCCTGCCCCTTCCCTGCCCACCCTGGGATCCATGGCAACCGGCCTGCCCTGTCAGGAGAGGGAGGAGGAGGCGGAGGCAGTCAGTGCAACAGCAGGAGACAGAGAAGGAGGCCAAGAAGGGAAGAGAAGAGAGCTGGAGGAGCAGGGTGAGGTGGAGAGTGGCTCCACCGTGGCCACTGACGAAGGGAGGAAGGAGGAGGAGGAAGATGAGTTTGGAGTGTTCATGCAGGCGGAGGGAGAGCCAGCCTGGAGCGAGGAGTTCACCATGTCTGCCTCAGTGCCTTGTGGGAGCAGAGAGAGTGTTGGTGAGTCTCGTGGTTGTTCATTCTCTGTCCCTTTCTGTGTTTACGAGCCAGGCTTTCCTCTCATTTTAGTATCTCTTTCACTCCTTTGGGATCTTTGGTAAATTTGCCTTTCTGTGTGCTGTAGGCTTGGATCTGTTGGTCCTGGACAACAAGGCTGACACAGAAAGGCTTCAGAGATTTTCAGAAAAAAGTCAGAAATGTGCAGATTTAGACTCTTTAACACTCTTTGTGTTGTGTTGGGGAAACAAAGAGTGAATGGCAACGACTCCCTCAGAGAATTAGTGCATTTTTAACCTTTTGTACACTTTGAGGAATGCAAGTGTACACAATCTGTTTTCAAGAAGCGCACAAGTAGTTATGCACAAGTGGGTATTTACTTTTATCTTTCCAAAATCCTGCTGCTGTTATAGTTTCTATTTTATGAAGATGTGTTTGCGGGGATAAAGCAGCTGGAAGTCCTTACTTAAACTGCATTACTATGTACTATTTAAATACTGCAGACTTAATTTTTACTGTTTGTTAACTCCCTCCTCAAGAATTGAGATCTAATTATCTGGATCTAAGTTAGTGTTTTATAGAGAACATCAAGATATTTTGCAGGTTTTTAATATTGTCACCCTCAAAAGATCCATTCAAAAAAATAAAATAAAAACACTGGACTGAGATCAACTCCAAAAAGCAGTTGGGCCCTTCCTTATCTTTGGTACAACTTTTCCTACAAATCTACCTGATTCTTTTCGACTAATCCTGCTAACAAACCCATCTCAAAGCTTCCTGGGTACGCGGAATTAAAAAATATTGGACACCATCATTCAGTGCAAGAAGGTAATTGAGAAGAAAATATTTTTATTGGATTTTTTTAAAGAACTGTATGATGAACAAAATAAAGCAGTGCTAGTACCTGAATCATAAATAAATGAATTTAATTAGTAGTCTGACAGTATGATGGCTCTTATCTGCTACACTCTTGAAGCAGACACGCGCAGGTATGTCAGATCTTTTACTCCTTGCGCCTCGTTGTTTTTCTCTCACAGCCGGTGTTAATCAATCAGTCGTAATGATCCCTCATTCTGCTCCGTTTAGCTAATCACCTAAATCATGTTAAGCCCAGTTTCCACAGGGGGGCTAAATGAGGCTGTGCTGAGGTTGGTGCATAATTATGTCTCAGTCTGTTCTACTGAAAAGTTTATTTTAACATGTTGCTGATGGCTTATCAGTCTTAACATTTATCATCAGAGGGACTGATGTATGTAAAAGGGCAAAAATTAAAGGACCAGCTATAAAACCTAAAGGCTTGCTTCACCCACATTACTTATGCATATTTTCACACTTATCTGGCCTTTTAGTTTATTTTGGTTTTAATTATTAGTAATTAAAATGGGCTTTCAATAAACATGTGAGTTATAGTAGCAAATGTTCATATTAAACATGGCTGAAGTTATTTTTTTCTATCTGTGGCTCTGTATGATGTCACTTATGATGGGCATCCCTAATAAGGCAATCTCAGGCACTGAAGCCCCACCCACATTCTGTTTAAGCATCTCAATGAGGGCCAGCCAATCAGGAAAATGCTGGCTTAAAAGGAGGAGGAGATAAATCTACTTGTTTCACACAGTGGATAAAGTGAAGTAGTTCACCATGACCCAAAAGTCTTTTAATAAATAGCTACAGTACTAAGATGGAGACAGAAACTTCAACAGACAAGAATGAGTGTAACAAACACCTTTCATAGCATTTGCAAACAGAGGTCTGGCTGTGCCTGTGTGAAATCTGGGAAAATACATATTATAAATCTACACTGAATATAACAACAAGGTTGAAAAAAATAGCTTGAAATAAAAGTAGTGAGAGGCAGAAAAAACATGGAAAAACATTTGATTGGAAGTGTGTTCCGGAACAGATTGTTTTAACTCATTCCTCCATAATGATACATTTGATCCCTCAGTGTATATCAATAAAGATGCTGTTTGAAGGGTACCTGCAAAGGCAGCGACCACCCTCACTAACATGTGATGCAAACTTAGTCAATTTGTTCTGTAAACAGGCCTGAAATGGGGGTAAAGAGTTAAAGTAAGGCAGCCTGATAATCATACAGCTAAAACACATGCTGTAACTTAGATGACGTAAATAAGTTGTTGACCAGTAGTACTTTTAATCTTGTGATAAATATGCAGAGTTCTTTCTTGCCTTGGTAGGCATCACTTACCAGCACAGTGGAAATAAGACTGTAGTTTGTCCTGACCTGGATTCCTAACTGATCTCCCCGTCTCACTACACGGTATTAATCATTCAGAGTCGAGCTAAGAGAGGGGGAGGAAGCAAACAGGCCAGTGAGCTCTCCTGTTAGCCTCAGGTTATTGGGCAACGGGTGAAAAGGAAACAGTCTCACAGACAAGTGTCTGATAGATACATCGTCGGATAAATACACCGAGCAATGGAGAGTGACGTGTAGATGTGTCAAAGCAGCAGGGATCGAAGAGAGATACAAATATTCGCTGAAATGTTTCCACGCAGTGAGATGTCGCGGTGAGATTAAAGTCCAACATACAAACTCAAAGAGTCCCGCAGAGTCTGGTACAGCAGGCAACTTTTTAAGCAACAGCAGGAAGCAGTCACAGCCATAGACAACACAATGATACGACAAGGTGATTAACAGAATAATAAATGCAAGTTGTCTTGCTGTGCTGCTGACAAATAGAAAGCTGAAGAGCTACTAAAACTGTGGGTTTTAATTCTGGCACATCTAATAATAATTTAAAATATTAGCATGGTGCCTCCGTAACCAAGATTTACAGGTGTCCCCTAAATGCATCACATGCAAGAAAAACAAAGTTTGCTTTGGATGTTACATTCGGTGGAAAAAGGAACTCCCCATCAATCAGACGACCTCCTATTAACAAGAACTGGGAAACAGTGGGAAGGAAAAACTCCCTTTTAACAGGAAGAACCCTCCAGTGGAAGGGAGGGGCAGCACTGGACAGGACAGGACTGGTCAACAGTATTTTGGATGCACATATTGTCTGTCCATCCATCTTCTGAACTGCTTTTCCAGTTCTTGGTCACAGAAGACTAAAGTCTGTTCCAGGTGTCGCATGAAAAATACTGTACCTCCCTTTAAAAAGCATCAGGTCTATTTTATAGGTTAGCTGCATCCATCTGCACAGAGCACGTGAGGACGACAGGAACGGCTTAGTCTGCAACAGTAAGACTCCATGAATTGAAACCATCTAAAGCATCTTAGAAACTTGTCAAGGTTTAAGTAGACTGAATAAACAGTTAGTGAAGATATGCAAAGATCAGACAGAGATTTCTTAAATTATTAGTTGGATGTGTTGTAGGGTCTGTAGAATTTAATTTAATTTTCCAGCATTTAAAAACGATTGTGGACATTTGTACAAAACAGTTATTGGGATTCTTCATTCATTTGGATAAACTGGCCCCGTTTGGAAGCCGTCCTAGTAATTATTGTCACCTTTAGCACCAATGCTGCTGTTGCTGTATTATAATACAGGGTTAATGCCCATTATTGTCCTTTAAGAGCATCGAAAGCACATACTACAGGGAGTGCAGAATTATTAGGCAAGTTGTATTTTTGAGGAATAATGTTATTATTGAACAACAACCATGTTCTCAATGAACCCAGAAAACTCATTAATATCAAAGCTGAATGTTTTTGGAAGTAGTTTTTAGTTTGTTTTTAGTTTTAGCTATTTTAGGGGGATATCTGTGTGTGCAGGTGACTATTACTGTGCATAATTATTAGGCAACTTAACAAAAAACAAATATATACCCATTTCAATTATTTATTTTTACCAGTGACACCAATATAACATCTCCACATTCACAAATATACATTTCTGACATTCAAAAACAAAACAAAAACAAATCAGCGACCAATATAGCCACCTTTCTTTGCAAGGACACTCAAAAGCCTGCCATCCATGGATTCTGTCAGTGTTTTGATCTGTTCACCATCAACATTGCGTGCAGCAGCAACCACAGCCTCCCAGACACTGTTCAGAGAGGTGTACTGTTTTCCCTCCTTGTAAATCTCACATTTGATGATGGACCACAGGTTCTCAATGGGGTTCAGATCAGGTGAACAAGGAGGCCATGTCATTAGTTTTTCTTCTTTTATACCCTTTCTTGCCAGCCACGCTGTGGAGTACTTGGACGCGTGTGATGGAGCATTGTCCTGCATGAAAATCATGTTTTTCTTGAAGGATGCAGACTTCTTCCTGTACCACTGCTTGAAGAAGGTGTCTTCCAGAAACTGGTAGTAGGACTGGGAGTTGAGCTTGACTCCATCCTCAACCCGAAAAGGCCCCACAAGCTCATCTTTGATGATACCAGCCCAAACCAGTACTCCACCTCCACCTTGCTGGCGTCTGAGTCGGACTGGAGCTCTCTGCCCTTTACCAATCCAGCCACGGGCCCATCCATCTGGCCCATCAAGACTCACTCTCATTTCATCAGTCCATAAAACCTTAGAAAAATCAGTCGTGAGATATTTCTTGGCCCAGTCTTGACGTTTCAGCTTGTGTGTCTTGTTCAGTGGTGGTCGTCTTTCAGCCTTTCTTACCTTGGCCATGTCTCTGAGTATTGCACACCTTGTGCTTTTGGGCACTCCAGTGATGTTGCAGCTCTGAAATATGGCCAAACTGGTGGCAAGTGGCATCTTGGCAGCTGCACACTTGACTTTTCTCAGTTCATGGGCAGTTATTTTGTGCCTTGGTTTTTCCACACGCTTCTTGCGACCCTGTTGACTATTTTGAATGAAACGCTTGATTGTTCGATGATCACGCTTCAGAAGCTTTGCAATTTTGAGACTGCTGCATCCCTCTGCAAGATATCTCACTATTTTTGACTTTTCTGAGCCTGTCAAGTCCTTCTTTTGACCCATTTTGCCAAAGGAAAGGACGTTGCCTAATAATTATGCTCACCTGATATAGGGTGTTGATGTCATTAGACCACACCCCTTCTCATTACAGAGATGCGCATCACCTAATATGCTTAATTGGTAGTAGGCTTTCGAGCCTATACAGCTTGGAGTAAGACAACATGCACGAAGAGGATGATGTGGACAAAATACTCATTTGCCTAATAATTCTGCACTCCCTGTATGTACTAAGACTTAATGTGCATGTGCCTGTGTGTGTGTTTGATAACAGCACTTGGGAAGCATGTTATCACCAGTGAGTCGACCCTCTGGACGCCAGGCAAGACGGACAGCTCGTTCCACCAGTCAGGCGACACCTGGACAGCCTTCCCTCAGGATTCATCAGATGAAGGTGGAGACGTTGTGGAGCAGTGGTGGCCAGCCAGTGCTGTGGAGGAGAGGAGAGACAGACTCTCAGCCAATCAGAACCTGGTACAGTTGTCCTTCAGTAACTGCTATAAAAACAGTTCTGTTTGTTCAGTAAGAGCTAAAGTGGCCATTACATCCACTTCACTGAGTCCACAAACTCCTCAGGATTGGTTCATTTGTGTCACAGCATTGAATTTCTGTCTTGCGTGGTTTGTCTCTGTGACTCTAACCTCTGTTTGCACTTCCTGTACCATCGATCAGGGATGCTCGGTGGATTCAGGGAGTTATTTGTGTAGTTACTCAGTCCCCTGTGGATCATGCAGTAGAAAAGAATTATTCAAGTTTAAATCTATGCATTATTTGCTCCATCTGCTATTCTTAGTGTCTGGTAGATATAGCTGGCCCTGGGTGAAATGTACAAAAACCTTCGTGTGTGTATTGTATCTTGGCTATAACTTAGAGAAGGAGTTTAGTTTCACGTCCAAATCTCTGTTCATGCAGGATTTGTTTTTTGGTGAGAGATGGGGTGATTTTAGTGTTATCTGTGTGGGTCACTAATTTTTATCCAGTTGAAAGTGTATATGTCTGTACCTAAAATTTCCCCCTTTTTCTCAGTTGGCTGTGCCATTACCATGGAAACACGGCTCACCCTGATGTAACCCTGCAGGAGGAGTGACTAAGTTTTATGAGTAAAAATTAATCAGTATTTTCTCCAGCGTTATAACTCACATTACCCCAGCTTCTTTTTTTTTTTCTCCTTAAAAATAAAATTTAAAAATAAGAAGTCAGCACTGCGGGGAGAGTCTCCCAGTGGACATTAAGCACAGTGCAAAGATGCAGATGAAAAATGAGCCCTGCCCAAAACTGCAGTGAAGCAGAGTGAGAGGAGACTGGCTGTTTTTAAATAAGTTGGTTCATGTGCCTGTGGTGCCACAAGGAGACCTTTATGAAAATAAAGTATTAACTTTTCATGTAATGAACCATAAATGCATATTTTTTTCCTAAATGCTGCAAATGTGTTTTTGATGCTTGTGTTTTGACTGTTTTCTTGCGGTGTGCTGAGCTCTCAAGCTGTATTTGATGAGCTCTCTCTGTATTTACTGCAGGCGGCTGTCTTTGCTGAAGCCTTCCCCTCATTTACTGGCTCATCCTCAAGTGACTCCTGTGACCTCAGTACTGTTCCCACACTGAGCCAGCTCCTCAGAGGCGGAGCAAGCCACGACCAGGGGTAGGTGAACCGTGCTGACGAAGGCCATCATGTGTATCGATGACTCTAGATAAAAGATGGATGGGAATAAACCTAAGAACCTGAGTGAAGTCGGTGCACAAGTACCTTCAATGTACATTCTTCAGCTCTCTTTATCCATGCCATCAGTAAACACTTTCCTGGTTTCAATCATTAGTTTCAGCTTTCACCAAAGACAGCACAAGTTTAATTTAGTAACGTGTGTTTCCCACCATTTCCCACAAGGATAAGCAGAAGAGATTAGATGGGATGTTTCCCACTAGTGTCTAGAAGGATGATAAAGTAGGCTGTGATTCAGGGCTAATGAAACCAGTCATAAATTCTGTTTTGATTTCTATATTGTTGCATAAGTACTCTGTACTGAATGGATCAGACCCCCAAAATCATCAGACTCAGTTTTACTCCTGCAAATTTTTATGATTGTATTTTGACAGATTGTCATCCTTCACCAAACTCCAAATTGATTTGATAAAAGAGAACAACAAGATCTTTTTAGATCTTTCTCATAAATATTGAACTTTTTCTTCTTCATAAAACTATTCCATAAATTCACCATTTTAACAGAAATACTGTGTTTTCCTTACATAATGTTGACTCTTTTTCTTAAATATTCATACTTGTTTTTAAAGAAAATACTTGTAACAATTACCAAAAACTATCATTCAGGGAAACTTTCATTTTAAACAATCTGTATGGGGTTCATTTAAAAAAATATATCATTATACATACAAGTCCTTTTTTAATGGAATTATTCACAAAATTACCTCCTTGTCCCTCCAACACTGAATTTCTCTAAATCATTTGTGTCATTTTACTCGAGTCAAACAGGAATGAATACAAAATGCATAATTTGATGTTCTTTTATGGTGTCGGTGGTTTTACGAGATAAAACACTATACGTTGACAAGTTGAAAGAAAATGTGGCCACCTAGTGGTGACTGTGTGAAGTGCAACTACATTTCAAGGAACTGTTAGAATTTGTACCCCTGGACAGCCTAATAGGAGCAACCCTTGAATTTCAGATATGCTTACAGAACAAAATGACTGGGTTGGTGAGGGTGCTCTCTGCCTGTGCAGCTACCCTTGAAAAAACCTGGGAACTATTCTAGTGGTCGTAAAACCACCTTCTGTGGTCACAAACAAAGATGACCATGCTGACCACACTGTCACATAGGACAGAGAAAGAAACGTACTTCTATCCCAAAGGTTCGCCACAGCAGATTGCATCCATATTGGATTGTGTAGAAGTTTTACACCACATACCCTCCTCTTTATCCAGGCTTGTGACCCCTGAGCTTTTGACTCCTATACAGACTCTTGATCTTGAATCTTTGAAAAGCAATCATTTAAAACAAATGTTCTTCTTGTGCATGAAATCGTGTGTCTGTGTCTTTGAACCTTTAGGCTGTTGGACAGTTTCCATGACTTGAACAAAATGATCGGCCAGAGATATAAGAGAGCCAACGGCGTGTCTCGTAACCTGCTGCTGAAGACTTTACACCTGGAGCAGCCGCACACTGTGAGTAAAGACCGACACCATGCACATGGAAATGCGAGCCCAGCAGCTTTGGAGACGAGTGCGTCTTAATCGCTCGCTGCGGACATGTTTCAGTGTTCACAATCTGATAGAAAACACTTAAGAAATCAAATTTTACAGCAAATGTTCCGTCTCTTTACTCATAATTTGCTGCAGGGGAATTAGCACAGAGCACTTAGTGTTCACTTTCAATTTGTGAAGCTTCGCGGTTGTTAAATTGAATTCGTCAACACAGCCTTAACATGTAACACGAACTGATAGTGCTGTTTGACCGATAGCCTTGAAACCTGCAGCCTCATTCAAATGATGCGACTGCTGTTTTATGCAGAACGCTCAGTACACGAACAGCCCCGGGCGCGCTGCTGAACCGAGTCACATCAGAAAGCTACAAGGCACCTTCAAAATATGCAAGTGTGGGGTTTACCCGTCCACTGTGTGACTGCTTGCTACAGGCCAGAAGCAGCAATCAACATTATCACAGTGCATGAAATGTGAATTTAATGATCATTTTATCTATGCTTCTTTTTTCACTTGTCCCTGCTTCGTTATATTTTAAACTGGGTTACAGCAGAGGGCCAATTTGCAGCAGCAGATAAATCATCTCATCACAAAGGTCTTATTTTACTCAATTATAGTTTTCGTCGTTAATTTTTCCACAATGCTGCATCTTTCACTCTACATAAATTCAAATATAAGTTATTGCTGTTTAGTTACTTTGCTACTGAATGTGGTGTGAAAATACCACTTTTTGGTTTTCATTATCATTTGACTGGGGTGTTATTTTCTAATCGAGCAATTATTAAATTATAAAGTCTTCAGTAACCTTTCTAATTAACAATTCAGACATAAAGATAGAAGACTGAGAATAGTTCTATGTGATAACGTTTATGATGTTTTGAATTTTTAAAGAAAGGTAACTGATTTAAAAAAAAATCAAATTGAGACTGGTACGATAAAATTATGCTAAGCTAGGAACTACAAAAGCTAAAACCTCTGCAGATTAACAAAATAGCCAAGGTTATTGATACAAGCTACAAGAAATTACCACCGGGATGGGCTATAATAGAGGAATATTGTTAGACACATTGAGAAAACAAACAAAAGAGGTGTGGAGATTTAAGGTAATTGGAAGGAATGACCAAAAAAGGAGAAGCAAAGTGTTGCTGTTTAAGGTTAAAGATGCCCTCGGCTGAAAAGAGACGGGACTTGAGGTAGTATATTTGAAATCTGGGTTATATCCAGATGTGCAAACGTGCAGCGCTGACATGGGGGCCTACAGTTTATCAGACAATAGATGTTTACATGTGTCGTACTGGCTGTGCAGCAATGATAAAGCATGCACAAATCAAATGTTCACTGAAGGTCAAAGTGATATTGTTTACGCAGGCGACAACAGTGGAGGACAGGATGAAGTAGGGTGGTGTTTCAGCTGTTGGGTGTTTAGTGCAAGCCAAAATTTGAAGGTGAACTTTTATTTTATTTTTGTTCTGCAGAAAATAGTCTGAAATGTTGTCAGTATGTCTTTTGATTGCAGGCACTTTTGCAGCATCTGGACCTAACGCAGTACCTTCAGCAGTCTCGCTGCCTCTGGTTCAGATCGAGTGCTCTTTTGAAGTAGGCCACGTTTCTGTCAGAGGGGATGTTTGCTGTCTCTTCGGCTCCCTTGTTAGCGTTACCTAGATTTTCCTGATAGATGGCTCTGTTTGGCACAGGAATGTCTTTTTCCATATTTTTCAGATAACTTCCCTTGCTCACAAATTTTGTAATCCTCCTCACTACCAATCAAAGCTGCCAATGTGAACAAATATGTTCAATTTCAATTTGATTCATTGCTTTTTGTAAGTTGTATATTGCAGTAAATATAGCTGACAGTGCTTTACTCAGGAAAGGGGTTTGGTAGGTGGCCTCTTTCTGTAACAGCTGTGTTTTGTTTGATCCAAAAAGATCTGATGCCTTTTAAAGTAACATTTGTAGCTTGCTTTAGAGGAACTGTGTCGAAATGCTTTATATAATCTCTACAGACTTATTAGAACTGGATGATTGATGTGGAGCCAGGACAGCTAGAGTCAAATAATGGGTTTTTATCTGGAGTAATCTATATTTGGTGGTATGGCTCTGAAAAAAGCTGTGGTTGGGTTGCAAATCAGGCTGCAGATCCACAGCATGTATTTCTTGCCCGTAAGAGGATCAGCTGAACCATCAGCTGATTGGAGCTTTTATCAATATCAGCTGATCTTGTGACAGAGCTCGACTTTACGGTCTGCCTGAACTACTGCTAATGGTTCATGCTCATTATAGGTATTACTACATTTTAAACTGACAACATAGCAGTGTAATCACTGACTGTAACTCACCGCCATAGATATCGTGTGTTATATGATGGCTATGTGACAAGCAGGTTGTGGACGCAAACTCAGAACAACTGGAAACAGGAATGAACTTAAAAAAAAACAGTTTTAAAACTGAATATTCATATTAATACAAAATCTAAAGCAAGAGCAAAGAATTCAAATACTAGCAAGCTTCAAGGAGACACAGAACAAGGAGATGCACGGCCATGAGGGACAATCTGACAAGGAAAAAGGACAGACTCAAACAATAGATTCAAGATAACAAAGGGAAAAGTAGCAGGTGGCAGCATAGCTGAGGACACTTGCACCAGCAGAATTCTGGGTACGATCCGGTGATGTTGATGTTTTCCAGATTTGTGTGTTTATGTGTGCGTTTGCAGATCCAAATGGAAGTTTTGTTATAAGGAGGCAGAGTCCAGTTCAACTCTCACATTAGAAATCTCAGTTTATTTACAGATCAGGCGTCCTGAAAGAGAGAGGGGAGTGTGAGGTGTTTTTTCTACAAGGTTGTCAGTGCTCCCCCTCCTCGTCTGGGCTCACACCTCACAGTTCTGATAATTGGTCTTCATTGTAAGATCTGCAGGGAAACCACGCTCACATCTGCTGTGTCATCCTAATCAGAGCTAATGGCACTGTGGGCTTTGAGCCTACGACAAGTCAATAATTCTATAATTATGGATTTGATTTTATCATTTGTTCATATTTGTTGTAACCTTCTCTCTGGCTAGTTGATAAACTACGCTGTAGTCAGCTGTGTTGCTGATTTTAGTTTTCATCTTTGCAGGAAAGCAGACCTGCTTCCTCGACAGCAAACTGCCGCCTCTCCCCTGGCCTCCCCTCAGCCAATCAGCATGCTCAACATGCCGCTGCTAAGCGACGGCTGTCCTATGACTACAACAGGAACATCATGGAGTAACTCTGTGGACCTCAGCTCTGGTTTGGCTGTCAGCATTCACAATGAAGGACTCCAGGCTTTAACATGTTTCCCGAGGCTCCGGATTCACAGCATGTTAAACTGCAAGTCAAGCACTCATCGACCTGCTGACTCTTTGCACACTTCCTGGTTATTTAAGCCTGAGACAGTGAGGAGAGCTGGTGTCTCCTCCACCACCTGCTGATGTATACTGGGGGAGTGGTTTTTTTTATATCACGTGTTCATCACCTTGTTCACTATCACCACTACCACCCATTAAGTCTCCACCTTATCTACTGAGATTCTTTGGAGCATTGTGACCCGTTACAAGGTACACGCCGCCACCTTAAAGGCACTCTAATTTTTTCCTCCATAAACAGAAATAGATCTGAAGTACCACTGCTTTTTGTCTCAAGGGTAGAATAAATATAAAGGAGATAAAACTCACATGGGGTGAACTTAAATAATAAAAATAAATATTTAAGGCAGAAGAAGTCACTTTGATGAGTGACGAAACGTTTCTCCCACTGAAATCGCTACGTCCAGATGAACAGAATCAACCTTTTGGGGTATATAAGACAACGTTTTACACACATTGGCGGCCCTGTTATTCATGATTTTGGAACTCTGACATGCCGGTTGTTTAGCTTTCATTTGCAGTCTCTCGTTTTTTGTCGTGCAGATATGGAAGAGTGTAATTGGGGCAAAAAGTTATTGCCTCCAGTGTTGCTGATCTAACAGTCAAACAAAATAATATTGCACTACACTACAGTTTAAATTTGAAATAGATTTTTTTATTAAGTAGGAAAATCCCAGTTCTGAAAAAATGGCATTCTTCATATACTATATGCTGTATACTGTAAGCATATTCATAGAATATGTCAGGCTGAAAGGGGAAAAACATCTGGGGTTATTGGTTAAGTTTCAAGCCATTTATAACTCATGAAGACACAGCTTTACTTCATGCAAGGGGCCTTTAAGGCTTCTCCTTATTTCCTGTCATGTATATACTCTTACATTGATGGATGCTCGTGTTAAACATGGGTTCAAATATTGAGCCTAAAGCTCTGACGTCAGACTACTCCAAACACACTTTTTTTTCTACTTTTTTCCTACATATCATTTCAGTCACACAGGTGTGGCTGTGAGCACTAAAGCCCCGCCTACCTGTGTTCAAACCAATCAGGAGAGGCTCTAATACAGCTTTCAGACGGAGTATGAGCTGGGCGGCTGCATCAATGGCCAGTGTGAATTTTGAATGAGCAGAACAGGTACAAGACAAACTGTGTCAACATGACATTTTAAATTACCCAAGCATCTGTACTTTTCAGCTATTTCAAATTGGACTAATAAGCGATTGTGATGGAGGCATACATGTCTGTATTATTGAGTGCCAAGTCAGGTAAATGGGAACTATCCAGAAAACTAGATTTGTAGTTATATTTCCAGCCACGTTTTATGAAAGTAGCATAAAGTTCCAGTCTTCCTCCCGGAAAAGATCTCTGGGTTTAATTAGAGAAGAAGACTCGATGACACGATGCTTGTTTTTGTTCTGTAGCTCCATTAATGTGGTGGCCTGACCCTTTGTAACAGCTTCACTCCTCCTCAGTTTTCCTGTCTGTAGCACCTCTACAGATGTCACCATCACCTGGATTCATGCACACGTTCAGTAGAAGTAACAGAAAAACCTTTTGTCTAGTCGTGTCATCACACAGAAGATCAAAGTTGAGCATTGTTATTTTTTTCAAAAGCCTAGAGCAGATATAATAATGAGTACTAAAGAAAGATCAAGACTTTTTGTTTTAATTTTGTTTACATTTGACATTTTGATGCATGTGCTTTCATTGTGTATTTGCTACTGAAAAGCCAGTGACAGGAACAGGTCTCAACTTTGTTCTGGTTCCTCAGAGAAACAAGTTTGTCTTCCAGTTAGTGCCAACAGAGAAAGTGCCAATGTTTACGAGGTTACGGAAGTGATTTCAGGAGGAAATGTTTGTCTTGTTTCTCAAACACACTGAAGTGGACTCAACAAAAGCATGTGATGTTCCACCTTTTTCTTTCTTTGTCTTTCTGTCTCGCTTCTTGTCTGCCGAATGTTTCAGTACATTCGTTTTAGTTCAGCGCTGTTCTGTAGTCGAGTCCACTTCATGGGCAAAACTTGAATTTAGCTGCCAGTCAAAATGATATTTTATGAGAATATTGTTCACATTATGCCGATCATGCGCCGCGTTTCTAATTTGTGTCACCTCAGAAAACTTTAAGTCGCTCTGTTGTGTATTTCAATTGTTAACTCTGTCATCTGTGATGAAATTCAGAATCAGGTGTGTGTGTGTGTGTGTGTGTGTGTGTGTGTGTGTGTGTGTGTGTGTGTGTGTGTGTGTGTGTGCCATTTATACAACATTCAAATTCTTGAAAAAATTGGATATTTTCTGTCACAATGAGGAGGATCCAGCTGTCACCTTGTTGACTGATGTAATAAAATGATACTGCGTGCTGGCTAATGCTTCCTCCTGACATGCAGAATTATGTGACCTGTTGATTTCATGAAGAGGGAACCACTGGCTGACTAGTAACTCGGATAAAATCATCACATGGTCTGCTCTTCTGGGCCATGTTTGAACATTTTGAAATCCACTCACTCAACCTTTGTAAATATTACGAAACGAACAAATATTTTCCAGACAGACCAAGAAGAAGTCAGACCTGACGTAATTCAGCTGACGTCTCATGGAGTCAATGAAGGTTTTTCATTGAGCTTGTCATGAAAAACATTCAAACCCATCCATCTTTTTTCCTAACCACTTATCAGATTCACGGTTACCAGCTGTCAGTGGGTGATGACCTATCCTCAGATTTCTGGAATCCGACCAAACAATTAATGAACATAAATATGTTTTAGGTTTACTCTTTGCCAAAATTGCTGCACATTATTCTAATTAATATATTAGCACATATCTACTTTATTGCTCTATGGATTAGCGTGGGACTTTGTTCATAAGTCCATAACTTTGGTCCATGTTTCTTATACTTATACAGGAAATATATAGATACAGAAAATATGTCTCGTCTTTGTGAAAGCCATTGATATAATTTATCAAGACAACTTAACCTGAAGAGGCTTTGATACGAATGTTTCTCGAGAATAGAAACTGTTGTGCGCCTGACAAACAGAAGCTGTAAACTAAACTGAAACAAGAAAATTCTGAAAATTAACTGTGAAACCAAAATAGAAACAAATTTTTCTGCTTTGGTTAAAAACTGACCAAACATTTAATAGACTGTCATTTTCACACTTTCACTTGAGGAAGTTTGAGGAGAATAAGGTCACGATATTTTCCGCAATCATCCTGTTTCACATTTAGCTTCAAACATGTCTCCACCTCTGGAGATACTCCACATGGTTCAAGGCAAAGGAGCTGCACCGACAGGGGGCGTAACACACATCTCCTCTCACTAGCTGTAAATATTTACTGCTCTGTCCTCACAGTTTCATAATCTGTCGTATTTTGGGAACTGGAGAGTTAAACACCGTGTGATGGTCACCACTGTTGGGCGGTGTTGAGAAAAGTTCAGAGCTGCAGGCCATGTTTGAAGGACTGATGATAATGTCCCTGCTTTTATTCTAGCACCATTTAATGTTGGCTTTTAATAACATCTATTTAATTGATTTTCATTAAATATTTGTTGCACATAGAGCCTAATGCATTTTGTTATATCTGCCTTTTACTGTCACGTACCCTCCAGTAGGTCAAAGATTTCATTAGTCTACAGGGCAGAATTCAGTTAATTACCTGCAAAGCAATTAAAATTAGTCTCACTTTGACTCTGTCATGCAAAAACATTGCATTATGTTGATTTTTAGAAAATATTACATCATCAGGAAAAGTAAAATCTGTAAATGTCTACTTTAGAATAAAATCCCTGGTATTGAATATGTGAACAGTCATCAACTTCTGCAGGATTAATGACACTTAATGCTGCTTCTGTAACATATGCAAAACAGTGTGGAACATCAGAAAACAAGCCAAACGTCTGCTAAACTTGATGGCCTGTGTTTTAAATGTGGCTTCAAAAAAAACAAACTTGATAACAGCTGCTGAACTGGTAAAAAGCTGCTGGTCACACGGCAAAAGATTTCTGGCCTGTTGGCTGTTTACCATCACAGCCTGACTATTAATACAAGGACATATAATAGTGCACATTGTGATAACCAACTGGGACATTGTGTGAGGAAAACAGCGTGTAAAATATCAAGCTGCGTTCTTGCATGTAATAATTCATGTTGCAGACTGCGAGAGGGGCTGAAGTGATTCACAAAATCACTGCATACAGATGCCTGTGAATACAACGTAAAGGAATTTTTTCATATTTATAGAAGATCATATCTTATTTCAGCTTTAGCAGCACTATCGCCTAATAAATTCTATTTTATTTTATCAGAAGCTGAAGACATGGACTGGTTCACTTTTTAACGTGATAAATAATCCAGTATTAGCGAGATTATCCTGTGTGGCATGTCACCATCACCTCTTTCCGAGATCAGTGGCGCAGAGAGAGTTAAGCACTTTATTTGCTGAGTCAGAGCAGCTGCCTGCCCGCTGTGCTATCATAACAGAGCTTTATACTGCAGGGTAGAAAACAGGCAGATGAGCAGCAGACTGCCCTGACCTCACCGTTTACACCGCATGAGTCAGCTGGCCTTATGCATAAACAGCACAGACAAGCCAGCGATTACTTCCAGGAGAAGCAAACAGAGCACAGTGAGAGTGTTTTGTTGTACCTAGTAACCGCTGGGTAAGAGCCGAACAGCCCAGGAACTCCCATCTGACCGTCACATGAAGCGGCAGATCAGTTAAGTTTCCGCCAACTTGAGTTAAAGGGGAAGTCCAACATTTGTGGGAAATACAGTACAGATGACATGCATAGCTGTCCAGGCTTCTTGAAGGACATTCAAAGCGCTTCTTTGCAGCTTGTTCTCTGTCATGATGATTCCACGCTGCTCTAATGATGGTGGGGTTAGGACTAAATTTGGCTTAATCACGGTTAGGGCTGAACGATATATCGCATTTGCGATAATATCGCGACATGATCAAGTGCAATTTTCTAACCGCAAAGGCTGCGATTATACTCTGGACATGTCCAAATTCATGGGCTGCATCCTCCTGAGGCCACATTTGTAGACCGATTACGTCACAGCGACGTGCCGAAGGCTGTCCAAATTACTACCATATCCCAGAATTCATAGCGCGGCCCAGCCAAACTCCAGTTTCCAGCAATGGCGGCCGCTACTAAGTTTTAAAATTACTCATACTAATCTTTCAGGGTCACAAAATAAACTTTTAACATATTTTCAGGCGAGAAAGTAGTTGTGTAAACATCAAATATCTGCTCGGTTTATCAAGATATCCCATATTTGCAAAAGTGCTTCGACGTTTTCAGAGGCGTCTGCTACCCACCAGCTCGACAGCTAGCCGGGAGCTCGAGGGTTACTGATGCGGCCGAGAACGGCACAACTCCCGGCACATCATTTTCAGATCACCGCGGAGTTTCGCTGCTCGGGTTAAACGTAATATATAAGTCACTTAGACAACCTAAAAATGTTATTGTTGGGCTTTTTTCAGTGTTTTGTTTGTTCGTGAGTAAATCGGTTTGGCTGAGATTAAAGTTATTAGATTAGATAAAATAAAACTTTATTAATCCCCCGGGTGGGTTCCTCCTTGTTTTTCACACAGCTGACTAAACGTCAAACAGAAAACTTATTAAACAGAAGTATGAGACAGTCGAGAATTTACACCAGTGTCTGGTTATATTTTAGATAGCAAGAAGCAGACGGCCGAGTTTATTAAACTCCACCGAGACAGCGGTGACGCTAATCAGAACTAGCCTTCTGATTCAGAAGGCTAGACCGTCCAATTTCACGCCTTTAAACTTTAAAGGCGTGTTTGTGTGTGTGTTTATACAATTGCTATTATGTTTGCACTTTATGTGTAATGTTACTGACTGCAGAGATCAGTAAGATGTGTGTATTTTTTATTTATTAGTTTTATTTATTTAATATTATTTTTTAATTGAATGACTGTCTAGTAGTTCACAGATGTCGAAAAACTGAGTGTGGTAAAGCCACTGATTTTTTTTATGTATATTTCTGCAATCTGCACATTGTACTGACTTTCATTTTAATGTTTACACCAGGGTTCCTTGTCAGCACTTTATGCTCAGATGTTTGTAAGCTAAAAATAAACTATTGTGTATGTTCAAATATACTGTTGTGATTGAAGAAGTTAAATAAAAATGTCAGTCATCAATTCATGCATCACCTCATGTCATCATAACAGAGGTCTGTCTTCCAGGAAAGAACAGTTTAAAATTAATGTAATATAGTATTGGCCATACTATATGATGTATTGCTTGTCTTTGTTTAATAATACAGAAGACAAAGACCTTAAAAAATAATCGCATATCGCATCGCAATCGCAATATTGGGGCAAAAAATCGCAATTAGATTATTTTCCATAATCGTTCAGCCCTAATCACGGTATAAGACCAGTTTCAGTCCAGTTCTAGTGTAATCTGGCATATTTCTCTCTGTTCCCTTCCTTAAGACGGGCTTCTTGACAGCCTCCCTTACACTGTGACCATTTCTGCTGAGGCTTCATGAACAGCTGGATCAACCGAAGGGCCAGATGTGTCTCTCAGGCCTGTGTCAGGTCTTTGCAGGATTTTTTCCCCTTTAAGGACATGAATTTCAGATAATTGAACTTTTGTTTTTCCCAAAACATTGACTAACTTGCAGTTTCTATAGATTCAAATAAACAAATGGAACAAATTATGTTTTTGTAACATGGTGTACTTAGAGATAAAATTACTACACTCACACTTGTAGCTGCTGAAGGGACTTTTAATTAAAGGGGACCTGTAATGGTCACGAGCTGTCCAGGATGTCCCCCACTATGGTAGCTTGGAAAGGCTGCAGCCCCCTGTGACCCTGAATTGAATAAGCAGAAGAGATGGATGGATGGATGAGACATGAAGTTTTGAAAAATAAGACCAATGAATGTACAAGCAATCCCTTTGAGCCAAAAGCTCATGCTTCAAACAGTTTTGGGGGTTTTTCTCTCCCTGGCTCTCTATGATGGCATCAGTACCTGGTCAGCTCAAGCACAACAGCTCCACCCACCTGTTGTTCAGGTGTTGTTCAGTGAGCAGCAGTTGATCAGCAGCAAAACGAAAAACTTTCTTAAAGGGAGGGGTAAAGGTAGTAAAACAACCTTTCAGATAGAGGATGAACTGAGGTGCCACACAAAGGCCCAGTGTAAGACAAATAAAGATTATTTTGAATTTTAAATCAAGATAAACAGTTCTAATATAGTCCAAGAATAAATCATCATACATCTTTTGTCCATGTGAGCATTAAAAATGCTGTGGAAAGGCAGTGGGATGATCATGGATATCATGGAAACTGACCAGAATTCCTCCGTGGCAGAATAGACTCAGTTTACATGAAGAACTACTGAACAAAGATATGAACACTGAAAGAATTTAGCGGATTTCATAGGGTGTTTTCTTCTTATCATCATCAGGATCCAGAATGACTTTTCTTCTGCTTATCAAAATATTGAATGGCACATTCAGAGGAGGACACAGGAGGGCTAAATGTGTGGAAGGGTGTGGACTTCCTCTGAGCCCAAAACATGCGAAATAAAAGCAAAACCACTTTGGGCCGTAATACGCAAGAAAAAAACGGTATTACTGTTCCGTAAGTAAGGCAGCACGGTGGTTAGCACTGTCGCCGCACAGCAAGAAGGTCCTGAGTTCAATTCCAAAAGCCAAAAGACGCTATTATTCTAGTTTTTCTTTTTTTTTCTTTCTTTCTTTTCAGGCGTTTTTTATTACAAGCACAGAGTTGTTGTTTTTTCTGGCGATTCTTAAGAACAGTGGTAATATTTTTCAGGCTTTTCTTGAAATTAGGGACGGGTGTATCACGGGAAAGATGTGATCATTTAAGTCTAATAAACGAATAAACGCACCTGGATTCGTGCAGGACCCAGGATGCACAACGGACTCTGAGCTGAACACACCCCCTGTTCCTGCTGTGGGAGGAGGATGCAGTGACAAGGAGGGGTTCAAGTTCAATTAGGACAGCCCCCGAATAGTTTTCACACAAAGAGGAAAAGAGAGGAACAGAGTGAGTAGCTCCAGAACTAAACCTAAGACATGGCTTTAGTAGGCAGGTCGTGGCTGTTGCTCGTAGGCTTTATATTGTTTTATGTCATCTACCTGCTTTTCGGAGCCCTGATTTTCTCCACCATCGAGCGGCCGATGGAGGACAAGCTGCGACATGATATGGAAGTTCTGAAGAAGGAGTTTCTGAACCAGAGCTGCGTCAGCGCCGCGTCCCTCGAAAACTTTCTGCTCAAAGTGCTGGCGGCCAACAAGTACGGCGTCTTCCTCATCAGAAACGCCTCCGCTACCTCAAACTGGGACCTGGCATCGTCCATGTTCTTCGCTAACACTCTGGTCACCACTGTCGGTGAGTGCAAACAAAAGTGAAGAAAGTTTGGCGAGGAAACACCTGAGGGCGTTTTTGCGCACAGTGGAGCCTCGGCAGTGTTACGCGTTACCGTAAACTGCAAACAGGCTGAACCAAAGAAAGTCTGCAGTCCATTGAGGGGACGTCTGTGGCTTTAGTGTGATGAGGGAAACACAAAAACAATGCTGGGTTAAATGCAGGTGGCAGTTTTCTGGAGTTATGTTGCCACGTGTTATGGATGTTGTAGCTGTGACTCAAAGCTTGAGCTATTTAAGATCTAAACGCAAACCGATGTATCGACCTCAGGGGAGAAAAAAGTTTCCACTATACGTTGTTTCCTTTTAATCTGTAAATCTGTAAAATTCCCAAATCTGCGTGTAGATGAGGGAAATTCCCTCATCATGTGATTTATTTCTGGTCTTACTTTGAAAGTATGAAAGCAGGTATTTAAGAAAAGGGGAAATTGATTATCATAAATTGATTATCATACATCGGTGATGTTACCAAAATATTCGTGGGTCTTGTGCGATCTGAGCACCTGCTCGGTGTTCGGTATGTAGCAGCCTGACCTGGATGTTACAGGAAGTGAAGGTGAGAGCAGAATACATCACAGAGGTTTTTGTGGGACCAGCCAGGTTGTCCACACTGGGTTCTTTGTGGTGTTCTGCTGGCCTTGAACGACTCACTTACCTGCAGGCCCAAATATAAAGCACATTGCACCAAATCCTAGTTACTTAAGTGTTTGGTGATACGATTAGTTTAGTTGTTTATATATTTGCTTTGTTTTTCAGGCTTTAGGCTGGAGGGAAAATGGTATTCTGTACACGCAAAATTCATATCAGCGGTGTCCGTGTGTTGGAAATGGGCTTGGAGACTTTAAAGTCATAACTGGAGAGCTTATGACAGAACCAGAGTAGATACTGCTGCATGATGGGAAATGTAGGATCAGATCATTTCACATTAAAACAGAGGGTTTAGGCTTCCTCTTAAGTCCTGCTACTTTATGAGAGAAGTTAAGTGACAATGCAAGAATTTCATTACAAATAACCTTAAAATTTGGCAAATTATTCTATGGTGTCATTGCAATCACGGGAGTTAAATATACAATCATGTGAAAAAGAGTATTCAAAGGACTCTTGTTTCTTTAAAAAAAAAAGAAAAGAAAAGAAAACTAAGTGATTCAGTAACTTAAAGGTTTTCTGTATAATTAGCAGTCCCTCACATCTTTGTGAAGCCACCCACTCTGGGGCCTGTGGAGTCTCAGATGTAGTTGTTGGGCATTGCACAGTCTAACCTTGGGGTGAGTTTGCAGGGATGTTAACAATTCCACATGCTTCCTGGGAATCTGGTGAAATTGTTGACACAAATGCTCAAATGCTCTGACCAGATTGTGCAGAGACCAGTGAAAACTTCCTTTTTCACATGACTGTACAATATCAGTAGGTTTTCTGGTCCCAGGCTGGGGGAAAAAAAATTCATTGAAAACTTCCGCTGAAAAAAGGTTTGAGCAAAGATTGGTTCGATCCTTGTCTGGGCAGCTAAACATGGATTAACAAAATCCTGCATTTAAAAAGCCCTTCATTCTACACATTTCGTTTTATTTTTCATGCATTTTTACCAAATAGCTCCTCGTGTTGTCGAAAATATCCAGTGAGGGTTTGCTGTGGATACACAGTGTCATAAAACAACACCCTTGACATTTAATTAGACACACTGGGCCTCTGTGGGACGCTCTCAGCTGAGCCGCAGAGCTGTCTGTCGTTCAGAGGTACAAATTCACGCTCTGCTTCCAGAGCTTCTCAGCCGGTTTAGTTATTGCCATTAAAAATGCACATTTACCTACATTTTTTCAACACCCAGTAAAATGGTACAATGTGCACTTAATTTTATGTATTTCCTGTTTAAACAGGATGTTGAGGCAAAATGCAAAAGCAGTGCATGGTGGGCCTGCCAGCAAGGCATGTTCTGAGATGTTAAGTAACAGGAAGGAAAAATGTTTGTCACAACGTTCTCGTGTCTGTGATTAAAGCTGCAGTTTCAGCCACGTAATTAACCTCAGCTGAAAGAAAAATGACTAGAAAAACAAGCCAAGCCAGATGGGCGGTTTGTTATGAGATGGCATTCAGGTCATACTTTTTGTTTTGATTTTTAATTGCTGTGAAGTACAGTGCTGTGCAAAAGTCTCAAGCCTGTCCTTATTTCTTAATTTTGCCAGGAAAATGGGAATGCAATGTTTTATTGAAACCTGTGCAAACATAAATGTAAATTCAGTGCATAAAGCAAAAGCGGAGTTTGTACAATTCTGATGAACCTGAGAGTCAACATTCGGTCTGATCGCCTTTAATCGCCAGCACAGCCTGAACTCTCTTAGCCACGCTTTCTTGTAATTTCTTTAATTAGTCTCAGGATCAGTTCTTCAGGCTTCTTGGAGGACATTTAAAGCTCCTGTTTGGATATTTAGTGCTTATTTGCTCTATTCTGTCACGCTGCTCCACTAACTGCCACTCTATTCTCATGGTATTGCAGTTATCAGTTTGGGAAGAAAGAATTGTTATTCTCCACTCAGACCAGCTTATGTAAAATGATGGACTTTGGTGCTTACAGTTTCTTTAGCAACTGTTTTGCAAATCTCTGTGTTATAAAACACAGTGTATTGGTCCAGTCTCAGCTACACTGGCTTGTGGTATCCTACAGAACTAAAGTTAAAATACTCATATATATATATATATATAAAATCTTACTTGAACTTGTACAATGTTGCATATCTGACATTTTGTCTCCTCATAGTCCAACATGCCCTTTTAGCTCCTCCACTGCCAAACTGTAATCTGTTCAGTACTCCTGACAGAAAAATTGGGGATCCATCTGTTGCAGTTTTTGAATTTTTATATGTGGACAATTTATTTATTTATTTATTTATTTATTTATTTTTTTAAATTATGCATGTGAAGCCCTTTGAATCACCATATGTGATACACAGTAGAATTGAAATGCATTATGTTAAGGTCCAGGCGCTGATGGAGCCAACCTATGACTGATGGAGAAAAACACAATGGAAAACTAGCTTTGTGTGCTTTTTTTTGTACTGTTAGTGTGTTTGGAATGACTGTTTCCAGATGGCACTGCATGGTTGATAAAAGTCTGACGGTACTTTTCTGCATTCGTAATTCCATCAATTGTGACAAGATCGCCAACATCTGTGGCTGAAATGCAGATCTAAACCATGACAGAGTCTCCACTGTGTTTTACAGATAGGTTTTAAACACTCACTGCTGTGCCTCTGTATAGTGTAGGAACTGTGACAGATTTTCAGTCCAGATAACTGCCCCTCCCTGAGCCCGGTTCTGTTAAAAAGGAGCCTTCCTTCCCACTGTTAACTGATACTTGCTCAAAGGGGCTTGTTTGCTTGTTGGGATTTCTCTCTTTATTATTGTAGAGGCTCTATTTTACAATATAAAGCACCTCGGGGCAGCTGTTGTTGTGATTTACCGCTTTATGAATGAAATAAAATTGAATTGAATACTCAGGGTATTTCTGATGAGACTAGGGGTAGGACTCAGATTAACTCGTGACATGTTATTATCACGGTATGGTCAGACAATCCAGTGACTCTGTGATACATTGCAAAACAATTATGCACAGTATATCATGATATCTTTGTAACTGAAAAATAAATAAATACCCCAAAAAAGCTGGAATTATCTATCATTGCTGTATCTTTGTGCGAATTATCATTATTATTCAATATTAACATGGCAATATTGCCTCCCTTTGTGCTATACTTCAAAGATATTGCAGTATATTGCCACTGTCTCACACTAGCTTGTGATGTGGTGGCAAATCTGAATTAATGTTAAAGACATACTAGATACAAACCTGTACACTTAGATTTTAATTCTAGCTTTAAAGTTACAGAAAGAGTATGCATGTATCAATGACTAGAAAATAATGGGCGAAGGTCAAACTACAGAGCAAACGATGTGTCTGCTACGCCCTCATGTTTGAGTCTTCCCAGTGTCTCTGTGTGTATAACCAACCTAAAGAGTAAACTAACTGTTTAAGATAAAACTGTAAGAAATTAGCTGTCAAGTTGGCGACTTGAGCTTGACAGTTTTTGACGACTGTCACAATCAAACATCTGCAGCAGCTGTCTTCGTGCCGCTCTTATTGCACTGCTGCTCCGCTGTGTTGGCAAACTGCTGCGAAGGCGGTCACATTCACAGGCTTGCTGTTATAAATGACACTGGCGCATGATCGCTGAAGAAATGCAAATTCATGCATGAAGCAGAACAGAATGGCCCTTTGTGTTCAGCAGAGGCTGGGTGACACTTCCTTAAATGGTGTAACGTGTTTAGCTGCGTTATGATCTCACTGAGTTTTTTTTAACATGCCGGTACTCAATTCAAGGCAAAAAGAGGAAGCAGCAGATGCACTTAGATAGTGAAATTTATAGTCTCTCACTCCAACAAGTATGTTGAGTAGAAGGAACAATAGTTTGTTTGTTTTTTTACGATCAGTGGACATTTTGGGGAGTAATTAAAAAAAAAAAAATTTCAACCTGCTTTACCACACACCACGTCTAGATTTAAGCTTTAGTGACTGACATGTGTCCCTAACAGCAGGGAGAAAACCTCCAGCTCATGTTCTTTGTAATGTTTGTCAGTGTCACTGTTGAACTTTTGGACAGAGCAAAGGTGGGAGGGGGACTTACTAAAAAGTCTGCAGGCAGCTAACAGCTGATGAGCCGGTATAGCTGGGACCGAGTGGATGAAATGTTACACTGCACATTGGATAAATGGCATATTGTCAGATTTTAAACGCCAAACAACAGCTTCCATGTGATTTTACATGCCTTCTAGTCAGAGGCTGACATCATTGATCAAACACTCTGCGCACACACCCAGAGACGCAACACTTACTATAGGGACACAAAAGCATTGAAGATAAGAGCAGAAATGACAAGGACAAAGTGACCAGGAACACAAACTACTAAGGTGTGACAGAAAGATGGCCACAGATCTACATCAAAACTGCAGCGCTATCAAGAAGCTACCAAAAAAAGGAGCGAGGTGCTAATAACTGTGCAATGATCATAAAACATGGAAAACGATCACAAAGAGAAGCAAAATTTTCAATTTCCCAAATCCATTTTACAGGGCGATACTTTTTACCCTGATTTGTTTACATTCTTGATTCAGTCTTCTAATGTTTGTGTGTGTATATATGCAATACAAACAACACAAAGAACAGTAGCTCCACACTAAGACAGGCCTGTAAGCTCCTGTGTTTTGCTGGTTTTAAAAAAGTATGAGAAACGTTATCTCCGACCATGCCATGGCTTTAAATATGCATGTGACAAATAAAGAACCTTGAACTTGAACTTGAAATGTATTTGTCTTATCTAATTTTGTGTACCCTTTGCACTGAATATGCCCCTGGATAGAAACTTTAGTTCAGATAATCTCACTGAGGCTCTAAGTGGAGCTTTGGTAGTGTCAGAGGCATAACAGGGTAAAAGGGTGTTAATTCAATGTAATCTATTTGTGACAACTACTGAAGTGACAACTGCAAAGTCAGATCAAAGCCAAATACATCAAACCAACGGGCAATATCAGCACTGGGCATCATCGTGTGGAGCGGTCTGCTTCGGTCAGAGTGATGCAGATTTCATCAGCAGAGATAAACGGTTCCATGTGTCCGTTATCAAGCCCTCCAGTTTACACTAAAAGTGGGAAATGGTACTTTCTATGGTATTTGCTGCTGTCTGGATGAGTATAGTCCACTGCATATGTGTGCGCGTGTGTGTGTAACGTCACAGTAACTTTAGCTACATCTGCCTTGAACCTGTGCTTGCTTTGAAAGAGAGCTCACGCTGAACTCTGTTAAACGCCCGAAGGCTTCGGTTTAACTGACAGGAGATTGTGTCGTCATCTCAGCTGCTCTGTAGTCAAAGTGACATCAAATCTTTAGTTTGTGAAACACGTCATGTTTTTAAAGCATGAGTTCACGACCCCCTAGAAAACAAAGGCTGTGCTCGTTCTTAGCGTGCACATCAACATTGTCTCATCAACATTGTGACCACGTTCACGCTGCAGACAGCAGACCAGTCTGTGGCAATAGAAACATTTGCCCAGGTTTTTGTAGTCGTACACTTTACACACAGCTCATGTCCTTTGGAGATGATTTTGACAAAGACAGCTTTGTACTTTGAACACCCGGCAGCACCTTTGTAAACACATCATCCAAATGTGGCCAGTGATTTGGATAACGTTATTATGGCAGGACTGGATAATAATGTTTTCTTTATTACTCAGGAATGTTTGTGTCATTCTTTTACAGGCTAAAAATACTATTTAAATAAATGCAGGCAGAATTCAGACTTTTTCTCAAACAGCTGTAATTTAAAGGGCTACAGATGTTCTGCACAGGCGGCGGGCTGGATGGTTGTTTTATAGCTCCATTTTAAAATGAAAGCTGTTTTCTGGCGTTTGTGTAGTAACCTAATGTTTTGTGATCACATACAGCAGATGGTGTGCTGTTTGCACAAACCAAATATAAAGGAACTTCCTAACCCCCACCCCGGCGGATTATTTACATATATATTTACACTGTATAAACAGTTTTACAGGATACAGTCCTTTCTGGTCTTATCTTTCTCTGGTCAGTACTCTGTGCGTCAGTGTTTTCAGTCTGAGGTACTTTTAACTGCACTCAGCTGTTGTTTTCGTTCCTATCCTTTGTGTTGCTGTAAAGCTTTTATATCACGCCACCAGGTTAAAGCTCCAGCAGAAGATTCATTTGCAGTAGTTTCACTTCTGCTGGTAGATAATCCCTGTAGGCAGTTGTGACAGATCCTCAGTGAGTTGCTTATGCTGGAGTCTGAATTTTATTTTCTTCCTACCAGCACTGGTACCCTGACATTGACTAAAGCTGCTGTTTTTCTGTAGCTTCAAGTTAAAAAGTCTGGGGCAAATTACGTGCTGCTGTTGCAGCCAATAACTCTACCTGACTCTGTAACATCAGTGTGCTCATTAGCACATTAATCTATTTTTATGCTCTACAGCTGTCCAGTAACTCATTAATGTTATAATGCTCCATTTTTGCTAGAAAGCTTTGGAGCTGTATTGACTTGAGTGCTGATGATCAATGTGGAGGCTGCTGATTTGACTGCATTATACTGTTTATATATTGTTTTTGTGCATCTGAGTTATATCAGTAAGGACAAAATACATAAGATCCCTTTTTTGTAATCCAATACAGTTCAACAGCACCAGAAATAGCAGCTTGCAAAATCACAATACAGCTCAAATATTTTAAAGTGTTACATTAATGTTTTTAATTAAATTACATTTAGATTTATTGAATGACTCTCGTAAAGAAAAAGCACAACAATTTCTATCATCTCATCTAATTTCCCACTTCCTCTAAAACTTGTCATGTTGCTGTTCCTCCAGGTTATGGTCAATCCACTCCTCTGTCTGACACTGGGAAAGCTTTCTCCATCTTCTACGCCTTGTTAGGAGTTCCCTTTACCATGCTGGTGCTCACCGCCTGTGTCCAGAGGCTCCTGTACCCTCTGGTCCTCGCTCCGGTGAGCCTGCTTCAGAGATCAGGCCTGGAGCCTCGGCCCGCCACTGCTGTCCACTTTGTGTTGCTGCTGTTTCTGGTGGTGCTGTGCTTTTTTGTGGTGCCAGCAGCCATCTTCACCAAGTTGGAGGAGTCCTGGAGCTTTTTGGATGGCGTCTACTTCTGTTTCATCTCTCTGTGCACCATTGGACTGGGGGATTTTGTGCCAGGGATGCAGCCAGAGCAGAAGTATAGGACACTGTATCTTGGTGCTGTCATGGGTGAGTCCGTTTGTTTGTAGACTAGAAATGCATTCATCCAGTGCACTCAATTAGAGTGCAGCCACGGGCTGAACCAGCTTACAGCTCAGATAAACCACATTGTTAAAGTAATTTTTGGCTCTTTTTCTTACAGGCGGGGGACTTGCTTCTAATCAAACCGATGTTACATTACTTTCACAGACACAGATTTTCTCATTGATCATGTCAGACTTGCCTGTTATTAAAACATAACGCATTAACGCTTAACAATTCATGTATAATTTCTGTGTAAGGGGCTCAGGTCAAATTTGAGTTAGGACACAGAGTTAGGAAAGTTGGCTTAGAAAAAGAGAAATGAATCTGTAATATCATCAGATCGGCCAGATTCTAACATAAAATAATAATGGAAAAAAACAAAAACTGATGTGAATCCACTTAGTATACTGCTGATAACCACAGTTAGGAGGAAGCAGACTAAGGTTAAGTTAAGCTAATAGAAAGCTAATTTTGTAATGACACAGACAAATTCTTTGTGTACAGATGAACATAATCTGATTCTGAAAAAATCAAACAAAGAGCTGAAAACTGCAGCTCATCTAGTGGCCACAAGAAGATCATTCCTAACAGCAGATGATATCAAGATGATTATCTTGATCAAGACTATATTTCTATCAGCTGTGCACCCCTTATTACTTGGCACTGATTAGCAGACACTACTACAATTTAGCTCTAGTCTGTAACGTATTACTCCACCTTTTCATCCAAATACGGTCACCTCTGGCTGTGAGGAGCGAGGTTTTAAGATGCTGAATTCAAAACTAATATTTGGTGCTATGGCAACTGCTTCAATCTTTCATTTATGGTCTGAAAGTGAAGCTTTTATTTGGTTTGGATTTTATGCTAACACAGATGAAGTGCAAGCTGTCCAACTATGTTTTAAGTGGATTTATTCTATCCAAAGTTGCTCGCTGATCCACTTCACTTTAGTGGATCAACTTATGTGGAAGTCATTAGTAACGACATGGCCCTGAAGTCACAGTCCCAGGCTAACACACCTCTTCTTTAAGACTGCTTATCTGTATTTTTGAGAAGAAGGTGTTGTCTCATCATGTCCCAGAGCACAGCAGAGCTCATATCAGTGCATGTTTAAGCTCAGAGTCGGGTCTTACAAACATGCTTTAAAATTGCATACCACCATTTTTAATCTTAGTCCTAATCTCACAGTAAATGTATCATAAATAAGTAAAAGCAACCTTCTGAGTTGGGGTTCAGTGCTTAGGTGACTATATTCATGTCTGAAATTTCTGTATAAAAACTTGCATGTGCACGAGGATATGCGTGCCTGTGATGCCGCACACAGTCCAGCCAAAATTTTAACTCTGCTTTAAAATTTTGCACAGTAGTATGCTAAGAATAGGGTGAAATGAAATACACAAAGAGAGGTGGGGAAGAAGGTAATCATGGATAGAATAATACATCCAGTACAGTGTGCTTTGAATGTGAACCTTTTATTTACTGGAAAATCTCCACGCATTGTTTGAACTGTGGTGACTAAAGATGAGTAAATACATGGGAGCAACCAGGTTTTTAACCTGGACAGCTCCTGTAACTAACCACCAAACACACTGTATGTGACCTGTGACTTGCACTAAAAAGAAAAGGTATCATTTATTTACCTCTAACATAAATTAAAATAAAACATTAAATTTGTTCCAGCATGATAGAAAGCCGGTTGTTTCATGGTGTTTGTGCTTTGATGTTGATGATGGCTAAGAATATAGCTGAAACTCCACTGCACCTGTGGGTGTGGTAGCAATGGTTGATAACCTGGGTACATGGCACACGCCGAGGTTGCTGTGGTTTGCTTGTGAGGGTCACACGTAGCTGCTACATGCCTGCAGAGCTGTAAAGGGGAGCAGGTCCACCACAATATCTGAAACACCTGCAGAAGCACAGAGTGAGAGGAGGGCGGTCTTTCCAAAAATCATTAAAGAGAGAAGTACTGGGGGCCGAAAAGTTGATAGTATTTTTTTAAAAAGAGAACTGGATTCAATGCAATGAAAGGAACTGCATGAGATGCATTGAGATCTGTGAGTGTAGAACATATTGGCAATATGTTCTACACTCACAGATAATTAAAATCTCTTGAATCTTTTTTTGTCCTGCTGCTCTGACAGAAGTTGACCTTTGTGGCTTTGTCTTCATTCTCACCTCTGATGTGAGAAGTAACACCTCTCGCTGCCTTTTTCTCGCTACCAAGTCAGGGTTGACAGGTTGGCGGTTCCTCATAAATTGTAAATTGAAGTTCACTCTTCTGTGTAGCTCGTTTGAAGTTGAGCTGACTTTGAGGAGAATCGCACAAAAACAAAATAAAGTGATATCTGACTTTGACGTTTGTTCTTCGGTAAGTGCAACAGCACTCAGACTGTGAAGTCGGGCGTAAGTGCTTAGATCAATCATCGGCTGTAATTATAGCCCACGTAACCCCGGAAGACCTTTTTGTTTAGTGGTATATAGACATCCATGTCCATGCCAAGCATAGGAAACAAAGAGCTCTTGTCTTCAGGATGGAGTTGAATTGAAATCTATTATTCTATGCGTGCATTTTTTTTCTTGTGACCCAATGAAATAAAAGTTAATTTAGGTAATGCTATAAAAATGACAGATAAATGCTCACAGGTGTTTGAAGGTTACTTATGAGCATTAAGACTGCCTCGCCTTCTGGAGGGTTTTCATTTCTCTGACTTTGACCAACATCTCCCAATTGTGTCTGAAAATCGCTGTAATTATTGGGATAATTATGAACTCTGGTGCATGCATTCAAATCCTTTTCATTCTGCACCAACACTCGCCATACTTTACAGTGCAGCTAAAATAAGGAGGTGACTGTGGTGATCAATACACACTTAACATCTGCATGTTAAGGCTCTCTGAGCATTTTAACAGGCTGATGTTAACAGTTATCAGTTAAAGTCGAGCTTCTAAACTGTTTGTTTTATTAGTAAATGAAGACTGTGCTCTTTATAGAGTGCATTTCCATAACATGTTTATTAGTGTATGATATTATGGAAGGGGTATTTGTGAGAGGGCTGCACTAATAAGCTTATAAAGAGATAATTATGAGCAGAATTGAGTTCTGTCACGACAGTCCCCGTTTCTCAATTGCCCACCGCTGTGTAGGAGGGTATTCCCATATGAGTCAAATGTGCATGTGTGCGTCGTGTTTAAAACCTTACTTAGATGCCCGTCTGTTATTTCTGGCAATCAAAAAAACTCTGTTATCACATGATGGAGGTTATTTCCATAGTCGGCTGTTGTTGTTCAGCTTCTTTGTGGGCTTCCTTTCGGTAATCGAGTCAGAGCTGGAATGACCTTTGTGTCTAAAAGCAGGCTTGCTGTTTGTTTGTTTTTTTCTGTGGGCTCGGTCAGAGTGAATATCTACAGTGAATATCTGACAGACACACACTGGGATGAATGAGCTCTGCTGTTTACAGGATTGAGAGAATGCAGCATTTCACACAGTTTCTTTAATTTTCCTCAGAGCCCTCCAGCAACTTAACTAGGAAGGAAAATTCACCCTGTAGTACTTTAACTCCTTTGATCTCACCTGTTAACGTGTTTCATTTTGATGAGGAGCTCAGGAGCTCTGCTGAAAGCTGTGTTTTCTTTCGTGTTGCCCACAGCTAATCCCTTGACTTCAGGTTGGAAGGAGGCCGAGTGGAGTAGCTCACAGGGACCGGCGATGTTGCTCTCTTGTCCCTCAGGCTGCTTTATATAACAGTGTAGGTCGAGTCAGATTAACCCAAACAGCCCCTGGTGGTTCTGGAGAGGATTAGTGACAGACTGCAGCCTGATGCATTGTTCCTCAGCCGAAGTGCTGTGTGGTAAAATTGAAAAGGAACCTATTTTGAAAACTGAAAAACTACTTTAGCTCCTCTTCCTTCTAAATATGCTGTCATGGTTATGCATTGGTAGCAGTGTAGGTGCTTTGAAGAGCGTTGCAGACCTACGTTTGCATGCTATAGGACTGTGTTCTGTCACTTTACATTTGCCGTTTGTATACAACTATATATATTTATGTATAACTCAGAAAATAATGCAGATGTGGTAAATGAGAGTAGGTAATCTTCTGGACAGGGTGCTTAAGCAGTTTTCTGTTAGCAAAGACGTTTCTATCATTTTCAGTCGTCGTGCCATTTTCTTGAGCATTATGAGAATTATGAGTTTTCCATCGCTCCTGCTGATGGTATTTAAGTCATTCTTTGCAGGATTGTGTGAAATTAAGGTTGAATGCAATACGTACAATGAAGTTTACTATAAAGCTATGCTATTTAAAGGCTTCAGACATGTTGAAACGTATTTTGTACAGTTGAATACATCAGTTTTTGCTAACTTATTCTGTGTGTGCGTGTGTGTGCGTGCCTTTCCAAATCATGTCCAATCGACTGGTCGACTGCAGTCAAGTTGTAGAAACGATGTTCTAGAGCAAACAAAACCTTAGTTTGGCCTAATACCCTCATACTTGGGTGTCAGGCATGTCCAAGTAGGAGGAAATCCTGGGACAGACCCAGGACATGCTGGATAAATATGCACCTTGGTTAGTTGAAGAAGAACAACCTTGTTAACCTTATGCACAGGTTGCCTGGTGGGAGACAAACTTTCTCCAAACAGTCACGGTGACTGACTGGAATCGCTCTCTGATTTGTGACTGTTTGCAAGTAATTGCTGTCTACTTTAAAAACAGATTGATTCCCAGTATGTTGGCAATCAGTCTGAGTTAGTTTGCACCAATAAGCACAACCTTTTGGCAACTTATACCAATAACATCTATAATCACAAACTGATCGTAGCTGCCAGCTTGACCCTATTAACTTGCAAACTGAAGAGACTGATCGCTGCCTAAGTAAGAACAAGTCAAAAAAACTCGCCAACTGCTGCAGGGCTCTTCCACTGCACTGCAAATAAATACCCGGGAATCCCCGAACCTAAAAAACAAGTCTTGCTAGCCTTTAAATAAAACTACCATAACCTGAATGACTGGCAACCTACACAGATACAGTGAGAGGTAAATCTTCTGGGAAGTTTGGAGTTTAAACCAATCTTAAACTCATCACCAGCTGCTGTTTTTAACCATGATGAGTTTTATAGTCTGTGAGAACAAGATTCAAACTCCTAGTCAGACTAATTCATATGAAACATGCGTTACATTTGTAACATCGAATGATGTTTTCTTAGAGCTGGCCTGCTTGTGCTGTGAGTGACTGCTGCTCATGGCCTGAACTCCGCTTAATGCACACATTACACAGTAAAACCACACGGATTTCTTTAAGGCACTCGCAAGAATCAGAGCAGAAGTAACAAAGGTTGAGATTTTATTTTCACCTTTGCCACCTTGGGGGCACTTTTGTTCTCCTTTTGGTTAAATGAATGTTTAAAAATTGGTTGTTAGTCAAGTGTATTCGGACTTATTTTCTCTTTACCAGCTACATGAGTTTGTAAGTTTCTTGCTTGTCTAAGATCATAAAGTAACCATGCATCTTTGTAGTATTTATTTTTAATTAATACCAACAAATAATATACTTTAAATTCTGCACATAATGCACCACACAGCTATTTGTGGTTGCATGTACTGGTAGTGTACCAATGCCTAAAAGCTGTAAAGAGCTTTAACATTTTCATAACCTGCTGGTTTTCATAAGCTGATAGATTTAGTATCACACCTGCTGCAGTATTGCTTTTTCCAACCTCAGTGTTGCATAATAAACAGATCACCAGCACAGTCAAAGAGAGAATACCTACATGTGGTTTTATGTGGTATTTGGAGCCACAGCAGAAAGGCTGAAACATTTATCGAAATTAATCACCAGTCAAATTCTGTTAAATATCCTTGCATTTAAAAAAATCTATCCCTTCCCTCCTGGCTTCTCTCTCTCTGTCTCCAGTGTACCTGTTCTTGGGTCTGATGATGATGTACCTCTTGCTACGCACCTTCCACAAGATGTCTGATGTGCATGGCCTGACTACCATGCTACAGCTGCCTCGCTGTGAAGATTCTGACCCGGATGAGGACAGAGAGCCCATCGTGGATCACGGCGAGAGTCCCCAGAGGCAGACAGAAAAGGGTGCCAGCAATCACCTTGAGCCGGGATCACAGGTGTCCTACAACACCATCAACAGGGGCTGAGCTGTGAGGACGGAGAGAAAAGGGAAAGAAGCTCCATCTCTCACAAATCCTTACGTCTTGAACCACTGATGGAACATGAGGACTTGGTGGGCTGATTCTGAATTCTTTTCTTTTTTTTCCTTCTTCTTGTTTATTTTCAACTCATTTAAAAAAATCCATTGGAGGAAACATTAAGGAGGATTGAGATGAGTTTCAGGATTGAGTATTTGAGAAATAGAGGGCCACCAAAGAGTTTAGGAGTGGGTATTGCACCTCGTGTTGCACACAGGAACAGATTCTCCCAACCAGGGCTAAAAGGAAAACATCTCCCTCTGACACACCAGTGTAACTGTGCTGTTTACAGTCAGGATTGCACATGATGGGCTTCGGCCTAAAACTTCTGATACAGTTTAGTTGTTGTTGTTGTTTTTGTTTGTTTTTTTTTACCTTTTTTGTTTCCTCTTTGGTCTTCTTGCTTTTCTGCGACAGGTTTGTCTCACTGACAAACAAATATTGTCTTTAATGTATTTGTGCTGAAGCTGAATATTTTACATTTTTATGTGGGTGCATTCATTGTTTATCTCCTTATTCTTCTTCCTGGTCAAAACACCTCCCACCTATTCATCCATCTATGTTCATAGCACTGTCAGACTTGAGCTAGTTTGAACCTTTCTATCTTTACACCACAAATGATCACAACTGCAATAAATTAAACTTATTAAAGCTTGAGATCATTACCTCAGATTGAGTATTTGAAGCAGCAGGAGCGTTAAGGGGAATCTTATTTAATCAGACATTGTTTAAGTAGTCGTTTTTATGTGGGTAGGTCATGAAGAGCAAGGAAGCCACAGATGAGCAGTTTACCTCCTGCTTTATGCTGCTGCCCCCTAGCGTCTGCCTGTATGTAATGCAACATTGATAATTATGTCTTTAAATGTTCAACATAAGAATGGAGGGAGTGAACAAAGGATGAAGAAAAGAAAATGACACCAGATAAATAAAACTGAGCGTTTAATTGTGGTGAATAATTTTAAGAGAGAACCAAATTTTCAAACAAAAACCTGTCCACATCTGTGACTTCAAACATCTGGAATGGTGTCCATCAGAGAAACACTTGAAATGCACTTTAATAGTAAAACTGATGTGAACAGTAAAGTTAAAAGTAGTGAAGTTATCCGATACTGTAAAATAAGTTGTGTGTGTGTTGTAGTGTAGTAAAATGTAGCTTGCATTCACTATGAAAAGTTGTAAATTAAAGAAACTTTGTAATATGTTGCCATGTTTGTCTTTTTATTCTTCAATTCACAGCATTTGTACCTTTTCAGAATCTTAAAATGTTACATATAAGAACTGTAGAAGTTACAAAAAAAACCCTCAAGTCATTATTTAAAGGATAACAACTGATTCTTATTTTGCCTTACTGTTACAAGGTTGGGTGCTACTAAATGAGGGTGATGTTTAAAAGCTTTACGTGTGTAACGGTGCAAGATTAATATGTGCAAATAATGAGCTAAAAGCTGTTTTGTGTTGTCTGCTGTTCAACCCTGTTTTTTAAGGGACAGCCAATCAAAAACCAAATCATCTGACTTAAGGTAGATGAGTTAAAGCAGGAGTGGGGAACTCCAGGCCTCAAGGGATGGTGGCCTGCAGGTGTTAGATGTGTCCTTAATCCAACATGGCTGATTTAAATGGCTAAATTACCTCCTCAACATGTCTTGAAGTGCTCCAGAGGCCTGGTAATCAACTAATCCTTTGATTCGGGTGTATTGACCCAGGATGATATCTAAAACCTGCAGGACACCAGCCCTTGAAGTCTGGAGTTCCGCCACCCTTGTGTTAAAGCAACTGAGCGTTTGCACCAAAGCCTAGAATAAGGTAAGTTTATTTTTGACCTGAGAGTCATGCAAAGCTATTTTAGTAAAGGTCAAAGTGGAAAATATGATGCTGGAAATGAAAATATCAGGTCTACTTTAATGCCCAACTAGTTTCATTTCAACTGTTTCACTCAGAGTTTAAGTGAGAGCAAAGCCAAACATTGGATTTGTGCCAGTTTCCTTTTGGGTATAGTGTGTGTTTTACTGAAGTGTGTGAATGCATTAGAATCCATTTTAAGTTCAGTTACTGGTATGCTGAACTGGTAGTTGGCCAGCTTACATAATCTTATTTCCATGTGCATTCATGGGGCCACTTTGTACCGTAAACCTGCTCATCTGCTTGTTCATGCAAATATCAGCCAATCGCACGGCAGCAGCTCGATGCGTTAAGGCACGGGTGTCAAACTCCAGCCCTCGAGGGCCGGTGTCCTGAAACTTTTAAATGTGTCCCTGCTGCAACACACCTGAATAAAATTAGGTCTAGACTGTAGAGTCTTGACTGCATGCTGAGGTGGCAATTCGGGCATTTGATTCACATTACAGCAGGTCATGAGTGAATGAACATGGATAAAAGTACATTTTTCCAAACACTTATAGTTAGAGGTTGCCCCCTCAGCATGCAGTCAAGGTCTATAGTCTTACTAATGACCTAATTTATTCAGATGTGTTGCAGCAGGGACACATTTAAGTTTCAGGACACTGGCCCTCAAGGGCTGGAGTTCGATACCCTGCATCAAGGCATGTAGACGAGGTTATAGTGACCTGCTGAAGTTCAAGCATGAGAATATGGAACAAAAGATTCAAGAGACTTTGAATGTTGTGTGGTTGTTGGTGTCGGACATTTGCCTGCTAGTATCAACTGAGGGCATTTAAACACCACAGCCTGAGTATTGTCGCTTATGTCCAAACTGGTTTCTTTATGACAACAAGTTCCCTGCACTCTTACACAAGTTTAACATAAAAAAAACTCTGGTATGTGATGCACAAAGATAATGAAATTAGAGTCTTTTTTTTTCTTTACACAGTTGCATATTTTATTACAAAACATCAGTACAGGTAAACAGGTTGTCAAAAATACACAGTATCTGGGCATTCTGCCCTACACTTTAAAACATCTTACAAATCTCTAAAGCGTAGAGGAAAAAAGTAAATAAAATAACTGCCATGACGGTATTTTAATATACCATTAGTAATATGTCAGTGTGATACGATAATAAATTACTCACTGTTGACAAAACGAGTCATTCATAAATATTTTGGAGTTGCAAGCCAGCTACTCAGAAAGGACGTATGCATAGAAAGCAACTTCAATACATAACCTGGATATAAAAATACAAAAACCAGCACTTGGGGTGCTTCCTCAAACATTTCATCCCGTCGGGTATTTTAGCAAAGTTGGTATAAATTCCTACATGTTCCTACAGTAACATCTAACAGAACTGAAAATGAACTTGTTCCCTGAAATGTCACCTTTTCTAAAATAAATACTGTTAGTTGAACAAACTTATGAATCCATATTATGACAAAACTGCCACAAAAGAAACCACTGAGAAAGTGAAGCCTGCTAAAACTGGCAGAAACTGACCTGATTCATGAACTGCTCACAGCGTGGAAGTCAGCACCATCTGGACTCAATCACCTGATCAATAATACATCTGAACAACAAAGTGCTGTTGCATAACGGCTGCAGATACCCGAGGTGACGTGACCAGTGGCTTTGGACTGTCACGCTTGAGTGGGTGAGGATGCTTTGTATATCATCACAGTACTGTAAAGGCTCTAAAACATCTTTTTAAAGGAAAAAAAGAAAAACTAAAATACAACAGTGCACAGAGCGGTTCACAACCACCATCTGTCACATCATTTCCTGAGCCACAGCTGCACTCAGGAAACTCTTCAGACGAGACTAATTCTGCTTTCACGCTTTTCAGTCTCTGCGTGAAACGCCAAAATCCACCAAACGCGGTAACTATTTTGTTAATGAACTAAATGCTGTTTCTGTGAACATCTTTTAGCCAATCCACCCGATCAATACTTTTGATGATAATCTTTGATTCCTGCCCATTTTTACTGTTTGAAATCCTGACATTAATAAAAAAAAGAGGTTAAGTGATTTCTCTACTGAAGATTTGACCTATAACATTAGTGTTTCAGCCATCCTCTCCATCCAATATCAGTCAAATCAAATCTCAGAGCTCACACTTTACATTTGTGGTAACAAGGAGTTGTCTCATGTGCTGCCCTGACAGTCAAATCGCTGCATGGATGAACACCAGTGCATGACTGAAAGCTGCCTTTTCTTACATCCACACTAACACTTTTTAAATGAAAATGATCTCCGTTCTGATTGTTTTAGCAGTTTTTATAAATCTCTCCAAACCAGTGGTTCTCAAACTTTTTATGGCATACCCCACTTCAGAAGCCAAAAAAAAACACCCCAATCCCTAACAAATAACAAAAGGGGGGGAAAAAAGTTGGATTTTACTTATACAAGGTGCATATCATCAGTGCAACAGCATCAAACGTATTCCTCCACCCAACAAAGGGGAAAAAAAAACATCAGTTTCATTAGAATTTTTCACCCTGTTGTCAATGCCACGCAGTTTGAGAACCACTCGTCTAAACTAGCATGCTGACTGCTCAGGTAAACTGAGCAAGCCTGCGTCGGTGTAAAGAGAAAGAAGGCACACCGAGGACTAATGCAAATCTTAAAATGGTCCTTTAAAAGGAAAAAGATCTCCGTGCAGACACGCGTTTCTGACACATTAGAAAACAAGCATGTCTGCCTGCTCCATCACCGCCGACCATTAAAAAAAATAATCCAAGCTCAGACTGCATTTTTAAAAACTCTCAGTGTTAGGCGTCTTCTATAGCGGTGTGATTGTTAGGTCCAAACACAGTTAAGGTTACAGTTTAAAACTAAATTGTATTAATGTGGATGTACCCAGAGCTTTACTGAAAACACAGTAGCTCACACATGCACTGCAGGCCTGAATGTCCTCAACATTAACTGGCAGAGCTGTGCTGAGACAGTGCACAGACCTTTACCTGTCCCCGCGGTTAAAGGCTGTGTAATGATCGACAGAGGACAGAGCAGACGGCAAGTGAAGGGTGTTCATGCACGCAAGCCGTTTTTATAAACTCTACCAGAGTTTATGATAAAGATGCTCGAGCTAATTCCTTCCCCTCACAAGATTTTGATAAGAGACTGAAGCAGATGCTGGTGGAGAGTGAAGATGGGTACATCAGACTTGGATTGAGGGGGAGGGTTTATGCTTCTGCCCCCTCGGGATCATCATTAGACTGCGAAGTAATGTACAAACCATTAATTTGTACTTAAAATGGATTAAATCCATAATTGTTATTTTTCTCAGTGTTGTACAGACACCTTAAAGTCCAGTGAGGTGATTTCTTTCCTCCTCTTTTTTAACATTAGTCCAGCGACTTATTTGTCCTGTTTGCACATTTTTAAAAAAGCTTGTGCACACAGGATTTTAATAAAAGAAAGAAAGAACCTTTACAGGACTTTAGGAGCGCTGTAGTTTTGTGTAAAGGATAGCTGAATTTAAAAATTCATACACAAAAATAACAACATCAAAATTCTTAAATGAGGGCCACATTTCACAAAATGTTTTTTTTAAAACAAGTAGTCGCTCCACAGTTAACCCAAAGATACTGTTTTAAAGGCGGTCGACAGCTCTTAGGGGGCTTACAACAGTCACTATACATAATAAGTGTTGCCTTGTATTCATCATGCCAACTGGCCAATCAGAGCAGGCTGGGCATTTTGGGAGGTGGGTGTTATAGAGTGTGGTGAGAAAGGGGAGTGGGGGGAGAAAGGTGGCAGGTACATAAACAGGTCATCCCCAGCTGTGTGTCCACCTTCAGTGCTTCTGTGCCCAATCACTCCCATGTCTATGTCTACCAGGGATGTGTCTATATCCTGGAACAAGTCCTCCACAGTGAAATCCCCAAGGTAGCTGGACCTCATTACCTCCATGCTGCCGTCTTCCTGCTGCTCCCTGCAGTCACCGGGATCTCTGAGACCGTGATTTACCAAGGCCACGCTTCCCTCATAGGGCTTGGACATGTTCTCCAAGGGCCTGAGGGGTATCCGTGGAGGTGGCTGAGGATTCCCGTCTATAGTAGAGTCCAGTGCGGCAAGAATAGAGGAAATGACAGCTGAAAGAGATGAATCAGTATCAGTGGACATCGATCCCCAGTCCTCATCATCCTCTATACTGATATGGAAATTTGATTCACTCGAGTAGTTTGTCTTTTCAGTAGAATTTGGTGAGTAATTTAAGGAAACCATGGGGCAGGTGGCCAGAGCTGAGCAGCTGTCAACCGTTACAGCAGAATGACGTTTTGCTGCAGCGGCAATACTTGCTGTCAGTGCAGATGAAGCAATACCTGGAGGTTCTGACACCTCCACGTTGACTGATGGTACCATAGACATCTGCAGGCTGATCTGCCGCAGGGTGTTGGCTATCAGGACGGACCGTCGCAGGCTGGGCTCACGTAGCTGCTGGGAGAACTGATACTTGTTGAGGGAAACTGTGAGCAGAAACTGCTGCTGGCTCTCCCAGGTGGGAGCTCTGTAGTCTGAAGCCTCCTCCTCTATGGATAGTTTGCGCTTCTGCCCCTTCGGCATCATCATCGTCATTAAGCTGCAAAATAAGGCACAAATGTTACTGGGTTGTAATAAATATATCACAGGTCATATTTTGTGGTTTTTACATTTAGAATCACTTGAATTCAAAAACTGAAGCTGCAAAAGAATAATATCAAAATGCTGCAACCACCAACAAAGTAATCGACCAGCATTCATCAATAAAAAAAGAACTACAGGATTTTGTTTTAGTTTGGGGGCTGTGGTAAGCATTTATTTATTATAATGTATTTTAAATTAAAAAAGGTACAATTGAGGACCAGATATATGGTCTAAGACAGTAAATATTTAGAGAAATTAGTAGGATTTTTGTGAAGATTGAATTTCACTAACAGAGACTATTTAGACCAGGGATGCCAAGTTCATTATGGTTGTGAGCCACGTTGATCTTAAATGGGCCGAGCCAGCGAAACTCTTCCTTCTGTAGAAGTGAAGATATTTAACTAGACGTTTAATGTAAGAAAAAGAAGTGACATTTCAACCAGCACGCCTCCCCTCAGCTTTTCTACATGACAAAGAAATGCTACTGTAGCAAATCTGTCAACACAAATAAATAAATGTGTCAAATTACAGAACATTTTCCAGTAGCTCACTGCTCATTCACATTTATTCACAGACTATTTCTATTTTCTCTCCCCATGAACCCACTGAGAAAAACAACTAATAATAATTTCAAAAGTAGACGGTGGGAAAAAAATCATTTTTTTAGTAATACTACACCATATACCAAAATAAATTTACACAATCTATCCCCACCCTCACATTTTCCAAAACCGGACATAGGCCAGATTGGAGTCTTGGCCAGGTCGATTCTGGCCCTCGGGCCTTATGTTTGAAAAAACAAAACAAAAAACAAACAAACTCAAACCACAAGCCTGCGAAAGATCTGCTTAAATTCACCCCACTTTTAAAAAATGTGCCAGACAACAAAAGGTGTCATTTCTTGTTTACCGCAAAAATGATATTACAAACCAGATGATGCCCGAACGATGTTAAGATGCAAAACAGAGTGCAGTATCTCAGCCTCTCACCTTTATATTTACATATGGACATACAGAGTTTCTGTAACTAGCAGGGTTCAACATAACCACTGTCCCTGTCTTGATGTCCCCAGTAAAAAGTGTGTTGGCTGTTCACATCACCTCGGAAGCAAACCGACTAAATTAACCATATCCTTTATCAAAATATCTGCTGAGATAGTTTACTGTGCAAATCAAGAAGAAGCAAAAATTAAAGTTATCTGTATGCAGATAAACTCTTTAGTTTATAATATAGTTGTTATAAGATCATAAAATAAATCCTAAAAATGTGACTGATTTTTCTGTACCCTTTGCTGAAGGATAACAGCACAGGGGCAAGCCTAAAGAAAGCACTTACTCCAGTAAATGTATTTTAAAGCTTTAACTACTAATTTATTACAAAGTTCGATCTCAATACAAAAAAATTGCAAATAATTTATATTTAATTACTACAGTTAAATTACTAGTACATAAAATACATTTTGATTGTCAGGTATAACAATACAGGAGTCTAAAAATTCTGACTGGCTTCCTTTTTTAAGCTTTTTGTTTACCCCACAACTGATTTTACAAACCAGGTGATGCCTGTTAAGATGCAAAAAGTGGGGCAATTTTCGAAGAATCTCAGCCTTTCGCCTTTACATTTGACTACTGTAAAAATTCTAGGCCAGTGGAGAAAACTGCTGCATTAAACTAGACAATTCATTTTTATAATCCAAACAACTTATCTAGGTGTAAAACAGCTTTTCAAACCATGTCTCAGTCTTGTGTGGGAATCGCCACACCACCAAATTGCAGTCTTTTAGTAAAAATGCTAATTAATGAGACGATCCGTAACACTACACCCCTGGATAAAGTTTGGAAACACATGGATTTTTAAAATAACAGTTAAAAGAATCTCAGGACCTGCCCTTGTAGAGCTCAGACTAAAATGGTGAGCCTGTAAATGAGCATAACAATGTGGGTACTTTAAATGGAGAGTGGGGGTTGTAACTCTGGTTTCACCGCGTAGGAGGGAAACAGTCTCGCCCGAGGCCATCGGGTAAAAATACAAATTAATTCGACTTACAGTCGAAATAATCGACTGAACGGAGTTAAAACCGATCTTAATTAGCCCACCAAACAATAAGTTCGCGATCAAACACATGTGGGAAGTAAGAGTTGTTTTAAGCAAACCAACCTGTTGAATCACTTCCCGTCTCTCCGCCGTGAGTTTAGTCGTCAATGCTTTTGCTGCCTTCGCTTCGACCTGAACTGGCAAATTTACCCTTAAGTTTTACTCGGTTCATTCATAAATAAGTTAACGATTAAACATCGATTTAAAACTCTTGTTCTAATTTAAAAATCCCCAAACGCTCTTACGTCGTTAGCTTCAAGTCTGCCTTCGCCTTCTCCCGCCCGTGATTTGAGTTTCATACCAAGAGGTTCAGAGTTGGGGGTTGGCTATAGGAAGGCATTGTGGGTAATGGAGTTTTTATACGTTACATTCCACCAGAGTAGTTTCCATGTACGAAACGCATTAAATACACGCTAAACGAGCTGTACGGCTAATATATTCTAAAGTTTACATTTATTAAACTTGGAAATAGTGTAAATTAACCCCTGCTGCAATTACCAGTTTGTTTAAATTCTTATTATATAATATTCTTTGCACTAATTCCTAAATGATTACATCACCAAGTGAAGTTGGATTCCAGTCCTTATACTGGCTTTAGTACAGACTCTTTTATTAAAAGAAGAAGAAAACTGGAATAATACTTGCTGAATAAACTTAAAATTCAGCGAGTTCTAATTCATCTGTGTTTTAAGTTAAATGCTAGACTTTCAAGATTGAAATGATTCCAGTAGATTGATTTTATATCCAATTCAGAATTTTAAAATGTATACACATAAATGTCTACACATTTCTGAGCATGGCACTGAAAAATCAAAACAAGAAAGAATAAACGAAAAGGAAAATACGTATGGATCCCACATGTACCTGTCATACACAGCAAAGGTCATTTTAAGCCCAGTAAAATTAATTAGTTTGAATCAGTCTTCTTCAAAGCAGATGAGAGTTATTTACCTGAAAGCGACCGTCAGTGAAGGCCCCACTCTACTGCCCCAGATCACGAGCGTTTATGTTTTTATGGTTTCGATTTTAATTGTAACACCCGACTTTCAGTCACATGAAGAACCGGATAGTCAACTTTAAAAGGACAGCTGTAGCTGCTCCTCTGCTTCTGCACTGAGAAGCATGACGTGCTCGAAATATAAAGTAAGTTCCGGTTGTGGCTTTCAAAATAAAACCAAAGTCCTCCCCCCTGTCAAGCCTAATCATAACTCTACACACTGAAAATATGCAGTTCTGTTATTTGTTCTCCCTAGTCTCGGGTAAAGTTTGGGGATTAAAAAAAAATCTATGTATGTATTTGATTCTCTCCAAAATAAAGGGTCAGGGTGGGGGAGTGGCTGGGGTCATCGTCAAAGATTACTTAAGACCTCATAGTGTTAAAAAAAAAAAAAAAAAAAAAAAATCAATGGATAGTATATATCAAGTTTCAAAGTGATCACTTACAGTTTTCAGTTAATAAGAAATTAAATTATATTAAAGTCCTGCTAGAAATGTCTTCCCACTTGGCAGCCATCCTTGAATCCTTGCAGGCAGTTACTTTTTAAGTATTGTTTGTAATTCACAGGTTATAATCCAGGAGTATTAAAGTGGGATTCTTTGAATCCCAAGTCCCTTCTTTTTATAATCTAATGTGCCTGAATATAACCTTTGCATTATAAATGTCAATGAGTGGAACTGCTGTGCGCTGTAAAATGTGTGAAACTAGAAACGGTGTAAAAAGGCGTATTCACGCCTCACTTTTTTTTTTTTTTTTTAAACACCCAGTTTATTTTTGAAGTGAAAAGATTTCCTTATTTGTGCAGCCTCTTCACGGTGAATTTGGTACAGCTTGGTCAGAGAACTGTGCAAAATCTAGATATGCTTGGTTGTCTTTTCTGCAGGACACACACAAGGGAGACTGTAACCATTTCGGCTTAAAATACACCCTACCACTTCACCCGCTCGAACATGAGTCGAGGAGTGGAAAACAGATTTAGTTCTCTTTTAAATGTGAAAATGTGGTAAAGTTCAACACAACTTTTAGTACAGTAAAGTCTTTTATTTTTAGGACAATGGTGAGAACAGTAAGACTCATCTCATGATGTAATGATTGAAATGCAGAAGAAGAAAGAAGCAATTAAAGAGCTGAAGTAACACTACAGGTTTGGCACTTGTTTTTTTGAAAAAAAGATGACCATATATGCAGCTAATAATGAAAGAAAATATAAGAAAGGAACACCAAGCAAAAGATGCTAAATCATAATTACAAAAGGGAATAGAAAAGACTGAAGCAAGGACAAAAAAACCCCCACACATTAGCAGTTCAACACAAAACTCTTCCCTTCATTCATCGCTCAACATCAATAACAGGAAGTGATTTTAAACGGGGCATAAGCAGTGTGCACTACAGGACTATTTGTACTCTCCGCACACTCCAACAGTCTTGCCGTCCCACTCCGACGTGGAGAGACACTTGACGAAGAAATGTCCCAGATCGTGTTTAGAGATGGCTCTTCCCTTTAGCATGTTCTCTGTCACCACGTAATTCTCTGTCAGAGGAAGGTCACCTGGAGATGAGGGCAGAACAAAACATTTAATTTAAGAGAATGTATGAACGCTCTCCTGATTTGCAGCAGAGACGCTGCACTCATTTTAGACCACGACCCACATACTGTCCCATTCTATCTCAAATGGGCTTGAAGAGCAAAACCGCTAAGTAACAGCCGGATGAACAAACTCGAAAATCTTCCCTTCATTGAGTGTAAATGAGTACAAGTCCATTCTGACGATATTTACTTTAACCATTGATTTAGAAAAGAGATTATGAGCAGTCTGACATGTGTGTAGAAAAGTAACTCCTTTCCTTAATCGTCTCACTTCGTTGTAGTAGGCAAGGCCACGATTAAAGACACCTTTTGTAAAACCCGTCTGCAAAATTCAGTACAAGAATTCACCACAAGAGGGCAGCATTTAACAAGGAAGTTTTGGTATAATTGTGCTGCCAACCTAGTATTATATTTTTATGTACAGACAGATGAGTTATAAGTTTTAACATAAAGGTTAAAATTATATTGAACTATACCAGAAACTGTTTTTCTGGACTTTCTTTTTAGCTGGTTTCAATTTTTTCCAGATTGAATAAAGCTGAAAAATGGACCTTTGCAACCAAAACTCTTGGCTTCCTCTTACTACTGACCTCCAATGTGAGGAGGCATGACAGCCACATAGTCCAGCCCTGATGTCTTCAGCACGGTGTACATCCTGTCGTGGTCCTCCGTCACAGGAACCAGACGTGGCGGCACTTTAGAGCGATCCCACAGAAGGAAGGCTGGGAAGAAAAGAGATGAGAAAAATGATTGATTGTACAGACTTCGATGAGCTCTTCAACTTCCTTTTTTTTAACGCAGCGAGGCATACCTGACATGCAGCCGATCACTTTGCGGATTCCACGCGCCTTCATAGCTTCCACTATGTTCTTTGTGCCCTCAGACATCATGGTAGTTGGGCCTAATGAATACAAGTTAGATTAGAGATATTACACACACACACACACACACACACACACACACACACACACACACACACACACACACACACACACACACACACACACACACACACACACACACACACACACACACACACAACTGCAGAACAGTACTTGATTGTTGTTTTGCTTCATTCCTACAGATGCTCCACTGGGTAAAAGTAAATCCAATGTTTTAGAGAGCACCATAAATATAAACTCAAATCTCTATTATGTGCTTTAGTGACTTAACTGATGATTTAAAAGATCAATAACGTGAGTTAATTGATCTTATAAGTTAATATTAATTTAAAATTTAAAAGAAATGTCTTGTTTTTGGTGGGAAATTAGTCAATTAAATGTTGTTTATGTGATTGTTCGGCTTGTCTGTCCGTTAGCAGGATTACCCAAAGGTCGTAGATAGATTTGCATGAAAATTGTTCCCAGAGGTGGGCTTTGGTCCAAATTTGAAGTGATACAATATTTTGGCTTGATGCACATCTGCATCCAGGGATATTTGAAAGACTTCTTTACCGATGTGAAATAGGAAATAGTAAAAAGTTGAGAAACACTATCTTGATGAATATATCAAAAAGTAATCCAGAGCCAAACATCCCCTGGATCCAAGGACTCAGTTCATGCATGTTGTGGAGGAAATGTTCAGCCCTGGAGGGGAGAGACTTCTCCAGTTTTTATAGAGTTAGTAGTTTCTATACAGTCCTTAATTTATTAAATTATTCAATAAGCTATGCATATGTTATTTAGTTTTATGCTATAATTCTCATTCATCTCTATACTGTGTCTTTTCGATTATGTCAAACTGACCCAATGTCACGTTTTACATGTAATAAGAATGCTTTGGTGACCTCTAGTGAGTGTTTTACATCATTACATCACTGAAATATATAGTCTTTCTCCTGAAAGGTGAACATGTAAGTAAGGAAACTGAATTTTAAGATTCAGTGACTGCATGCAATTACAATTACTATGAATACATGAAACCACATAAACTTAAATCCATGCAGTTCCATTGGTATTAATTTAAGCATTGAAATAAGTCCTCTTGAGTTCAGGTAGGCTGGCGATATGATTGCAAGAGTGCATTTTGATTTAATGTCTTATTATATTTGCTTGTATGTGCAATTCTTCAGCCTTACTGAGGTCATTCCTGGTGCCTAAGATGATAATAACAGCATCCTGGCCCTCCAACGTCTTCTTTACATCGTCTTTCTTGAGCACATCTCCCACCACCACTCTGGATGCCTTGTGGTCATCAGGCAGCTTGGCGGGGTCACGCACCAGCACCGTCACATTGTATCCTAAAAAAAAAAAGAGAGAGAAAAAAACCCCATGGAAATTAAACTAAACTTCGACCATAAACACCTAATTATGAAACACTTTCACTTATAGCATACTGTGCTTTTTGTTTTGTATTGAAGTCATTGGTTTCTGTGCATGTTGCAGGATCTTACAGTCATGGAAATGTGTTGTTTTTATCAAAGGAACAGGGACTTGTCTTGGTGACACAATGACAACAGATCATCTCACCTGGGTGCCAACCAGCACACTCAAGATGTCACTTTCTCCTGTTTGGTTACTGTGCAGAAACTGCTAGCAACAAACTGCTTCAGAAGCTTTTGTTGCTTGTACTGTTTTTTAATGTGTTCCTATGTAATTTTGTAGTTTTTAGCAGTATTCTAGTCTTCCCTGTACTTTTAATTTAATTTGTTTAATTGGTGCTATACAAATGCAGGTTGACTGGTGACTCTGTGACAGCTTCAGGAGAGATCCCACCCTTTACTGTGGGGGCAAGATAGCAAACAGCTTTTTACTATCAGCTCTCTGTGTCACAAACTGCCGTGACTCAGCAAAACGCTGCCTGTGCCGTTAAACATGAGTCGACTTTTTTTTTTGCCATGGGTGAGCAAAAGGAAAGGAAATGGAAATGTTGCTAAATCGAACGAATCATATGACACAGTGTGTTTGTGTAAGGGGTTTTGTGAGAGGAGCAGTGGGTTATTGGCGCTGTACTTCTAATGGGGGTTAAAGAAAGTTAGAGCAGAGAGTGACATTCATCGGGGATTACAGTTTACAGTTTACAAATCAGGCCTTGAAATGTGTTCATTCAGTTCATTCAACCCTTTAAAAAAATTAACAAAACTTGACCAAATACATGTGATATAAAAAAAATAATTATGTCATAAATATTCATGCGAAACTTCTGATTTTAACAGGCTGAGGAACATTTCTACCAGCTTTTTGTGAAACTGTTACAGTTAAGATGTGGTTATTACGCAAGGGAATCCCGTGACCTCATGTTTATCACCCTATTGTGACCTCCACAGGTGGACGTGTAACTACCCTGTTACAGGTGCACGAGGACGCTCAGAAAACAGTCTGAAGCATCAAAGTTTGTTTTGCCTGTGCGGAAAACTCCAACTTTAACTCCAACAGTAACAATGCATGAAAAGCCTACTGAAACCCACCTGAGAGACCCCAGTGTGACTCCCGCACGGTTACACAAATACATGATCTCTTCTATTTCGTCTGTAACTTATTTTTATTACTCTTATTCCTCACCTGCAGCTACTGCTATCGGCAGGGTCGCCAGCCCGGTCATTCCCGTGGCTCCAAATATCGCGACGTTTTTAATGGAGTCCGACATCGTTCTTAATAAGCGGGATCCACGAGACAGCAACACCTGGTCAGCTGAAGAGTGTCCGGAGTAGGAGATGCATTCACTTAAAAATACATCTGGCCTTTAACGAAACGCCTCTTTGGCTTGACAGGAAGGCACTTCCGCATCTTAGACTCCGCCTATATGGAGAGTTAAAGGAGCCGTTCAGCTCCTGTGCGTCACTCCAGGGCAGGAATAGCAACCACTACTATGAAAGAGACATTTTTAAAATGTTTTTAGATAAAGATAAAGATTTACAAAATATATTCGATCTTAAAATGAAGGTGAGACAGTTCATTACGTATAAATTAGCCAATCAGAATCACTAATAGGTGGAAGTATAATTCACATTTTTTTCCCACCTGTGACTCTGCAGTGAGCTATCTGTGTGAGCTATAGTTGATATACCTAGTTTGATTTATTCCTAATAGTTTTAGAAACCATGAAAGTTAAAGCTGGTGGTGGCAGAGTTAAAAAGTTTAAGATTTCTGTTGGAGGTTACCAGAATGAATACAATTAGAAATGAGTATATCAGAATGACTGTTCAGATTGGAAACAAAGTTAGGACATGAGCAGAGGAGGAATAGTGGATATACTGGACATAGGATAGGACAGGGAGGGTGAAAAGAGGAAGACCTCAGAGAATGTGTATGGATGTAGCAAAGGAGGACATGCAAAGAGTTTGAGTGTCAGGATGCAAGACACTAAATGAGATGGAGGTAGATGATCTGCTATGCTTTTCGAATCAATTACATTTTATTTATATTGCACCAAATCGCATTCAGTGCATCATGGGAATCACCCAGCATCCTAGACCCATTGCAGCATAACTAAGGGAGGATTCAAGTTCACCTGATCCAGCCCTAACTAACTTTATATAAAAGGAAAGTTTGAAGCCTAATCTTGAAAGAAGAGACAGTGTCTGTCTCCTGAATCCAAACTGGGAGCTGGTTCCATAGAGACGGACCTGAAAGCTGAAGGCTCTTCCTCCCATTCTACTTTTAAAATTCCCAGGAACCACAAGTAAGCCCTAATCCAGTACTATGGGCTCTTTAAAACAAGATGGAGCCTGATTATGTGGTGACACTTAAAGAGAGCAAATAAAAAAAAGAAGAGGAACATTTTGCAGGTGTACTGCAACTCTTTTAATTTTTTTTATATGTAGCCTTCGTCACGCTTAAAAGACATGAAATAACGTCCTTATTTCATGTGACAATGTCTTAAAAAAAGGTTATTTGAAAAAAGAGAATAAAAGTTAAAAGGGAGTTTTAAAAAAGGAAAAATCAACAGCTAACTTGGACTTTCTTCCTAAATGTGTATTAATTAAAAATATTTACCAGTGTTTTCAGATAAGAATAAGAATATTGATCTCAAAGAGAAATTCGCATAGATGTATTATGTGCTGGTATTTCTAACTTTTGTGATATTTCTTTTTTGTTCTTCTTTAGCCTTTGAATCAATTTGCTGAAACGCGGCCTCTTGTGGTTATCCGTTAAAATTCGTCACCGTCAGCGTCTCTCTCTCTCTCTCCCGTTCTCTCTCTCTCTCTGCCATTGATGCTGATATTTCTCCTCAGCATCACCAGCGGAGAGGAGGAGGAGGAGGAGGAGGAAGGAGAGGTTGTGTCAGGTGGAAACTGGGACCTCTATGGATATCACCATCACCCTCCACCGGCACTGAACCTCAGCATCTCCCGGCCGGCGGTCAGCGCTGCAGGCACGCAGCGCTCTTAACGTGCGCTAAGGCGCAGTTTTTGCACAGTGCACACCCCCCGCGGTGCTTCAGTAATTACCCAAACCAGCCGCTTCCTCGTGTAATAGGGACTAATCGAGGGAAAACCCTGCTGGAATAAAAGCGGAGCGTCAGTCTCCTCCATTGATAAACCGCGCTCCTCATCGATTCGAGCCAGCGACGTCTTGGTGGAGGAGGACGAAACCAAACCAAAAAACTGACACTGAGGCTAAAGGTAAGGCCGATAAAAACGCAAAAAGATGCTTCCTTTTCCCTTGGTTGTCGTCTCATTCCCCGTGTGAGAGCAAGGAGTCGAGATGCATGGGATTTTTTTCCTCCTTTTTTGCCGGGATGCCGGCCTGCATTTGGGTGCAGGGTACCGCAGTGATCCGGCAAAGGGACGGACCGTTTCGTGTCTTATTTCCACTTACATGTGTACGTGATGCATGCCTGGAAAGGTGCTTATGATGCCTGCTGGATCTGATTGTCTAATTTAAAAGGAGAAATGAGCTGAGAAACAGAAAGCGGCCTAGTTTTTTTGTGGGCTATGGTACGCGGTTGCATGTTTTAGCTTCTGTGTAACCTTTACTTTAAATTAGAGATCATTTATTTGGTTTCTAGCTACAGACTGCACACTGTACCCGTATGCACACTGCAGCAGAACTTCACAAGAATAAATATCGACAGTAATGCTCTATGCAGTATTTTAGTAGGAAGTTAAAATGTGCCTGTGGTCTCCTTATGTGACTTTACATTACTCTCGCTTTTCTGCACCTTTCTTCCCAAATCCTGGAGGGATTTTGCTGTCTTGGAAGGGGTGGTTGTAGATTGACTCAATTCATGCTTTAGTTTGACAAGGCCTGAAGCAGCATACACTGCTTCAGCAACACAAGTAGGAGATGCAGTGCAGCCTGTCTAATGTCTGTTTGATCACTGCTGCAAAAAAAGTGACTACAACCCCTGTTGTGCACGGAGACATGTCACGGGCCATTGTTTGTCCTTTCTGTCTTGATCTGAAGTTTGCATGCAGGTGGGAGTTAGTTGGTTATCTCTACTTTGTGACTGTACTGGAACAACATGAATAAAAGAAGAGGGAAGAAGTGAACAGAGGTATGCGGTTATCTGAATTCATTTAATCATTAATACCAAACTGCTAACGGTACTTACTGTAAGTTTTGTGACTTTTTTGGACCCATTTGAGCCCCTTACTCCAGTGTCTCTCAGTGGGTTTATGTTGCACACAGTACTGTGAACCTTTTCATACCACATGTGGTGCTCAGCAGGTTTCTATAACCTGAATCCATTGCATTTTGTGGTATTTCAGTTTGTCTTGAGTCACTCATGTAATACAAAAGTTTAACAGTTTGAACCCAGCTAGATCCCATTTCAAAGTGAACAAAACATGTGGTGGTAAGCAAGATTACTTCATGTATTTTAAATATTTAAAAACACTTTACCTTTAAAATGGCACAGGTTGTTCAGGTTTCTTCGGGGACTTGTTGGGGGATTGTTCCAATCATCCAAGAGGACTTATCGTGGTTCCTGTGTCTATTCCCGTAACCCTAGACTTCAGACTTCAGGGCTGGGATCAGCGACTGGGAGCACAACTTGTTCTTTTTGTGCTTGGCTGCATGTTTTGAGGACTTTGTTTGCTGCAGAGCAAGCTTGCTTCTACGTTTGTATTGCACGATGGAATCATATTTGAACACCATGTCTAAAATCTTTGCACAGCAGTGTGAATATTGTATACATTTATGGTGTTTCTCAGCTAGATAGAATTACTCTTCTTGTTGTCCCTGTCTTCTCTGGATGATCAACAGCATCTTTAGGATACTGAAGCTCTCTGCTGTTTATCAGACCACAAGGTCACTGTTTTAAGAGGCGTGTTCTTGTCGACTCAGAATTTGGGTGTGGTTGCTGCCCTTGCTTACAGATGCGGGTTCACTGTGCTGAGGTGAAGTGACTCAAAGTGACTCAGTGCAGTGTGTAAAGTGCGTACTGTGTGACGTCACAGTGAAGGATCTTGTGTGTGCGTGTGTGTGTGAGTGAGTGTGAAGGAGAAAAGGAGAGACAGCATCACTCCCTCAAAGAATGATCCAGATTCCATATATTTTGTCAGGTAATATCAGTGTGGATAAAGTTTGGGATTAAACCTGGGGTCATGTTTGGGTCAGAATGACAGTCAAACGTAAAGTTAGATTGGATTAAATATTCAATGTTCGGTTCACTGTTAAATGTTAATGTAAGAGCTGTAGAACATTATTGCTACACATTTGAGTTTGTACACAGATCAATAACAGAAACCTGACTGCAGCAAAAGGATGAAAATTGTACAGAAAATATGAAATTACAAGGGGAAATAAGGCTGAGTGTCAGCATTCTATCATTTGCAACCGTGCACTCACTGGCGGTTTTCCAGCAGAAAAATGTCCAAATGTAGCTGTAGCTATAAACTTTAAATTAACATTTACAAGCTATTGCACTGACTCTATAACTGCTATGTATCTGTTATAGTCACGAGGCAGCAAACATTTTTCCTGTTTGAAACAACACATGAATGCTCTGAAAGCTCACATGTCCCAGTTTTCCACCAGCACTTTAACACTCAGAGAGCATAAAAGATGGACGTAGCTTCCGGGTCTGAAAAGTGAAGCCAAATGTGAAAGTTCCTGCGTTCCTCTTGATTCCTGTGGCTGCAAAAAAACTTCCAGGTTTACAGAAAAAGGAAAACGAAAAAAAACTTACCTTAAACGTGACCTCTGTAAACATTTTTGCCATAGGGTTATGGGCTCAGTCGCTCATTTCAGGTTATAATAAGTAAAAGACGAAGTCCATTTTGTCAATTTTGGCTATTCTAGGTTTCAGAAAGGAGCGTCATGATTCACCCTTCGCACGTAGAAACACCAACAAATCCTCAAGTCGTAGCTTTCGACTTCACTAATGAATGGGTGGCATCATCTTTTAAATACAGTCTTTGCATGAAACAAGTAAACTGAGTTAGATCAATAGTAAAAACAAGAACATACAAACAGAAATATAAGACAATGACTCAACAATTCTACCAACGTGGAGATAAAGGACAAGAAATTCTTAATCTTTAAAGCACAGGTGAGTGCTATTATTTAATTTCAGGGTTATTGTAATGGTATTAAAAGACAGTAGTGTTTACAATAGGCATTTAAATCTAATCTGATCTTAAACGAGCCATCATTGTTGCTCCTGTACAGACAGCTGAATTAGTGCGATTTAGCTACTACAATTGGTAGAATTGAGTTCACTCTGTTCACATGTTCATGTTCAACATGAACATGCTCACATCTTGCTTCCTGTTGATTTGATGGCTGTGATCACACAGAAAATTGATTTTATTGGCAGTGGTTGATGGGATGTTCTTTCATACTGATAAAATAATGCTTGTAAAACTGTAAAAACGCTTTAACTTTGGCGTTTTTTGACAAAGTTATGTTTTAATGGAGAATAATGTGGCGTCTTGAACTTTTCTCGAACCCTCCAAAGTCTGACACTTAATCACTTAATCAATCTTTAGACGTTTTAGTAACCGAGCGTTCTCCTCACAATTGTCAATAGGCAGATGGGATATCAGCGAGCTAGGAGAGGCTGTGATTAATGTCCCCAAATGATGTGTATGTGACGATATTGATGAAGACTAAAGAAAAGAGGGGAGGGGGTGCACTGAGGGTCTGGTCCAGATTAAGCCTTAGAGACACAGAGCTGCTGCCGCTGACTGATTAACACTGGCAGCTGTCTCTCTTTCTTACTCGACTCATCTTTCTGGTGATATGCCCCTATATCTGTCTCAGATCAGTTTCTTTATTTTCCCACTGTCTTTCTATTTCACTTCTTTTTCCATATTTTCCTTCCTTTATCTCTCTAACATCTATATTCCACAATATCACACTTCATTTTCATCTTTCTAGTTTATTGTCTTCTCACCTCGTCTGGTTATATATTTGTCTCTCCCTCATTCTCTCTATCTCTAAATTTAACTTCTATATCAAAAGAGATGGACAGTCCTGCATCCGTGAGGTACTTTAAGCTATTCTTGGATCACTGGTGGAGTAATATAAAGAGAAGAAATTGCTGACTGGAGAATTCATCATTGCACGGGAGCCGTATTGATCCATACGCAAGATCTGAGGTAGTGTTTTAGTGGGAAGTTTATGAAGTTTCTGTCGACATGCTCTGTGGAAAATGTACCCATGTAAATTAATATTGCAGTTTTAATTTGTTCCACTATATATGTGTGTAGCAAATGCCTGATATAACTTAATCCCCCCTTCCAAAACTGTTAAAATCACAATGAGCCACATATTTGCAGTAGATGAACAAGAACACTATAGACATTTCTTTTTTTTTATCAACATCAGAATGGAGGAGAACATCATGAGCTATCATCCTATTTTATATGATCAGAGGAGTCACAGGCAGCTAGCTGGGTAAAACTGGCTTTGTTAAACTGCATTGTGGGTACATATTATATGACTGGTTGGTGCCCCTGTTACACATGCATTGGGAAAGATGGGAAAAAAGATAGTAAAAAAAGTATAATGGTATAAAAGAGAACAGTGGTGGGCAGTAGGTGCTAGAGCCATCCCTTATTTCTTTATGTCTTCCAAGGAAAATGGGAAATAAGTTGTCAGCTTTCTTGTCAGTTCTTTATGTTGTCTTTAGAAATAGTTCTCCTGGCTTCTGGAAGGACTTTTGTTCTGTTTTCTGTCAAGCTGATCTCACACTGCTTCAGTAATGTTAAAGATCAGTGCCTCCACCGAGTTTTACAGATGGCTGTAAAATTACACTCAAGACTCAACTAAGTGGTAAAGTTTAAAAAGTACAATGACATTTAAACTCTTGTCCTGGTTTTGGAATACGTGACTGAAACTGGAAGTAGACTTAATTAAACTTGTATATAATTTACAGACTAGTAATGATGGGATAAACATTCGACCCAGAGAAGCTCATGGGATCCATCAGCTCTTCTTTCAGCTCCACAGTCACACAGTTTATATTAGCACTCGTTCACGTTACCATCATTCTGTGGTCACTGCATGCTGTACATTACCATTGATGACGGAACTGCTTCAATGCAGCATTTCAGGGTTAAGTGTATGTTTCAAGGACACCGGGTGGTTAGCATTTAGACTATGGTCATTCTTTAGTTAGTTTAGAGGCATCAGTGTCAGATACTAATTGCCAAAACACAAGTTGTGGAAGCCAGACAAAGAGGATGAGAGGTTAGGACACAGGGAGCGGTGGGAATAGAGAGAGGACAGCTGCAAAAGTGTGAAGGATAATAAAAGGAGAGAGCAGGGAGGCGGGGCGAGGGGCGTGGGGGTGTTTACATTACGTCGCTGGTGAAACTGTGATTTATTGTGGTGGCTCACTTCAGCAGCATAGCTAGTGAGAGAAGGCCATAATAACACTGAGTGGTTTAGAGGAGAAGATGTAACGACTGACATTTCTGCAATCTCACACATGTATGGATGTAGACATGCAGTAGTAATTACACTATTAGATGATCCCTGAATAACAAAGCAACAGGAAACTTATGAATGATAACTCTGACCAATAATACATTGTTTAAAGTAAACTTCAAACAACTTGTTTTTTATGTGTAACAATAACTGCAACAGTGACAAACTAAGTCATGGTTGACTTTGTGAGATTATTTTTATTTGTATCTTGATATGTAAAACCCTAGAACATAAAAGAGTTATGCTGTCTCTTTACCATGGCTGTATATTGTTACAATAATGGAAGTTTATAATAAACTTGAACACATTTTCAAGTAGTTTCTGTAAGCCAAAAACTCAGGTTCCAACATTTGTAAAAATAAAAAAATACAAATCTTGTCTCTAATATGGTCAGTGAGTGCAGATATTCCAAATATGGTCATCTCAGGCAAACGAGTCTGGCTGTGGCACAGAAGCCCCTCCCACCTGCTTTTTAAGCCAGTCAGAAGAAAGTCATCTTAAAGGGAGGAGAGCTAAAACTGCATGTTTCAGACAGCGGTGGATGCATCGAGGCTTAGCGCAAGAAAACTGCGAACCACGCAGTGCTACTTTAAAAGCAAAAAAAAAAGACAAAAAAGAAAGAAAGAAAATAGAGTTGGAAGTGAGCAGAATAAATCCATTTAGAGTTTTTTTGTCAAAAAGAGTGCAGTTCTGTGCAGATATTCGGCTTATGTTTTTGTTTTAATGGGATAATATGCCTGTGCATTTAGTCAGATTTTAAGCTTCAGTTACAATTTTGGCTTCCAGTGATTATCAAAACAAAATCTCTGAGATTATATGATTATATGATTATTGTGCTTGGTTCTTACTTTGCTTTTGGTACTCTCTAAATTTACCGACTACCAGGCTGTGGAGGGTTTAATTCAAAATCTTTCTTTTTTTTATCTTTGGATGAAAGTTCAAGAAAATTTACTCCCAAGAAATGAATTCTACGAGCAGTTGTATTAAAAGATCATAATCTCAATATTGACCGAATTAATTGTGGTTTTCATTTCTGCTCTACTCAAACAGCCCTAATGGATAGCTGTGGATTCTAGGCTATTGATTAAGCAAAAGAAATCAACTGAAATGTGACAGGCATGTCTTAAAAGAACCGATTAAGGGTTAACGTTCAAAAGCTTGTTTAAATGTACAGGAAAAACTGAGACACAATCTCTCATACCCATGTCAATAAGACTGACAGATACAAGTCTGGATGATAAAACCTCAAAGTAAAGAGAACAGCTAAAAGAGTCATGACTGAGCTGAAACGCAGTCACGTAAACACACTCAAACCACCTGGGGAGAAACAGAGATGGCCACCCTGGATGTAGAACATTTCCTTTTAGATGCTGTCCTATAAACCACAGTGATATAGGGTTCAGGTCCACCTGGAGAAAAACAGAAAAGCTTCATATGATCTAGATTCTCTCCTAAAAGTGAGAGATGAGAAGATATCTCTGGGCAAAGTTCCCATTTTTGCTGTCCTGTCTTTACCAGCGCTAATTTCATTTGTTTCAGTATTATCATCACAGGTTGCCAAGTTCAAGGTGACTTACTGAGATAATTTAGTTTACTGTGAAACAGGCAGATCTTGACATTGGAATGAAATAATATATTTTAATATAAAAATATTTACAAAATAAAATAGGACATGTCACTCTGTAACAAATTATTTAAGCAGTAAAAACTTACCAAACGCGAGTGTTTTATTTTGTATAACTTCTTTCATATTATCAGGTTCCATACGTAAATATGACAGTGTTTGGTTTTATTTGTGCGGTTTTCCACTGCATCTACTGGGCTTTAACAATATATGGAAGATGTCAAAGAGAACACACGGCCACAGATGCAATTCATGCTCTTTCTTCCAACACCATGGAGAGTTCAGAGAGGACGCTGCTGTTTAAAGGTTTGATCTTTCGGTGTTGGCACAGCTGCCTCCTACGAACTCTGTAACCCCGAGAGTTCAACATAAACATCAGAGCAAGATCCCTGTTCTGAATCTGTGTTTTTGATTTTATTTATCAAAACTTTCTGGTCCAAGTTTGTTGTTTTTAACAGTTTTTTTTTTTAAACTACTGAAATTATATTTGCTGAATTACCAGTGCGGTCAGATTAATAGATGTCTGCATGTGCGCTGAATGCAGTGTGAAACACTATGGTGGACTCGCTTCTGTCGTCGCCTTCTCAGAATAAAACATTTGGAGGTGTTTTGTATTTATGTGGCTGAATGAAAGATCATCAGCAGTATTACTCAGCACTTTCATTTTGAAGCTCACCAGCCCTGATCAGCATCAACTGTTCAGGATCCACCAGGTTCATCTGACTCTCCCCCCCTGCACCTGCTGGGACATGACTGTGCGTAATTATATGGACTTGTGACATGCTAACTTCACCAGGCAACATCGGCACTTGTTCTGATTTGATTTTCATTATTTTCAGAACTATTTTGAAGCTGTAGTAGTTTAAATGTCTCTTCTGTTTGTCCAGTAGCATCTGATGTTATCATGACACTCCTGGTAGTTAAAGTGTTCTTAATATAGTGGTTAGTAAAACCATTAAACCATAACATATTCTGAGTTGGATCATAGTCAAAGAAGCACCAAAAGCAGCTTTAAAAAAAACCTGGTGACAAAAATATTTGATATGCAGTGATGTAGAGAGATGTCGATGGAGTCCACATCAATAGTTGATGAAGATGCATCTGATTTGAGCACTAAAATGTATTACAGCAGAAAAACAACAGATGTCAGAAGTAATAATAAAGCTGTTTTCTTTGTCTCTCCTGCTTGTGAGCTTGTTCTGCTTTTTGATTTTATACTTCATACAGACAAAGAAAGGGGGGTGGTGATCCTTCTAGCTTACTGCCCACAGTGGTATTTTTCCCTGAAGTTGGACAAGGAAAAGGAGACGAATGTACAATGACAGAAAACAGTGGTGTTACTATCCGTGAAGCTCTGCTACTCTGTGACACAGTCAGTCATTTATTAAATCATTCTTAACCGCTCATCTAATTCATGGTCAGGGGGTGGCTGGAGCCTAACTCAGCTGTTGCTGTATGAGAGGCGGGGTACACCCTGGACATGTCGCCAGTCCATCACAGGGCTAACATAAACAGACAGATGACCATTCATGCTCACATTCACACCTGCAGACAGCACAGAATCGGGTCACGTTATCATACATGACTCTGATTCTCATTCAAGTGAAGCACAGGATTGCTGCCTGTGGACTTAGGACAAGTAGTAACACGTGTATGTTTGCATGTACACTCCACAGTAGGCACCTCAGCTTTTTTGGGGAGTTAAAATCCACCATGTCCCCCAAATATATTTCCATATTTTCCTGGTTCTTCAACAAAGACACATCACACAATATCTTAAGATCTCATGGACATTAACTGTTTTTCCAGAATGATGTTAAAGAAGTTTGATATTATTATTATTATTATTATTATTATTATTGTTGTTGTTGTTGCCAATATTAGAATGAATTTAGTGTTACACAAGTATGAATGCAGATGAAAGTTTGCGGTCACATTTTTTTTTAAACTTTCCTGCAGGCTGTGTTCAGTGTGTCAAAACAGAGCATAAAACAGATAGCCAGCAGTGTGTGTGTGTGTGTGTGTGTGACTGCCTACGGCTGACTGATTCCTGAACAGCTGAGTCTGATTATTAGAATAAAGGTGATAACACACACACACACACACACACACACCAGAGCAGCCTTGTGTTTGATTTGATTGATTTTAGGACACCAGGTGGTTGAGGTTCGGCAAAGAACAAGGCAAGGAGAATAGAGGGCACGCGTGCGTGCGCGCGCACATACACACGCGCAGATACAGCAGTCATGTATTTTGGCTGCAGTTTGACTGATGCGGACTTTTGTTGTGGTTCAACTTTTCCAATCCAATCACCGGCTTTAATCCGTATTTCAGTTTGTTTTATCGCCCTACAAAAATATACAGTTACAGGTTTTTTCCTGCAGTCGTCATCAACTAAAGAGGTTTTAAACGTCCACCACAGGTAACCTAACACAGTTTGGATACAGGATAATTTTCACAACCAGCTTCATTTAGTCATCATCAAATGGTAAGAATTATGAGAGAAAGACACAACAAGAGGTTAATAAAGGGGAAAGCTTGTTGGATGATCCACCATGTGAAGAAAATGTATCTATAAAGTTACAAGTCTTTTAGCTTTTAGCTGGACTGTGGATGTTAGCAGCCCTCAGTCAAAGTGGGTCATATGTCAGGAGGGCTAATGCTAGCATGCTGCCACAAGCTAAGGAGGCACTTAGAAAGCAAACATCTTTGAAAGAAACTTGGCCTACGTCATAAACGAGCTAGATATGAAACAGAAACAGCAACACTATTTTTTGGATTGCATGAAAGTAGGGGAGAGCGGGGTAAGTTGTCACACTCTTCACACTGACTAACTTTTACTGAGCACCATACATCACAACGTAATAAATGTTTCACCAAATGAAAGACGGAAGTCTCGGGCACATATGATGTATTGATTACATTTTCATATCTTATCTCATTACGGAGTTGTAGACTGTTGAAAGGAGAATGTGCACTTGTGACAATTTGCCCCATCGGCAGGTAAGTTGTCACACTAGATTATCTTAAAATATGAACACAAATACTTAATTATGATTATTGATTTTAATTGTTAAATTCAAACCAAAACTGGAAATTTGAACAATTATGCCAAGAGAATTTGGAAAAAAACAATTATTTCAATCCAATACACATTTTAATCAAAACATTAAGTAGAAAGAAAACTTTAGTTTGAACTTTAAACTCAAATGTTCTCTGGCTTGCACATAAATCCATCATAACTGAATGGAATGCTGCAAATAACTTGCTTTACTTAACATGTTTATCCTCTGAACAAAACAGATGCCTTATTTCTGATTAATCAGACTCAACTTCATAGTCACAATTCTGGCACACATAAATTGCCTGGCCTGAGGTGCAAGCATCATGGGCCCATTTGTTGCATTTTACGCATTTTACCCAGGTCTCTTTTGGACGACTGTTTGAAAATGGCTCCACACAGACAAGGCAGAAGCACTCTTCATCATCTGATGATGACTCTTGAATTATTTTTCTTCTTTTAGCTGCGTTGTTCTTCATAGGTCCAGATGTTTTCCCCCCTCGCGTCCCTCTCTTTTGAAACAGCTTTTTGCTAGATTCAGCCTTATTCTTTTCTTTTTCTAGTTGCTGCTTCACTGGCGTGTCGGTTAGAATTGCTGATTTGCGTCGTTTTCTTCCTTTGCTGGATGGTTTTCGGCGGCCAGCTTTTGGATATGGCTGGATGTCCTCTGGAGTCGGTAGTCCGCTGTCAGTAATTGCAGTGCGGTAATTTATGTCAAAATCCTTTGCTGTACTTGTGATTGATTTGTTCTGCATCTTTACCTGCCTGACTGCCTTTAACATAATGTCAGGTGGTGTTCTGCCACGCTCTGTCTTTCGTTGATAATTTCGAACCATCTTACTTTCTTCCTTCCTTCCTTAATTCCTGCCTCTCCTTCCTTTCTTCAAAAACCTTATTACAAATACAAATGAATTACAATATCACAGTTTTTTGGAGCATTTATTTGTACTGGGGCAAGTTGTCACATGTGACGACTTGCCCCAAAGTTAATGAGACAACTTGCCCCAAACTGACATTTATGCTAATTTTGGCTAAATGTCAGGGTTAGCTCAACATAGCACATCAGCTGAAGTATCAAAAGACACGTTAATGTCTCCTCTATTTTGTGTAAAATAATAATCTGTAACATCTATACCTAACAAAGTTGTACTGAAGAAAATTTAAAGTGATTTATTTTTCCTTTTAGGTCAAAAAAATAAAAAAGATGTGCTCACCTCAGATTAGAGCAGTCTTGACCACATGTGAACAGGAGGTTGACTATAGAAGAAGAAGTCACACAAAGTGGCTATTTCATTTTTGAGATAGAGCCTCTAGTGTTGGAGTTATGAACAGTGTGACAACTTACCCGTGTGACAACTTACCCCGCTCTCCCCTACCTAATGCGGTGATAGAGGTGAGTTAAAATCAGAGCCTAGCTGATATAAGTGGGGGGGTTTCAGACTGATACTAATGTGTGGTGATTTAAAAATCCAATACACAAACGTAAGCAGATCTCGCTAACATTTGTTATGTGTTGTTACTTCTGAGCCTTAATAAGATACAGTGGCAGCACAGTTGTGGAGAACTTAATCTGGCTGACTGCTGGTTTGTGGTGCTCCGAACATGTGTCGGTGCAGAGAGCCTTCTGATGGAACACCAGAGCTCATGTTTGAAGATTATTTCTTTCCTTTACCTAAATAAAGCAAATTGTTGTCTGTTTTAAATGCTAACATCAGTAAGTCTATAAAGAACTAATATCGGCTGATATTAAATCTGGTTGAAATTCAGTTAAAAAAAAAACCCTGCAGATTTCATGATCAGTCTAAATGCTGCAAATGGGCAAAAAATAAGTAAAAAATGCAATCAAAAAATAAACTATTGACACGTTAGACATTGGACCTCTTTTCTGCAGATACACGATTCACCTGCAGGCCTCTTCTGTTGCTTTATAGTCATTACATCAGTCTGGCCACAGATATTTCTCAGTGAAGGTCCCCATGTTAGTACTCCTGGTTCTTTCTGGGGTGTTTCTGTCTAAACATTCACATGAGCCTGCTGGCTTCATGGCTTGCGATATCAGTCAGTACAGAGCATGGTGGGACTCTGCAGCCAACCTCAAAGGTGGCTCTCACACGTTCTGAAGGAAAATGCTGGCGAGTGACTTTAGTCCACACGGGGGATTAGAGTGAAAACTGTACAGGGATTTAGGGACATTAAACAAGGGGCTAGCTCATTTACAACATCTGAGATCACACCATCAGCTGCCACTCATCTGAAAACTAATCACAAAATAGAGCGCTGCGTGATGTTCTTAGTGCGGCCGTAAAGGGAGAGCCCGTGTTTTAGGGATGTTTAAGAGGAAAGGTCGCGCTTTGGTGTCGAGAAAAAAGAAAAGGCTTTTGTCCCGAGCCATCAGTTTGCACTAATATTCAGCAGTCATGCAAGAGCTTGGAAGGATTGTAGTAGGAATGACCTTTGCAACCCAACTGTTTAATTATTGTAGTATAAATGTAAACATATGCATTTGACTCATTTGTTCTTCTTTGAAAACAGAATAAACCTGGCAATATATTATAAACAAATCCTTCATTAGAAGTATCCAAATGTTCAAAGAATACAGCATTTTCATGATTTTTATTTCTCACAAATTTGTTTTTTTTTTTTTTTTAAGATAACGATGAGTTGAGGAATAAAATGTACTGTATAAAATGTACTGTATAAAGTAGAGAAGATGTATCTATTGAAAGGTTGGGCTTAATTTTATCTCTTTTTTTTACATTTCCAAAACAATTCTATTAGTATTTTGTTATTTAAAGGTTAAAGTTAATTGAAAAGAACATTTTGTATTGTTGTCTTTTCATTCACTCAGGTTACCTATAAATTTATCTGATTTACTGTAGGCTTCACTTTGTTGGATTTCACTGCAGTCCTCTTTCTGCATCATCACCAGATAGAAAGCTCTATAATATTTATCCTCTCCAGGGAGGACAGCTAAGTGCATGTGCACAGCTACTTCTTCTCTTTCTGTCTTGCAGGGCACGCTGACATTTACTCGATATGGCTATGTTGTTTTTCCAGTGGTTTAGGTATAGTGACAACCGTGAGCTTGGGTTTTTGTTGCAGAGGGAGGAGGAGGCCAGGAAAAAGGGGCCAGATGAGGAGAGGAAAAAGAGATTACAGAGAAAAGAGAAAAAGTCTGAGGCAGGAATCTTCAGAGAAACCTTCCTAAACAGTAACATCAAATGCTTATTTGACCTTTTATTTACTTGAAATCTTCATTCACATAAATTGAACTTAATGGGTGAGTATAGTGTTACTAACATTAACTAAAAAAGTAACAATACAAATTCAGGGCATGTAACTGTTGGGTGTATTCTTCCTATGTGTTGAAAGAAGGGTATAGGGGGAAATGGGGGAGGGGATTGGGAGGGGAAAGGGGGGAGAACATTTTTCATTCTGTGTTATCTTGTGAGGCATTTCAAGGACAGGGGTTTTAATGAGTGCACACTGGAAAGGCCGATGATTTTAGGATGCTGAAGGATGACCACCAAACATACTGCTGTATCTGCTAAAAAAAACAACCATACTGAAACAATGTAGCCACAAAAATGAGCCAGCAGTTTTTTAAACATCACTTTCTATCTTTGTAAGAAGTTTAAAGAGAAATAAGTGTATGACAAAAGAAGCCCTCTGGATAAATATACAGAGAATACATTTCTATCATCAGTCTTTCCCCTTGAACCCACATGTGTAAAAGCCTAGTTGGCTGTGGGTTTGATTCCCAGTGGGGCCATGGAAACAAACATGTATTCTTCCCCCTCCCTCCCCTTTGTTAGCAGCCTTGGAGAAGAGCACCAAATGGCATCTTTTATATCCGTAGGCACATCTGCTCCTCACCAAGAGAAACCATTGCATGTATTTTCCATTCATCGTGTGTGTAACACAAAGAGTGAGAACATGAGAAAACTAACGATGCTGTATTTACCTGGGAATTCTTATTAGATTCCCAATGTGCATCTAAAATATTTATGATTTATTTAATGTCCAGTGCACTGCTCTATACATCATTACCGACACGAGCTTTTATATTTCTAATGCCTGTTGTGATACGTACAATCCCTGGTCACTTTATTAGGTACACCTGGCAAGTGCTTAATAACATGAAGAATTAAGAGCAGCCTTAATTCGTCACTGTGGAGGTTCAGTAAGGTGCTGGACACATTCCTGAAAGACTTGAGGTCCATGTTGGCATCATAGCATCGCACAGTGATGCATAGATCAGCTGACTGTAGAGCCCATACAGTGAACTCACTGTCATGTAAAAGATGATTTGAGCTTTGTGACATGGTGTGCTATCCTGCAGAAGATGGGCACACTATGATCACAAAACGTGTTCAGATGGTATCAAGGGGCCCAAAGTTTGCCAAGATTATATCCCCACACACCAGCACCAGGCTGAATCGCTGATACAAGATAGGATGGATCCATCCTTTCATGTTGTTTGTGCTAAAGACTGGCCCTACCATCTGAATGTCACAGAAACGGAGACCAGGCAACATTCTTTATATCGTTTGGTGAGTATAAACTGTAGCCTCAGATTCTTGTTCAGTTTGAAGGGTCAGTGTGTTGTGTGTTCAGAGTCCCTCTTCTCCATACCTTGGTGGTAACACGTGGTTATTTGAGCTATTGTTGCCTTCCTGACAGCTTGAAGCTTGAAGTAGTCTGACAATTTGCCTCTGACCTATGGTATCTACTCATTAGATAGTTTCTCTTTCTTAAACCATGTTCCGTGGAGATGGTTTGTGTGGGAAGATCTCAGCAGTTCAGCACTTTCTGAAATTGTCAGACCAGTCCATCTGACCAATTCCTACCCTAAGCCTAACCATTAAAAATCAATGCGAACTCTAACCTTCAGCCTAAACCTAACCATAACCTAATTGTACTCCTGACACTAAAACCACATTTTGAGCCTCAAAAATGCCTTCAAACCAGTGGGGACGGGCATTTAGTCCCCACAAGTATAGTAGCATGCCAATTTTGTGTCCTCACAAAGATGTCTAAACATGTGTATACACACACACACACACACACACACACACACACACACACACACACACACGCACACTGAAAACAACAAACTGTCAAATTCAGGAAAAGACAGGAGGTACCATCTATTTTTTGAATGACACATCCTTTATATGTAAAAAAAAAAAAAAAAAAGCATTTAAAAAATTTGAAGAGGGTGTGTATGAAGAAGGCTGAAACAGACAGTACCATCTTTTTGGTGCCTTAATTTGGAAAAACCCAAATTTTTATTTCAGAGCCTCCAAGCTGTTCTAGCAGAGATGCGTTTAAGTTTTCACCCAGTCTGCTGATTTTTAATGTGCGCTCTGAATTCTGTCACGAGTGCCACAAACCGAACCGTGCATTGCTCGAAGCAGACTATTTACACCACATTATCCAGTGCTCACTGTTAAGGTTTCATTTTAATTTTAATTGAAGCCTCTAACTGATATCAAACATCTCTGTGAGCTCTTCAAATGAATGCAGCGGAAGCTGATGAATATCAGAAAATTGAACAGGAGGTTTTTCATTGTTGTTGTTTCGAATGTTTCTGTTTCTTAACTCTCAGCCGGCACAGTGTGATTTCATGCAGAGGTTTAGAAGCTATTTTTATGTACCTGCTTTCAGCTGTCAAAGGGACGGGCTGAAGAGATGAGATGCCCAAATCATTTTAAGTCTATTTTAAGCTTTGCTATTGTAAAATGCTTTGATGCCAAGGACAGGTACTGCATCATTCATGAACAGGAAAGGACCTATTGACTCCTTATTTCTGCAGAAGTCTCCTTATTAAACCATGAATTTTGAGTCTGAATTTCTTTGCTGGCTAAACTTGTGCGGTTGAATAAGGGTTAAGAGATATCTAATAAGGACGTGTGAAGTCAGTTTAGTTTAATTTAATTTAATTATCAGGTGCGAAAGGCTCTTCACCTGTGGGGATGGAGCAATGGCACTTCTTTTTCTCTCCTCTGCATGTGCCAGTGTGCTCACATACATATATATGTATTTTTGTATGTGAGTAGCGCATTAAAGCAAATCCACTGATATTTATATTGGCTCATTCAAAACATATTTCATCAAGCATGACTGTACAGATGTTTTTTTTTAATTTCATTTTTATATGTTACCAGGAAGACTTTATCCCATCCTTTATTTCACACACAGGCTGATATCAGATATTTTGACAGCATTTGATTTTTCGCAGGGCGTCAGGCGCGATGGCTAATGCCTCTCCAGACCTGGACAACGCGGAAGCCCAGCGCCAGCTTAACAACAACAACCGACCAATCGGCTCTGGCTTCTGGGAGACAGAGTGTACCAGCTCCAAACTGTTCGAGTGCTCCCGCATCAAGGCCCTGGCAGGTCAGAGGTCACAAGCAGATCAGTGCACATGCTTACTCACATTTACACAAATACAGACACTGCAGACATTTGACCGTATTATCTGTTCATATACAAAATGAATAATACCTACTTTCAGGGCATTTTTAAACAATTAATCAAATGCAATTTAATAAAATGTAATTTATATAGCACCCAGTCACAACAACAGTTGCTTCAAAGTAGAGCTGGGCGATAGAACGATAACGATATGTATCGCGATATAACTTTTACTCGATAGAGAAATTAAGCTATCGCGATAGACCTCGCCGCTCTTGTCCTCGTAAAAAAAAAAAAAAAAAAAAAAAAAGGGTCAGCCAATCCAAATCAAGTAGCGCAGAGCCGAACCAATCACAGCCGCAGCGTCACGTCGCGTGACTTGTTACGTACAGCACAAGTGCCAAGCCGCACGTGTGTTTGTTTGGGAAGCAGCCAGCGGGTAATGGAGCCAGCGCATAATGGAGGAAATGAGTGTGCTGACTAGAAAAATCAACCGAGCGTGACCGAAGAGAAAACAGATGATGGTTCCAATGCCGGAGAGATTGTCGAACGGAAGAGCCATAGAAGTTCCGTAGTGTGAAGGTATTTCGGCTATTTCAAGTCTGACAAAAAACAGAGTAGCGTGCACTGTAAATTGTGCCGAAAGCAAGTCTGGAAATACAATAAACTGGTGCATGCGTCACACTGTGTGCCACGTTATTGTTTCGGTGAAATGAATTTCTACAATACTGTTACTGTTAATTCTACTCTCTGCAGTGTTTAAATGCTTACATATACACACAGTTACTGTCCCTCCACACACACGACTCGGTTCTGCTTCTATGCCCCAGCTTTGTTTACTTTTTCCCACCGAGGCTTCTAGACTTCTGATTGGCCAACATTTCTGCACGGTTAGGAATCTAGCGCCACCTGCTGCTTTGGCATGTTCATAGCAGCGTTTTCCTTCATTTCTGCCTTTATGTGTGGACGGGATTATTTTTTAAAACGAAAACGGAAAATCTCCGTTTTCAAAAATACCCGTGTACGTGTGGACGTAGCCTCAGTCTCTGACTGGAAGCGCTAATTCGTCATTCGGCTTTTGTCAGACTAAAGTAACTGTTAAAACTGTTTGAAAAGCTCAGCTATACAACAAGGAGAGATTGAGAATTTCCTTTTAGTTCTCAGTTTATTTGATATTGACAAAAGTTAGTCAGTTTTGTCTGTTCTTCTGTAAAACAAACTAAGATTTATTTTTAGAATTAATATTTTGTTTCTAAGTGGAATTGACAATTTAGTCGTCTGTTTCGTTTGTTCTATTTTGAAACTTAAACGCTTTAGCGGCTGCCTTTTGTGTAGTTTGCAATATTTGCCTTTATTTATCTGAAAAAGTCTCATGTTCCTTAAGTACATCTACCCTGTTGAACTTATTATGGGAAATAAATATTTAAATAAAAACAAGCTGCTGATTATTTCACATTTTACTTGTGAGCAACGGCACATTTAAATCTTACAAATATAGTTATTTGGCTCATATCGTGATAGATATCGTTATCGCCTGAAATGAAAAAAACATATCGTGATATGAAAAAATCTTATATTGCCCAGCTCTACTTCAAAGTGCTTTATATTTTTAGATTTTTCATCTCTTAACTGTTTAATAGTGAATTATGTGCACCTTGTATTTTAGGTATTTGAAGAAAATATTTCATAAAGTATTAGATCGACTTTGTCAGGCAAGGGGCAAGCATGAGCGTGCATGCAGCTGAAAGCAACAAAAGGTCTTTCAGGGCCATTTGAAGTGATTCCGATCTAATCATTTCACATATACTGTATAAAGCTGATATTATTGTATCTGTTCCTTTAACTTAAAATGTCTTTCCTAATTTCCCTCAGATGAACGAGATGCAGTGCAAAAGAAGACTTTTACAAAGTGGGTCAACTCTCATTTAGCCAGGGTGTCCTGTCGCATATCTGACCTTTACAACGACCTGAGGGATGGATACATGCTCACCAGACTGCTGGAGGTCCTCAGTGGAGAGCTGCTGGTAGGAGCCGTCATGGTTTTAGTTTTGTAATCCTTCATTTTTGTTCATTCTGTCAGTTTCTTCCTGACTGATTTCATTTTCAGAATCAGAATCAGAATCAGAAAGGGTTTTATTGCCAAATGTTGAGCGGGTTTACAACATTAGGAAATTGCTGCGGTGCTTCAGTGCAAGCATACTGTCATAAATTAAGCTTAAATAGACATGAAAATAAAAATGAGAATAAGAATTAAAAGTGCTAAGTAGATAGATAGACATATACATGAGTGCAGGTGGTGATCAGTGCCAAACATGGAATGATGCAGTGACACAGCGTAGGGTCATGTGTTAGTGGTGGGAACAGTCATACGGTTATTGTTCATGTGTTCAACAGCAGAGGGGAAGAAACTGTTCTTATGGCGAGAGGTTCTGGTGCGAATGGACCGGAGCCTCCTGCCTGAGGGGAGCAGGTCAAACAGACTGTGTCCAGGGTGAGAAGGGTCAGCTGAGATCCGAGCTGCACGCCGCAGTGTCCTGGAGGTGTACAGGTCCTGCAGAGATGGGAGTCTGCAGCCAATCACCTTCTCAGCAGAGCGCACAACACGCTGCAGTCTCTGTTTGTCCCTGATAGTGGCTCCAGCGTACCACACGGTGATGGAGGAGGTGAGGATGAACTCGATGATTGCAGTGTAGAACTGCATCATCGTCCGTATTGGCAGGTTGAATTTCTTCAGCTGCCTCAGGAAGTACATCCTCTGCTGGGCTTTCTTGATGACGGAGGTGATGGTGGGCTCCCACTTCAGGTCCTGGGTGATGGTGGTACCCAGGAAGTGGAATGAGTCCACAGAGGTGATGGGGGTGTCAGTCAGGATGATGGGGGGGAGTGGAGTTGTGTGCTTCCTGAAGTCCACAATAATCTCCACTGTCTTCTGGGCATTCAGCACCAGGTTGTTGTGGCTGCACCAGGACACCAGACGTTCAACCTCCCTCCTGTAGGCAGACTCATCCCCGTCTGAGATGAGTCCAATAACGGTGGTGTCATCTGCAAACTTGATTAGCTTGACAGACTGGTGGGTGGAGGTGCAGCAGTTGGTGTACAGGGAGAAGAGCAGGGGAGAAAGAACACAGCCCTGAGGGGAGCTGGTGCTGATGGTCCGGGAGTCCGAGACATTCTTTCCCAGCCTCACGTGCTGCTTCCTGTCCGTCAGGAAGTCAGTGATCCACCGGCAGATGGGATCAGGCACATTCATCTGGGAAAGCTTGCCTTGGAGATGGTCTGGAAGGATGGTGTTGAAGGCAGAGCTGAAGTCCACAAACAGGATCCTGGCGTAGGTTCCTGGGGAGTCCAGATGCTGCAGGATGAAGTGTAGGGCCATGTTGATGGCGTTGTCTACAGACCTGTTGGCTCTGTATGCAAACTGCAGGGGGTCCAGGAGGGGGGCCGTGAGGGTCTTGAGATGGGAGAGAACCAGGCGCTCAAATGACTTCATGACCACAGATGTCAGAGCCACGGGTCTGTAGTCATTTAGTCCAGTGATCCTAGGTTTCTTGGGGACAGGGATTATGGTAGAGGACTTGAAGCAGGCAGGCACAGGACATGCCTGCAGTGAGGAGTTGAAAATGCCAGAAAACACTGGGGCCAGCTCGTTTGCACAGTGTCTGAGGGTGGCAGGAGACACACTGTCTGGGCCGGGAGCTTTCCGAGCATTCAGACTCTTAAACTGCTTCCTCACATCTGCTTCATGAATATGAAGAGTTGTGGTGGGAGGAGGTGGTGTGAAATCTTCTTTTGTGTGGGGTGAGGAGGGGGGTGTTGTAGGTGAACAGTTTGAAGGTGGTGATGGCTCTATGGAGGGGGAATTAGTGTCCAAAGTGCCTCTATTGTTGGGGCCATTGGAGGTGTGAAGGCTGCCTGTTGGCTCGTCAAAACGGCAGTAGAAGTCGGGTGTTGGCCAAGAGCAAGTCATCAGTGGAGTGGGGGGTTTTAGGCTTGTAGTTGGTGATATTCCTAAAACCTTTCCACACAGAGGCCGAGTCATTCTCTGAGATCTGCTGCTGCATCTTCTCAGAGTGATGATGTTTGGCAATGTCCACTTCTTTAGTGAACCTGTACTTGGCCTCTCTGTAGCAGTCCCTGTCTCCGCTTCTGAACGCCTTTCTCTTTTCCAGCCACAGCTTTTTGAGTTTAGGAGTAAACCAGGGTTTGTCATTGTTATAACTCACCCTGGTGCGTGATGGCACAATGCTGTCCTCACAGAAGTGGATATAGGAGGTGACAGTGTCCGTAAACTCGTCCAAGCTGGTAGAAGCAGCCTTCATTGTGTCCCAGTCTGTAGACTCCAAACACGTGCGAAGCTCCTCCACAGCCTCGTTGCTCCACAGTTTTTTGGTCCTCACGACAGGTTTGGAGAGCTTCAGCCTCTGTCTGTACGCGGGGATTAGGTGGATCATGACGTGGTCAGAAAGTCCGAGTGAAGCGCGGGGCACCGCGCGATAGGCCCCGCTGATCGTGCTGTAGCAGTGGTCTAATGTCCTCTCCTCTCTGGTCGGGCATTTAATATACTGCTTGTATTTGGGAAGCTCATGGCTCAGATTGGCTTTGTTAAAGTCCCCAAGAGCAATGATGAGAGAGTCCGGGAATGTCCGCTCCATGTGCAGTATCTGCTCCGCGAGTGCGCACTGAGCTGCCTGCGCATCCGCATCTGGCGGGATGTAAACAGCGGCCAGGATGAATGAAGCAAACTCCCGCGGAGAATAAAACGGTTTGCAGTGAATAAAAAGATATTCCAGAGAGGAAGAGCAGTGCTGAGCAATCACTGTTACATCTGTGCACCAGCCACTATTAATGTAGAAGCAGACACCTCCACCTTTGGTCTTACCAGAGAGAGAGGCCTGCCGGTCCGCGCGCAGCAGATGAAAGCCCTCCAGCTCCGTAAAACATAAGACACAGGAGGAGGCAAAGTCTCTGTTCATGCTTCTCATCAGGGCCAGCTCGTCTATTTTATTCCTGAGTGAGCGTACATTGGAAAGGAAGATCCCAGGAAGAGCAGTTCGCAGTCCACGTCTCCTCAGACGCACGAGTGCGCCGGCTCGCTTACCTCTCTTTCGGCGTCTCACTTTCCTGATCAGAGTCTGCAGTAAATCTGCCGCAGATGCGACAAATATTGGAAGTAAATCCACAGGTGTTGTAGTCCTGTAGTTAAGAAGCTCTTCTCTGGTGTAAGAATATCCAGAGGAGTGCCCAGACACAGAAGTTATGCACAAAAACAAAACAGAAGTAACGCACTGAAGCACCAGGGCATCCATACGCGGCGCCATCTTGGATCATTATCCACTCAGTCCATTCAGTCCATATTTTGACTGAATATTTGCCCTCATTGACGGACTTTTAAAAAATTGAATAAAGAAATTTGAAGGGCGTCTGTAAACTTCACAGATTAGAACATTTAAAAAAAAAAATCATATAACCCATAGTGTCCAGGGTCTTTGGCTCTGCAGAAAACCCTTTTCTGGTTATTTTCCACTTGAAAGGAGGGAGCATGTAATCGGTTCTGTCTTTGTTTGTCTGTCTGTTTGTTACCAGTCAGTTACCACTTTGCCTGGTATATGATGTCTCCTTAAGTTTTCCTTTATTTCACAGTGGGGGCATTTGTAAGAAAGGACTTGCCCTTGTGCTAAAAATATCCCCAGATTCTCCTCAGTGGTTTTTACTTCTGTCATTTCTAAAAGTAAATCCAACCTTTTGACTGTCTTTGTTATTATTTTAACAATGTTTGCTATAGTCCCACATGTAGTATGTCAATAATAACAGTTATCTTATTAAAAGTACTCAAACTCTTCTTCCTGCCACAGCCGAGGCCCACACGAGGTCGAATGCGGATCCACTGCCTGGAGAACGTCGACAAAGCACTGCAGTTTCTTAAAGAGCAGAGGGTTCACCTGGAAAACGTCGGTTCCCATGACATTGTGGATGGAAACCATCGCCTTACCCTGGGCCTTATCTGGACCATCATCCTTCGCTTTCAGGTAAATTTAAAACACAGATTCATCGTGACAGATTATAGCAGTGTGGACATCTGATGAGCCAACTTTGTCACTGTATAGAGAAAAGGTGCTTTTATTGTATTCCAGGATATGAAGTGTTTCTTTACGGATGTAATATTTGAATGCTGGTTTTGCGGAAACTTGCTGTGCAAAGTTGCTGTGATCAGCAGTGCATCGTTTATCTCTTGGTGGTTTGGGGAAGGCTGTCACATGCGCTGCGTCACCAGTGTGCGACAGCCGTGTTTAGTGGATGAAGCCTTAATGTCACTCAGTGTCTGACCGGCAGCAGTCGCCTTCCAGTCTGCTCTTCAGCAAGGACACACGGGCACACTGTTTTATCTACCTTACCTGAGCCGGCTTTCATCTGTCTCATCGCACACCCTCTGGCATGTACATACCACACACATGCACACACTCACACACAGGGTTCCAGGCCTCAGCAGCAGTGATACAGGATCACCTTCTTCCCTGTAAGTACAGCAGAAATCTATGGCTTCTCTTTATATTGCTTCAGTGCTACAGCGTGGCATTGGCTCACACTGCTAACATGACATTATTCTGATGCCTCTGTAACATTCACGGTGCACAGTCGCCTATCAGCTTTTCTCCTGGGACTGAGTATTGTCATGCTAGACCTGGCTACCCACCACAAAGCACATTTGCCAGCACTGCTAATAGAATTATCTTGCAGCGTGTGCAACCCTCTGCAGGCTGTGATGGCAGCAGCCACACAGGGGTAAATTAGTCCATTTTTCACTTTATTATTTTGCTTTGCAGTATTCTTCATTAATATAATTCATTAATCATTTGGTTAAACCTAACACTGGTATTATGAGGCGCGCACATAGTAGCATTGTATGGTTTTTCTAAAATGTTTTGTTATATTAATTATGTTTCTCTTTCTTTGAGTTACCTGGGTTTGGGCGGTGGCTGTTTCCTGTCTGGGCAAAAGGCGTGGCTGAGGACTCTGGGGACAAAATGCCTGCTCAGCAGGACCAACCATGGGCTTACCAGGAGCAGGGGTGTTTTAGGTTTAGTTGGGTTATTCTGTGCTTAGTTAATATTAGTGTGTGTTTTTGTTTTCCCCCCTATTGTGTTCAAATGGTTTGGCCAAATCATTATAAAAGCTACCCTCATGTGTCTTTTTAATTAGGTCAGTTTGTGAGTTAAGTTGTGTCTCACTTTGTTGTTTAAGTTTTAGAAATTACTTTTTGTAGAGTTATATTTAGTTGACCTGTTTTATGGGCCTGCTAAGTATGGTTTTGAATTTTGTTAATTTTGGACTTTTTGAGGGTTAAAATAAAGAAAACCCTTTTTGAAGATATTTTTTTGCCTGTGTCCTCTTTGCTTTGGCTGCTTGGTCCCTCACAATTGGTGGCAGCAGTGGGATCTGCCAGTTGAGGACACAGTTTTTTTTTTTCTTTGAGGCTTTTTCACCCCCAGAAAAAAAGAAAAATGCATCGGGGAGGAAAGGTGGAAAGGAAGAAAGGAGTAACTGTTCAGAAGGAAGCTGATGCTGAGGAGGAAATTGGAGTCTCTGAAATGGTGGAGAGCACTGAGGTTGAAGAAAGGGAGCCATCTCTGTCAGATCTGATGTCAATATTGCAAGCTCATATGGGTCAACAGGAGGCTCGGGAAGCAAGGCAAGAAGAGGTAACTGCACGACAAGAACAAAAATTCAAAGCATTGCAACATCAGTTTCAGCTTTTACAGTTAGAGGTGCAGTCCCGGACATCACCAGTACCAGAGCTACCATTACCTACCACAGAGTCACCAGAGTCAAGGGAGCTACCTCACATTCCTAGTTCTCCTCAAGCTCAAGCTGAATCCAGTCAGTCATTATCAGGTCAGTTTTCATTGCATGAACCCAGACTGGAAAAGTTGACTGATAGTGATGATATTGAGCATTTTTTGACTACATTTGAACGCATTGCCTTAGCATATCGTTGGGAAAAAACAGACTGGGTTTTTCGATTAATACCACTGCTAACGGGCAAGGCAAGAGGGGCATACGTTCATATGGATATTGATGACTCTCTCAGCTATGACAAAGTTAAAGCTGCAATTTTGTCCAAATATGATGTTAACCCTGAGACCTACAGGCAGCGATTCCGTTCACTGGAAGTCAGGCTTGATGAGAACCCTAAGGAGTTGTATGCTCGACTTAAAGATCTGTACGGGAAATGGATTCAGCCAAAAGGTAAAACGAACCAAGAAATTGGTGAAATAATCATCCTTGAACAATATTTGAGAATGTTGTCCCCTGAGCTACAGGTTTGGATTCGAGAGCACAATCCGTCTTCTGCAGCGAAGGCAGCTGAGCTGGCAGAAGTGTTTGTAGCTGCCAGGAGGAAAGGGCAACCTTGGACCTGTAATGCAAATAAAATGCCAAAGGAAGGCCCCAAATCAGCCCAGATGTATCATCAAAGGCCATTGTCAGCAGAAAAAACTCCTGTGGGTGAGAACCAGTTTGCTGGCAGACCATTAAAAAATTCAAAAAAGATTGTTTGTTACCTCTGTGGGTTAGAGGGCCACACAAAGCCAATGTGCCCAAAAACCTCAGCTAAGATGGTTCAAATATGTTTCATGCCACGTTCACATGCTGAACATGGGCTCCAGTGTGACCAGACTGTTAAAATGATAAAAATGGAAGCTAATGGAACAACTTTAAGAGCTTTGCTTGATTCTGGCAGTTCTCGTACACTGATACATAGAGATTTTGTGCCCCCCAATATTGTCCGTGTTAGTGACACCATCCCCATTTGTTGTGTGCATGGAGATGAGAAGATGTACTCAACAGCTGACATGTACATTAAAGTGAATGGACAGACATACCTTTTAAATGTTGGGGTGGTTGATAACCTGCCTTATTCAGCTATTCTGGGACGAGATTTTCCAGTGCTTTTTGATTTGTTGGAGTCAGACCAGAATCATCAATGCAATGTGGCTGTTACTAGAGCCCAAGCTCAAAAATCTAGTGAAACCTCAGAAGTTTTCAGTGCCTTGCCATTTTTTAATGAGGAATGGGAAGTTGCACCTGTGAAGCCTCGGAAAAGTCGCAGACAGAGGAGACAGGAGAAGTTCCAGCATACTATAGTACACCCAGAAATGCATACTGACCCAGACTTGCCTTTGGGACTTCAAATTCCTGGCAATATAATAGAGTTGCAAAAAACTGATCCTAGTTTAGCTTCCTGTTTTCAGCGAGCAATAGACAAGGACCAAGTAGAGGAGGCAGGCATTAACAAAAGTGACTATGTCTTGCAAAATGGCATACTTTACCATCGGATGGGCTCACTTCTCAAGCTAGTGGTCCCCCAAGAAGTTAGAGAAACCGTGCTTAATTTGGGACACTCTATTCCCTGGTCTGGCCACCTTGGTAAGCACAAAACCACAGCTCATATTAGACAACATTTTTTCTGGCCTGGCCTCCATAGAGATGTAGCCTACTTCTGTAAGAGCTGTCCTCAGTGCCAGATGACATCCTCCAAAGTCCCTTCCAAAGCTCCACTCCAACCACTGCCTATTATTGGTACCCCATTTGAGCGCCTCGGAATGGATATTGTTGGACCTGTTGAGAAGAGTAAGTCAGGGAATCGTTATATGCTTGTAATCACTGATTACGCAACTAAATATCCAGAGGTCTTCCCACTGAAATCCATCAAGGCAAAATCAGTAGCTTTCTGCCTTGTACAGCTCTTCGCAAGAGTAGGGTTCCCACAGGAAATACTGACTGATCAGGGGAGTAACTTTATGTCCAACTTACTAAAACAGGTGTACAAGCTGCTGGGCATTAGAAGCCTGAGGACCACCCCATACCATCCTCAGACTGATGGGCTAACAGAACGGTTCAATCAGACTCTGAAGCAGATGCTCCGGAAGGTGGTAGATAAGAATGGTGCTGATTGGGATCAGTGGCTTCCTTATCTTCTCTTTGCCTACAGGGAAGTGCCACAAGCCTCCACTGGTTTCTCTCCGTTCAAACTTTTGTATGGGTATGAGGTACAAGGACCTCTAGCCCTGCTAAGAAACATCTGGGAGGGAGGCAAGGAAAAGATGGACTCTGTTAACATTGTTTCCTATGTTGTGCAGATGAGGGAGCGACTGCAGAAAATGAGTGAGCTTGCTCAGTCAAATATGACCAAAATCCAGCAGAAGCAGAAGTTTTGGTATGACCGAGCAGCTCGTCAGAGGTCTTTTAGTCCTGGATAAAAGGTGTTGGTGCTCCTCCCCACTGACAACAACAAGCTATTGGCTAAGTGGCAAGGGCCCTTTGAGGTTCAGAAGAAATTGGGGTCCACTACTTACCAAGTGTTCATCCCTGGAAAGCCACGCTCCAGCAGGGTTCTGCACATAAATCTATTGAAGGAATGGGCGCAGCGCCCTGAAAAGACAGCAGAGGTGATGCTCATAAGGGGTGTGCCAGAGGAAGAAGAGGTTGGTGAGCAATACTTGCCTTCTGCTGATGTGGTAGATTTTGACCTTAGTCATCTGCCAGATGATAAACAGCTTCAGGTGAGAGCTGCATGCAACTCTGAGGTGCTTCAAGTGAATCCTGGCCAAACAGATATTGTTGAGCATGACATTGTCATTAAAGAGGGCGTCGCAGTAAAGCGTTTGAGCTACAGGATCCCTGAATGTCTGCTAATATCCCTGAAGAAGGAAATCGACCTCATGTTGTCCTTGGGGATCATTGAGCCATCAAAGAGTGAGTGGTGTAATCCAGTGGTCCTGGTGCCAAAGAAGGATGAAAGCATGAGGTTCTGTATAGACTTCAGGTACCTAAACTCAATATCACTGTTTGATTCATACCCCACACCACGCATTGATGATTTGCTGGAACGGCTAGGGAAGGCAAAGTACTTGACCACACTTGACCTGTGCAAGGGATATTGGCAGGTGCCACTAACGGAGCGATCAAAGAAGTTGACTGCCTTTCGAACACCTTGGGGTCTCTTCCAATTTACAGTGATGCCATTCGGGCTGCATGGGGCTCCAGCAACCTTTCAGAGATTAATGGACCAAGTACTATGTGGTTTCTCAGATTTTGCATCTGCATATCTTGATGATATTGTCATCTACAGCACCACATGGGAGGAACACTTGGAACATCTGCATGCTGTCTTCGACCGTCTTGGCACTGCTGGGTTGACGGTGAACCCCTCTAAGTGTGTTTTTGCCTCTGCTGAGACTGCGTACCTGGGCCATGTGATCGGGAATGGGGTGATCAAGCCTCAGGTCAGTAAGATCCAAGCCATTGAGTCTTGTCCTCTCCCACAGACAAGGAAGCAACTAAGATCCTTTTTGGGCATGGCAGGCTTTTATCGTCGGTTCATACCACGATTCTCCACCAGGGCAGCTCTACTAACGGACTTGATAGGCATCAAGTGTCCTAATCAGATTAACTGGACAGAGGAGGCTATAGCAGCTTTCAAGGACATCAGTCAATCACTGAGTAGCGAACCAGTTTTGTACAGTCCAGACTTTAATGAGCCCTTTTTCCTTCAAACGGATGCATCTCATAGGGGTCTGGGAGCAGTGCTACTTCAAGGTTTGGAAGGAGAACGTCATCCTGTTGCTTATATCAGCCGAAAGCTGTTCCCAAGAGAGGTTCGATATTCAACAGTGGAAAAGGAGGCCCTTGCAATCAAGTGGGCCCTTGATTCCTTCAGGTACTACCTTCTTGGAAGAGAATTCACCCTGGAGACGGATCACAGTGCACTTCAGTGGATGGAAAAGATGAAAGATAAGAACGGAAGGATCACAAGATGGTACCTTGCTCTGCAACCTTTCCGGTTTGTCATCAAGCACATTCCTGGGAAGAACAACGTTACCGCCGACTTCCTCTCTCGCTGTACCAGCGAGAGTCCTGAAGAGGGGGGGTGTGTGATGGCAGCAGCCACACAGGGGTAAATTAGTCCATTTTTCACTTTATTATTTTGCTTTGCAGTATTCTTCATTAATATAATTCATTAATCATTTGGTTAAACCTAACACTGGTATTATGAGGCGCGCACATAGTAGCATTGTATGGTTTTTCTAAAATGTTTTGTTATATTAATTATGTTTCTCTTTCTTTGAGTTACCTGGGTTTGGGCGGTGGCTGTTTCCTGTCTGGGCAAAAGGCGTGGCTGAGGACTCTGGGGACAAAATGCCTGCTCAGCAGGACCAACCATGGGCTTACCAGGAGCAGGGGTGTTTTAGGTTTAGTTGGGTTATTCTGTGCTTAGTTAATATTAGTGTGTGTTTTTGTTTTCCCCCCTATTGTGTTCAAATGGTTTGGCCAAATCATTATAAAAGCTACCCTCATGTCTTTTTAATTAGGTCAGTTTGTGAGTTAAGTTGTGTCTCACTTTGTTGTTTAAGTTTTAGAAATTACTTTTTGTAGAGTTATATTTAGTTGACCTGTTTTATGGGCCTGCTAAGTATGGTTTTGAATTTTGTTAATTTTGGACTTTTTGAGGGTTAAAATAAAGAAAACCCTTTTTGAAGATATTTTTTTGCCTGTGTCCTCTTTGCTTTGGCTGCTTGGTCCCTCACACAGGCCATGCTCATGAGACAGAGAGGATCAACGTTCACTGTGTGCAAGACAGCTCACTGATACAGAAATCTGCAGATACAGAAATCAATAAGTGTGTTGATGTACGCTGATTATTACCGCGTGATGGTTGTGTTTTTGGTAGCGTTTACATACAGTGGGGCAAAAAAGTATTTAGCCAGCCACCGATTGTGCAAGTTCCCCCACTTAAAATGATGACAGAGGTCAGTAATTTGCACCAGAGGTACACTTCAACTGTGAGAGACAGAATGTGAAAAAAAAAATCCATGAATCCACATGGTAGGATTTGTAAAGAATTTATTCGTAAATCAGGGTGGAAAATAAGTATTTGGTCAATAACAAAAATACAACTCAATACTTTGTAACATAACCTTTGTTGGCAATAACAGAGGTCAAACGTTTACTATAGGTCTTTACCTGGTTTGCACACACAGTAGCTGGTATTTTGGCCCATTCCTCCATGCAGATCTTCTCGAGAGCAGTGATGTTTTGGGGCTGTCGCCGAGCAACACGGACTTTCAACTCCCGCCACAGATTTTCTATGGGGTTGAGGTCTGGAGACTGGCTAGGCCACTCCAGGACTTTCAAATGCTTCTTACGGAGCCACTCCTTTGTTGCCCGGGCGGTGTGTTTTGGATCATTGTCATGTTGGAAGACCCAGCCTCGTTTCATCTTCAAAGTTCTCACTGATGGAAGGAGGTTTTGGCTCAAAATCTCACGATACATGGCCCCATTCATTCTGTCCTTAACACGGATCAGTCGTCCTGTCCCCTTGGCAGAGAAACAGCCCCATAGCATGATGTTTCCACCCCCATGCTTCACAGTAGGTATGGTGTTCTTGGGATGCAACTCAGTATTCTTCTTCCTCCAAACACGACGCGTTGAGTTTATACCAAAAAGTTCTACTTTGGTTTCATCTGACCACATGACATTCTCCCAATCCTCTGCCGTATCATCCATGTGCTCTCTGGCAAACTTCAGACGGGCCTGGACATGCACTGGCTTCAGCAGCGGAACACGTCTGGCACTGCGGGATTTGATTCCCTGCCGTTGTAGTGTGTTACTGATGGTGACCTTTGTTACTTTGGTCCCAGCTCTCTGCAGGTCATTCACCAGGTCCCCCCGTGTGGTTCTGGGATCTTTGCTCACCGTTCTCATGATCATTTTGACCCCACGGGATGAGATCTTGCGTGGAGCCCCAGATCGAGGGAGATTATCAGTGGTCTTGTATGTCTTCCATTTTCTGATGATTGCTCCCACAGTTGATTTTTTCACACCAAGCTGCTTGCCTATTGTAGATTCACTCTTCCCAGTCTGGTGCAGGTCTACAATACTTTTCCTGGTGTCCTTCGAAAGCTCTTTGGTCTTGGCCATGGCGGAGTTTGGAGTCTGACTGTTTGAGGCTGTGGACAGGTGTCTTTTATACAGAAAGACAAGAAATCATTAAGCTGACCTTGGAGACCTTGTTGGATGTTGGGCAAATTAGTTAATGGATTGCTAACATGACCCCCTGTCTCTACACCCCTACAAATTTTATCAGAATTCTTTCAAAAGGTCATGTTAGCACTTACAGATAGGATGACATGCACGTACAGTGGGGCAAAAAAGTATTTAGTCAGCCACCGATTGTGCAAGTTCCCCCACTTAAAATGATGACAGAGGTCAGTAATTTGCACCAGAGGTACACTTCAACTGTGAGAGACAGAATGTGAAAAAAAAATCCATGAATTCACATGGTAGGATTTGTAAAGAATTTATTCGTAAATTAGGGTGGAAAATAAGTATTTGGTTACCTCAAACAAGGAAAATCTCTGGCTCTCACAGACCTGTAACGTCTTCTGTAAGAAGCTTTTCTGTCCCCCACTCGTTACCTGTATGAATGGCACCTGTTTGAACTCATCATCTGTATAAAAGACACCTGTCCACAGCCTCAAACAGTCAGACTCCAAACTCCGCCATGGCCAAGACCAAAGAGCTTTCGAAGGACACCAGGAAAAGTATTGTAGACCTGCACCAGACTGGGAAGAGTGAATCTACAATAGGCAAGCAGCTTGGTGTGAAAAAATCAACTGTGGGAGCAATCATCAGAAAATGGAAGACATACAAGACCACTGATAATCTCCCTCGATCTGGGGCTCCACGCAAGATCTCATCCCGTGGGGTCAAAATGATCATGAGAACGGTGAGCAAAGATCCCAGAACCACACGGGGGGACCTGGTGAATGACCTGCAGAGAGCTGGGACCAAAGTAACAAAGGTCACCATCAGTAACACACTACAACGGCAGGGAATCAAATCCCGCAGTGCCAGACGTGTTCCGCTGCTGAAGCCAGTGCATGTCCAGGCCCGTCTGAAGTTTGCCAGAGAGCACATGGATGATACAGCAGAGGATTGGGAGAATGTCATGTGGTCAGACGAAACCAAAGTAGAACTTTTTGGTATAAACTCAACGCGTCGTGTTTGGAGGAAGAAGAATACGGAGTTGCATCCCAAGAACACCATACCTACTGTGAAGCATGGGGGTGGAAACATCATGCTATGGGGCTGTTTTTCTGCCAAGGGGACAGGACGACTGATCCGTGTTAAAGACAGAATGAATGGGGCCATGTATCGTGAGATTTTGAGCCAAAACCTCCTTCCATCAGTGAGAACTTTGAAGATGAAACGAGGCTGGGTCTTCCAACATGACAATGATCCAAAACACACCGCCCGGGCAACAAAGGAGTGGCTCCGTAAGAAGCATTTGAAAGTCCTGGAGTGGCCTAGCCAGTCTCCAGACCTCAACCCCATAGAAAATCTGTGGCGGGAGTTGAAAGTCCGTGTTGCTCGGCGACAGCCCCAAAACATCACTGCTCTCGAGAAGATCTGCATGGAGGAATGGGCCAAAATACCAGCTACTGTGTGTGCAAACCTGGTAAAGACCTATAGTAAACGTTTGACCTCTGTTATTGCCAACAAAGGTTATGTTACAAAGTATTGAGTTGTATTTTTGTCATTGACCAAATACTTATTTTCCACCCTACTTTACGAATAAATTCTTTACAAATCCTACCATGTGGATTCATGGATTTTTTTTTCACATTCTGTCTCTCACAGTTGAAGTGTACCTCTGGTGCAAATTACTGACCTCTGTCATCATTTTAGGTGGGGGAACTTGCACAATCGGTGGCTGGCTAAATACTTTTTTGCCCCACTGTAGTGTTAGCTGTCTGCTAGATTTCCCACCATTAGCCGTGAGCTCGGCTGTTGTCCCGTGCTCCTGCTCCCATGAGCCACCAGTCGATGGCCTCCTCAATTTTGCATGTGCTGAGAAAGGAGAGTAGTGCAGAAGACTGTTGTTCAGCTGTGTGTGTGTGTGTGTGTGTGTGTGTGTGTGTGTGTGTGTGTGTGTGTGTGTGTGTGTGTGTGTGTGTGTGTGTCTAATTATGAGACAAGTACTCATATAGAGAAAGAATAGCTGGCTGATGGGAAGCGGTGAGCAGAGATGTTCCGATAAATAAGCGCTGGTTGTTCCCTGAACTTAATAATTAACACACATTAAAATCAGGGCGAGAACCAGGGTTTAGAAATACATATTTCTTCATGTTTCATATTTGAGGTGTAGCACCTGTGCTCCAATAACCAGAAGAAAAGGCTACACTTCTGAAGAAACTAGGTCCAAGAGTTTTGATACAGTCACAATCATAACTTGTAAAGACTTTAAAGGTTTGTTTTGTACATCTTCCTCGTTTTCCAGGAGCAGCTGTGCATACAAATATATGAAGTGCTGTATGAATAAAACAATGAAATAAAACAGCATGCAAATAATTGAACTGTTATGTTACTTGAAATTAAAATGTTAGGAGAGAAACAGTTATTTTCTCAGTGGCTACGGTACGTCTGATTCACTTCCTCACAAGTTATGTGTCAACCTAACTCACTAACAACAATCCAGTCAGAGGCTATGTTGAATTCCTCTGTAGTCTTTTCAAAGTAAAAGCTCTCAAGAGCATCGCACACTGTTTCATGACATTTTTTTACTATCTCGTTTTGGAAGAAATCAAAGTTCAGAGCTTGATGACCTCACACATGGTTATGGTCACAGTTAGAATAATAAAATCAGAAAGGTTATTGCAAGATAATGTAAAGTTTATCACACTTCTTCATGTTTAAGTTGTAGGACAACCAGACAAAGAGCTGCTTCAGGTCAATGGGGCAAAAAATGCAAAACAAAGACAAAAACCTGAAATCAGAGAAACCACAGCAATAACGTTTAACGTTCACAGGAAGCAAAAATGAAAAATGAATGAATTTATTAAACAGTTTGACAGTACTTACAAAGTAATAAGTAAACGGTATTTATGTCTCTAAAATTGCTCTTCTTTTAGTCGTGTTTAAATAAGAACACTTTTCTTAGAGTTCACCCACATTTTAAGTTCCTGACTGTCTTTTCTCAATTTTCATTTTTATCTTAAAGCCAAGAAAGTCATCCGTTATCAGTGGCCTCAAAATAAGATGCAGGAAATAAATATGAACTTTTAAGGTTTGCTTTTCTAAACTCAAGTGTCTTTAAGATAAGAAAAACAGACACACATGGAGTCTTAAACTTGGAAAAAAAGGAAAACAAGCTAAACTTAATCCTTCATTTTCATATTAAAATGATGAAGATTAAGGTTCTGTTTAAACTTTAATTAAACTTTAAACTTTTGGGGAGTATTCAGGTGAACTTAACTGGGAAAATGAGGTAGGAATGAAACGAGGAATCTGTGATGTGGAAATTAGAAGAAAGGAAGTGACACAGCGAGGAAATAAATAAATAAATAGGGAATAAATAGCAGTTGTAGCACTGGGAGTTTTTCTGTTGCAAAATAGTTTTTGGATTTCAAATCCAGAGGTCCTTTTAGATCATCAGTAAGGTGATTTAATCAAACATTTAGGTGCTAAGAGTAACGTCAGCAGGCCTGAGAGCGGTCCAGGGTTAGCTGAGGTTTCTGTTGTCACGGTAGCTTTGAGTTATCGTTTCCTCTTGCACTTTTTCTGCCCTCATCTCCGCCTTTTCCCCAGCAGTGAAAGTGAGAGTTTGCTTTGCCCAGTCAGCAGGTAGAGCCAGACCACTGCAGTAACTGTACACAGGCAGAAAGAGAGAGGGAGGGAAAAGCAGTAAAGAAGGGAGAGGACTGACAGGCGAAGGAAGAGGTAAAGCTACCGTATTTACAGAGCCATACGCAAATAATAACAGACTCTTATTATTTGCTGTCACTTCAGTTGTGTTGCTGTATATGGTTGGCTGAGTGGCATTGTACTGTGTGCAGTGCTTTTCTGCTTAGCTTACACACTGGCAGTGTATCTGATCCAAGACTTATTGACCATCTTTTACCTTTTTTATAATAACTTACTGTCATAAAAAGGCCATATATGCAGATTCAGGTATTGACTGATGATATTTGACACAGTTTGGAGGTATATTTAATGTCAGGCTCTAATGTTTTATACATTCAATGTGAATTTATAAATCATATTATCTTTAGCATGAAATGTTAAAGATAATAAGTGTTTTCTTACTTTCTAGTACCTTTTTAGAGAAGAAAGCAGACTATTGAGACACAGTTTACATCACAACAGACAAATCACTAAAAAGGTTGTGTGTGTGTGTGTGTGTGCGTGCGTGTGTGTGCACAGTGTTGCGGCTAATGACTTGGGTAGCAGCTGATTCCAGGGTGCCATGTCCCCAATTACCTTGGATCATGTCACTGTGATGTGATTGGTTGAATGGCTGTCACTGTCTCCTATCATCAGGCGTTGTAACGGCCAGCGTGTTGTCCTCAGGAGGCACACAGAGCCGTGTGTTTTTAACACCCAAACCCTCGCCTCATGTCATATTTCTCTTTGTTCCTTTGCTTGTAGTTTTTCTTGCTTTGCTGTTTCTTTTTCAGCATTCGGGAATAAAGTCGGGGCTCAGACCTTTGCTCCATTTCGTTTCTTGCATACATGCTTTGTCACTTGACATCTTGCACATTTTACTTATTCACTGCTTAGTTGTGTCCATAAAGTTTATTTAAAATATCAGAGGTACAGCTGCAGGTGGACAAGAAATAAGCTAACCAGCTCTATCTTAATCAGGTTAACTGGTGGCCACTCAGAAGCATTTTTGATTGTTTACAGCTTGATTTACTTTTATTAAAGTGAATCCATTTTGCTTAATTCTGGCACTGATTTGTTTGAAGTATTTTTTTGCTATGACAGGAAGAGAGTGCAGAAGGGTTAATGCACATAAAATGGCCTGGAGCAGAATTGAACCTGGGCCCCTGCACTGGTATTTTGGCATATAGATTTCTTGCTCAACCCACTGAACTACTCCAGAACACAGCAACAAATATTCAGTGAGGCTTTGCTAGAGTAGCTTTGCACGATTCTTGTACTGGGCCTTGGTGCACTCTGTCAGATCTGTGTGAGGCAAACTGTTGTAGCTCTTCTCCTTCAGGGCTGTCATCACTTTGAACCTGCTTTTTTCTGCTTCTGATATCCTGATTACTGCATTTGTCAGAGACCTGAGTGTTTCCATCATAGGAAAACTTTGGCCATGTTTAATATGAGAATGCACCATTACAACTGTGCACATGTAAGAGAAAATTAAGGACGTGGAGTCTTTAAGGTGAACCTATACTTCCAAAAATGAAGCAGCAGCGTGTTTATATGAGTCTCTGGGACAGACAGAAAACACTAAACTCTTGGTTCGTCTTCTTCTTGTTCAGATCCAGGTGATCAAAATAGAGACGGAGGACAACAGAGAAACCCGCTCTGCCAAGGATGCGCTGCTGCTTTGGTGCCAGATGAAGACTGCAGGGTGAGCAGTGAAATAAAAACACAGAAACTAGAAGCTCAAACTGCAGATTTCATGATCATTTAGGTGTTATACTGTATATCTAGTCAGAATGTAGTGAGAGTAATTTGGAGCTCTTTAAGATTAGAAAGCATTTCTCCATGTCGCAGGTACTCTGAGGTCAACATCCAGAACTTCACCACCTGCTGGAGGGACGGCCTTGCCTTCAACGCCCTAATACATAGACACAGGTAGGACACACGTACACAGCATAGAACCAGCACTGTTAGTATGTGTTTTTAGTCCTTTTTTTAGATGCAAACACGTTACCAACAAAAAGACGAAAAATATTCACACACACATTTAAACAAACACGGAGAAGCGGGTGTGACTGACATGAAATTTTAAAATCACAACCATACACAAATTTTTGTTTTTTCATGTTGTGCCCTCCAGACCTGATCTAATAGAGTTCCACAAGCTGACACGATCCAATGCAACCCACAACCTGCAGCAAGCCTTTAACATCGCTGAGCAGCACCTGGGCCTCACGAAACTCCTGGACCCTGAGGGTGAGAGTCATGCAAACCACACTCCATGCTGCAATATCCAAAACAGTGCAAAACCTGCTGCACTCAGTAAGATAGACAACATTTTTCTTTTTCACAGAAATGGGAGACGTGAGATTAACTCACGCTTCAAAGGTTCTCACAGCTTCTTTCAAACATTATAAGTTAACTGATTTTAAAACATAAAGCATGTAACAGTACCCAAAACTAGAACTAACGTTCAATTTTTACCAGAAAGGCCAATGCATATACTCATTCCATTATAATCTTTTTATGATGGATTAAAAAGACAAGGATAAAGGCTATGTAAGGGAAGTTTAAAATGTTTAACTCTTCTAAAATGTGTGGGCGCTGAAAATGTGCTCAGACTTTGTCCAAGTGTGCAATAAAAAAGCTTTTTAAACGTATGTAGCTTTTTTTTTTCCTTCTGTGAGTTGTGTGGAAGGGTGAGGCCATGAGATGGCAGCTGAAAGCATGTTTTTTCCCACACATTGTTTTCAGTCACGTCTTACAGTGAACTCAGAATTATGCAGGAGAGACATGCACAGATCTGATGTATTAATAAGACTTGAGCCATTACTCAGACTTACTCAGACTCTCAAATCTTATGGACGAGTGACCGTGGTGCTGATCTATACTAGAAACAATCAGATCCTTGTATGTTAAGAGGAAGGAGTGCTGGTCTTAAAGGTGATGCTAACTCTTCTATCTTTCCGTTTCTATCACCTCCCTCCTGTGCAGATGTGAACACCGAGAACCCAGATGAAAAGTCCATCATTACATACGTGGTTTCCTATTACCACTACTTCTCTAAGATGAAGGCTCTTATTGTGGAGGGGAAGCGCGTTGGCAAGGTAACGCACATGCTCTCCCAAATATGCCTACAAAACCTGCATACTGACAGCATCAGAGAGGAGATCAATGAGCCACTATTGCTTTAAAACATGAAGGGCAGGCAGTCTGAAACAAATAATATCACTGTAATATCACTTTACTAGCACGTGCAGACCTTAGAGGGATTTAAATATTATGATTCTTAAAGGGTTTCTTGGTTATTCCTGCCTTTTTTTGTTAGCCTCATACCTCAATCTTGCTCTCAGAATCTCCTTGCAACTTTCTTCTCTCTGAACCAGGTGCTAGACAACTGCATTGAGGCAGAGAAGATTGTTAACCGCTATGACGCTCTGGCATCTGAGCTCCTCGAGTGGATAGAGAAGACCATCGCGGTCATCAGCAACCAGAAGTTTGCCAACTCGCTGACCGGAGTTCAGCAGCAGCTGCAGGCTTTCACCACCTACTGCACTATAGAGAAGCCCATAAAGTAAGTTTGATGATTCTTTAAAAATACCAGATTAACATATTTTGTCATTTTTTTTAACACCACATGTACAAACCCAATTTCAAAAAAGTTGTGACGCTGTGTAAAACGTTTGATTTGATTTGCAAATGTCTTAAACTCATAAGAAACGGTATAATTGGAAGAATTTGACGACAGCAAAGCATCTCCAAAACCTTGGGGCCAACTTCAAGCTGGAAAACAAAGTGATACTAAAAAGAAGCAGCTGGAGGAACAACACCAACTAATTATGTAAATATGTAATACAGTGGTCGCTTGCTATAACGCGGTTCACTTTTCGCAGCCTCGCTGTTTCACTGATTTTTTGGGTGCAATCTTGCATGTTTTTTTTAATTTATTTATTTTTTAACAGCGCATTGTGTTCTGCGTCCTGATTGGCTGTAGACCATTGTCAATCAATCTGGTGCCATGTCTCCTGTACAGTACAGAATGTGTTCAGCTTGTCAAATTTACATAAATCTTTGATCGCTAGCAGTGTGACTCTGAAGTGCTTTACTGTATGTTTGTAAGGTTTCTCCCAACAAACGCAACAATGTCGACGAAACGTTTTGCGCCATCAAAGACAACTACGGTAGCCTTTGGTTTCATTCTATAATACTGCACTTTGTAGAAAAAAAAAGGTTTGAACTTTGAGAGTGTTTAAACAAGAGAGAAAATTGTGAAAATGTTCATGCCTGTCTGAGAAAAGTGTATAAAGCGTGTAGTGAGGGGTTTTACGGTCTTAAAACATCTATAATAATTGGAAAAAATAAAGTTGGCTACTTTGCTACTCATCTATCACCTATTTTTGGAACATAACTCCCACGATAAACGACTGACCACTGTACCACATCACATATAGTAAAATAAGCTTCGGTTTGTGACCGCTACCAGTAACCTGGTGTGACCAGCTGTGATTCAAAACAGTTAATCTACAGCTTCTCAAGTGTCAGAATTAGTTGCTTATATCTGCTTTACTAAGTAATTTATTATTTATTAATGTAATTAATGCATTTAATTTATGCCAGTCTTGTGAAAAATATACTGTTGTGCTTATACCATATACGTTTTATGTTTCACCCTATTAGAGAAAAATAAGATTGCTGTGTATGTGTGTAGCTGTGTAGTGTAATTTTATGTGACTCCTACTAAAGTGTAGAGTACTAGACTCATGACACCTCAGAGTGTACTGTCAGCAGCAATGATACCCACAGAGCAGGCACACACACACACACACACACACACACACACACACACATGCTATGATACAATAGGCCTTGTTAGGCTCTGGGTGACTTAAGCAGCTCACAGCCAGCTGTTGACTTGTGAAACTGGCACATAAGCAGATGTGCATACATATTAGTGGATATTTTAATAGAAGACTGTTCTCAGACTAAATGTAGACTCTCTGTGAGTAATTAATGAGCACAACCCTGGACAACAGACAGAAACACGTCTGTCAACAAGCTTTCGTGCTGTTTGAGTGATTTTTTGCTGAGATGACTGCGATACTGTGACACTGACCCACCAACTAAAGCTTCCTGCTTCTCATCCAGGTTTCAGGAGAAGGGTAATCTCGAGGTCCTTCTCTTCACCATCCAAAGCAAACTCAGAGCCAATAACCAGAAACCCTATGTGCCTAATGATGGGAAGCTCATCTCAGACATTAACAAGGTCATACACCCATAAGCTGTGTTGTTTATATTTTATATACAACATTTAATCCTTTCTCCAACACTGTTAATCAGTTTGTCATTCATCTTCTAGGCCTGGGAGAGATTGGAGAAGGCAGAGCACGAGAGAGGTGTAGCTTTACGGAAGGAGCTGATTCGCCAGGAGAAGCTTGAGCTGTTGGCTCAGCGCTTTGACCACAAAACCACCATGAGGCAAGCCTGGCTCAATGAGAATCAGAGACTCGTATCGCAGGTAGGGGGGACAAATGTCTCAGTGTATTACTGGTACTTGTTTCATTAAATCTAAGATCACGACTTTCTTTGTTTTCCCCTTCGACTTCAGGACAATTTTGGCTATGACCTACCAGCAGTCGAGGCAGCGATGAAGAAGCACGAAGCCATCGAGGCAGACATAGCCTCATACGAGGAAAGAATTGGCGTGGTTGTGGAACTCGCAGCAGAGATGGAGGTGGAAGGATACTACGATATCCGGCGTATCTTGGCACGTAAAGAGAATATCCTGGGCCAGTGGAGTCTGCTGAAGGAGCTGGTGGCTGGGAGAAGGACCCGGCTGGAGAAGAATCTGGCCTTGCAGAAGACCTTCCAGGACATGGTGTACATGATTGACTGGATGGAGGACATGCAGGTACTAGAGAGCGTGAGAGACGTAAAATGAAAAGGACACTACACCTAAAATACGAGTACTGGGGTCAAAAGAAACTCTGTAACTAGAGTCCTACATACACTTCAGATTTTTCCATGTGTGTATATAAACACAGATATCAAAATTTATTATTGAAACCCCTGGTTTCATCATTTCTTCTTCCATTAATTTCTCTCGCCTTTCTTCCCTCCCGTTGCTTCATTCCTTTCAGGTCCAGCTGCTCTCGAGGGACTTTGGGAAACATCTACTAGAGGTGGACGACCTGCTGCAGAAGCACGGCCTGCAGGAGGCCGATATTACTGTGCAGGCTGAGAGAGTAGAGACGCTCAACACTGCTGCACTCAAGTTCACCACAATAGAGGGTACACGCATGTACACACACATTGTGTTGCAGTGAAAGTGTTTTATTTGTCTTTAGCAATGATTGGAAAATTGGTATTTAAGGCTTGGTGTGAGTAGGTTGATATCCTGTGTCTGACTCACGGTTCTAATAAATTTAATGCCGTCTCATTTTTACAGGTTACCAACCATGTGACCCACAGGTGATCTGTAACCGTGTCAACCATGTCTCTTCCTGTCTGGAGGAGCTGAAACACCTGGCAACTAAAAGACGTGCTGAGCTCGAGGAGTCAAGGAAACTGTGGGCCTTCTTTCAGGTGAGATGGGTCAGCAGGCTGTGGGGAAAATGGCGGGATTAACTTGCCGGGATTATTCCTAGGAGCCAGTATCTGAGGAGCTTGGATGCTTCAGAAAGCTTTGAACATTTTTTATGCCCCATGCATGTCTATGGGAGCAACCAGGAGTCCCCACACAGACATGGTGACAGTATGCAAACTCCACACAGAAAGACCCCACCCTGGATTCAGGCCAGGCACCACCAATCGCCCCACCCAATCATTAAACCTGTTCAGTTTTCCATTACAAATATTGTCCTGCTTTAAAACTTGTCTTTTGTCCTATTAGGAGCTGGAAGAGTCGGAGGCCTGGATCAGAGAGAAAAGCTCCATCCTGGGAGCTCAGGGCTACGGGAAGGACCTGAGCAGTGTGCTGAGGTTACTGCAACAGCACAAGACTCTGGCTGGGGAACTGCTGGCTCACCGCTCACTGCTGCAGGTGCGTGTTTTCAATTCTGCACCTGGTAAATGTACTGCTGTAAGAGTTTTTCTCCAAACTTCACAGACTTCAGTAAATTTATGCATTTACATTTATACATTTCTTTTAGTTTATCTAAAAAAAACCCATCCAACTTCTCCTAACAGAACATTTGGAGTTCACGTTTTGAGGATGTATCTGCTGGCCCACATTAAAAGCTATATCAGCCAATAGCTTTTATATGCTATTGGTTGATATTAATTTCATGTTCTCCTTGTTTTGTTAACTTTACTTTGAAGCACCAGGTGGTCTTTTTAATGAAAACAAGAAAGAGAACAATATGAATATGTTAGATCTAGGGTCTCCAGGTCTCTTGGTCTTTAGGGTTTGTTTTTCAGCCACATGCAAATCAAGCGTTTTCTCAAGCCAGAAGTGGCCATTTTTCAAATGAGTCAAATATCTTTCCTCCTATCCAGAACACCATGAAGCGAGGGAAGCAGATTCTGAGTGAGAAGAGCTTTGGCACAGCGGGGATCCAGGAGCGCATCATGGAGGTTAAAGGCGAGTGGAAGAGGCTGGAGGACCAGGCTGCGCAGCATCTCAGCCACCTGCAGGAGGCGCTCAACTTCTTCCAGTTCTCCACAGAGACGGACGACGTCGTGGCCTGGCTGCAGGACGCTTACCGCCTGGTGTCCAGTGAAGACTTTGGACACGATGAGTACTCCACTCAATCGCTGCTAAAGAAACACAGAGGGGTCAGTGAAGCCATTGACAAACATCGTTTGCATGTAGTGGCACTGCGCAAACACATGGTGGCGCTGCCCCTGCGGTACCGTGAACAGGAGGTGGGTACGGGCGCAACAATCAAACAAAAAAAAGGATGTTTCACTTCCCATGTCTTTATTATTTAATAAACTTTTTGTCCGACCATCTCGTCCTGTCTCCTCTTCCATCCTCCTCTCTGCAGGAGGTGCAGGTTCGTATGGGAGAGGTGGAGCAGCTGTACACAGAGGTTGCTGAAATCGCAGTGCTCAGACAGCAGTGGCTTCACGACGCCCTCGCTGTGTACCGCATGTTCAGCGAGGTCAACGCCTGCGAGCTGTGGATTGACGAGAAGGAGCAGTGGCTGGAAAGGATGGAGATCCCAGAAAAACTGGAGGATGTGGATGTTGTGGCACACAGGTGAGGAGGAGGGGAAGGAGGACAGAATGGCTAAAGGCAGTTGGCTTTACCATCTCAGGCCTACCAAAGCTTAGCTGGGTGGTCAGTGTCTGTCTTGTTGTCTAAACTGTTACCAAGAATTGGCTGAGTCCAACTTTTGCAGTTCAAAACTACAACCCTCATGTTGCAGATTTGAGAGCCTGGACCAGGAGATGAACAGCCTGATGGGAAGGATCCTGGATGTTAATCAGATAGTTCAGCAGCTCCTGGATGGAGGTCATCCATCTTCTACAGAGGTCAGAGGTTGTCAGGACCACCTCAACTCTAGGTACTGAAACAAAAGCAACAATCGAAGTGATAACAGCTGCATCATTTACCACAGTAACAAATAGATGTGCCTACCAACTCACAGATGAACCTTATATTAGTAATATAGTTAATATAGTTCCTGTGTCGGCTGTTGGTTGGTTGGATTGGAGTGCTGTGACTTCTCTGTGTACAATTTCATTGCTAAGGCATTGAGAGTACAACGTTTAAAAATAAGATAAAATGTGATTGAGTGGAATAAGGTCAAAGTTACATTATTTAAATCAGCCCCAGTTACCAAAGTACAGCGCTGTAGTACATAACATACACGGTAGTACTGTAGCACTGCCATATGTGACAAACAATATTTATTAGTAAAGGTTCAAACTTCAGAAAATGAGCTCTAACAGCGTAAACATGTTTGTGGAGAGCAGCTTGCGAACTGATTGCTCTCTGTTGAAAAATGACTTGATTTTACTGATTTTACCAGAGGCAGGAGGAGGGGCGTAGTAGGTGGATGGAGAGGAAGGTGGAGGGAAGTCAGCTGACACACAGGGAAAGAAGAGAAACACCAAGAGTGTGAATTGTTGTGGGGTTTGTTAACAGCTTTTTTTAAATTGCCGTCTTTGGGAGTTGAACCTGCCTTCTCATCGTAATTATGCGACATGCAGCTCTTACATCGTAGCAACTTGGAGCCATCCTCCCTCCGATCTCTGTCCACGTAGATCCTGAGATAGGATTGTGTTTTTGTTTTTTTGCTTAAATGTCTCAGCCCGCTTCATTGACCAGTTATGTCTGGCAGCAGAGTCCATGACAGCCGGGTGTTCGTGAGTCCGGTGACCTTGGCACGTGGAGAGTCGGTCTTGGGGTGACCATCTGTGTTGGCTTCCTCATTTAAGACGGGGCTGGCCAAGAGTCCCAAATTCAAAAACAAACATACAAGCAGTCATATTTATTCACCGCCTTCACTTGTATTGGTTAATAGAATTGTGTTCCAGTAGTAAAAGCCTAAATGCATAATATATTAACTTAATTTGATGATATTAAACACAGTGCGACTCTACCCAGCTTAAGTGGCACAAAGAACATCAGTCTATAACAGTAGGAGGGAAAATTCAAGGTGTATTTCTCTCTCTAAAGCACACGGTTGTCTAATCTCCTGACGTTTATCGTGCTTACAGCTCACTCAGTTTTACTCCCTCTGTCTTTCAAAACGATTCCTGATGTAATATCTACAGTTTGGTATATATCTATAAATTGTTAAAAAGCCAAACAAGAGTCAGCAAGAGTACTGATATTTAACATAACATACATTTAACACTTGCTAATAACATTTTATAAATACTACCACCACTACTACAAATGATTATATGGTATTTAAAAAACACGTCACAATACCTGTTTTAATTTAGTTTTAGTAGAGGTAGTAAGGTTTAAACACCTGAGGTCAACTATCCAACACAACAGCCAATGCAGGTGACGAACAGCGTGCAGGCAGGGTGGAGTGGGTGGAGACGTGTGTCAGGGGTGATTTGTGACAGGAGGATAGAGGGAAAGGGAAGGTTTACAGACCTGCTACGGTGTAAGGTTTGGGGATGGTAGCACTGACTAAAAGACAGGAGGCTAAGCTAGACGTGGCAGAATTAAAGATATCAGGATTTTCACTGAGATTGACCAGGATGGACGGGATTAGAAATGAGTACATCAGAGGGAGAGAGGATGTTGGAGGTGGAGTTGCCAGACAGGAGGAATAGGAGGATCTCAGAGGAGATTCGTGGATGCAGTGAAGGAGGACATGAAGGGATTTGGTTTGAGAGGAGATTGCTAGGGATAGCATAGCAGATGATCCACTGGGATGAACAATAAAAGGAGCAGCTGAAAGAAGGAGGAAAAAATAAGACCATGGCAGAATCAAAGCAGTATTAGTGACCTAATTTTCAGTCAGGTTATTATAACTACAACATAATTACTAGGGGTGCAACGATACACAAAATTCACGGTTCGGTTCGATACTTTGGTGTCACGGTTCGATATTTTTTCGATACAAAAAAAATGTTCATGCCTTTTTAATTTGTCATTTATTAAAATTATAAATATATACTTTAACTCAAAAGTACAGTTTTTAAATTTAATGTTGCTGAAACAAAAGTAATTAAAAAAATAAATATATCTCAGGGCTCTCAAAATTTCAAAATCCCTGGTAGCCCTTCGGGCAGGGACTCTTCAGTTTTTGGTAGCCCAAAATAAATATAAGTAGCCCGAATAAAAAAAGAGAGCAATTTTTTGATTGATGTTTTGTTTCCTGTTTTGTTTCCTTTACAATATTATACATTAAAGTATAATATTGTAAAGGAAACAAAACATTAATCAAAAAATTGTTGAAAAACAAATTACAACATTGTATAAAAATTACAATCATCAACTCAAATACTTGGTTCTAATTGAACAGAAATTTCTATGAACTTGTAAGAACTGTGTAGGACATGAATCAGTCTGTGTCAGATCCTGAATTTGAAATTTCCACTGAAGTCACGGGTAAGTGACAAGTGGAACCAAGATCGAGGCCATTTGCTTTTTGAAGTTTGCAAAGACTGCTAAATTTTGCCAGTGGTAGTTCACTCTTTGCAACATAGTACGCTGTTCTAAACAGATTTTTCAGGTTTATTTTTAGTATGTTATTTGCAATTGGTGTTTGTTCTGGGAAAGATATTGCAGACTGAGCAATAATGCATTTCTTGCATTTCTCATGGGTTCTAATGGGGGCCTTTCTTAAAATGACTGGTCCCAGTAACAAAGGCGCTTGTCGACTCAGAAATCGAGAGAAAACCAACAACACACCTGGCAGAACATTATGTTATTTACACGGGTGCACATAAGTGGTCCGCATGTGCGCATTCGCTGTCAAAATAAAAGACGTGCACCAGATAAGAAGTTGCAACGCGCGTTTGCGTCCATATAAAAGGCACTGTTTTTGTCCGCTAGAGTGGGATTTTCACGGCACATTCTGCACCACATCTCTGTGCGTTCATCATTTGTTTGAAGCCAGCTCACCTCCTGCATCCACTTTTCCGAGAATACGTACTTCTTTTGTGGTTCGGACTCCTTCTGACATTTGTTTGGAGGTGGAGGAACACCAAAGTAATTGCTTAAAGGAGCTTCTTCGACATCCTTAAGAGTTCTAAACAAATGTCTGTCCTCCTCCAGAAAATCTTATGTATGCAAACACGCGTTGCAACTTCATATCTTGTGCGCGTTTTTTATTTTGACAGCAAATACGCACCTGCGGACCACTTATGTGCAGCCCCGGTTATATAGCTCGTCATGTTGCAGCCACAGAAATTCTTTTGTCCATGAAACCATAAAGCTGCACTTTCTTTTTGCCTTATAGTCTGATTTGTCATAACTTCTCCGTTTTGTGGTAAGCTTTTCTTTGGCTGTCACTTCTTCACCCTGACCTGTCTTATTTGGCTCAGCAGAACTGAAATATATATCCTGCTACTTTTATACACACACACACACACACACACACACACACACACACACACACACACACAATGGTCAGCGATTCTCTGCGCGATCAACCTTGCTGCGGGAGATTTCACTTGTCATGTTTGCATAGTAAGCTAACGATTGATAAGACGATGTCAGAGGAATTGGTGCGCAAATTATCATCACTCACCAATCAGTACTGTCGCTCTCTATACACAGTTCGGGCGATTGCAAAGTGAAAGCAAAAAACAAGCGCAAATTCAAACGCGATTTCAATATGTCACATATTGGCAGTGGCTCACCGATGCCAATGACATAATTACCCAGCTACATTTCCGAAAGAATGCAAAAGCATTGACATATATTTTTCCTTCCTACAATAGCCCGACGGGCAGGGCAGAGATAGATTTTGGTAGCCCGACTGGAAAAATCGCTAGCCCCAGGACGTCGGGCTAGCGATTTCGTGAGCCCTGTATCTGATTGAGGAATCACTCATCTTTGGAAAAGAGAGTTTATTACAGAGAAATGGCTCTTTCCAAAATAAAAGCTATACTATACGCTTCTTCTGGGCAGCATATTGTAGCGGGTCAGGGCTGTTCTGGGTTCTGTTTGTACAGTTATGTTTTGTTTATGTTGCCATAGTGACGGGTGACGCCTTCTCGCTGCCACGGTGTGTCCTTCCGGGGTCAGAGGGCGCCCTGTGTGTTGTTGTTGTTGCTGTGGGGTTGCCGCGCTGAGCAGTTAGCTAGCGGCAGTGTTCTTCTGCAGATGTCAATAAACGGCTGTGCTCCCTGGCTAGCTAACGGCAAGCAAGACCAAACGACACCTCCGTCTCCTCGTTGTCTGAGCTCGCCACATTGGTGTCAGAAGTGGGATGATGGTGGCACCCCATGTTCTGACCCGAGTGACTTTTCCCCCGCCAGTCGTGACCGGCCGGTGCGCCAAAAGAAGGCACCTGGACATTTGCATGACTTTGTGTGGGGTAATGGGGTCGTCGGGGACGACTGACCCCTTAGGTGGGGGCTATGTAGCGGGTCAGGGCTATTCGGGGTTCTGTTTGTACAGTTATGTTTTGTTTATGTTGCCATAGTGACGGGTGACGCCTTCTCGCTGCGAAGGTGTGTCCTTCTGGGGTCAGAGGGCGCCCTGTGTGTTGTTGTTGCTGCTGCTGTGCGGTTGCCATGCTGAGCAGTTAGCTAGCGGCAGTGTTCTTCTGCAGATGTCAATAAACGGCTGTGCTTCCTGGCTAGCTCACGGGAAGCAAGACCAAACGATACCTCCGTCTCCTCCTTGTCTGAGCTCGCCACAATATTAAACATAGCAGGTCCCCATAAGGAGAATCATGTGCTAACGGCTGTCTAAATGACTCGGGTAAAGTTTGTAGCATGCATGCTTGTTGTTTTTGTCTGCTTCCACTTGTCTTTGTACTAGGATGATGTCGGTGTAAATGTGCAGTCATATTCGTTGTGTTCCCACTAGTGCTGTCAGCGTTAATCTCGTTGAAATGATGTTAACGCCACAACACGGCAAATCTCCGTTAACGAGCTACCCCTGATCGCCCCGTGCATGGGGCTAGACGGCCAACACATTAACGAGCTAACTGCGCTAACACACTAGTTCCCACCCATGTAATTGAGCATTGCATGGCACATCCAACATACTGTTTTACTTTAGTCCATGACGCGCTTACCTTCAGGGTCATACGTCACATGAAAACCAAAATAATTCCAAACACCAGATCTGAATGAGGTTGGGGGAGGTTCAATTTGCCATGTTGCAAGGAGAGCTTAACTTCTGTCTCGCTAGCTTGCCCTGCGCTCTTCCTTCTGATGATCCTGTGTGTTGAACGCTCAGTGGATCTGCGCTCGACAGTGCAGCCTAGGCGGAGTAGTCGAACGCAGATTCACTGAGCGCTCAACACAGACAGCATCGTTAGAAGGAAAGTTGATAAAATAAATGACAAATTTTGTATTGTTCGATACATATGCATACCGAACCGAAAGCACTGTATCGAACGGTTCAATATCGATACGAGTATCGTTGCACCCCTAATAATTACATAACTACTCCAATTCTATAACAGATTTATTCAATGAAAATTTTCACTGAACATTTTTAAAACAGGTTTCCAGCCCTGAGGTCAGTGTCACTGAGATGTTTTCCTGCTGAGCGCTCTGTCTGACATTACCTCAGTACGGTCACAAGGATTTGTGTTTATATGTTTATATGTGCGTGAGTGTGTGTGCGCGTGTATCTTGGCTGAATGGGTGTGTACTGAGATCTGTTGGTCTGGAGTAGATTCAGGTGAACATATTGGATGACGATGTGTGAGGCTGAGCCGAAGCCGCAGCATAGTGGATCACAAACAAGTGTCTCACGTGAATCAGAGCAGGTCATATCAGGTCAAAATAACAACGAGTTCTTTCAAAGTCAGGAGTAACACAAAGGAAATGTTAGAAATAGACTTACAAAGAAAACAGCGTCACATCATCAACACGAAGATGACTGAATCTGAATCGCTTCACCTCGATGTTATTGGTGGTTGATATGTCTGCTGCTTATTTGGATTATATTGATTTATTAGGTAAAAATGTAACCCAGATTTAAGGATGTCATCTTATCAAACCGTGTTACTAAGTGTGTAACAGTTCTAAAACTGTTACACACTTAGTAAATATCCACAACTAAAACAAATCTTTTACAAAAAGCAAGTGGTAGGCGTGAATCACACGTTTTTTTTCCCCCACACAACAACAACACTCGCCTCTCTTGAAGTGCACTTGCAGTCTTATTGTGCGCCGTCTGTCACACCTCTCCAGGTGGAACAGCATCGTGGAGCTGGTCGAGCAGAAGAAAGATCAACTGGACTCGATGTTACGTCTGCAGAACTACCTGCTGGAGTGTGCAGAGATCAAGTCCCAGATCCAGGACAAGAGAAAAGCCATTGACGCCACCCAGTATGTGGGCAGTGATTTGGGAGGGGTCCTCGCCCTGCAGAGACGCCTCTCTACTATGGAGGGAGCCCTGTCTGTTCTGGAGCCCAAACTACTGCACTTACAGGTAGGACATTTACACAAAAAACATTTATATGACGTTTTTCAGCTGTAGAATTGAAATCTATCCCTAAAAGTAATATTTTACACTTAACTGGAGAGTCTAAACGGACAAGTAGAGATGATTTTTTGTATTTCAGGGATTTAATTTTCTCATGTTTTTAGTGGCTAAGTGAGTTTAAGAAACCAAACAATAGGTATAAAAGTATATATGATTTTAAGTACTCTGAGGTATCAGTAGGCTAGCAGCACCATATAATAGCATTTCTCTTTGGTGATGCAGGAAGAGGCAGAGCATCTGGCCACTGCTCACCCGGTTCGGGCAATGGAGGTTCTTGTGCAGTTTGATGGCATCAGTGTGGAGTGGGAGGAGCTCAAACGGACCCTGCAGGGATGTGAGGACTCACTGATGGTGGCTAGCAGGCTGCAGAGCTTCATACAGGTACAAATAAGGAAGAAGTGTTTGACTCTGAACACCAGTTGCTACTGAAATTCATCAGCGAGCAAAAAGTGAGGTTTATTCCTCACTATGACCTTGACCTTTATTCAAATTTGCTATAAATGTAAACAAAAAATCTTAAAGAACAAAACTAGACACCAGGAGCAATTCCAAGGAACAGGAACAGTAGCAAGGAGCAAGCAGGAGGGTAGACTGTCAAAGACCAAGGCAGTGGTAAGACTTCATGTACATATATTTCTTATTCTTTCAGCTGCCCCTTTAGGGTTCGTCACAGCAAATGATCTGCCTCCATCTCATCCTATCTCTAGCATCCTCTTCTGTCACACCAGTCCTCCCTTTTTCTCCTGGCACCTCCATCTTCAACATCCTACAGAGATATAAATTCTAGAGCCTGTCTTTCAGTTGCTGACTCTTTAATCAAATCTGAAATTATGTTTATGAACGATTAAACCCCAAACATGTTTATAAACTCTTAGATAAATAATTTCTACATAAAAACTGAGGGCGTTGTTGCAGGGCTCAATAAAGAAACCAACTTGAAAAGTTTCAAAGAGAATAGAAGTTAAATAGGGCCAAAGGACCTCAAGCTTAATTATCAGCCAACCTGTCATTATTAAGGAATAACTGACTCCATTTTCCGGTACTGTGAACACATCAGAGCTGCTTTTCCACCATCCCTGGACTCGCACCAGTTTGCATACAGGGAGAACCGGTCAACCGAGGATGCGATCGCCACAGTGCTGCACACATTACTGAAGCACTTGGAACACAGGAACACCTATGCACGGCTCCTCTTTGTAGACTACAGCTCGGCTTTTAATACCATCCGGCCATACAAACTCCGTCCCAAACTCCACCAACTGGGACTTAACTCCTCTCTGTGCAACTGGATTGTGGACTTACTCACTAACCGTAGACAGAGTGTCAGAGTGGGTAAGAACACCTCCTCCACCCTTGTGGTCAACACCGGTGCCCCTCAGGGGTGTGTTCTGAGCCCTCTGCTATACACTCTCTTCACCCATGACTGTATTTCCTCCTGCGCGTCCAATCTCATTGTTAAGTTTGCAGATGACACTACAGTGCTCGGACTTATATCCAACAATGATGAGACAAACTATAGGACAGAGGTGCAACAACTAGAGTCATGGTGCCACGACAATAACTTGGTCTTAAACACCAAAAAGACCAAGGAGATCATTGTAGATTTCCGGAAGAGGGGTCATAACAACCATCTGCCTCTCTTCATTGGCAGTGAGGCGGTGGAGAGGGTGAGCAGTTTTAAATTCTTGGGGGTAACTGTGACCGAGGACCTGTCCTGGGGCAACCATATCACCTCAGTTGTATGGAAGCCCCAAACGCAATTTCATTGTTCTTGACAATGACAATAAATAAATACTACTGAGAAAGTGGCAGGGGAGAAGTGGGTGCTATAAAAATAATTAATGCACGCTGTCCTTAATTCCACATTGCAAGAGTGAAAAAGTACAAACAGCATGCGGATGTCGTGTAGAGGTCATAAAGAAAGTTTTTCTGTCTACACAAACTTCCAGAGTATGAACTAATGTATAATTAATGAATTGTGATTCATGCTCCTTACCCTGTCTTGTCAGGACCTGGACTCATTCCTCACCTGGTTGGTCCAGACGCAGACCGCCGCTGCCTCAGAGCAGCTGCCCAACAATCTGGAGGAGGCAGAGAAGCTCATCAACGAGCACGCTGCTCTCAAGGAAGAGATTGGACGGTAGGTGAATGTTTTCTACAATATATTATGTGATGTTATTTCAGGCTGTGTAGAGAATAACTGGGCAGCTCTCTGTTCACGCAGGTACGAAGAGGACTACGAGCGCCTGCAAGCCATGAATGAGCTCCTGGAGTCCGAGGAGGCTCCTCTCCCACAGGCCGCCCTGCAGCAGTGGCTCCAGAAACTCGATGTCGGCTGGAACAAGCTGCTGGAGATGTGGGAAAGCAGGAGAGAAGTTCTGGTCCAGGCTCACATTTTCCATCTATTCCTGCGTGACGTCAAACAGGCCGAATCCTTCCTCAACAACCAGGTGTGTGTGGCAGCGTCACTTCATCTGTCAGTGGTGCAAAATGAAATTTTAGTGGGATTGGCCTGAAATTTGGGTCCCTATTTATGGCACTGACACCCTGTGTAATAGAAAATCTCCACTATTTACCTTATGTACAGTAGACTAATGTTCTTGATGAAGTTTCTTTAAGTACTCCAATCACAGAAAGCCTAGACGATGCTTCTACACTGCAGCTTTTAGGTGAGCCTTTCAAGACTGCTGCTACAGAGGGGGCGAATCATATTCGCTGTGCTTTTATTTACCTTGACATCATATCTTTCCTTCAGAAGGTGGCAGGCAGAATGCAGGACCCAAACACAGGACTCTGAGACTGAATGATAAAGTAAAAGCGGCAGTTTTATTGCTGGATAAAAATTTTTTTTTTTTTTTCTCGCCTGTCCCATTTGGTTCTTTAGCCATCAGAATTGTTGTCTGAAGACCAACAAGGATACCCAATGGATTTACTTTGCCAAATGGATCATCGTGGCATTGCCGTATTGGTCCATTTGGTCGATCTTTGTTTTTATTATTTATTATATTTTATTTTCAGATGTTACAGACGGGACAGACATGAGTGAGAGATAGGAAAGGGAGAAAGAAAGAGGAAGGAAAGGAAAAACAGAAGGGGAGAGGGACAGTGAGAAAGGGGGGGAGAAAAAAAATAAAAATCTCCTGGATCACCTGTTGAGAGAAGAATAGAAAACAAGCAAAAAAAGACAAAAAAAACAAAAAACAAAGCAACATACTAAACACAACACCATCGCATTAATCTAGCTAAGTGTAAACAGCAGTAAATACTAAATATTCAATGTTGTTGTGCAGCACGCAGGACAGATGTGCTTCGAAGTAGCAGCCAAGAAAGGTGTAATTTGGGTCTACGAGCAGTGAACACCCGTGTGCATACCTGTGTGGATCAGCGCGCTTGTATTCCAAAGGTTTCTCCATGTAACGATCTGCTAGGGAGTGTGGGGGGGCCACTTTAACATGAGATACAAGAAAGCTAAACTAGAAAACCAGGAGACGCTGAACATTACCATAAACACAGAGGAAAAACACAGCAAAGAGCAGGGCTTAAATACACCGAGGGAAAGAGACACAGAAGGAGAGCACAGCTGGGAGTGATCAGAGCTAACGAGACAAGGGGAATCAAAACCAGACACACTGCACACAGGACAGGGACTATCAAAATAAAACAGGAAACACACGACAGGCACAGAGGCACGAACTTGACACTGAATAGAGGGAACAGGGAGCACAGAGACAGGAGAAACAAACTGCGACATGAGACACGACTGACTGTGGCGCAAGAAAATAAATATGAAGACAGAACTAAACCCACACTAAACATGAGGCCACAGGAACAAAACCTAAGAACTGGAAGTCACAGAACAAAGAAGAACTAGAGAGCTAGAAATACAAAACAGAAACCAAAACACTAGCAGTGATAAACCATGATGACACCAAAAATCAAAGTACAAAACTCAAAACACCGGGTCACCGATCCAGGACCGTGCCAAGACCAGAGTGAGCTCTATAGAGCACACAAAATCAGTAAAGAAAAAGAATATGCAGCCCAGCTAATGCCGTCATTTGTTTATCCTTATTTTGAGCAGCAGAAATAAATCCTACTTACTCTGCGTTTATAACAGTGAACCAAAGTAAGGAGCAGGAATAGAAAAAGAAAGAGTTGGCTGAAATGGACATATGTTACTATACGCTAAACTTAGAACTGAGGTCAGCATCTGATGAGAAAATAGTCTACCACTACTACTTCATCCTTAAGTCAGCCTAAATGATAATGAATAAACTCTGTTATTATACTTTTTATTGCATCAAAACAACTTGAAGTCTCTGTAAACAGATTTAATAATGCCTGGTGACTGCAGCAGAGCATCAGCTAGCCTGGGCGTTGGCCTAAAGCTCGGCCAGCAAAAGAAAGAGGAGAGGGAGGGTGTGTGTGTGTGCGTGTGTGTGCACGTGTGCGTCAGCAGGTGTCTTCTTGCAGTGTGTCTGTGTTATGGGGTGTTGGAGCAGCAGCTTCTAGTAATTCTATATGTATTTTCTAGCTTCTTGATGAAGTGTAGGAGGAAGAGATGTTGGCAGTGTTCTGATGCTCATGTCTGTTTTTGTGTTACCACCATATGATGTTACGGTGGTATTTATAGGACTGCGCCAATTATACACGTTCTACTTTGCTAGATTTTCTTCAAATACAAACTACGTGTTTGTTTGCAAAAATCAGTCTTTTATTTTTCAGCGCATTAGCAAAATAAAAGTGACAACTGATTTTCAGCTTCATATTTTTATACTCAAATTCTGCTAGAGTAGCTTTGCGTGGTTTATTGTCCTTGTTGAAGCCCCTCAGTTCAACCTCTGTGTGAAACAAGCTCCGCCCCCTTTAAAACCATCTTTTTTTCCCTTTTAAGTCAGCTTGATTCTAATTGACTGCCCTTCTTCAAACAGAAGATATGACCACCTCCCACCTTGATCAGTGTTTCTAAAGTGATGAGAAAAGAAGATTTAGAAATTGTCAGATGGCCAAATAATGGCCGGGCTTTTGTTTTTATAATGTATTAAAGCGCTGTATTAAAACATCATACTCATATTACTTTATAAGTATTTTTTCAAAGCCTCAACTGCTCTACGGGTGAAGTTTTTCCACGTGGTGAAGACCAACAGTCAGTTCTGGCTCTGCAGTCAGCATTTGTGTCTGTATTACATGTAAAAAGGTTTAGTTTTCCGATCTGAAATGTCACAGGCAAAACTGACACTGACCGTGTGTGTCTGCTCGCGGATGTGTGTGCGTCCGTGTGTGTGTTGGCCGGGACGTCTCTTTCAGTTTGCTAACAAATCTTTACCAGGGACCAGCTCTTCTTATTAGCCTGAAGGAGTTGATTTAGAGAGAGCAGCATTTTTTTTCCAATAAGTGTGAAAGATGTTCCAGGCCATTGATCTCTGACTTCATCTCCCTGTTTAATTCCTCAGTTTGATTTATTTTCTCTGAATGTGAAGACTACTGTCGATACAGACGAAATGCAATTGTTGTCTTTCAATCAGCTCTTAAACTGTTGACAGAACAAACTAATTACTTTTAGGAATAGTCCTTCCTGCTTATGGTACAGCCCATTTCAGAGGATGTTCATTTTTAAATTGTAGAGTTTAAATATGGGCTCGTTTAGTCGTTAAAATAAGAATTTCATTATCAGTGAATGAGCCTATTCTTCTTCTATTCTGTTTGACTCAATGGCAAAGAAACAAACCCATTTTCCTGCAGAGTCAATTTTAAAGGCTTCAGTTTCTGACTATTATACCAAAACCTAAAGATGTTCAAATAACGGAAAACAAACAAAATATTTAAATAAAGAACACGAGGCAGAGAAAGGTCAATTAGCCAATGCAAATAAACAAAACAGACATGATTATATATATAAAGTATATACAAAAAAAATACATATGAGAAGATGCAGGTGGAAACAAACAGGTGAAACTAATGAGCCGTAAACCAAGTAACTTCTAGGTTGACCCTGAGTTTTCTGTGTTACAAAAGATGGTCACTTGTTACTAGGATAAATTGAAATGGTGTTTTATGCTGTAACCTAACATGCTGTGGAGCAGAATATGTTTGAGAAAAGAGGTGAACTTCTTTTTTTTTATACACTTGCCATCTTTGCTTCACGCCTTTGCTACCTGGGTTCAAATAGGTTACACATTATTATTATTATCATTATTATTATTATTATTATTATTATTATAGTCATGTTGTCCACACCCCCAAAAAAAGGAAATTGGTTGTTACATTTACAAAAGTCTAACTTGTAATTTGAACAAAATAATTTCCTGTTTCTATGGTGAACGTAATTAAATCATGTGGGATCTGTATGAAATTCAACAACTTGATTTGTTCTTGTCGAGATCACATGATACAATCTAGTAAGAGTGGTTAGTTGCCTTGACTCATGAAATCCACAAGATCACAGGAGATTTCAGACCACAGGAAAATCCCTGGATAAAAGGCAGACAAGACACACTCAGCATCAAGCCTTGTAATCATAGCTTTCCTACTTTTGTTAAGTCCAGATTGACAGCTTTGTGGCGCAGTGGTTAGCATTATTGCCTCACAGCAAGAAGGTCCTGGGTTTTTAATTTGCAGTGGGTACTCTCTGATCTCTATGTATTAAATGGCCTGTATTTGTATAGCGCTTTACTAGTCCCTAAGGACCCCAAAGCGCTTTACACATCCAGTCATCCACCCATTCACACACACATTCACACACTGGTGATGGCAAGCTACATTGTAGCCACAGCCACCCTGGGGCGCACTGACAGAGGCGAGGCTGCCGGACACTGGCGCCCCCGGGCCCTCTGACCACCACGAGTAGGCAGTGTCTTGCCCAAGGACACAACAATCAAGATTACAAGGCGAACTCCCAACTCTTGAGCCACGATCGCCCCATATTAGCCCTATGATAGACTGGCGACCTGTCCAGGGTGTACCCCTATCACATCTATGATAGGCCCGCCCAACCTTGATAAGGTAATAGGATGGATGAAGTGGAAGTTGCTGTAAATCTATTAAAATGTTATGTTAACCACTTTAGACTTTGTTGAACATTATGTAATATGAAGATAACGTGTAGTATTTAAGTGACCGAGTATTCAATAACTTGAATAGTGTTGGATTAAAGTGAGAAAATTGTGAAGGATTAAAATATTCCAAGAGCTCAACTTACTTCATCTAAACATGTTTCAATCACGTTTTATCAACACAAATTGCACAGAGTTTATTAAATATGACTAACTTGTGTTGATTGAACTCAGTTGTTTGTGTTGCTGCCAAAGTGAAACATCTGTGTGCAACCACTGTGTTAAGTAAATCCAACATGTTCTTTTTTTCATTGCAGTCTCACTGATTAAAGTACTTCAAGCGCACACACATTCATGTGGCTCTTGCTGAACTACTGCGTGTTTCCTTTTGCACACACCTCAACTTCTGTGTTGCTCTCAGCCTATTTTTGTGTTATTGCTTCATAATTCTACAAAGAGATGAATTCTTACTCTTATCTTTCTTTATAAAATCAGTTAACCAATCAGAGCTGTGATTGGTCATATATATGTTACCATACCACTAACGCAGATATCCTCAAAAATAGCCTTCTGATAAACATGGATAATGTATGATCAGCTGACTATCTAAAAGGATGTACACTTGAATGTGGATTCAAATAACGGCAATCCAGTATTTGAAAATAACAATATTAACTCGTATCAATCACATTTATTGTTCTCTTTCACTTTAACTTTTAGTTCTTGAACCAGAAAAAAAAGAAATCATATGACTTCTCCTGTCTTTATCTTCTAGGAGTCTGCGCTCGCTCACGTGGAGCTGCCCACCACAGTGGAAACAGTGGAAGCGGCTATAAAGAAACACAAGGACTTCACCACCACCATGGAGCTGAACCTGCACAGGATCAAAGCTGTGATCGAGGCAGGAGAAAGTCTGATCAGCCAGAACAACATCTACTCTGAACGCATTAAGGAGCGCATCGACACTCTTGCCAACAGGTACCACGTGCTGTACATGCAAAACAATATAGAGAAAAGAAATGTAAGTGCTAATAGTCTGAAGTATGAAGTGTGATTAAAATAAACGACAGAAAGGTGTCTATTAAAAAAATCAAAGCCCTGATCTGATTTCAATTGGACCAAATTTCCCTTTGAGTAAAAACCTTCAACTCATTCAGTGTGATGCAGCTGGTAGGAAGCTGCTGATTTACTGGTCAATCTACATTCAACCATCATCTATGGCCATGAGTTATAGGTAGAGACTGAAAGAGTTGATGGGTACAAGCAGTGGAGATGAGCCTTAGAGGTAGCTGGTGCCTCTCCACATCAGAAGGATCCAGTTGAGGTGGTTAGGGCATGTCCAGCTTGTAGGAGGCCCTGGGGCAGACCCAGATGGCATGGGAACGCCTCAGTATCCCTCCAAAAAAGCTGGAGGAGGGAGCCGTGGAGAAGGACCTTAAGAACTACTGACCTTAAGAAAACTTTCTGTGCGTGGTGTGCCAGCACATGATGACACGATCGTTTTGACACGCTCAGCGGAACTGTGCATGGTCAGTTTGACCCTGGGGAACAAATTCTGGTTGCAACATCTCATTAATGTGAAAAAAATATGAGTACAATCCTGATCTTGCAACTCACCCGAAGCGTGACACGAGTTTGGTACTTCCAGGAGCAGTGACCTAAAAATAGCAGCCGGGTTGAAAAATGGTACAGAAAGGTACAGGACGATGATCGTGAGCAAGAGAAGAGCTGAACTGAAATCAGGAAGGTGTTCAGACTTTTATGGGACTGTTCCCGTACATTTTTGATGACAGTTTGTAACTAGAAGCTCTGAAACAGAGGACGGTGATGATCAGTGATTCAGTTTCATTATTGAGGTTTAATGTTAATCAAAAAGGCATAAAAACATTTAAATTCTCTCATTGGCAGCTAACACTGTCTATGAACACATTTAGAATGAATGAAAGTTGGAGGATTTTTGTGTGTAGCTTTACTCTATTGAACTATACCGGTTATATATTTACATAGTGTATATAACAGTAATCTCAAATTATAAACAGGAAAGCACTTCAAGCAGTTGGTAACTTGAAAAAGTTACCTGCTGTTTGTCAAGAGGCCTCAGGCTACTTGTAGTAAACACGGAGTCCCAGCTGTACGTTCTAAAGCAGCGGTCCCCAACCCCCGGGCCACGGACCGGTACCGGGCCGTGAGAGTTGAGGCTCGGGTGTGAAATTTATGGTTTTCAGGGTTTTTATCTTTTTTGTTTGTTTTGTTTTTAATTGTTTTTCTCATTAACTCGTTTCCCTGGGTCTCTTCCCGTTTGTTATGAATAGATCTTATTTTTTTTGGTACCGGTACTGGTTTTATTTTGTTGTACTTATCCGTGACACCTTAAAGGCCGGTCCGTGAAAATATTGTCGGACATAAACCGGTCCGTAGCGCAAAAACTGCCGCGCTAACATAATACAAAGAATAATTGCAGCTAAAGGATTTAAATCAAAGCAAGAGCAAGACAAAAGACAGAAAGCAGAGTGTGGTGTGTTTGGTCCAGGACTGACACCCGTCCGTGAAATCTCTGTGAAAGCTGAGATTGTGCAGCGTGTTGTGTGAGGGGGGTGGGGCTGGTTATTTGTGGCTATAGATTTCTATGTGTATCCTCACAATAGAAATGAGAAGAAGCATATGTTGTTGTTTTTGTGCTGGAGACAGACAAATGAACACAGCACAGTGCAATTTATGGACTTTATTTAGCTCACATAATAATTACTGCATTAGCTTTTGTTAGAAATAAAGTGATTATATTTTACTTTATCTACAGTTAACAGCAGTAAACATGGATCTCTTTTAGCAACATTACCATGTCTCTCTGATACTGATCACGCTTGTGAAATATTCTATAATCTACAGCAATCGTAGAGATTGTTGGGCACATACTCAGTTAACCACTCTTATAATGCGTAACACTAAGCCTAAATCTGATGTAAATACCTAATGCTTCTAATGTACACACACATCTAAACAACTGAAATTAAATCAGAGTTATTTTGACTGAAGTCTCCTTTTCCTTTGCTTTTTCAGGGGAAACAAGAACAGAGGGCTGGCCCAGCAGTGGCTGGAAAAACTGAATGACCAGTGGGAACTTCAGAGGTTTCTCCAGGACTGTCATGAGGTAAAAGGCTAAAAATTCAGTTCAATTTAATTCAGCTTTATTTATATAGCGCCAAATCACAACAGTCTCCTCAAGGCGCTTAATACTGTATGATAAGGCCCTACGTTAATAGAGAGGAAAACCCCAAAAATCTGTGTTTGTTTATCAGTTTCTTCCCTGTTCTTTAGATTCAAAAGTAAACATCTCTTCAAGTTACTGCAGAGATTTTGCTGGCTCAGAATGGGCCTTTGGGGGCTGACTATGCACATGGCCGTCATACAGTAAAGACGAGGGGTTATGAAAGAAAACAAAGCGTTCTCCTGCTATTTCACACCATTTCATAGCCAAAAATGTATTTTATGCTCTAGCTAATGAAGCCTCGGTTAGCAAAACTGGTTAAAAAGAATTATTGAAATATTTTTGTTTTTGGGGGAGGTGTTATGTTCCTCAAAATGTCCTTTATGTGCAGCTTTATGCTGTGCAAACACATGCTAACAGTGAGCGGAGATACAAATGGAGTCTGAGCATGCCCGCTTTAATCATACTGCTATTGTTGGAAAGTATCATTGATATGGTCCACACCTCCTGCCTGTGTGTGTGTGTGTGTGTGTGTGTGTGTGTGTGTGTGTGTGTGTGTGTGTGTGTGTGTGTGTGTGTGTGTGTGTTTACGCTGCACACGGCTCCCCTCTGCTCGCCCCTGCAGTTTTTGCTCTCTCACCCAGCAGAGTCACCTCCTTATGGGCCAAAACCATGTGTAGTTTCAGCAACTTTCTCTCTTTGTGCCTCCTGCATAATTCAGCAGCTCAGTCCCTCATCACTAATTCAAAGGAGGAAGAGTGTATCTCACTGTATACATGAGTGTGCGTGTGTGCGTGTGTCAACGACTTGTTTATGTGTGTACATGAAGCGTTGAATGCATATCTCTAGAAACACAGCATGCAAAAGGAGGCTGAGTGTGTGTCGGTGTGTCCGTAAGTGTGTGTGTGTGTGTACAGTGGATGAGTGACACTGCGTCAGTCTGTAGGAACCTGAGCTCTCTGCTAGCAGGGTGTGTTCTTCTGTTCGGGCCAGGCTGCGTGCTCGTGCTTCCTGTTACTCACTGCTGCTCTCTATCCACTGGCTGACACATTTACAACAAAATCCGATAGTTTTATCCAAAATTGCATCACATATACAGTTTATACTGAACGCTTCGGTCTGGTCGGTGGGGTAGATGAAGGACACCCCTGTATTCAGCACTTTGATCATACTTGCACCGCAGGATCTTTAGCGAGTGTTCCTGGATTTTGTTCTTTGTGCTTTTACCTATTTCACCATCTGTGAATTTCAGCACTTCCTTTCTTCTCACCTAACGTTGAGGTGAGAGACTAAACAAAGTACCTCTCTTTTGCTCCGACTTGTAAAGAAAACCACTAACTGATTTAGGAGTGGTTGGTAAACACTTTATAGGATCACCCATAATACCAGGTGCTTACTAGCAACTGTCAGCCCCAAAGCCATGTACCACTTTATTTGTGGACAGAGCAGTTCAACATGAAATGACCGTATAAAAATATATTTCTTTAAAGGATTGATATACTTCTTTTTTTTTTTTTTTTTTTGTGCAGAAGTTTGTGCATTTATTAAAATATCCTGTAGAGTCTAGGAGGTTGTGGCTGATGAATATTTTGGAAATACCCTGGACAATCCATATGAAGGGGAGATGGAAAGGAGCAGGGCTACAGGACAGATGGTGTTACAGGGTGGTGATGGTGGGCCCCTCAGTGAACTTGCACATGTGACACTGTATCAGGAAATAGTGGCTGCATGTTGTCAACGTCAGCCCAAAAAAAGCTGAAAAGAACAAAGCTGATTTTTCTCCTCTTGCATCTTTACAGTTTCCCATCAGCCTGTCTCTTCCACTTTTTCCACAGTCCAACAATGTCTTCAGGACAAAAGGGGACCAAAGAAGTACACTGAGTTACAGATCATGCAGTGGCTTTTCACCTGGATTCCCTTCCTGAACTGTTCTCAGTAAAGAGCAGGTGTATGCCCAGAGGCTGACAGGCTAAATATAGTGGGTATCTATAAAGATAGATGTAGCACATGTTAAGTTACTCTGTAAATGCCCTCAAGCCTGCCAGTGCTTTTGCTTTGTCACAGAGGCTTTTAGATTGGATGACTTTTTGCATGCTGAGGAGGAAAAGTACTGAGTTTGATATTCCTGATATCTTGAGCCTTTTGTGGTCTCTTTCATAGAATATCTGCAGTGAACTAGCATTAGCCCTGAACTCATTGGGTCTTCTCATTTAATGACACTGTTGTCTTCTGCCATCAACAAAGTGGGCAATGCAATGCATTTTGTAATTGCATGTAGGAATCGGCACATTAGAATGTGTGACAGTGTATTTGGAGTGCAAAAAAAGACATCAACAGCTGTAGCCAAGCCCAGAAAAGGAATCACACCTCTGAGTGTCAAAAGCCCTGTTTATGCTGACGCTGTGACAGGGCAGAGTCAGATCTGCATTGGTGTCTAATGAGAAACACTATATTTTTACAAGTTGAATAAATACATAGGATTACTTGCAGAAGCTGGATTAACTTTAGAAGGAAGAAGATCACGGCAGACAGAATCTTTGAGCGGCATTGGTCAGTCAGTGGAGAGCTTCTAGCATTAATCCCTCCTATAAACACTTCTATGGTCACATGGTTCCAACATCAGCTCCAGTAAAGTTGTGGTGACGCCTTATTGACATCACTATCAGTTCTTTGTTGATGAAAATTCGTGGAGCTGGTTCTAAATTTGTCCTCAGCATTGACACTGGCATCACATTAGAGAGACCGACTGCGAGATTGGGAAAGTTTTAAAGGGCCTCAGGTGTTGCTCATCCTGCTGATAACCTTTCATTTAGCATCTGCGGGCGAAAAAAGAAACAGCGATACTTCGAGCCTTTGGTTCTTCACAGACACTACCACACATCAGCATAGCTACACCTGTGTTTTGTGAAAAAGTGTGACGTATAGAAATGTAATTTTAGTCTTTATCCAAACATTCTCCTTAAGTCCATTGCTTTAAAACCTAAACACACACACACAGTTTTCCAAGGTGGCTTTCCTGATGTACATTTTTTTTATGTCTATCAGTGGAAAATTAGGGGACAGTGATGAAGTAGTGATGAAGCCTGATAGCATGATGATGACTCTGAGTCTTCCTTTGACCCTCTTCTTTCTTCCATTACGCCCCACCCCGTCCCTCTCTTTGCTTTTTACGTCAGCTGTTCATTCATCCTTCCCCCAATGCACCTAAAAGCTCTCCTCCTCCTTGCTCATTCATTTCATTTACACTCTCTAGAGGCATCAGCCTGTGACCCTCCATGACCGCTATAGTTGCAGGCTGTGTGTGTGTCTGTGTGTGTGTGTGTGTGTGTGCACCCATGACCTTTGCAAGTAAGTGGCACACACACATCTGTCTGCAAATTCATGTATGTGTGCAAATATGTGAGGCCTGTTACCTGTCTGTTCTGTGTGATGATAGGTGAAGGATGATGTGACAGATTGAGGGAAAGTGGACTGAAATCTGACCGTGGCCTGTTTAAGGAAAGGGGAGCAGTAGAGCCGTCAAACATATAAATATATCATTCAGTCGTTCCCTACCTCTCTGCCCATTATCAGCCCCCTTCTTTTTAGTGTCCCTTTGCTGTTTCTCTCTCGCTGTTCTCTGTGCTTTACCACTGCAGCAGTGTCAGGCAAGCTGGAGACAGAGAGTGCAGCTGCCTGGGACTGCTGCAGAGAGGAAGAGAGGGATGATAGAAGAAGGTGATGTACATGGAGAGGGAGGAGAAGATGAAACAAAAGCAGCTGTAGAAGAGTCGTGAGCTCAGCTGTTAATGCACACTGATGGGCTTCAATCAGTTAAAGCTTTGAGCCCCTCTCATTCATCCATCTTCGTGCACCAAGTCCACACCCGCCCCTCCGCCTTCCCCAGCTCGGCATCATTAGCCGTGACCGGTGAGCCCGGAGGCTTTGCTCCCCCTGCCCCCCTAAAAATTCTAATCCCAGGCTTTAGCTCCTCCCTCTCCTCTCCTTATACACTTCATCTCTTCTCCAACCAGCCGATTGGCTCACTCGCTCACTCAGCTGCCCGCTCGCTGAAGGTGTGAGGAAAGGGGAGGGGCGCCCGCGTACTGGCTCGGCTGCCTGCCATTTTATTGTTTTGGGAAGGAGGGGTTCTTTTTCTTCTTCTCTCAGTCATCCTCACTCTTTCCCTCGTCACTGTTCTGCCCCCGCCCCTCCTCTCTCTCCTGTTTGAGTGCAAGAAAGAGACAGAGCGAGAGGAAAGAGAGGGTAGCGCAGCCTCAGTTTGAAGTCTCCAGTCTGTCTCTTCTCTCCAGGATTGTTGTTATTTACCCTCCTGCCTGGCGTTTTCCCTTCACCTTTGCATCACTGCCCAGGGTATTTGGCTCTGCAGAAGGCACCCCTCAACTCTTTCCGTCCTCTCTTTTCTTTTTTTCTTTCTGGCTCTGCGGTGAAGAGCATCTTTGCATGCGTGTGACAGCAGACGAGCGAGGATGCGGATACCAGCGGCTGCCTGCAGCTGCCACAACCCCGTGGGCTGCTGATCTTAAACACTGCCGGTAAACTGGTTATTCTATTTGCATATCTGGTTTAGGTGCGGGGCTGGCGGTGCAGGTGGAAATATTACACGCAGGAATGAGAATGTTGATGAGGAAGAGACGAGGGAGCCGATGCTGACCTGAATATTTTGGTGATGCTCTCAGCGCAGGCGTGAGGCTCTTTTTTTTTTTTTTTTTCTTTCACCGTTTGCCTCTCGCAGATGGTCCCCGTGTGGAAAATGTACACATTTTACTCTTTGATGGAGAGCGGGGGTGTGCGTGTGTAGGGGGGTTATTTCTGCATGGGTGTGTTGAAGCTGAGGATACTGTCTGTGAGGGGTTGTGCACATGTAGATCCCTGCCGCCATGCTTGTTGGTACACGTGTGTCTGCTTACATGTGCTTGCTGTGCATCATTAAATTTTAATGTGTGTGTGTTTGACCTTGTTTAGTTACAATGCACCTTATTTATAATTCAGTTTTTCTGCATAACAAATTAATGGAATCATATATGCATGAATTAGAATAATATATGTACCTACTGATGAATGCTTTGGTCTGGTCACGTCTTTTAAAGTGAGGAATTCCTCTGTGCAGCATCAGCTCCTCAGTTATTTACTGTAACTGTCCTGTACTGACAACTCCTTCTGTATCTGTGTCTCTCACCCAGCTGGGGGATTGGGTGTATGAGAAGATGCTAATGGCGAGGGACAGCAGTCGAGACGAGACCCAGAAGCTTCATAAGAAATGGCTGAAGCACCAGGCTTTTATGGCCGAGTTGGCCCAGAATAAGGAATGGCTGGACAAAATTGAAAAGGTAAGTGCAGCTGGCCGTCCCAGTGATGTAGCCTCGCAGGCACATTTCCTTTTACAGTGTCACTCTGTTTTTGTTTTGTTTTTTTGTCCATTCAATTTTTTTTTTTTATAGTGCAACTCTGAAATTTACTGCAAATATTATGGCATAGAGTCTGACTTTGACCTAAGTCAAGATAGACACAGAGTAAATGACAAAAGAGTATTTCATGTGGACTTTGACCTACTGATGTAGTGATGTAACAACACCTGTGATTTTCTTGGGTTCCTCTAATATCTTAGCAACATCTCCTGGGGCACTTTTGCTCTTTCTCTTGTGACTCTCTCACAATTTGTGTGACTTTAATATGAATAATGGCAATACATGTATCCATAATTGTCGTAATACTATCCAAATGTCATGTATGAAAGCCATCTACCCATACATGCAAAACCTTACTCAGGAAGCGTTTGAGCAGCTAATCTCTGTGCAGGTGGACAGAACGGTCAAATCTCTAGTCAGCATGACTTACCTACACAATAATGGATACAGGAAGTTGCAAATTGTGAGAAAGTTGAAAAGATTGGAGCGTTTTTCGTTCATCGATGCGTGCCGTCATCAGAGCAGAACAAATGCTCTCAGTGCAACACCGGAAAAGCAGATGTTTACACAGAGTTGTGTTTCTAAAATTTCTTTAGGCATCAATGGTTTTCTGTTGTTTATACTACAGAATATGGCATCTTTTGTGTGTATTTTTATTTGGAAAATTATTCAGGAATTAACTGTCTCGAAGTGTTCCTGAAATTCCCTCTCCATCTTAATTTTGAAATGTAAACGATGGGTTCCAAATTCAGGCTTGTTGTACGTAGGTCGGATTAAGTTAAACACAGGAACAGATACAACATGCACATTTGATAAAAATGGCATTTTTAGTAGAATTATATACCAACGTAACAAAAAAATGGTTCAGATTATGAGTAAATAATAGAAATGTGGTTGACATAATGAACTAATTCCCAGGAAATTGCTCTTGTTTTGTTTGCTGTCACGTAGCTTGTTGCTCTGGAAAGTGAAAACTAGGCCTCTTTGCAATTTTACCAATGAGCCTCCGGTTTAAAAAGCTTTTAGGAACAAAAGATGAAGACTGCTGTACATATGGGAACAAAAGAAAAGATGTGTTTTACTGTTCACTGAATCATTTTGGCTTTGTGTGTGTGTGTGTGTGTGTGTGTGTGTGTGTGTGTGTGTGTGTGTGTGTGTGTGTGTGTGTGTGTGTGTGTGTGTGTGTGTGTGTGTGTGTGTGTGTCTTGTATTAGCTGGTGATATATCTCTGTTTTAAAAACACCCGTTAAAGGATTTTGCAGAAGGTTCAGATGCATTAGAATCATTTTGAAGATTAAAAATGACCCTCAATGCCATATTTGTTGTAAACTGATTCATGCATTAGTCCTTGTATTAAACACTCAAGTACAAAACTTACTTAATCAAAGCGTAACGAAGCCTGTGGCAAGGGCAGAAAGTATTACAGAGGGGTTTTTAAATAGGCAGGGGAGCGCCGCAGCCCTCTGTGCTGCTTGCTGTCCTGATACGATCTGTTTCGTATTAAGGAGATTTATACAGCACATCAGCCTCTCGTCTAAAGCTGCGGATGTAATTGGGTTAGCCAGTGTTTCCCAGGCTGCATGTCAAGGTTGCACATGTTTGACTTTGAGCGGTTGTGTTAAGGGCTCTGATTGCCTGCAGTGACATAAATCTGGATGCACTGGTCAGTAGAGCTGTAGTCCATGCATCATTTAGCAGTCGCTATCGCATCACTGTGTTTAGTGGCTCCTTGTGACTGCTTTGTGTGCTTCTGTGAGTAAAGAAGGTGATACTTCAAGACATATGTTTATCCTGGAATATGCTGTAATACCACAGAAAGCTTTCAGTTTAATCGCACTATGTTGCTCTTATGTTTTTTGTTTTTATTATTATTACCAATAAACTTGATAAATTAAAAATAATATGAGTAACTGACATGACTTTTTTTGTTTATCGGCCAACATGGAATCTCTCTGGTCATCTCTGATAAAAAGCCAGAGAGATTATCGTCTGTGTAAAATATGTTTATGATACTCATGCACAATTTGTGGTTCTGCATTGGTGCCTGCTTGCATTGGGCTTGTGCGAACTCAATAAACACAGAGGCTACGGGGACATGCTCCATGCAATCCCTCAAAAAGAGATGATGACACTCTGCATACGATGAGTGCTGAATAGTTGAAAAGTTGGTTTGCAAAGTGCCACAATAGTCCAGCAGCGGACACTTTTCTTTGTTATGACACTTTTGTTTTTGCAGCTTATGTTGACCACAGACTTTTTTCTTATTTTAACCTTTATTTAATCAGAAAGTGAAACCCTTGAAATAAGGAATATCTTTGGTCAGCGTTAACCTAGTGTGTTATTAAATGCCAAGGTAAAACCATCTCTGACACATATTTTTCCCCATACTTTTGAAGATTAAACGAAGAAATTCAAATGCCACACAGAAGAACTCTGCCTGGTCTGGAACAAGGATCTGCTCGCTGTCAGGCAGTGGTGCTAACCGCTGAGCTGCTGTGTTTAAACACTATGTAAAAAACAAAACAAAACAGTGACTTTGAGACAAAGAAATCACTCATGCAAAATGCTAATTTCGGGTTGTTGTGCCCGGAAATTATCATTTTAATCCATTATGGTCGATATTGCAATGAAGTTGATACTCTTCTGATCTACCGAGGCTTATTAACACCATCAGGGCAAGTATATGGTTGCGTTCGGCGCTTGCCAGTAGAAAATTAGATATTGTATGTGATGGCCCTGCAGAATGACAGCCAAAAGAAATTTGACAGGACACATGGACATCGATGGACCCATATGGGCTGTTGTAGAAAATGAAACATGCAACTGTTTAGTAAGCAGGCTGCAGTTATATCTGATGGACTGTATGGTATAAACAAATCCTGGCAGTGCATCTGCTCTGAGGAAATACAGAGAGATACAGTATTTCTAGTGAAGCGACAACATTGACACTACATTTATTATCATCAGTCTGAGCTCTTATGCTGATAACTGAAACCTGAAAGAGGCTATGCCGAGTGTATTGTGGTTCAGTCATATCACATCACAATGAAGGGGCACCACTGACCATGGCATAGTGGCTCAATCCTCTGCAGTGTCATACTGGGCAGGGCTAAACGTGAACGCCCCTGCAGGAAGCAGAGGGAACTGAATCAAGGCACAACACTCATATTTGTGCACATACTGTACTGTAAAGCATAAATTCTTGATATGTTGGGACGAGAACAGAAATGATTAAGTATCTGTTTAAAGACAGTTAAGTGGCAACTAGTCTTATAACTGTCCAACAAAAATGCAAATTATTTGAAATTTCCACCTGATGAAATATGAGAAATTGTAGCTCTGCCTTATCTTACTGAATAGTGAGTAGGATTTCAGGATCTACCCGCATCTCATCCTGTGACAGCTGGAATAGGCTCCAGCTCCCCTGTGACCCTAAAGTGGATAAGCAAAAGTAGATGGATGGATGGGCTCTAATAAAAGTAACTGACTGTCAAAATAAAAATCGCCAATTGCGGGTGAAATAACACCAGCGACATGAAGTAGGAAGGGCCGGAGATAAACTTTTATAAATTTTCAGGCGAGCACTTGAAGCGACCACCAATGAAAGGACAGAATACCATGGATTGACATATGACCTAGTTGTAAATACATTATATTGTTACCTAGGCAACCAGGCCCTGGAATGTCCAGAAGCAACCAATAGTCAGCCTCAAAGCATTTACGCAGCGTTAGGGATGAGTAGTATTTGCACAACCATAAAGGTCACCGTTCAAAAACAAAATGCTGTTGCTGTCGTGTGACTTTCATGTTTCATGTGGGCGATCGTGGCTCAAGAGTTGGTAGCTCGTCTTGTAATCGGAAGGTTGCCGGTTCGAGCCCCGGCTTGGACAGTCTCGGTCGTTGTGTCCTTGGGCGAGACACTTGGGCGAGACACTTCACCCGTTGCCTACTGGTGGTGGTCAGAGGGCCCGGTGGCGCCAGTGTCCGGCAGCCTCGCCTCTGTCAGTGCACCCCAGGGTGGCTGTGGCTACAATGTAGCTTGCCATCACCAGTGTGTGAATCGGTGGATGACTGAACGTGTAAAGCGCTTTGGGGTCCTTAGGGACTAGTAAAGCGCTATACAAATACAGGCCATTTACCATTTTACATTATGTCTGTGTCCTCGTCCAATCAGCTCGATGTAAGATAGCGGATGATGGCTGGTAACGTAGGCAGCTGCACATATTTCTGTCCTTCAAGCTGCTCATTTTGTCTGATTACTTTCTTCTCCTACAGTGGGAACTGTGAGGTTGGTATATGCTAATACACATGAGCCAGGTTGCAGAGTCCTAACATATCATAACACGGGCTGCTTCACTGTTGAGGGTGCAGCACTGCATGTTCTGACCACAGAGCTCTTTCTGTTGCACATTTAGGGGTCACATGCATTTAGGGAACATGCTCTGAGGGTAGATTTAGGTTACTGCACAATGCTTACAGATGGAGAAGGAGATGATGAAGAGACAGATGAGAAACAGAGAGTTTCTGAATTGTTTGATAATAAGCAAAAGTGGTGAATTGAGACCATGTTTCTGCCCCAGTCACTCACCTTTTAGAGTTGATATCACATATTAAACCAGGGTCCTCGAGGAAAAAAACTAATGGAGCGTATTTTTGTTAGTGTTTGTAACGCAATCTGGGATAAATAATCAGTGTAAATAATGATTAGACAAAAAATACACTGTGACTACACTGGAAAACAATTTAAAGGTAGCTTATGTTGCTGTTGTTAAGACACACCACATATGCTACCACTTTGATGTATAAAAGCGTCCACTGCAGTTTTAACGCCCACAAGCTGAAGTATCAGAATAATGCTAAGTGCATTTCTTTGCTTTCATCTTCAGAGGAAAATATGTAGTCCGGCTGTCAGTAATGAACAATAACAGCCTACATGTTTGGTTTTATTTTTGCAGATTTAAAAATACACACAAAAGTGACATGTAAGGACAAATAATACACAACACCGGGAGACACAAAACAACCTAGAGAGCTACAGACTCTCGCAGCATCTCCTCTCTTTGAATTTTACAAATTAGATTTTCTCTATCCAAATGATAGATATACTAAAAAAAAGATAATATATGCTAAAACAGGACCAACAGGACAGCATGCAACTAAATTAAAAGTGTGGCGAGACATCTGTGAAGCCTGTTCACACTGCAGGATGAGCCTCTTTCCTCTCCTCTCCAGTCCTTTCCAGCATGTCCAATGGTTAATCTGGCAGTTTCTCATTAGCGGGACGGTTAAGAGTGTAAAATAGAAATAGAAATATAATGAATTCAACTTTGAGCATGCTGGAAAAAATATAATATAATAATATGAATGAATTCTTTTCTGTATTTTTGCCATTAACAGCCAGCATGTGTTCCTGCTTTTTGTTTTTAACCCATCTTTAATCCAGTGCGAGCATATAAGAGTAGTTTACCTGAAGTGTTTCGAAACACAGCGCTGTTGAAATGTGTGACCTATATATATAAGAAGTGCTTGCAAAACACTGCAGTGAACAGACCGTAGACATTTGCTGTGTTTCTGTGCTTCTTAAATTTTGCTGTGTGAAACATTTCATTGGCTCATCGTCACTTCTTTGCTTCTTCAAAGAGGTGTTTACGTGTCAGAAATTTTAGTTTAGGTCGGATAGTGATGTGTAATGCCAACGTGATCAGCACTAGTATCCCAAGTCTTGCTCTTCAGGAGCAGACTGTAGTCACACCAGGATGTCTAGCTGTTGGCAGATAGACAGGGTTTAGCTTCTGAAGTCATATGTGGCAGCCATGTTCACCCCACAAGACTTCTCAGTGGCTGTTGCTTAGCAACTTGCATTTTTTTAAGATAATATTCAGTATTTGGCTTTGTTTTTTTTAAATGGCAGTGCTGATAAGGATTTGTACTCACTCCTGACAAGTGTTAGAAATAAAAATATTGTTTTAGAGGCATCCCGGGCTAATCTTTATCAGTCATGCCATCTAACTGGTACAATTTATTAGTGCTGTTGTATGTCATCACCTTCACTTTATACCCTCAGCTCAGTTACCGTCAAAGCAATGCAAAATAGCCCCCCAGAAAGGTTTTATTCTCTCTTTGTATAAAAAGGTCTAGAGAATAATAACATTTGCAAGAAATTTTTAAAACAATTTAAACAGACAAAGAAGTAGACGCATAGAAGGATACGCTGAAAGCTTAGGAAAGACGAGCTATAATGCCGTGAAGCTTTTCGTGCTCCAGCTCGTTGTAGTACTTCCTGTCCAAACAGTCTGTAGGTTGTGTCCTCATTGTGTCTCTGTGTGGGGTCCTCTGAGACTCTGCAGCTTATTTTTGCACTTATTTTATGCACCCCTTTTTTGTCATAGAGAACTGAAGTACAGTGTCCTTTTTTTTTTTTTTTTTTTTAAGTTGCTTCCATCTGTGGAGCCGTGTGTGTCTGTATTTCAGTTGGCACAGTTAACATGGGATTGAAATGCTGCCCAAAACGTGTTATCTGACCTGTGCACCTTAAATGCCGCAGAGAGTCTTTGGTAGTTCTACATCACGTGTTTCAAATTGACATGCCTCTATAAAGCAGGTTAAAGCCAAGTTTCCAGCTCTTTTTCCTTTTTTTATTCCTACTGCTACCATCAGGGTCAAAGCATGCCATGACACATGTTCTATGATGGTGCAAGAACCTCTTTTAGCATTTAAAAGCTTCAGCTGGGCTGCACCAAAGAAGCACAGTGCCAGTTTTCTGACTGAAAGAACACACACAGTATATGAATATGTGCTTGTAATAGAAGCAGTATTCAATTCAGTTCAATTCATTTTGTTTATTTGTTTATTTATTTTTCTCTGTTGGTCTCTTTTTTTCTCTGTTGTTGTTGTTGTTATATTTTAACATGTTCAAATTATGAACATGAGTGCCCACTCCGATTAGGGACGAGTTCCTGCCCCAAGTGGAGGAGTTTAAGTATCTTGGGGTCTTGTGATGGGAGAAGGGAGCGGGAGATCGACAGACGGATTGGTGCAGCGGCTGCAGTGATGCGGACGCTGTATCGGTCTGTTGTGGTGAAGAGAGCGCTGAGTGTAAAAGCAAAGCTCTCAATTTACCGGTCGCTCTACGCCCCTACCCTCACCTATGGCCACGAGCTGTGGGTAGTGACCGAAAGAAAGAGATCGCGAATACAAGCGACGGAAATGGGCTTCCTCCGAAGGGTGGCTGGCCTCTCCCTTAGAGATAGGGCGGAGTAGAGCCGCTGCTCCTCCACATCGAAAGGAGCCAGTTGAGGTGGTTCGGGCATCTGACAAGGATGGGCGAGGTTTTCCGGGCATGTCCCACCGGGGCAGACCCAGGACACGCTGGAGAGATTATATCTCTTGGCTGGCCTGGGAACACCTTGGTGTTCCCCCGGATAAGCTGGAGGAGGTGGCTGGGGAGAGGGAGGTCTGAGCTTCTCTGCTTGGGCTGCTGCCCCCGCGACCCAGCCCCGGATAAGCGGAAGAAAATGGATGGATGGATGGATGTTCAAAATAAACGTACAAATAACAAATAAATAAATAAATACATTCATATAGCACCAAATTACAACAATAGTCACCTCAAGGAACATTTTATTTAAAGTTGAAGACACTACACTATTACAGAGAAAATCCTAACAATCAAATGACCCCTGAGCAAGCATTTAGTGACAGTGGGAAGAACAAACTCCCTTTGAACAGGAAGAAACCTCCGGCAAAACCATGCTCAGGCAGGGCCTGACAGTGAGGGGAGGGGGGCATGCTGTGGAAGAGAGCCAGAGAAAAAATGTGCATCATGGGAATCCCCCAGGATCCAGGGTCACCCGATCCAGCAGTAACTATATGCTTTATCGAAAAGAAAAGTTTGAAGCCTAATCTTAAAAGTAGAGAGGGTGTTTGGCCTGAAAGCTGAAGGCGCTGCCTCCCATTCTACTTTTAAATATTACGTGAACCACAATTAAACTAGCATCTGAGAGCAAACTACTCTGCTGGGTCCTTAAGATAAGATGCGGTCTGATTATTCAAAACCTTTTATGGGAGAACACAGAATTTTGATTTATTTGATATTTCAGGGGGAGATGTTATCAGGACGTGCTCAGACCTCAGACAGCTCCCTGAAAGTGAACAGTTTGCCCTTAAAATATAAATATATTGATTTTCCATCAGCTGCCTTGATCTGAGTGTCCACGCAGTTTAAACATGGATTTACACTGTAATCATTTGATTGGCTGATTAGATGCTCCTTCATCAAGTCTGAATTGATCATTTGTGCTGCTGATAGATTGCATTGGTCATTAGTGAAATGAATTGGCTGAGTCTGTGTTTATAAATTAACTTATTGTTAGAAGCTCACCAATCCCATCCGCTTTTTTTCTTTTTTGCTAATTTGCTGCACTTAGACAGTAAATCTAGGCCTAAAAAAGCCCCGAAAAGACTTTTAAAAATAAACTCTATGAGTCAAACGATGTTTACTCAGCTCTGTGTGTCTTTTAGCAACACACCCACAATGCATTTCAGTTTAGAAGTGTTTTTAACCACTAAACCGTGCGATTATATCTTTGTAAAACTCAGGACTTGACTGTGTGTGTGTGAAAAGACCTCGATGAAGACTAAAGTATCGATCTTCCTTCAGTTTGGATGTGCGACTGGGTGACGTGGGATAACCCAGCAGATCATCACGAAGCACTGTGTGCCTCGTCAGCTTGCTGTGACGTCAAGCCGCCAGCAGCAACTGGAGCAAGTGTGTCCCCTCTTTCCTGTACTGGCGACGGTTGCCAAGCAACTGCTGCCCAGTCCCCTCTTACTTCTCCCCATCTTCCCTCCTCTCCTCGTAGAGCTCATGTGTGAAGGTCATCCCTCCATCCCTCCCCTTCTCACTCACTCTGGGTGCTTTACGTTCTGCTAATTCTGCTTCCTCGTGTCTGCCTTTGCGGCTTTGTGACCTGGAAAATCGATTGAGGTCCACCATCATTTAGGATGCTTAAATCCTTTTAAAATGTTGGATAAGAGATGAAGAGCACAGAGTGAGGAAACAAATTCATCCCATGTAAAGTAATTCACAACACCCATCTGATATGAATCAGATTAAGGATGAGTGATGTGATCAGAGCGGACAGTAAAAAGGAACCACCTGCACCTCTGCTGTTAGTAGGAGATCCCGAAACAGAAACCCAGAAAACAGAAGTACAAGTAACACACGGCAACAATGTGACAGGGAGAACGACGCGACTACAAATACACACGAAGCTGATTAGACACACAAACTGATAAAGGTTTAAAAGTGGGAAACCTGACACAGGTGGAACAAGAATAAGAGGCCACACGAGTCATGCAAGGGAGGGAAAAATCACAAAATGAAACTGGACGAGGAAACATGGAAGACACACCAGAAGGACATGAATACAAGAAACATGAGAGAGAATGATAATAAAAATCAAAAACATAGATCAGGAACTTGACAGATAATCAGTGTTATTTACTCCACCTGTCTGTAGTTTTAATGCCACAGCTCACTGTTGTATACATTTCTACAGTTGTGGTTATTATTGTTAGCTGTTTAAACAGTAGTAAAAGGGCACCGAACTATCTGTCACAAGTGATTTTATTCTGGTTATATCATTTATACTCTGATTTAACTTTCAAAAATAAACAAAGGGAGGATTGAAGTGCTCGTGGGCAGCTGCTTTTCAGTCCGACAGGTATCATCTGGCTGGTTAACACATGATGCAATTACTGTTTTCAGGTGGAGTGAGATTTAAAGTTTATTTGGCAAAAATCTGACCTTCCAAGTATTATTTAGAGTTTGTCTTTTGCCAGAATCCCCAAATATAAACTTAAAATATGACTTCTTCTGAAGAAAAAATGCATTTGTTGTCTTCTTTGGTTATACTTTTGCCAAATGATATTGTTTGTTGCCATGACTCCTCGGTATGTCCATAGTCAGTGTAGAAGCATCAGTAATCAGATGCCAGACATTTGCGTTTAAACAATCATCTTTTCTCATTTCTAAACATTTGACAGGTGGCATCTCCTCAAAATGACTCAGGAGAGAGAAAGACGTCCTAATTCTTAATCACACTGACTCCATTCTTGCGTCTCCTCTTCCTCCATCTTTCTGTCAATGTCAGAAAATCTGAGACGACTGAGATGGACGAGCCATTATAGCCATATGTAAAGCTCCCTCTCGCTCAGTCTCAGTGTAAGACACAAAGGTCTTGGTGTACTGGCATTCAGCTTGCTGCAATAGATGTTAATGTAGTGTAGTATAGAGGTCCAAATCTAATAAGCTGAGGTTTGCAGTGTTCTGAATGTATAATGTAGTGTCTAATCAATAGCCGTACTGTAGCTGCAGGATGACTGGGCTTCCTGATGACAGGCCGGATAAACAAATCTAAATATGTGTGGCTTATAATCTCTGTAGTGAAGTTTGTGAATGGATGGCCTGAGTGACAATTAAAAGTCAAAGCTTGAAGACAAAAGGGGTGTACTAAACAGAAACAAAGAGCACAGATGTAATAATATGGTTTTGTTGAGCTACTAGTGCAGGTTTCTTCTTTCCGACTGCAAATAAAACCTGCGACTTTCTATTTACAGGGTCAGAATTGATGTAACTGCCATCTGCGCGCTTTAAGACGATGTACTGTTTGTAAAGAGCTGCCGAGTCATTCTGTAATGTCTGTGATGTAGCTTCACTGTGATGGATCCAAAACAGAGGCTGCTCGCTGTTAGTGGAGATTTGGTTCAGTTGCAGCAGATTGTGCTTATCAGTGTGTGCGTGAGCGTGTGGGGGGGGGATGTGTGAATGCACAGTCAAAATACCCTCTTAACCCACCCAGTTGCTCGCCCAAAACCCACTGGGCTTTTGAATCCTGTCCTCGTCACTTATTATCCTTGACAGTTAATTGGCCTCATTAACTCGTTAAGAATGGCAATCTGAGCGTCTGCTGCTGGAACCAAGTTTCACACACTCTCTACGTTACATCACGGCTGACTGGAGCTGATTGGTTTGTGGTGAATGTACCAAGAGTACAATAGAAATTAAAAAATCACTAATCATCCACCATTGCAATAGATTGCAAATACCAGAAAACAAAGAAAAGTCAAATAGTAGCCTGTGTTATATCTCACCCGCAGTTCCGGCTTTGACAGCCTTTGAAGTAAGATCAAAATGTAAAAAAAAATACGTTAGACCGTGAAGCAAAACTCTCAAAAGTAAGAATCTCACTATGTCCTGGGTCGACACAGAAAGCACTGTTTTTATATGGTTGGAGAAATAACTAAGTGTGGTTTTAACTACACTTCAGACTTGCTCTGCAGCTGTAATATTGCATAACCTGAGCAATTTTAGTAACGTTTTTGCACTATATGCACACTGTACCCTGTTTTTCTCTTAGAGTGCATATTTTTATTCTCTTCTGTCATTTCATTTATATCTCTTTATTTCATTGTATAGAAAAGTTGCATATTGAATCTCATTCTTAACTGTACACTGATAAAGTTTTTTTTAAAACTGTGGAATAGATGACAGGACAAAATGTGCGCTGAAAATCTCAAAACTAATAACAACAGCAACAAAAAATTTGTACATAATTGCATATTTAATGAAAATTATGTGTGAGTTCTATGTGTATGTATGTGAATGTGCATTATGTGGATATTTAAGACATATAATTCAAACAATTACAACAATATAATAGGACCAATATCATCAGTAATTATAATACCACCACCACTAGTGCTGCTACTACTACTAGTAGTAGTGATAACAATAATAGTAATAATAATAAAGAAATTAATGACTCTATAAATATTAATAATGATAAATGGGGGAGGCGGGTTGCAGGTGGGATCTGGGAGAACTATGATCCAAAACTGGACCAAAGCTTCACAAGCACAGGGAGAATATGCAAACTCCACAGAGAAGGGCTCTACACAGTGATAACCACTGAGTCACTGTGATGCCGGTCATGATGCATCCACTGTTTGAAGCATAAAACAGAAATATCAGGAAAATCTATAATCTCCTGTTAAGTAAAACAGGGTTTGTTTTGTGTATTGTGCACTTCTCTCTATGAGTCAAGTTTAATTGTGGCTACAGGATTGAGAAACCACTTTCGATACGCTTGCATGCTTTTTTGGACTCGTGTTTTCTTCTGTGTTTTCACTGTCGTGTTGATGTTAGAAGTGGATAATGACATGCAGTGTATCGAAAGCTTAGACCAAACTGGTCTAAGCACTCAGAATGAGCACTAAAAGACTAAAAGAATACAATGAATAAGAACAGAAGGATGGAAATGTTGTCCATTATCCATTTATATTGTTTTGCCCTCTAGTTAAGGCGGGCTGAATCAGTTTCTTTGGGCTGGAGGCAGGTGGTTGACCCCTGTTCTGTGATTTGTGTTAGATTTCACTTCCTGTGTCTCATTTTCCCAATTAGTGTCAGCAGTCTTCTGACCTGTTTCCTCTCCCATCGTTACCTGGCTTGTGTATAGATATAGATTGACCTGTGTGATTCCTCCTGTTGGGTCTGTGTTTCCACATCCCCGCTAGTTTAGAAACTTATTCTCGTTAACGACAAAAACAAGACGAACATCTTTTACTTGCTAGCAAGGGAGGCACCAGCCGGTGTCTCAGGAAGCACTCTGAATCCTACCGCAAAATGACCCCGACGACGGCCTCCTCTTGCTTTTGGGGAAAACAGTTCACACAATACACACCACAGCAAAAGCACCTCCCTCTGTAAAACCCCCCAATGGTTCTAAGACAAGGCACTGTGTGTGTGTGTGTGTGTGTGTGTGTGTGTGTGTGTGTGTGTGTGTGTGTGTGTGTGTGTGTGTGTGTGTGTGTGTGTGTGTGTGTGTGTCTCACTGCATGACTTCCTGCTCACGAAAAGGATCATAAAAGTAGGAAGCAACATCACAAGAAACAGATCTTCTAGATAGAATGTATCTGCAATAAAACCTCCCCCAGCACAGAGTGGCTGGAGAGGTGGTCAGAGACAAAGGAATGTCTTGATCCTATAGATTGAACTCAGACCTTACAAATTTAAGAAACACAATGACAACATTCAACAATTAGACATAATACCTCCTTCCATGTTTCACTGGAGTTTCCTAGTTCTTGGATTGAATTCTCCCGCTCAGCTACCATTGGTGTTTTTGTATGTCTGGGAAGAGTTCAGCATTAAAGGTAAAAGTCCTTAATGTCCTGTATTTGGGTCCGAGTCTTGCCTGCGACACAGTTATATAACCCGGACAGTTATATCAAGAGGTTTTTAGGTTTGAACCTTCCTGTGCAAACTGTCCAAAGACATACTATGTTATGCTCCCCAGGATGTCCAGGGGGTGTGGGGAAGTAACGATAGCATGTTATTGATTAAAAATTGCCTGTTAGGTTTGAATGCTTGAAATGCATAGAATAAAACAATCTGTGTGGCTTCGGTGGCAATCGGTACAGCTTTATAAAAGTTTTATAAACAAATTACCAGCTGTGCAAAAAATACGACTTTGTCTGGCCATTGATGCACCTTTTTACTTTCCTTATAACTGTATGCGAGTGCAAACTGTATACTATATAGAGTTGCATACAGTATACAGTTTGCATTAAGCTCTGACCTGTGGTGCTGCAGTATATAAGAGAATGTGTGCGTGAATGAGGGAGTATGGGCAGGTTTGTGTGTGGGTAAGTGCAGCAAAACATCAATGAGGCCCTCGCACTCAGAGCAAGATGTTAAGCTAAGATGGAGATCTGACAGTATATATTTTTATTCCACCCAATCAATTCCAGTTATATTTAAATGCACCGTTCAGACAATGCTGCACCCATTAAAGCACGCAGAACTGAACTGAACACAGAGAATAATGCTGAGGAAGGTGCTAGACCTGAAAGATAGTATAAGATAGGTGTTTTCATATTATAGAGCCCAGCTGGATAGATGATGTTGACCCTACAATCACTATGTGGAGCTTCTTTTTATTTATTTCTGCAGGGAACCTGTTGTAGGTGTCTTTCTATGTGCTCATTACAGAGCTCCTAAGCCATAGGGTCTGTCTGTCTGCACTATCTGCACTGCAACCCTGATATTCCTAGCCTTCAAAGACAGCTCTGTGTCAACTAGCAGATGGTGTAAACCTAAATCAGCAAAACTGTCCAATTAAGTTTTCAAATATGAAATGTCTGAAAGCAGTAATGCATCAGAATTATTTACATTTTCTGATTAAAATCCTTCTATTGTGGCTCTGAATCTTTGTGTGCATGCCAAAGGTGTTTTCTTGAATGACTTACTCATACTTCATGTTTATACTATAAGCAATAAGTAACAAGAGACAGTCGTTATTCTGCTCTGCAGCCTCTGCAGCAGCACATAAACCTGTTCTCTGTGGTTGGAGCAGCCCTCCAGCTCACATCACATCTCTAAAGCAGAATAAGGGCTCCTGTCAGCTGCTGTAGACCTCCATGGTGGAGCTGGAGTCCACCCGACCACAAGAAAAAAGACCTTGTGGAGAGGTAGCTGAATGACTTCCAAGACCTCCAAAACAGCAGACAGGAAGGATTGAAGCTAGCTAATTTTTAATTGAGAACAAACATAGCAAACAGAGTCCTGCATGCTGTGTAACTGAAATGGGAAAAAATGCATTTATTTTTAATGTTTCTGTGTTAGACTTTCATCAGGCAAAACGGTTTGAAACAGCGTCCTACTAATTCCTCTCGTCTCCTGTTTATGAAGTGGATGTTTGCAAAGATAAACCTAAAATGCTAACTAGCAAAATACAGGATGTAAGAAACACAGGTAGCTAACCCAAGTTAAGTCTGAGTAAAGTCTTATTAGGTTCATACAATTTAAGTGCCTGCCCAGTCCTGGAGCACTTTTGGCTTTCTAATGCTCTCGAGCCAAAAGGGCACTCAGCAGATGGATGAAGTCCTTCTTTTCCTGCAGTCAAAGTGACGCTTTTACAGCAGCACAGAGGAACAAATGGGGGCATTTTTAAGGTAGATGGAAGAACAGCCGTCCTCTTTCTCTGTATTTGTGCATTTTCTGGATGGTATGTGGACATTTGTGCATGTGTGAGTGAGTGCATGTAGTACCCCACAGCAGGCTGCCTTTATCATCAGCTTTTCTTATGAGCAACAGCATGAGTAGTGGAATCATGTGTTGATATGAATAAATGAGTCTGCAATTACAGTTTGGAGGAAAATATACCCTCTGCATAGTGTGCAACCCTACAGAAACCCTGCGACGGTCACGCAGGTCTCCATTTAAGTGCAAGGTGTCAAAAAATCACATGACCAGTGCCTCAGTTTCATATTATATATACCAGCCATCACATTCTTTCCATCACCCCAGGTCGCTGCCATTGGATATTTCTTTTGAAGAAGTAATGTTGATTTGTAGTTGTATCTCCTTGAAGACTGTGGACACGTAGCAAATATTATAAATATGTTTTCAGTCTTTAGACTTCATTGGACCCTGTGTTTGGTTTCTTACCTTATGTCAGAGTTGACCAAGAGTTGACATTAAAACTTCAACCTGGATTGAAGTAAGCAGTTCCATTTGGCTGGACGAGCAGATTTTTTTTACATGTAAATATTGACACGGTAGCTTCAGTGGCCTGAGCGTGACAGACCCACTGACCAACAGAGCGGCAGAGGGGAGGCTCGGGAGCAGATGTCTGCTGTGAAGCGCACACCAGACAGCAGAATGAGGATGATCTGTTGCTGTTAGCATCAGTGCTCCATCAGACTCTCCCTGTCTGTCCTGCACGACTGTACTTCCTGTTTTTCTTCACTTTACATATTCTCTCACATCCTTCTGGGTCTTAGTATTTAAATAATCTTTAATCACATCAACATGGTGCTTTTCATCATCAGTACTTTAACCTCCTAAGACCCGAACTCTTTCATGGCATTTTGATAAATGTAAAAACAAAGAATTATGTGATTTTTTTTTATTTTTTTATTTTTTTATTTTTTAACCTGATTTTTGTTTCTGAGAAAAATGAGATCCACATATGAGAACATTTCAATACAATAGTGACAGTATAATGTCCTTGTAAGTGGACATCAGGCCCCTGTAGAGCAGAATTTAGTATTTTGGTCTAGACAGCCCAAAATGTGATGTCCACATGTGGACATCCAGGTCCTAGGAGGTTAAAAAAGAGATCTAAAGCAATATTTTTCCTTTTTAAAGTGACTTGTAGTTTGAAATAGAGATGGCACGATACCACTTTTTTATGACCGACACCGATATCATAAATTTGAAATCGGCCAATACTGATATGAATTCAAACTGTTTTTTTAACATCTTGCTGCATTTTGTATAAGTTCAAACTCAAGTTAAAAACAAAACAAAACACTAAAGCTATTCTGTTATACCTGTATGCAAAAAATACACTGCACCCAAAATATTTCATAGTTCAGCAACACTGATCAATCTAATAAACTTAAGCCTACTCCATCCTCCCTATTCTGGTATTTTAAAGAGTAAGCAACCTAACTAATAGGCTTCTAAAACTCCCAGCAAAAAAATAGGGAACCACCCCCCACCCTCCACCTCATGATGCTTAATCGACGTAATCAACTTTAATTTGATGCAGTGTGAAAAAAAAATGCACAGAAATCAATTATTTTTCAAGAATAATTAAATAGATTCAACATCTTTCTTCAACAGAATTGCAGACTGCACAGATGGTACCTTCCCAAAGGAAAAAGTACTATAGCTTACTAGGTTATATTAGACTTAACAATTACTATATACAGTAATGGACTTCTATATATTTTACATCAGATTAAAACTTTGGGTGTCAGATAATTATTCATTAAAAGCTCGACATTTTAAATGAGAATAAGAAAGAAAAGTATGTCTTTGTGCCCCCTTTTCCCTGTTCATGCCCTATCGGCCCCCCTGGCTAAACTTTGCTAGATCCGCCCCTGCACAGTTACCAGCGTCAGCTACGTAGAAAAAGATCCTGGAGTAGAAAGTAATATTAAATAAATTCTAACAACAGCTTATCAAGCTTAAACGTGCTGCTGTTGTTCAGCCGCTGGTTTCCTCTTTCTGGCGCAAAGTGAGCAATAAACAAACAAGAGAGACGGACTCGCGACAGAAAAGCCGATCAGCTGATCATTAATCAGTTTCATGATTGAAGTAGCAGCGGGAGAGGGAGGGGGAGAGAAGAGGTAGTCGCTCCATATTTCGGTTGTTAAGCTTAAAGCTGGAATGCTTTACAAACATTCAGAGATGAACTTACACACTTGCTTCACTTCTCTCTGGGATCATTTTCTCGGAGATGAAATGCCGGATTGGTAGCGAGGCTCAAAATGCTGAACCAGACCACCGACAGGTCTCGCACGCCACAGCCGCTCTATCACCTGATGCACACTGCTCCAACGTGCTACGGTTATGAGCCGAGTTATGCCATGTCGCAAGTTTTGTGAGGTGCTTTTTTGATATTTAATGGATCGGATTACATTTTTTATTTCTCTCCGATATCCGATCCAGTAATTTAGGTCAGTATCGGACCGATACCGATACGTAATATCGGATCGGTCCATCTCTAGTTTGAAATAATTATTTTTACCATATACGTGGATCTCATGGAGCCCCTGTCTTTTTAAAAGCAGTAAACAATTCTTTAGAGCAGTCTGAAGAGTGAGCTTTTGGCTTTGACTGGATTACTTGTATATACACTACCCTCATTATCTGAAACGTATGTATAATAATAGTATCAACATTTGTAATGCTATATACTATATATGATGTAAGCTGGGTTGGTCTCCAGCTGCCCTGCAACCCTAAGCTTTGAAAGCAGTTAAGATTATGGATGAGTAGACATGAAAGAGAAGTGAAATATGTCCATTTAAACACCTTTTTCAGCCTTTTTGTAACAGAGCAGAGGTGGGTGGTGACCTGAAAGAACTGAACAGTACAGGAGGAAAACCAACCGATAGTGTCATTGTATTTTATATTAGTGCCTAATTATCTCCACTTTTTGTTTTCAGTGTGAAAAAGACACACTGTGGGCTGTGGAGGGGAGTTACTTATGAACATTGTGTGGCAGCTTCCAGCACATGGGCAGCTTTGGTCACTGGTGAACTGGCCCTCCCACATGGAGCAGTACCACTGTGTATTTGAGTCTGAAGCCCCACGGCACAATAATAATGTTCCACGTTAAATAATTCATTGTCACGCTCCCTGCTGGCATGTTATATTTGTTAATAATGTTTATGGAGATTGCACTCTCTATGCTAAACATTGACACACCATAATCACTACTGCAAATACTGAAGAAGAGGAAAACGATAAGCAACATATTTCTGACTTTAGTCCTTTCAGAATAAAAATATCCTGACAGTTCTGACTCAGACTGAAGGCAGCTGCTGCGTAACAGATGATTTAACTCTAACTGTGACTGAGGGGTTTTAATCGGCCTTCAGTAATGGAATATTTCCTCAAAAACAACTATTTTATAATTTTATTTACTGAAATAAATTATTATTTTTGATAGCAAGGATGTTCACTTAAAGGGAGAAGTAATAGTTAGCATCAGTGCAACAGTATCCTAACGTGAAGTCTCAATCTCCAAAAAAGGTTAATGCTTTATTTCCTGTTGGCATCTGTAATCTGATCTAATGACAAGACATTATTCAACTGATTTCACAGGCTGAGTATTTCTACAGTGAGTTGACCCATCTTGTAAAGGTACTCCAAGCTCAGTGTACGGGGTGGGACTCACACAGATTTCCCCGCTTGGCGTGGGATGTCTACAGATGCTGTCTGTATGCGCTGTGGAATACTGTGCTCCTCTCTGAACTGCAGACTCAGTTTACACAGTATGAGTAGTGTGGAGTAGCAGCTCTGAGCTAGTGGGTGAAGCTGCTCGAGCCCACACAAACCCTCCCACTCACCGCAGAGGATGGCACGCACCAGCAGCCGGAGGGACACCACACAAGAATGAACGCTGACGTAACGCACTAGCAGTGGAAAGGATCGGAAAGTGGTCTGTCTGCTTACAATTCCACTTCTCCTTCTTTGTGTTTGTGTGTGTTGATGTAAAAACAGTGCAGGATTGTGTGAAGATATTTGCTTCTTTTTCTTCTCACCTCTCCATTTGTACCCAGATAGTGGCAATTAAGTTAGCAGCTGCAGATATGGTGTGTATACGGCAGATATAGAGTACCATATGCACTACAGTATACTGTCTTCCATCCTCCTTAGTTCTAGAAGGAAGTCTGGCCACTCAGCAACCATCGGGAAACGCCGGGCACTTCTTTGGGCAGTTATTGCTAAGCATGATCTAAAATATACTTTTATATTTTAATGGACAGCTGCACAAACAACCAGTAAATAGTAGAGCATTGAGATAAATCTGATTATTGTTTCATAAATCCAGGCTCATCAATACATTTTACTTTCAAATATCAAACCTAGCTTTGTACTGTTACCTCATCAAAATGTATTTTTCGGTAGATTGTTGGTTTGGGCTGACCTTCAGTGAGTGATGTTTTTATGACCTACTCTCACTCACATTTACACCTCGGTGTTGCCTAGAGGTTCCCGTAACTGCCCTGCTTATCTCGGTGTCTGGACCGGAAGCTGTCTTATCTCATCACTGGGCTCCAGTTTCCAGTCATGATGCAGCTCTGTATGTCTGCAGATTTTATGATAACTCGAGTGAGTGAGACAGGATGTTGTCCTCTGTGGATGATGAGTCACTGCTCAAGGATACTTTAGCATCCTGGTGAAAATTCGAGGCAGTCTGAAAAGTACCACCCACCAAGAACCAAATGGTGGAAAATTGAACCTTTTCTTCAGAAAAATAGGTCAGACAACTCAAAAAAATATTTTTAAAAAATGTCCGTCCTTTCAGTTTCTGTTGCACAGTAAAATCAAATCTAAAATAAAGTTTTGCACATTTTCACATCTTTACGATTAACCCTTTTTACTTATTCTTTAAATTCAAACTGGACATGAACCTTACAGGCTATGGTTGTCTCATATTTTGCCCTCCAACAGGTGCGGTTTTCACCCATGTTTGTGGTCCTCGGAGGAACCTGAAAGGACTTTAGATATAATCTGAGAATAGACGCATTTTGATGTCAACTTTTGGTTTTGGACTGTGCATTTCGAAGCTTCAACATTAGCAATTTAGCCACTGCATGTTAATTTTTTATGCAGGATTTACCATATATTGTTCATCAAAGTTATCTGCTAATGTTAGCAAGCTGCATCCAACACACATATGCACATATCAGCTAATTCGTGACCAGTGTTGGTCAAGTTACTTGAAAAAAGTAATCAGTAACTAATTACTGATTACTTTCCCAAAAAAGTAATCCCGTTACTTTACTGATTACTTATTTTCAAAAGTAATTAATTACTTAGTTACTTAGTTACTTTTTAAAAACACGATTTACAACCTGAAGAGGTGATAAAGCGATAGATCTTTCAGCCCAATTCTACTTTTTCTACATAATCCATCATACAAAATGTAATCAAATGGAAAAGTCTCTTTTTTTAAACTTGTTTTATTAGTTTTAATCTTTTAACTTTATGCATCAAGCAAAAATGTAATTATATGCAACATTCTCTGACTTGAATAAATTAGTTTAACATTTAAACCTATTTTCTACACATTCCAGCACATAAAATAAAATATTTTTTGTGTTTACACTCACTCTTTCAAATAGATGCAAGTAAAACGCAGCAGAAAATAAATAAAGTCAAAGACTAGCGGTCCTGTTGCTCTATTTTCACCTGTAAAGCAGGACTGTGGTAGGCGGAGGTTTACCCTGGTGCAGGTGTGCCGCGGTCAGTTGAAGAATCCGCGAGTTTCTCTGTGAGTTTCCCATTACGTCATAGCGCACTCGGTGCTTGCTTGGAAGTTTAGGGGTTTTTTTCGCTGTAAAAAGAAGTTTTCTTCCCACGCACGATGGACGCTGCCCATCTCTGTTCGTGACTAAAGCAAGAGCTTTGTGGATGGTCTGTGTCACACAGCAAGCCATAGTTTTAGTCAGATAAAGCGTAATCTTTAATGTAACTAAAAGGATACAAATGAATAAGTTATAAAAGTATTCACCCCCTGTATATTTGTTATTACGTTGTTATAAAGAGGGAGATTATCCATAGCGGTCAGAGGAGTTTTTGTAGCAGGCTTCAGTCCGTAACTTTTGACCAAGGAACTGAGATGCAAAGAAAAGCACAGTCATCCACAGTAATCCACACATTACCAAGTATTATTTATTTTATTTTTTTGATAAAGACAAGTTGGCAAGCTACGAGTGCCAGTTTGTTGTTTTTCAAAGTTAAGCTGGAATTTTAATTCCAGTGTATATCAAATAATTTAAAGTCCGTGTTCCTAAAATGGACTTTGGAAGTTTGGCCCACAGTTAATTCCTTAGATTTTTAATGCTTTTCTATGTTTGTTTATAGGAAATCCTTTGTTCTTTGTTCATATTGGGGGATGTTTTTAGGTCCCTTTCTTTCTAATAAACACACAAACCAGCACCTCATGTTCACCTGCTCCCAGACTTTTTTCATTTCGCCTCCTCAGTGAAATCCCTCCCCCATCTAATTGATATTCATACAGTGTGTGTGTGTGTGTGTGTGTGTGTGTGTGTGTGTGTGTGTGTGTGTGTGTGTGTAATGGTTCTGAATGGGATGAGGTACAAAAGGGGCAGAAATATGAAAAGGCGAGAGAGATGGGGGAAGGGACGTGTGGGGTAATTTATGAGGTATTTTAGTAGGAGGAGGTTTTACACACACACACACACACACACACACACACACACACACACACACACACACACACACACACACACACACACACACACACACACACAACATTTCCACAGAATCAATATTCAAACACAGGAAGACTTGTAAATGCGATGAAGCACATTTATAAATTTATACCTGCTTCATTTTTTATATGTTTTGTATTTTATATATTATTTTTTACACGTTATTACGTCACATCTCCATGTAATGATTATGATTATTATTTTTTCTTGTTTACTAGTATTTTCTCAATTTATTGTGCAGTCTCTAAATGTCTGTCCAAAGCTTCCAAAAATGACTTATAAAACCCAGAAACAGCTAGAAATGTATGAAATTAAGAGTTAAGACGCTAAAGAGTGTGATATTTCTATTAAAAATATTTAAAATTGTTACTATTTAATTTTCTGGTGGTTGAATACTAAATTGGTATACTAATGACTTTTTCATTTTCAATGCTTTAGGTTCATAGTTTCGTTTATTTATGTACAACGTCATTGATATCCTACACTGCACAGATTTTCAACCACGCTTTTATTGTGAAAAGTGGATTAGAGATCAATAATTATTTTTATTACAAATAGAGAAATCGACCCCACTTTCATAAAGCTATTTTAATGTCCGCTTGACATAAACTTTTAGATTTATATTTATGAGTGCAATCTCCATAAACATTTTAGATTTTTGCTTAAATAAAATTTGCATAGCGGTGCAGACCAAGTGATCTGCATGAAAACGATATATTCTCAGAGATTTTACGTTTATGTTGGTACTCCCCAGGTGCTAATTAGAGATGTCGATTCACTGATTGATGTGTTAATTAAACTACATAATGGCCTTATTATCATAATAGGTTGTGTGTTTTTAATGCCTTTGTGATTATGAAGTGTCATTTTGTAGCTTAATTGCCTTTTGTTTTCAGTAGTAAATGTTCTATTTGCACATTTGCCTCTGATCTACGTGTACTCTGGGCTAATTATACATTTTCGGTATGTTAATGAATAATCCTTTCGCATTAAGACATAAAAGGTCTTAATTTTCTCCCCCGTCTCCCTCTGTGTTCCCCCTCATTTCCTGTCCATCCAGGAGGGCCAGCAACTGATCCAGGAGAAGCCGGAGCTCAGCCCGGTGGTGCGGAAGAAGCTGGAGGAGATCAGGGAGTGCTGGCAGGATCTGGAGAGCACCACTCAGGCAAAAGCCCGCCAGCTTTTTGAAGCCAACAAGGCCGACCTGCTGGTGCAGAGTTACGAAAGCCTCGACCAGAGACTGGGCCAGCTCGAGGGTCAACTGGCCTACGTCGACCAGGGACAGGACCTCACCACCGTCAACAAGCAGCTCAAAAAACTGCATGTACGTAACATTCAAGTGGTTTTTGGCACATTGCTGCAGCCATTTCACCCACAGATGCGTTCCTCTAACCTCTGAAGTGGCTTAAGTTATGATTTCTTTGTACAAAGATGCTTTTTCTGTTTCATCTGTCAGGTAGTGAGTTCTTGGTTTCCAGAGTTTAGACTTTTATTGAATTTTAACCTGATAATAATAAATATTTAACTGTAAATGAACTGAAAATCAAATTAACTGAGGTTTATCCTTATATAACTGTATTCTTGGGTGGATTTTTTGGGGAGTTTTGGGTTTTTTTCTTAGTTTTTCCGTAGTTTTAGCCCAGTTTTGCCCTAAACTGTTAACGTAATTCTGCATCTTTGCTTCCTTGCATGTTGAACCATCTCAGAGTGAATCACTGTTTACGTTATTGTCGCTACACAGAGATGGCCTCAGCTCATTAATATTCAAACAAAACCTCATGTTTGAAAATGACTAACAGCAACATTTCTCGCTGCGCCTGCACAGCTTTCTGTTTGCTTTCCATCTCATTTTAGCAAAGTCAGCTTCTCATAAGTTCGCGCCAGCATTAATCTTTAATTTGCGCTGATGGTTTTTGGACACAACGTAAGCCGTCAGTGTTCGTGCAAACCAGGTGAGCTTTAACACAAGTCTCATCCCAAGATCATTTTACAAATACAGACGGTGACAAGTTTTTAATATTTTCACATATAGTTGCCAGTATCATGCTGATTGTTCTGCCTGGTTAAAGGCTGATTGTTTGTGACTTATTGGACTCAATCTGTGTTTGTCGCGTATTTGGTTATTTTGTTATAATTTATTTATGGCACACACTAGCATTAAGGTCATAATTAATCTTCATTTATCTTAATTTTAAACACTAGACATCTGGTTCATGTATAATTCTATCAGAGTGAGAGATAAGCCCTCTGTAGTGGGAAAACTGATGTTTTATTGAGTAAAAATAGTAATCTGTGCTTATTCATAAACATGGCATCTGTGAGTGGATGCAGCTAGTGCTTATTTATTTGTAAGCACAATATACTCTAACTTTAGTAAGTTTCAATGTTCAGTTGACCCCTGTTACGTTTATTAGTACTAGTATCACTGTAGCTGTTTACTCCAGGTATTTTTAAATATTTGAAGAACGGTGTAGCACATCTTTTTCATAAGGCAAGTCAGAAAGGCAAACAGATCCAGTGTTGCAGCAGACGTCCACACACGGTTTACCATGAAGAAAGTGAAATTACTCTGGTCATGTGTTGCTGTGTGAGAAGTGAGTTGCAGGACAGAGAAACTAGCCTCAAAGCATCAGCTTTTAATGCTGTTGATGCAAAAGCTAAAGTCCAGAAGAATCCAAAATAAAGAGCAGGCTTTAAATGTCCAGAAAACATTAGAATTTCAGGAATATTAGAAGTTCAGGAACATGGAACAAGGGTACAGATCTCTTAATCGGAGCTGACTCTGGTCTTCTCACCATTCTCGTCCTTTTAGATCTGAGCTCAGCCTTTGACACCATTTCTCACTCTGTCCTTCTAAGCAGACTTTCCTCTCTCAGCATCTCTGACACACCCCTCGCCTGGTTTCAATCATATCTCCTCGACCGTTCCCAGTTTATTCAACTAAGATCATTCCGCTCTCGTCTATTCCCCGTCACCTCTGGTGTACCCCAAGGCTCAGTTTTAGGCCCTCTTCTCTTTATAATATACATCCTCCCTCTAGGTACCATCTTCCGCAAATTTGATCTTCAGTTTCACTGTTTTGCTGATGACACCCAGTTATATCTCTCTTGCAAACCTGATTCCTCCCTCCCACCTTCTTCCCTTACAGAATGTCTATCCGAGTTAAAATCCTGGTTTACCTCTAATTTTCTAAAGCTCAATGAGGATAAAACTGAGATCCTCCTTATTGGCACCAAATCCAACCTTTTGAAGGCAAACCATTTCTCACTCACCATCGATAACTCCACAGTTCTCCCTTCTCCTCAGGTTAAGAGCCTTGGTGTCATCCTAGACAGTTCACTTTCTTATAAATCACACATCAATAATCTCACCCGTTCTGCCTACTTCCATCTACGTAACATTAACAGATTGCTTCCTTCTCTTTCCACCCAGTCTACGTCCATTCTTGTCCATAGTCTTGTTACCTCCCGTATTGACTACTGCAATTCTCTTCTGCATGGTCTCCCCCAAAAATCCCTCCATAAGCTTCAACTGGTTCAGAACTCTGCTGCTCGCATTATCACCAGAACCCCCTCCTACCAGCACATCACCCCTGTTCTTCAGGAACTTCACTGGCTCCCTGTGAAATTCCGGATAATTTTCAAACTTCTTCTGCTCACCTTCAAGGCCCTTCATAACCTCGCTCCTTCTTACCTTTCTGACCTGTTAACCACCACTTGTTCTGCCCGTTCACTTCGTTCTTCTTCTTCTGTCCAGCTTACTGTACCTTCCTTCCGCCTCACCACCATGGGAAGCAGAGCTTTCAGCTGCTCTGCTCCCAGGTTGTGGAATTCTCTGCCCCCTGAAATAAGAAATATTGGTTCTCTCCCCCAGTTTAAATCCCAACTCAAAACTCATCTGTTCAAATCTGCATATTCACTGTGAATCCACTGTTTGTTCATTTTATCTTGTGCTTTATTTTATTGTTCTTATTCTGCCATTGTTTTACTAAGTGTTTTATCCTATTGTAAAGTGTCCTTGGGTGACTTGAAAGGTGCTCATAAATAAAATTTATTATTATTATTATTATTATTACAGCAATGAGGGACCACTCGACAAAGCACAAGAGGAGACTCAAACAGTACACAGTACATAATACAATACATAGAATACAATACAATACACTGAAGGGCGATTTGGCCAGAGTGGAGACACCTGTGTGGAGTGGAGACACACCATCATAATCAGTATTTATTGGAGCTTAATACTGGGAACAAGAGACGTGAGACTACCAAAATAAAACAGGTTGAGCACAGGCATGACACAGGGCAAAGCTGTACGCAAAAAATAAACAACCTAAGCATCGCCACGAGGATCATTAATAATAAACAAAACCCAAGAAACCAAAACGCTTGGTCAATGAACCAGGACCCAGGTGATATTTGGAACATCGCAAATAAATAGATTTGTGCAAGTCAGACAGTTTACGGGTCTCTGTTACAGCACTGGACTCATTTTTATTCACATTTGTGGACTGGTCGATAGATCTAGTAAAAAAAAAATGCCTGTTGCATGCATGACAGTTTGCATAGAGAACAAATTGCTGAACGTTCATCAGATCAAGGTTAAAGCTTTGCATGTGTCCTCCTTTATCTTACACTGGGCCTGGGTGAAGCGCCTCTGTTCATCTAGTCACTGAAGAAAAACTGTTGTAGCTCCTTTCCCCTCCCTTTAGGATAGGAACTGCAAATGGGGTCAGCAACCTGTTAACCATATTAGAGATATTCCCTCATACAAAACCAAGAGTGAAAGAAAACTGAGTGTTTAGAAAAGTCTGGAGCCTGAGCTTCTTAAATAGCTGGGTTACTAGTTTGATGAATATGCATTTCTTTCTTTTTTTGGTCTGTCACCTCAATAAAAGAATCCAAATTTGGGCACACTTGCATTACATCTGCCAGTCAACGTGTGATCTTGGGATGTAACTCGCAATTTGCCCTCCAGCCGTGGTGGTTTGGGCAAGGCGGGAACTCGTTTATACAGCAGGTTCGACCCGGGCTGACGCACAGATTCATCCATTCATTGCTTCATCATTTCACCAGACATCTCTCGCTCTCCTCTCCCACAGCATGCCGCTTACAGCTTCCTTTAACAGGCCGCCATTAGCACTGCTTTACCACATCATCATAACTCCACTACCCAGCATCCATCCTGGCAAGGGGTACAGTAACCTTCACTACACTTCATGTCTGTTAACCACCTGTTCTTGTGCTGTTTTGGATTATCCTCAGTCTCATCTTATCCATCTGTTGCTTAATACATATAAATCTACTGAATTTATTACAGTTTTTAAAAAGATGTTTTATAAACTTTGACGTGGTAAGTTAAAAAGTTAAATAAAATCAGTATTACAGGGAATAAAACAACTACATTAAAGTGAAAAAAACTAAAATCATGTAAACTTTGTTTCCTGCCACACTCTTTTCATCTCACTCATGTCATTTTTATCTTCTCTCACATGATGACATGTTTCTTCCATCCAGTTTCTCTTGTCTCCTCTCTCCTGCCTCAGTTACATTCTTCTGCCCGGTAACTACACTCACCCTCTCCTCTTCCTCCTCCTCAGACCCTGGAGACCCAGATGGAGGAATGGTATAAGGAGGTAGGGCAGCTTCAGGTGCAGGCATCCTCCATCCCGCAGCAGACGCAGGTCAAGGAGACGGTTGCAGAGCGACAGGCCGCCGTGGAGGCCAGGATGGTGCGTTTGATCGAGCCGCTGAAGGAGAGGCGACGCATCCTGCTGGCGTCCAAGGAAGTTCATCAAGTTGGGCGAGACCTGGAGGATGAGATTGTGAGCTGACAACACAACCAGATTCACACTCACTACACAAAACACAGGAGTCGTGTTATTGCATGTTCTAATTTTGTTATTGTTACTTTTTTATCTATTTGTAATTGAGGTGAAATATACCAGGCTTCTCTTTAATCTGTACATGAGGTGTGGACATGCATGTTCACATATTCATACATGTACAAATATTCATTTCTTTTCGTCATACCATTGCGGTTGAAGTTGTGGGTCCAGGAACGCCTCCCGATGGCCATGTCTCAGGAGCACGGCTCTACTCTGCAGGCTGTGCAGCAGCTAATGAAGAAGAACCAGGTAAGAAAACCTGAATAGCTGCTAATTAAACTGCAGCCTTAGCCTGAAACCTTAACAGAGGTCCCGTTCCTCTTCACGATAGACCCCCTGCACCCTAAAGCTTTAAACGCAGAGCTCAAGTCACTAAATAACTGATGACTTGTGATAAAGATAATGTCCAGCCTCTGAGTTCTGATCCATCCGTTTACACTCTCAACATCTAAATAGCTCTTTCTGCCTGTGCTGTAGAATCTTCAGAGGGAGCTGCAGAGCCACAGGAGCAGAATTGATGATGTCCTGGAGAGGGCGGGGATCATTGGCTCCATACGCAGCCCTGAGGCAGACTGCATCAGGGCAGGTCACGACCAGCTGTCCCAGCTGTGGGCTCTGCTTTGGGCCGAGACTGAGAGGAGGCAGCTGGTCCTGGATGCCATGTACCAGGCCCAGCAGTACTACTTCGATACAGCCGAGGTCGAGGCCTGGCTGAGTGAGCAGGAGTTGCACATGATGAATGAGGAGAAGGGAAAGGTAAAATTATTTGTCTGAAATATTTATCATTGAAGTAAAAAAAAAAAACTCTTTAAAATCACAGGAGCCGTCTTACACACACAGTTCTCTGCAGAATATGCGATTGTCATCTGAATATGTGATACTGTGTTTGTTGGACTCTAATGTGAGCAGGATTTTTTACATGCAGTTTTATTCTGTGTGTGTATACTGAAATTAAAGTGTCATTTCTCGTGTGTTCTTCCTCCTCCTGCCAGGATGAGCAGAGCACGCTGCAGCTGCTGAAGAAGCATTTGGTCCTAGAACAGACCATCGAAGACTACGCTGAGACCATCGGCCTGCTTTCACAGCAGTGCCGGCAGCTGCTGGAGATGGGACATCCAGACTGGTGAGCAGTTAAACACATGCACAAAATCTGACAGAAATTTCTGTCACAACATCTTAAATACAGAAAAGCACCGAATCTCTGGATTATAAAAGGTTTTTCATCATTCACTTCAGTTGTATTTTTATAGCAGTATTTCACAACAAGAGCTTTGTGTTATGAGGTAAAGAAACCTGAGAAAGAAAACCAACTTTAAAACGATCGTCTCTGTTGAAGGGGAGAAAGATTTCTGTTATAACAGGAAGGAGGAGGCTCGGGGGCAGTCGTCTGCTGCCACCGTGTGGAGGTGTGAGAGGAAAGCAGAGAAAAGACAGACACAATCAGCAAAAAGTAGACGTTAATGACTTGCAGTAATGGAATAAAACCACGTGGGGAAAGAAAAAGGAGAGTGGGGAAGCACTAACTGATGGCGAGATCCTGATCCATAAATAATCCGAAAGGAAAGTTTAAATCCTAATCCTGAAAGTAGAAGCGATGTCTGTCTCTCGAGCTGGGGGAGCAGTTACTGCTACACTCCTCCTAGCTTTTTTTTTTTTTGTGCCTTACCTTACACTCTTCCTCCTCTCTTCCACAGCGAACAGATCAGCAAGCGTCAGTCACAGATAGACCGTCTGTACGTGTCTCTGAAGGACCTGGTGGAGGAGAGGAAGAGCCGTCTGGAGCAGCAGTACTGGCTGTACCAGCTCAACAGGGAGGTGGATGAGTTGGAGCAGTGGATCGCTCAGAGGGAGGTGGTCGCCAGCTCGCCTGAACTGGGTCAAGACTATGAGCATGTCACAGTAAGTGTGTCGACAGATGGCCTCTGCACATGAATAATAGATTCAGGTAACAGATTTTATTACCTGAAATTTAAATATTACAAGTAAAATCTCAAAAGGGGTTTCATTTGATTGTAATGTCTAATTATGTTCTTTATTTGACTTGAATGAATGAATGAATGAATGAATGAATACATTAAAATTAGCAGACCGATTTGCTGCAGTAAATAAAACATGCCACACTTCCAGGTCCTACAGGAGAAGTTTACAGAGTTTGCGTCAGAAACGGGCAGCGTGGGCCAGGAGCGAGTGACAGCCGTCAATCAGATGGTGGATGAGCTCATCGACTACGGCCACTCAGAAGCAGCCACCATCGCCGAATGGAAGGACGGAGTGAACGAAGCCTGGGCCGACCTGCTGGAGCTCATGGAGACCCGCGGTCAGATGCTCGCTGCTTCACACCAGCTGCACAAATTCTTCTTCGACTGCAGAGAGGTAAGAGGAGCAAAGCCAAGACGGGCCACAAATTAAACCAAAGGACACACACACACACATATAATGCCGGATATGATAAAGAGCAGATTCATTTAATTTAATTTCACACTTTTATCTTCTTTTATGTCGGGTCACCACAGTGTACATTGGCCTTCGTGATGAGAACAGCTTGAAAAAGAAAGAAAATAGGAAAAATGTAAATCAGGTGCCGATAGAGCATTTCTGCCCTACAAACAGGCAAAATTTCTCCACTGCCTTTTTTCAGGTTTTAGCCCAGATTGATGACAAACATCGAAGGTTGCCAGAGGTTCGGGCTCGGCAGGGCAGCACTTCCAACACCAGCACCCTGCAGAGACTCCTGCACACCTTCGAGCAGGACATTCAGCTGCTTGTCACACAGGTACAGCTGCACATCGATCAACAGACCCTCCTCTAATCTTCATTTAAGGAAAAATTAAAGGAGAATTAAAGGAAGAAGATTGATATTATCTATATTTGGTCTGCAGGAATCTTTATAGAAACTTATTTAGTGATTTTTTTTATTTGTAAATCCATAACAGATGCAATATGGCGAGTAGCTGTCAGGGGCTGGGTCTCTGAACCAGCGTTTTGTCTTATTTTTGTATTGTTTTCTTATGTTTACATTGTGCTCTGTTCATGAAATTCTGAAATTATATTAAGTGTTTGCTTTGTTATCGTCTTGAGTTGCAGTATAGTTTAGGTCCTTTTACGTCGCCTTAGTTATGAGTCTGTCCCAGTTTTCTGTGTCATGTATTTTCTGTCTGTGTGTTTTCATGTTGCTCATGTCATGTCCACGTTTCCTGTTTTATTTTGAAAGAGTTTTGTGTTCTTGGTTTTTTACGTTTAGTTTTACTCTCCCCTTTGTCATTATGTCTCATTCTAGTCAACTGTGTCCTCGTGTGTCTCCTCTTCCCCTCATCACCTCATGTGTGTATTAAAGTCCTCTGTCTCCCTTTGTTCATTGTCGCATCGTCTGTGTTACCTTCCCTACCCGTTGTCACAGTTTCCCAGTCAAGTCATAGTTGTTATCTTGTCTCGTCATAGTATAAAGTCACAGTGAGAGTCATAGTTTCCCAGGTTATGTTCAGGTTTTTCCTCACTTTAGCCATGTTGTATTTTCGTGAGTTTTCAGCCCTAAATAAAGGCTTGCTTTTCGTTATGTCCAGTTTTTGTCTCCTCGCCTCTGTCTGCAATTGGGTCCTCTACTCTCTCCACATGGTCTGCCCCGGCAGCCCGTGACAGTAGCTAACAGCCAGTTGTGCTACTGACTGCAAACAGTTTAAATGTGAAAGGAATAACATCTGGAATTTGAAAAAAAATTAATCATTAGCATTGACTGTTAATATTGATTACAAAAGTGTAAATCATTTTTTGCATGCTATTTTAGAAGTTACCTGGCTAACTGAGTAATCCTAATTGGTGCAGTGACCCCCCATGTGGATTTAAAAAGTAAAGAATATCAGTATATCAGAAACTGAATCCAGAAATGATAGACTTTAATGCATTTTTATAACCAATAAAAAACACTGAACTGAACTAAATTATGTGAATTTGTTTAAATTAAATCAAATTCACATAAAATCTATTTCATTGGATAGTAAAGTTTTTGGTTCTTTGTGAGTCTGCCATTTTCATGGCAACACCATCTTCTTACTCTGCATTTAATTTTGCTTGATCTAGTCTCTGTCGTGCACCTGGGCAGCAGGAACAGTGCTACTCAAGAAAGATGCAAAAGCACAGATGTTCTGTGCCTACTCAGGTGACAGAGCCTGCACCACTTGGCCCTGACGAAACACAGCTGTCTTGGCAGCTGTGTTTCGTGCGTCACTCGGAAAACAAACTCTCTCTTTCCTTTTTTCAATTCTGTTTCGTCCCTGTTCAGTTGAGCTGTTTACTAAAGCTTGCCTTCACGCTCTGCCAGGTGCGTCAGCTGCAAGAGAGCGCAGCCCAGCTGAGGACGGTGTACGCTGGCGAGAAGGCCGAAGCCATCGCGTGCCGTGAGCACGAAGTGATGCAGTGCTGGAAAGAGCTGCTAACATCCTGCGAAGAGTGTCGGGTGCAGATCACCACAGAGACTGACAAGCTGAGGTTCTTCGGCATGGTCCGAGATCAGATCATGTGGATGGACTCGATCATCTGTCAGATAGGGACAGGAGAGAAGCCCAGGTATCTACAATACCTTCTACATATGCATGTGGCACCCTGCATAGCAGCCTCAATATCTGTTCACCACATGCACTGTTTAAGATCAAACTCATTTATTTTCTTTTAAAAAAAATGTACATATGAAATATCATTTTGCTTTTTATGGTTCATTATAATAGCATGTGATGGTCAGCATTCGTGGGCATAGTGAAAGTCTTCAGTGAGTTCAGGTTCTGTGTGGTTCCTGCAGGGACGTGTCCTCAGTAGAGGTGCTGATGAACTATCACCAGAGTCTTAAGAGTGAAGTAGAGGCTCGCAGTCAGAGCATCCTGGAGTGTATTGAGATGGGAAAAACCCTGCTGGCGGCTAGAAACCCTGCAGCTGAAGAGGTGAGATGAGTAAACATGATAAAGACTGTCACTTTAAGTCCAATTTAAACACGGATATCTAAACCTCAGTTTGTTTATAACTTTGAAGACTCTGGTTGAGTGGGCTCACGAGTCGATTAGCCTCCTCTGCAGAGTCATATTGCTAGTTTTAGGCTCTACTAGAGGGGCTTTACATGATTCACTAAAATCACCCTTGTTTTTTGTGCTGGGGCTTGGTGCAGCTTCTCAATTCATCCTGTATCTCTGTTATAGCTCCTCCCCCTTTAAGGAAAAATTGTTCTAATTGGCTGCCTCTTGCAAACAGAAGGTTTGACCAGCAAGGATGTGCCTGCTATACAATGAAACTAAGTGTGGAAAACCAAATGAAGCCTGAGCTTTTTCCTCTTAATGATTACACTGATCTCACTGCACCCATGTGACAGTATATGCATGACAGAAAACTTTAGAGATGCATGTTAAGAAACATAAGGTTTTATATTTTATGTGTGAGAAGGAATCGATTCCCTATAATATTTCAATTTTTTCTGAGCATCCATAGAGCTAAACAGACCCATGATGTAATTGTGATATCTTTATTCTCAGATCAAAGAGAAGCTGGACAAAGTGATCGCTAAGGAGCGTGAGCTGTCTGAGAAGTGGGACAAGCACTGGGAAGTCCTGCAGCAATGTGAGTGGATGCAATGGCTTAAAAAGTAAAAAAGACAGGGATGTGCAGGAATCTGGCACTTAGAAGTAAATTAAGATGCTTTCTCTCTTTTTTGGTGTTCTTATTTGTCCTGTTTGCAGTGTTGGAGGTTCACCAGTTTGCCCAGGAGGCGGTGGTGGCAGAGGCATGGCTGACTGCTCAGGAGCCGTTTATCAACAGCAACGAGCTTGGAGGGAGCGTAGATGAGGTGGAACAGCTGATTCGTCGACATGAAGCCTTCCGCAAAGCAGCTGCCACCTGGGAAGAGCGATTCAGCTCACTGCGGCGGCTCACCACGGTATTATCATCATCCTCACTGTGCAAATATGTCCTCAGTTTAGACAAACTCAGTAGCACGTTCCAAACATGCTCAAATTGTTGATGAAGACTTGGTAGTTTCATCTCTGGTTCTGTTTTCTTTCTGCAGGTAGAAAAGCTAAAAGCAGAGCAAAGTAAACTGCCCCCAACTCCCCTCCTGGGTCGTAAAGTCTTCCTGGATCCCCAAGATGCCTCACATAGTCCACCCACTCTCCCCCGCCTCCCAGTCTCCCCCGTCATGAGGCAGACTATATATGAACAGAACGAAGCCAGCTCTCCTCCATCTCCTTCGCCGGCCACCCCAACACCTTCTCCGTCATCTGCAGCTCGGCGCCTGGGATCAACAGTCGCCAACTACACCCCTGTGATGAACAGCTCCAGCTACCGAAACACTCTGGATGTCCGGGATGGAGGCGTAGTGGGTGTGGCTGCAGGTCTAGGCCGCCCGGCTGCATCCTCGATTGCATCTATAGCCACAGCAGCGATGCTAGTGTCAGCCAACCAGGCACGAGAAAGTGCCAGCACAGCAAGGGAACAGACAGCAAAGGTGATGAGTCACCTGCATCCGGCACAAGCGGCGAGGGAAATTGAGGCAAAATCCTCCCCGTATCTCCGGCAACCCAAAATCAAACACTTAGATGATGCTGTGACGCCTCTGATTGTGGCCAGCCGGCTGGAGAAGGCAAGAGAGCGGGGGAGGGAGAGAGATATGATGATGGGGACAGAGAGAGCAGAGGTAGCAGTGATGGCCGAGGTGGTGCTTCAGGAGCCGAGCCGGGAGCGTCTGCACAGCGAGCCCACCAGAGGGCCTCGAGGATCCAGGACTGACCCTTTGGGCCACGCTGAGCCTCAGGGCCAGACACATACTTATCACCACAGGATAGAACGGCAGCTGTCCAGCGAGCAGCTAATCCAGGCGCGCAGGGATGAGCTGCCTCAAGAGGTGTGGAGGGAACAGGCTGAGAGGCGGGAGAGACGGACGTTGGAGAGGCAAACTTCCAGCGAACAAGAAGGTCACGGGGGCCACGAGGGCCGGCGGAGAGAGAGGGACAGGCACCGGCTGGAGAGACAGGAATCCAGTGAGCACGACACAGGGAAGGAGCAATCAGACAGACGCTCAGCAGGAGGGTGAGACTGAGAGTACTGCAGTGCATTTTAATCTGGATGTGGATATTTATGCAGAAAAGAAGTGAATGTTATTGTAGTCAATTTTGGAGTTGAATCAATTGTGATGTGAACAGTAGGTATTTTTCCACAGAGACAAGAGGTCCACCATGGCAGAGATTGTAGAGCAGCTACAAGAAAGAGAAGCAGCGCAGGTCTGGGTTTAGTCTTTATAAATAAAGAGTGTGATATTTGGGGGCGTTTAGGGGTTAATTCTAAGTTTTGACCAAACTTCCTAAAAAGAGAAAACTGGGATAAGTAATAACGTTTTTCACTTTTGAGCCATAACTCAAATTCATCGCCTCTCCCAACCCTTAGGCCCGCGGTGAGGTGCCCCGACTGCCTAATGGGATACCAGAAAAGTCTTCCCGTCCCGACCGCCCTCGAGCTCGGGACAGACCCAAACCACGACGCCGGCCACGACCCAAAGAGCCCGGGGAAACGACGCGGCGGTCCAGATCTGCACCAGCCCAGAGCAGCCCGATCGTCCCCCAACCGCCCACACATACGGCACACCACGAGGGCTTCCTTTTCCGCAAGCTGGACATTGAGAGCCTGAAGAAGAGCACCAATAGGTGGGTGTTCAGGGTCATAATGATACCTGATACCTGATAGGAGTTATAGAGAAGGAGGATGGACAGTGATGTCATGAGTATCAAACTTTAGGGATTCCAGTTAATCAATTCAAAGCTATTTATGTTCCACAGGGGTTATTGAGGTGCAGAAAAAATGATTGTTTCATCGACTTATTCTTAAATATTAGTTTGAACAAAGCATTTCCAGCCCTCTAAGTACCACTTTCTCATGACACTGCTGCTTCCTCCATTTAATAATTCAACAGGAGTGACAGAGGCATGACTTTAGCATGTTGAGCTAACAGGCTAACACACGGACATGTTGAACAGATGCATGACACACACAGGCTCACAGGTTGATTCCATCGTGTGTTCAACATGAAAATACTCAGAAGAGCTTTGGCGTTTCTCAGGAAATCTTACCTTTTTATATTTTTATTGAGATGAAGTTTGAATTTTTACCTTTTTCTCTGACATAAAAAAGTTCTAGACTGTCTTGTGTTTGTATGTGGTGGAAAGAAGGAGGTAGTCACAGTTTGTGGTGTTGCCTGTGCCTGGCAGTGGGAGATTACAGCTGTTTAGGGCTGGGCGATATATCGAGTTTTTAACCTGTCAGCACGCGCATGCAACCTCTGCTTGCTCCTAAGGTTTTCCTGCCGCGAGGAGAAGTCATGTTAGCGTTGCCAAACAATGAATAATAAAATAAAAACTGAAGGAGTTATTTAACTAAAGGTTAAAAATGTGAGACAAATCAAAGCTTCTTAGTTCATGCAATAAAATGTTCTTTTCAGAACCTCAAAAACAGGGTTTTTACCTTTTTGAGGCCAAACTGAGCTACAGCTTTAGAATAATCACACAGCTACACTAACAAATTAATTTAGGTAGCAGTAGATGTTTTGCAAGGTAAATAACTGTTTTGGTCATTGCAGCTGGGTAAAGAGTAGTAGTTCTTTGCTGGAAACATCTGTCTGAAGGCAGGTATGGCTTAGTGTAATAGATTAAGATCCCCATTAGCTGCAGCAACACAGCAGCTATTCTCCCTGGGGTTGGAAATATAGTGGTGAAAATGTATTAACCTCCTAAGACCCGAACTCTTCCACAGTATGCATTTTTAATTTCTATTTGATATTTGGGCATATTGGGGCCCAATGAATGTAAAAACAAAGAATTACAAGATTTTTTTTTTACCTTATTTTTGTTTTTAAGAAAAATAAGAGCCACATATCAGGATATTTGTTTAAAATTTTGATAGAGCAGTAGTAGTATAATGTCCTCGTAAGTGGATATCAGGACCATGTAGAGCAAAATTGACTATTTTGGTCTAAATAACCCAAAATGTGATGTCCACATATGTGGACGCCAGGTCCTAGGAGGTTAAATATACCCAGTGTTGGGAAGGTTACTTTTAAAATGTATTCCACTACAGATTACAGAATACATGCCCCAAAATGTATTTTGTAACGTATTCCGTTACGTTACTCAATGAGAGTAACGTATTCTGAATACTTAATATATTATCATACTTTTTACAACTACATGAATGTACTATTGCTGTGTGGTTTATTACTATTACTGCAGGTTACTCTCCATACCAATACTAACTAGATGTTTCAATCTTAATATAAATGAGTAACAGTAGGGTGGACGTTAGGTAAGGCTGCACTTTTAGCAGCGATCTCGTATTAAAACTATTCCGCGTGTATATAAAACAGGTTTGCGGCTCCGAACACTCTGCCTATTGCCTTTATATTAAATAATTTTTGAACAATAATTTTTAAAAATATTTCTTCATGTCATTATGCGGGCCTCAAGTAGAGCTGACATGGGCCGCAGGATTGAGACACAGACATTAGAGCCTCCTAATGCGTGTTTTGTTTGGGTTTCCGCCAGCGTGGAATTACCAGAAATAGAGAGGGCATAGCCGAACATATGAAACAGGAGAAGACCGCTGTGTAATTTCTTTATTTCAACAAAGTAACTGTATTCTGAATACCACCTTTTTAAATGGTAACTGTAACGGATTACAGTTACTCATATTTTGTATTTTAATACGTAACGCAGGTACATGTATTCCGTTACTCCCCAACGCTGAATATACCATACAAACTAACTTTGGCTCTTTTACATTTTGCTGATGACCATGTCCGACATGGTTTGTAAATGCATTTTATACTGATAAGTCTGCACATGTAGTGAAGGACCTGAAGGCTTACTGCACATTTCTGCTATAAAGATCTTCGTTCATAGCAGATACTGAGATATCGCCCAGTCCTCCAGTTGTTAATTTGTACTGAAGAGTAAGAAAATCAGTGATGAGTACATGAAGCAGGAAAAGGATTCACTAATGTAAATCTTATGTCAGCCTCTGAATATATTATGTCTGTCAGTGCTGATTATTAGGATGTAATTAGAGCACTTTATTAGATCAGAGGCCTGCAGGATTCCCACCGCATGTGAAAACTTCATGCATGACGCTTACGATGCCTCCTGATCTAACGCGAGCCCACAGAATAAAACACAGGAGACTGACTGACTGGCTGAGGAATGCTGTGGGATGGAGCTGCTGGTCAAACACACACACTTATGCACACAGCCTGCCCTCCACTGATGACCACCCTGCTTCTTCCAGAGAGACACCAGCAAGAAAGTCTCTCTCTGCACTGCCCCCTGAGGGCTGGGCTGACCTTGCACAGCTAAAAGCTCATCCCCTCCCAGCTGTGGATGAGTCCCGCTCACGCACCTACTCAAGGCAATGGATGAGTGTGTCGTATGTACATGCCCTGTTATGTACATGGCAAGGTAAAGCACAATGTCGAATGGCTTAAATCCGGACAAGTGTGAATCTCCAAAGTGCTCCTCGTTGTTAGCGGTTGATGCCGAGAAAGAAAGCGAGGATGCATTTAGGGAAGGACTGAGATTCAACCTGTCTCTGTTACATCTCTACGCGATGAGACACTAAGTAAGTTGATGTGCACATTAATATTCTGGTACCTTGTTAGGGTATGGTGCCTGTGAAAGGTGTATGAAAGTGGACGACAAACTTCCACATCTATGCTTCGCATTAAATTGAGGTTACAGCTGTGAGCGCATTCACATGTCAAATTTCCTCTGAAAAAGTTTAAACTTCTTCCCGAGGTGTCCTGTTCATAATGTACAGGAAGAGAAAAGTAATATCTGCTACTGTAAACTAGGAAAATACATTAAAAAACCCACACCAAGGAACAGAGATATTAAAAGGAACATTTTTTTTAGCTCAAGTGTTTTTAAAGGGAACCTGTTGCGCTCATTTCCAACTCTTCCCAACAGTTTTGGCTCTTCCTTATTAACTCTTTAGTTTACCGCTCCTTTAAGCCATTTTTCTTCTGCCTTGCAAAGCAAAGCTCTGGATGTGGTTGGAGATGACCACGTCTGGGATATCTGCACTCCCCGCCATCACACAGAGCCAACAATAGAAAAACATTTCAAGAATGAACTTTTAATGGGTGTTGTGAGCAGTTCAGACATCACTTATCACTTGCACCATTGTTTTTTTTTTGTTTTTTTTACCCGTGTATCTACTGTTGAGTTTGAAATCAGGATATTAAGCTGCACACGGAAACTTGCTCTGAATAATACTGGCAGTACTGTGCAAATGTTTTAGTTGCTAAAAGTAAAAGGAGAATGTTTAAAATAAAATAATACAAAGTGAAGTAAACAAAAATGAAACTTCTTTTTAAGGTCTGTGGAGATTTGCCACAGATCATCTGTGGAGCCTGGCTGTCTCTTTATGTAATCTCACACTGGCTTCCACACCATCTGCTGCAGAACTCTTTGTTCTTCTTGTGGCTGAAAGTTGCCCTTAAGAACTCTGACTGTGTGTCTGGGCGACTGAAGATAAAAATATAAACAAGTTCCTGAAACTTGTGCACAGTACTGCCGATGTCAGCTATTAACTGGAATGCTGTGTGCATGTAAACACGCTCACAGAGGGAAAACGAGCATGTCTGGATTTTAAGCCGCGTTGTTGCCAAAATGGCATTTTAACCAAACTCCTCTGTCTCTTTTCTCCTCTCTTCCTCGGTGCTGCTGGCTGCTCCTCTTGTCTCCTCCAAGGTAAGTCACATGTAAGCCTCGCACACAGGTGCACACAAGCTGTACGTAGCCTTCCTCCCCATACCTCCATCCCCCCACCTCCTCCGTCTGTCTGTCCGTCCGTCTGCGTTTGTTCAGCAGTGTGTTTCCTCTTCCCTTCTTGGGGCTGCTTCATCCCGCCTACCTACCTGTCTGCTCTGGTCAGGTGAGTGAGGTGTTAGTGTAGCGACTGTGATTCTGCAGCTCTTCCTGACTCCTCCTGTCCTCCCCCACCCCTCCACCCAACCTCCTTCCCCATGCTCCTCTTTTCCTCTCACCTTTCCCTCCTCTTCTTCCCCTCCCTTCCTCTCCCGCCTCCCCCCACCACAGCAGATCATGGGTCAACCTGTACTGCGTGCTGAATAAAGGGGAGCTGGGTTTCTACAAGGACGCCAAGAACACCACGACGCCCTACAACAACGAGCCGCTGCTCAACCTCTCCCACTGCCACTGCGACGTCACCAATGGCTACAAGAAGAAGAAGAACGTCTTCACGCTCAAGTAATCGGCTGTTTTCGCACTCACATGTACTGCAGACAGGCACTTTCATGCTTCACGTTAGTGTGTTTTCACTCTTTAGGGCCTGGGCACATTGTAAAAATAAACAGTGTGAGTAATTTATTTGGTCATAACCACAAACCCAGATTTGATCTAGTAAACCCATTGTACATAATTCTGGTGTTCCAATAGCTAAAAACCTGCTTCTAGACAAAAAAGGTCACATTTTCTTTTAGTTTTCAAAAATATGACACTTATAATCTTTCCAAACTGAAACGAAACAACGCTTTCTTCCATTTTTTTGGCCATGAATCGTTAGCATCCTGCTGATGCATGCTGATTGGTCAGCTAAGGATTCACGATGTGATGAGCTCCCTCGATGGAACCTGTTTACAGACGATAACTAGACGTTAGAAGCGTAGTTAAACCACAGCTGAGAGTCGTGTTTAAGAAGCAGCTGGTTAAAGGTGACTGAGATCAGTAGGCTGTTTACTTCTTCTCTGAAATTAAAAAAGCAAATGCCTTAAAGTGTGTGACACCTCATAATAATTACAGAAAGATATTTTACTAAAATAGAAATCTAAAAATAGAACACATGATACAGTGAGGGTGAAACATCTTTCCAAATCTTAAAGAAGAACTTAAAGTAGTCTAAGCTACACAGACACGGGGATTTCCAAATTGATCTAAGTTGAATTTTAGTTAAGTAAAAGTCAGAGCAGTAGCAAATGACTCGCGCTTTTCCTCTTTTCCACACTGTAGTTCTTTTTTTTTTTTTTTTTTTTTTTAATAAATAGGACAGGGGGAATGAATGAGAGAAAGAGGGGGAGAGAAAGAAAGAAAACCAAAGGGGAGAAGAGACGGTGAGAAGGGGGGGGAAGAGAGAGAAAAAAAAAAAGAACTCCTGGGTCACCTGTATGGAGAAAAAAAAAAAAACAAACAAAAAAAACAAACAGAGGAGACAGCAAACAACAAAGAGCAACATAATAATAGAGAAAACAAAGCACCATCACAATAAACTAGCTAGTCATAGATATCAATATTTACTAAATAATAAACGATATTGTGCAGCACGCAAGATAGACAGCGCACAGTGTGCTTTGAGGCAGCAGCCAAGAAAGCTTTAGTCCGCGTCTGTGAATACCCATGTGTGCATACCTGTGTGGATCAGCATGCTTGCATTCCAAAGGTTTCTCCATGTAATGATCTGCTAGGGAGTGTGGGGGGGCCACAGCCCCGTCCTCCAGGGTGTGAAGCGGGTATGGAGGAGATCAAAACTCCAGACATCCAGAGGCCCCCAGAACACAAGAGACCAAGGAAGACCAACAGAGGGGCAGCCGCGCCACTGTTCCAGTAAGAGCTGAGGAGAGTCCCAGATGAGGGCTCGCCCAGCAGCCGCGGAGCAGAAGTCAGGGGGAGTTGCAGTGACGCGCCCGTGAGCTCCGCCGGCCCCCAGCTGTGCCTGAGTGACCGAGCCCCAGGCCGAGAGGCCGGGGGCACCCCACCTCCAAAGGGGCCCGAGCGAGCCCCAGGCCCCAGGCCCCGACAAGCGGCCGCCAAGGAGTGAGCCGGTGTGTACCCGGACGCCCACCCCCAGACACAAAGAACCACCAACACACCGACACCTGAGGGAGTCCGCCACCGGCAGGGGAAGTGGTGGTGGGTGGAGATAGGCCTCCAAACCTTGGAGGGCCTGAGGTGTCCCCAGAGAGGTGGCGTCTGATACCCAACCTGACATATAGACACAGACATACAGGCACACACAGACACAAACATCCATTCCCACCCTCATGCTCTCATATGCACTCACTCCACACTCAACCAACGTGGAGACAGACATAAAGAGACGCTGTACACACAATCACACTCCCCAAGCGTACTCTACAAACCGGGTCTAGGTACCCTTGCCCCTGGAGGGGGGAATTGCACCCAGACCCAGGTGGTGTTACCCTTTTCCCTGCGGTGGGGAGAGGCAGACCGCCCCGACTCCGCAGCAGCAGGGAGGCCCCACACCCCAGACCGCAGTCGGACGGCCAACTCCTCCTACTAGCCCTCCCGCTCCAGCAGGCCGCAGAGAATGTAACTGTAGTTCTGTGGCTCACAGATGGGGCCCACCCCACAGTTTGGGGACCACTGCTCTAAGGCTGAGTTTAACTCTTCTTCTCTCTTTGCAGAACGAAGGACGGCAGCGAGTTTTTGTTTCATGCAAAAGATGAGGTGAGACATTTTTTCTGTTTCCTGCACGCCTCAGAATAGTGAAAGCAGCTGTAACTGTGCATCTGCACGTCATCGAAAACCTTAAAAACATTCATGTTAACAACTGAACCGGCCAGCTGACATCTGTGCACCCCTCTCTCCCATCGCAGGACGACCTCAAAACGTGGGTGACTAATATCACCGCCAGTATTTCAGAGCACGAGGAGATTGCCAAATGGGGTCAGCCCCAACCAACTACCTCATCCACCGACGAGGGCACGCGCCGCGACGGGAGCAAGGTGGACAACAGGTCAGAGCGCGGTGGCGAGCGTTCGGACCGGGGTGACCGAATCGAGCGTGCTGAGAAGGAGAAGGAACGGGACAGAGAGAAGGAGAGGGATAAAGAGAAGGAGAGGGAGAGGGGCGAACGGTCGGAGAGGTCAGAACGGGCTGGGAAGTCGGACGCAAAACGATCAGAAAAGTCCAGTAAGAAAAAATGAGCTTGGACGGGAGCTGGGATTGAAGCTCACAGTATGAACTCTGGCTGGGAGGCGGGGCCATAAACTGGTTGCGAACGCCCCCCTCCTCCTCTTCGCCTCCAACACTGTCAACAGAGCAGTCGTGTTTGGATGGAAATCGAAGGTTTGACCCGGGCTCACTCATAGGACAGACGGGACGGATTTGATTTGGAGCAGGAGACACCTCCCTCGCTCTCCCCCTCTATCTCTCTCTCTCTCTCTTCTGTGTCTCTGTGAGAACGCACAGAGTCACCGACGCCCCCTGGCGGCTGTTTCGGAGAACTGCCTGAGAGCAGGGTGGCGTTTTGTGCTGCGGAGCCCCGGGCAGCGTCGCCGCGAGAGAGAGACGGGACGCGCATCACGGTCAACGGGAAGGCTGTTAGGCTGACGGCTGGTAGAGCGATAAAACGTAGCTCATGCTGTTCCATGTTTGTTTTTTCTATGAGACGAGCTCCGTCTGTATGTATTTCTCGTCTGTGTGTCCTATTTACTGTATATATCTGTCTGTAAGTCGAGACATCCTACACTACGTCTTATTACTCCTTGGAAATACAAACAGAATGAAATTATGCCAAAATGTTTTACAGACCTTCTTTTACTTTCTCCGCTGTATCCCATCTGTCTGGAGGTCTGGCCATGAAAACATGTAGAAATTCTAATAGTTTTACTTGGATAACAAACTGCACTGTAAACACACGCGTGCACTTGCCCTGGATGAGTCAGCACTGATCTCCAGGTTTGTGCTGACTCTGTTTAAGAGAAGAGAAGAGTAGACGTCGGTCTTCAGAACTTTGTTACGCACACAAAAAACAAGAAGAAATGTATCAAATCAAGATCCCAGGGCATACACAGCAGTTTCCCTTCCCTTGGGTAGGATTTTATTTTAGCATTATAGATTTTCTAGTGAGCAGTAGGTGGTCAGAAGAAATAAAAAGTCTTGTTCCCAGGGGCCTCATTCATTAAAACGATTTTAAAAGTGGACCTCTTGTAGTTTTATTTATATTCTGTCATATATAGACTTTTACAGTGGTAGATAAATGCTCATATTAAACACGGGGCAGGTGGGTATTCCTAGTATGATCATTGGCCTTACCAGGTGGTGGTTTAAGTTTAAGAGGTCCACTTAAATTAATGAATAAAATAGGAAAAAATCTTTATTTTTGATATTTCTAATAAAAATGAAACCATTCATTGTCATCTGCTTGTTTTACCATCTAGATCAGTTTTTCATGATTTGGTCATAAGCACAAAATCTGCATGTTTTTAATGAATGAGGCCTTCAGGGATGAAAACAGGCCTCATCTACTCTTTTATTCTCTTACAACATCAAACTACTGGATATTCTCTTTGATTTATTATACATACAAATTTGTTTTTATACAGAGTTTAAAACAAAATCTTGTGTGTGTGTGTGTGTGTGTGTGTGTGTGTGTGTGTGTGTGTGTGTGTGTGTGTGTGTGTGTGTGTGTGTGTGTGTGTGTGTGTGTGCGCGCGCGCTGCTGCTCTCCGCTCCCAGGGTCTCCATAGCTCTCAGGTTATTTGTGTTGGTGTGTGCTTCACACTCGTCAGTACGTTCATCCCCTCAGATGCCGCCTCAGTCTTCCGGATACAATACGTCCCATTCACAACACACATCTACACACACCCCATTCACACATTTGTACTTCTATCTTTGTGATGCTACATTCCCTCACCCCTTAATTTAACCCTGATTCTGAACCTTCAAATAAACCTTTCAGAGCGTCTTTCAAATTCAGGTCCTGGAAATATGTCCTCGCTCACAAAGATAGACTTACATCTTCGCACGCACACATAAAACCCATCAGGCTGAAAATGTTAGAGGTTATAAACGAGTCTTAAAAGTCATCAGGTGGAAATGACTGAAGCGATCAATTAAAAAAGCGAATGAGCTGACACGGCACTGACAAAATATTTCATAAGTGAGAGATTGCATGCTTTTCTTGGAGAGAAATCACTCGTCTAAAGAAGCTCGTCTTTGCAGTTTAGCATCCTTGTTACAAGTATATGTTTCATTTCATGGTAACGCACCACAATGCCATAAACAGCAGGAAATGAGAATCATCACGGTTTGGTTTATCTGGTAAATGCAGCTTTGTGAGGCACCAGCGGTGGATGGTGGCATTAATTTCCTGCCCCGTTAGATGCATGCGGGCCAGACTGCATTTAAACTTCTTTTAAAGTGCGTTATTGTCACCGCTGCTGTATGAAAACTCATTCCAGCTCTCGTGTTTCTGATGCTCTCTGTTAAAGTTCAGCTGAAATGCATTTGCATAATTGTTATTTTATTTTTAATAATTAATTATTTGCAGCTCCTGTACTGCATGTGAAACAGAAAGCTAGATAAAATAGAAAGGCCTCATTCGTAGGGCACACGTCCAAGTTAGTTTCTTGGAGCATTAGCTCCTGATGCTCCCTGATGCTGTGGGCACAGTTTCAGGATATGTGGTGCATTTTAACCCACACCTGTGGCCTAGAACCAATCAAACTATGACTTCTAAAGTGGAAATGATGCAAGAGAAAAAAAAAAAAAAAAAAAATCCCCGCAGCCACAGTGGAGAACAGGAAACACAAGCGCTTGTGTTCAGCCATCGAGATAATGCTTATGTTTATCTTCTGTTTGCCAGCGGCAGCCATTCAAAAGAAATCAGGACTAAAGAGAGCATGGCCTTTTAGGGAGAAGAGCTACAACAGCTTATTTCAGACAGAAGATAAACTAAGGGGCTCCACCGGGGCTCGGTATAAATGTAAATCATGCAAAGCTACGCTGTTAGAGTCCAAGAGTAAAACTATGGAGCTGAAAATGAGCTTAACAGGTTGTCTTTTTTAAGGTGTTTTCTCTTTTTGATTAAATTTTTTGGTCAGTGCACAGTTGCTTCACAGAGCTTCGAATGCAGCCTTTTGGTGTTTTTACTTTTCAAAACACCGTCTGCCCATGGACTTTACCTGCTCTCTCACCTTTCTGCTGCATGTCACAGAGTCTGCCAGCTCATCAAAGACGCATCACTCCAATACTTACATTTTTAAAATCATAGACCAGGTTATTTTTTAACTCAAACATGAAGGACTTCACATAACTTCAGTAATATTTTACAAGAAAACATTTACATTTATTTGTAAGAAGGCTGTAAAGCCCAAGAATCCAGCTCGTGTCTATATTTGCTAGGATAGAGTTCATATTTAAGGCTTGTTAAAGATATGGTTATCGGTCAGCTGATTGTGTTGGGTCTTATTTATTTATTTATTTATTTTAGGTTTTCATTGCTGGATTTTAAATTCCCTCCTGACCTACAGACCTCGTTTCTGTTTCTCATAAAATTTGTCTTTAGAACTTGTAATTTATTTCATGAGAATGCCACATGAGTGCAATCATTTGCATGCATGTCAGACACAACAAACACACCAAGAGTGAAAAGAGTTCCATGTTTAAAGTGACACCGAGCCAGCTGGCTGACTGATTATGAATCCAGCATCTTAATAAACCTCCATGATTTGTTTCTGCTGATACACACAGAACAGATCGCGCAGGGTACAGCTGAACCAATAACAAGTCAAATAACTTTACACTTTGGAGAGCAGAAACATTTAGATAATATATGAAAGGTAAACATTGGGACAAATGAAAGCTCGACGGTTTGGGCGTGTGTGCCGATACCCTGCCCGTCTGTCTGTTGTGCTCACATCAGCCTCATTCTGTCGGCAGACGCGAAGTAATAAATAAAAATACCTTTTGGTTTGTTGTTAATGTATTGAAAGTGTTTTCTTTTCTGCCTGGAAATGAATGTAGATCATTGATGTTGAAAATGTTTCATGTTGGATCAGTGTTTCCTCCTGTTTACATGATCAGGGGCCAAAAAAGCCCCGAAAAATGAAACGCACTGTTTTTTAAGCGGAGGGAAACACTGGTGCAGATTCTCTGATGCCATTCAGACACTTCAGACTTTGACATGTTGCATCTTGTACACCAAAAGCACTCAGTAGTATGCAGTAATATGAAGTCTATGAGGATTGTAGAGCGGTGTGTTCAGGGATTAATGTTGCCGATGATGGTGAGGATGATGTCCGTGGTAGCAATGGAACTTTATGCAACCTTTTCTTTGCACTAGGGACGCTGGCCTGTTGCAGGGCTGAGGGCTGGTGTTCACTGGTGTTGGGGATCCAGCAGAGGGACGTCAGACCCGGACAAGTTAAAAGTTACCAAAATGAGAAGATTAAAGTATTATGAGTGACCTTTTCAGGTTCAGTCACATGCAGTTTGGCTTTGAGAAGGGCGTGAAATTCACTTTGATCTTCAAAGTTCGTGTACAGCTTATGGACATTTATGCAAGAGCTAAAACCTTTAACTGAACGAACTGCTTAATAATCAGTTCGTCGTTTTGGTGAGTGGTCCTAGAACCTTCTCAGCAGAGCCGGCCTTTTATAGAAAAATCTATAAACAAACTTTAAACAAACACTACTTTTGTTATACTACATTTTTCTTTTGACAGCACTGACTGTAATTAATATTGAAACATAAGTTCAGTGACATTACTGCAAAAATTAAACCTGGAAGAAGTCCTGTTTTCGTTCAGAAGCTAATATTTAGCGACACATAACACTGTGCTATGTACTTATTAAATAGACTGTATATAACAGATGGACTTTGCCACTAGTGAGTGAAGTTCTGATTTGAAGCCTGAAGATATTTTCAACCTTTGCTATTTTAGTTGTTTGAAACCAGATGTCACAGAAGGGGTGCGGATCTCGCTGTGAAACCAACACTGGACATACTCGGACTGGTCCCCCTTTGTGACTTTAATAATTCATAATTCACAAAAAATTTAAAAGGCATCTTGTTGTGTTGAATAAAAGTGAAAAAAAAAGTGATTGAGCCCATAATCTAATCGGGAAAGTGAGATCACAGAGGAGTCGAGTTGAGGGACATTTTCCATGCAACTCCACCTGTTTTTATAACTACAGGAGTCGCCCTCTGCTGGCCATCAGCAAGAATGCAGGTTTAAAGCTTTGTCCATCTTTTATATGGTCTGTTTGTTACCCAACCTGGACACGCCTTTCTTTCTTTCTTTAGCTTCACTGCACTGCCCTGTTATAACTTAGGTCTTAATTCTCTATACAACCAAAAAACTACCATCATGCTTTTGCTCAAATTTCTTAAATATTTTTATTACAGGATTAACTGAATATATGAAAGTTTGTCAAAGTAACAATGATGAGGATTGTGTATTTGCTCGTCTTTTACTGACCAAACAATTAATTGTTTTAAGGGTGAAAATCACCACTAGTGTCACTGTTGATCTTGATATGTTGCCTCTGATAGGAAAACACTGATGCTTCTGTTTCCACGTCAGGAGCGGTGAAAAATTGGACCTCGTGAACACACTGCCTGAATAGAAAGTCATAAGAAAACTCGCAGACATTAAAAGGGCTCGTACACTGAAGCGAAATGTTATTTTCTCAGACACAAACGGGGACAATCAGGGCTGCTAAGTTCAGTGGATGTTCAGGTGGGACGAGAGGTTGAATTTATTGATGTTCTTTAGGGATACTCATTAGAAATGATCACTTTTATCATCACGTCATGAATAATATTATGCTTTAGTTTGGTGCTGTTGACCACCTCATTAATGTGGTGACATTTTTTATCACCAGCCAAAGATAAAAAATAATAAATACTGAATATAAATTGGTGTTTTAGCTGATCTGCTGCCACAGCGTGTCCCCTCCCAGGAGCCCCTGAGCACCACTGTCTGTCTGCCCTCAGCCTGCCTGTCTCTCTGTATGCCTGTCTGCAACCTGCAGCCTGGAAATGTACAAATCTATTTGCTCAGAAGTATTTTCTGTAAAAACAGACGTGAAAATAATTTATCCATGGTGACACTGGGAAAACCGCCCCTTGTCTTTTTCTATGTTGAATCTTGGAGTCTGAGTCTGTCTTGAAGTGTGACTGTTTATTTGTGCCACAAGCCTAGATGAAAGTGATGTACACCTCCTGCACACAAACAGATCAGGACAAAGAGGTTGCATGAATGACATAGTCTCTATTACAGTACTGCTGTGCATGTCTTTGAGTCCCATTCTACGATCACTGTAACATACAGGGGTGACACAAACTACCGACATGGAAAAAAGGTGAAAAAATGTACAAAATGATCACAACCAACTGCAAATTACTGACTCTGTACAGTTGTTTCTTTGAATTGAAAAGTACAGATTGAAAGATAATCTTTTGTGTGTGTGTGAGTGTGTGTGTTTTTGTGAGTCATTTAAGCAGGTCTGGGGGCTCCTATTTTATTTCCACTATGACTGAGGGTCAGTATAATTCGCATTACCTACTGTGTCAGTCAGTTTTATAGACAAAAAAAGCCATATTGACTAATTTCATTTCTAAAGTTCCTCATTGTCATGTTCAAGTGACCAGTTTGAGATGATATGAGATACATCCTGACGTATTATCCTGCTAGAAGCAGCCATCAGAAGACGGGTAAGCTGTCATCATAAAAGGATGGACATGGTTAGCAACACTCAGGTAGGCTGCGGTGTTTAAATAATGCTCACTTGGTACTAAAAAGCCCAAAGCGTGCCGAGAAAATATCCCCCACACCATTACACCAGCAGCAGCATGAAGCATTAATACAAAGCAGGATGGATCTACACTTTCATCACAGTGTTCTTGACGAATTCTGACCCTATATCTGAATATCACCTGGTCTGAGATTCATCAGACTTCATCATTCTCCAATCTCAGTTTCATCAGTTTCTTGTTCATAGCTGACAGGAGTGGCAGCCAGTGTGGTCTTCTGCTTCTGTAGCTCATCTGCTCCAAGCATTCATAGATGCTCTTCTTCATATCTTGCTTTTAATGATTGGTTATTTTAGTTATAGTTGTCTTCCTATCAGCTCAGAGCAGTCTGGCCAATCTCCTCAGACATCAAAAAGGCATTTTTGCCCAGAAAACTGCATTTTCTCCTTTTCAGACCATTCTCTGTCAACTCTAGAGCAGGTAGTGTGGGGAAATCCCAGTAAGTCAGCAGTTTCTGAAATACTCAGACCAGCCCAGCTAACTCCATCAACCACGCCATGTTCAGAGTCACGTAAATCACCCAAACACATTCTGATGTTCAGGTTCAACTTCAGCATATTTCAGTGACTACATGTAGGGGAGAGCGGGGTAAGTTGTCACACTGTTCATAACTCCAACACTAGAGGCTCTATCTCAAAAATGAAATAGCCACTTTGTGTGACTTCTTCTTCTATAGTCAACCTCCTGTTCACATGTGGTCAAGACTGCTCTAATCTGAGGTGAGCACATCTTTTTTATTTTTTTGACCTAAAAGGAAAAATAAATCACTTTAAATTTTCTTCAGTACAACTTTGTTAGGTATAGATGTTACAGATTATTATTTTACACAAAATAGAGGAGACATTAACGTGTCTTTTGATACTTCAGCTGATGTGCTATGTTGAGCTAACCCTGACATTTAGCCAAAATTAGCATAAATGTCAGTTTGGGGCAAGTTGTCTCATTAACTTTGGGGCAAGTCGTCACATGTGACAACTTGCCCCAGTACAAATAAATGCTCCAAAAAATTGTGATATTGTAATTCATTTGTATTTGTAATAAGGTTTTTGAAGAAAGGAAGGAGAGGCAGGAATTAAGGAAGGAAGGAAGAAAGTAAGATGGTTCGAAATTATCAACGAAAGACAGAGCGTGGCAGAACACCACCTGACATTATGTTAAAGGCAGTCAGGCAGGTAAAGATGCAGAACAAATCAATCACAAGTACAGCAAAGGATTTTGACATAAATTACCGCACTGCAATTACTGACAGCGGACTACCAACTCCAGAGGACATCCAGCCATATCCAAAAGCTGGCCGCCGAAAACCATCCAGCAAAGGAAGAAAACGACGCAAATCAGCAATTCTAACCGACACGCCAGTGAAGCAGCAACTAGAAAAAGAAAAGAATAAGGCTGAATCTAGCAAAAAGCTGTTTCAAAAGAGAGGGACGCGAGGGGGGAAAACATCTGGACCTATGAAGAACAACGCAGCTAAAAGAAGAAAAATAATTCAAGAGTCATCATCAGATGATGAAGAGTGCTTCTGCCTTGTCTGTGTGGAGCCATTTTCAAACAGTCGTCCAAAAGAGACCTGGGTAAAATGCGTAAAATGCAACAAATGGGCCCATGATGCTTGCACCTCAGGCCAGGCAATTTATGTGTGCCAGAATTGTGACTATGAAGTTGAGTCTGATTAATCAGAAATAAGGCATCTGTTTTGTTCAGAGGATAAACATGTTAAGTAAAGCAAGTTATTTGCAGCATTCCATTCAGTTATGATGGATTTATGTGAGAGAGATAATCCCATACAGTTTATGACAAAATTTAATCCGAAGTGATTGATGGCCCTAATCACGACCTTTTGACCTCCCCCCCTCCCCCCCGGAAGTGTGTAATGAGCGTGACGAATCGCATCCGGAGAAGGGGGGTGAACCCCGGAAGCGCGCCATCTGTTGCTAAGCGTGTCGAATTGCATCCTGAGAAGGGAGGGGGGAAACCTCCGGAAGAGCGCCATCTGTTGTTGGGAAAAAAAGTTTTTAGTGGGAGGGACTGCAGCGGGGGAGGAGAATAAAAAGCAGAGAGGAGGAGTCCGTCACAATTTCTAAGTCACAGACACACAAGATGGAATCTTTCATTCTGCAGCCCAGCAGCGTTCCTGTGTCCGATGAGATCTGCTCTCCCAAAGAAGAAGGCTTTGAATATGACATATTCAAATACAGCATATTTACTATGGAAGGCCTCGATCCGGACCTTATGACCCTACCGGAAATACTCCGGAAGTGTCTAGTCATTTTCAGACCTGATGCGTCATGTTCCCTAAGCACAGCGGTGATGCAGCAGATGATTCTGTGATGTATAGAGAGACAGAGCGGATGTAATTTTACTTTCTTAAGCTGCACCGGCGTTTGTAATGGAAATAAAGAGTGACTTCCTGTAGAGATTTCAATAGTATTTTATTTTCCTATAATACAGACGCTGTAAAAAACCTTTAAGATACACCATAGCTTGTGATGAAAAGAAGAACTTTCTATCCGCTTGTAACCTACAGGCTGTCTATGTGTAAAAAATGAATAACTATCCCTTACTGAATACTACTTTTCCTTTTGAGAGACTGAAAAACAAACCATAATTGCAGCGACAGGCGATCTTGTTTCACACACACACACACACACACACACACACACACACACACACACCGCGGGTCAAGGAGGAGTTTTTTTCTTCAATACTTTAACAATAAGTTTTCTCAATAGATAGAAAATGATGACGCTGAGGAGTCAACATCCGATATTATCATTGCTTGTAACCCGGTAAATAATTTCGTACATCTCCCCATAAAACAAGTCTTAGTGGAAAAAAGCTCATATTCGAATAAGTTTATTAAAGCACCCCCCTCTGTGGGGAAAGAGTCAACCATGAGGCGAGTTTTGTCAACAGCAAGAACAAGGTCAGACAACTGTTGCCCATTTGGTAAAACAAATACCCATCTCAAAGTCATATTTTACCGTTGCAGAATGTGGAAAACAGACGGCGTTCGCAAGAAGGCAATCAAAAAAAAAACAACCCTCTCTAACTATTGGTATTGTCAAGAGAAAGATGCGAAAAACAGATGCTTCGCTAGACTAGGATAAAATGAGAGAAGAAACGGGAGGGGAGTCGATATCTGCTCAGCCCCTACTGTGACAGTTCTACCAATCGCGAGGAAGAATCCGTGAATATTATGTCAGCATTCCGTTCAAACAACGCCGCCGATCACACACACACACACACACACACACACACACACACACACACACACACACACACACACACACACACACACACACACACACACACACACACACACACCCCGCGGGTCAAGGAGGAGTGAGACGGCAGAATAGTTTTTTTCTTCATTACTTTTACAATGGGATTTCTCAATAGATAGAAAATGATGACGCTGAGGAGTCAACAGTCGATATTATCATTGCTTGTAACCCGGTAAATAATTTCGTACATCTCCCCATAAAACAAGTCTTAGTGGAAAAAAGCTCATATTCGAATAAGTTTATTCCCCTCTGTGGGAAAGAGTTTTTTTCTCAGAGTCAACCATGAGGCGAGTTTTGTCAACAGCAAGAACAACTGTTGCCCATAAAGTAAAACAAATATCCGCCTCTAAGTCGTATTTTACCGTTGCAGAATGTGGAAAACAGACAGCCCTCACAGGAGGCACCATAGTTAAAATATTTAAATTTCAACTAAATTTGTAGTAATGATCGGATTTCCTCACTTATCTACACCACACTCCTTGTCCTTGATTTCTTATCGTTTCTTATCGTTCCTCTGTCCCTTAATAGAAACCACATATATAGAAACTATCCTCCCTTTCAGTTGTCTTTTGCACTTCCATATCGCAAAGCAGTTACTGTAGGTTATTTTCTGCTTATGCATTAATGTAATTAATTAACTTATTTATCCTTAAGTAAGGTAATGACTTGAGTTCTAATGCTTTTTGTCTCTTGAGTTAGCTGTCAATGTGGGATTTTTTTCCCCTTTTGTCCAGTTAAAGCTGCCTTTCATTCTTCAACACAGCTTAAACTCTAATAGGTAAGCTTTCTTGTAATTTCTTAGTTCTGCAGGCTTCTTGAAAGACATCCGAGACTCTTCTTTGGATGCTGGCTGCCTTTTGTTTTGTTTTCTGTCAAGATGATCCCACACTGCTTCGATTATCTTGAGGTTCGAACCCTGGAGAGATCAATCCATGACTGATGCGTTGTTTCATCCAGGCATACTTTGACTACATTGGCAGTATGTTTGCGATCATTGTCGTACTGAAAAATGAAGTTGAAGCCAATCAGACACTACGTGGTATTACATGGTCGATCAAAATCTGGTGGAACTTTTCTACATTCATAATTTGATTAATTTGGATAAGAGCTCCAACAACACTGGCTGAAATCCAGCCTCAAAGCACGGTAGAGTATCCACGCTGTGTTAAAGACGGCTATAGACATTCACTGTTGTATCTCTCTTCGGACCTCTTCCATGCATATTTCAAATTTGGATTCATTACTCCATAAGACATATTACAGCTGATTTCTTTTTCCAGTCAATTTCTTGTGTAATTTGGCACACCTCAGCCTTATTTTTCTCTGTTCTCCTTCCTTAAGAATGGCTTATTAACAGCCACCCTTCCAACTCAGATAACTTTTGATGAGGTTTCATGAAATGTTTACAGCACTTGAGTTACTCGATACGGCCATCCTAAATGCTAAAAACACTCAACTTTAATTCTAAATTACGTAATTAACGTTAACCAGAAAAAACAAGCCAAAGTCGAAATGTTGCTGAGCTGACCTGTGGTATGCTATGTCTTCTAAAGCACGTATAATGTAAACAGAACTGGTCTTTGCACAGAAGCCTGTGGAGCTTCATAATTAACCTCAGTGTGTGAAGAGGACTCTCCATTTAATAATAGCTGTAATAAAATGTTATGGCCGACGGTGTTAAACGCTGCACTTGGGTCTAGCAGGGAAGATTTCAACTTTTCAATATGAATGAAGGCTGAAAACTGATTAGATTAATGTCTGATGATCTTTTCTGTGCTTCTTCAAGTTTGTAACACCAAACATATTAAAGGATGATATAAGGCTCACAGGAAGAGTTTAATTAGACACACATTTACTATTTTCTTTATACTCTTTCTTTCTTGACATGTTTAATATGATTACTATCAGAGGAGAAAATGAACCTTGTGTAGTCTAAAAACTTTTTTATTTAATCAAACTGTAATGTTGTTGAACTCTGACGGACGTGTCTTTTAATCTTGTCAACAAATCCTTAATCATCTAAATCTGCCATTTATCATCTTGTAAAATGTTCCCTCTGCTTCTGTTGCACATCTCCCCCCGGACACTCTCTGCTTCACCAGCCCTGTGCAGGTGGTCCAACCCCTGCCTGCCTCCTTAAACTGGGGTGTTTAAATCTCTTTACCTCTGTTGTGAACTTCACACAAAGTTTGTGGTAACAAAATCAAACTGACGAGGATCTCGTTTGAAAAATACACACACTCACGAGACAAAATAAAAACAGACTGCTCAAAGCAAAAGCAGAGCCCTCACAGCTGGTAGTACAAACACAGTGACAACATGCGTATTAGATACCCTCAGTGCCAAAAGCATAAATATGAAAAAATGTGATCACCAAGAATATCCTAAAAATGGCATTGAGGTGCGTGTTACAGTAAAGAAAAAAAAAAGTAGCCAAATTTTCATCGGAAAATGTTGAATTTTAGTAAAAACAATGCTCTGTAGTTTGATACTGTCGTTACAGACAAAGCAGATGTTTAAAGCCTTTGGACGCACATTTGAAATGCACTCATTCTCCTTATCAGCTGGAAACATTAAAGCCGTAAAATGACTTTTTCAAACGGATAAAAACTATTGAACAGCAGCAATGTTGAGCCTGTTCCAAAATTTGAATGTACATGTGTTGAAGGTGCGGGTCTTGTTGAATTATTAAACATACTTTCTTTAATTTTTCGAGCCACAAAAACAACAACTTTTAATTTTCTTCTGCTTGAGTATCGGCCTCGGGTAGCTCTACTTATCATTGCTCAGTCAGTCGTCTGTTTGTGCTACTTTTTTTCAAGGAGCAGTGGATTATTGGTAAGGGTGACTTTATGTGTTTAGCTACTTAAGTGGAAGTACTGTGGAAAGTTTTACCTTACATACATAGATCTACCAGTACAGCTTCTGAGGTAACTGTTTACAAAATGTTATAATCTATTCAAAGGTTCTTTGCAATTTTACATTGATAAACATTATCCTTAACACATTTGGCCCACATAAAGTACTATGGCCATCACACTGTCATTTAGAATTGTTTAAATAACTCGTGTCTTAAGTCCTTCCATCAAACAGAAAATTAAAAAAAAAAAAAACATGGTTCACTTTTATATCACAAAATGTTAGAAATATAAGCTGTTCATAACAACCTGAAAGGCTGGGAGTTTAAAATGCAAACCGATGGAAGCAGAAGTAGAAGACTATAATGTCTCAGAGCACACGGTGTCTATTAATGTGTAGACATGTATAAATAAGAGCTTAATAAAGATGCTTAATTTCTTAAGAAATAAACAGGTGGAGTGATCTTTATCAAAAGTGGATGTTGCATCTGTGGCTAAACCACTCTACCCAAAAAAACTTTAAAAATCTACTGTGTGTGAGGCTGTGTAAGTAAAGCTTGCCCTTCACACCTGCGTGTAATAAACCATTTGTTGGGGGTTGTGGATTTGGCACCTCAGCATTGTGAAAGTGGGGAAACATGTTTCTGGCTGTGCATAAGATTCCTCCTTACAACTTAGAATCTCAGTTCTAAATGAAATTCAGATGTTTTTTTAAGTATGGCTAATGTATTATTTGACTTCTAAGGCACACACACACACACACACACACACACACACACACACACACACACACACACACACACACAAGAACAACACAGAGAAGAAGAAGAGGGGGTCGTTTTACTACACATCATAAAAACGCAATCATTCATCTTCCAACTGTATCTTTCTGTTCTGGCTTTAGAATCATAGGTTGTTTACTGAGCCGTACTTTGGGAGTCATACTGTTGTGATACTGAGGAGAAAAGGGTAAGGTTTGATAGACTAAACCCTTACACACACATAACTTGAAAAACCTAAAGAGTGTGTGAGACTGCTAGCTGTGTTGTTCAGCATTAAACTCATCTACAAATGTGTTAGTAAAGAGCGACTTGTACTTCTGTCCCATTAAGCAACGGTTTAACAAATTTCACTGCAAACTATAAAAGGAATCTGGATTTAAATAGAACATAGTAGTGATGGATTAAGTGCAGGAAACACTAGTATAAGGTGTCTATGGAACAAATCTCCTTCAACGTTCAAAATGACCAAAGTGAGGCCTACAGGCGTTTCTCTCGGTTGGTTGTGTTCAGGGAAAAAGCAGCTAAATACACTGAGACTGCTCCACATTGTTAGTGAGTTAACTCTGGATATCTGTAGGTTTTGTCAAACTTGGAGTGAACAAAAGCAGAAAAACAGTAAAAGATGCAGACAGTGAAAGTCTGGTTTATTTCATGAACACAATGAAACATTTTACAGTCCACAGAGCAAAGTAGCATACATGATAAATAGATACACATAACATGAGAAGTAAAACTCGTCGTCTTACCACATGTTATATTCTGTAAACTTAAAATAACCACAGAAATTAGAGTTTAGTGTTTTAAAGTCATTATTAAAAACATGAGTCAACATTACTGAAGTGACGCTTTAACGATGCGTCTTATCACCGTGTTTATGATGATAAAACATGTCCTCTCGTTAGTAGATGTCAGCGCTGTCACTTGTCATGAAAATGTCCAGAGCCAGGGTTCCTCTTTAATCACCATTGATCATTAATAGGGTCACAAAAGATTTGTCACATTATCCCCATAAACAAAATGCTTTTATAGAAATCATTGTGATACAAATATTTAGATTCTTGATTCGCAATGTGCACGAACTCAAAATCTTTAGAGGTTCATATTTATAAAGTATCGCAAATAATACATTTATACCATTGTATGAGCTACACTTCTTGTAAAAAACTGATTGAAAAAAGCTCCTGTCGTGACCTTCCTTCTGTGAGGACACACACACACACAGAGAGAGAGAGAGAGAGGGGGAAGATCATTAGGATTGGAGGCGTTTTTGGATTTTCACTTATTGTTGGCTTTACAGTCACATAAAATTCATTCCAATTTTTTTGCCTTTGCTTCAATTAAGGTGTTTCTTTAAATCTACAGCAGCTTCCTTTTCAAAAAGTTTACTGACATAGTAAGGAAGTAGCTAGGGAACTCAGTAAGTATGAGCAACAACAGCTTAGGGACTGTTTCTACAATAAAGAGGAATTCATCATCATCTGCAGTTCATCAAAAAAAAAAAAAGTGCCATTAAAAACAATTCAGCAGATCCTCAAAGTATGGATACAATCTGTTTTCAGCTGTAGAGGTACGCTTCATGTACTTATCAACATGCAGTTTAGAGGCTTGCATTAGAGTGCTTTGGTACTTGGGCCTCTTTTATTTAGCACGGTTATACCATTGTGTATTTAGCTATATAAATATGCTCAAGAGTCTATTGTATGTTTGTCATGCAATTAAAAATTCAAAAATATAATTTTTAAATCAGTAACTTTGCAAATTTAGCGCGGACCCTCACCCCTCCCTCCGGCTCCCACGGCCCCGCTGTCACCGTAAGACTCATACTCTTCCCCCACGTATGCTGCTATTTCCCCGCGCCCCAATAATTCTTGTCCTTTTTCTGTTGCAGCCTCCCACAGTCCCGTTTTCGGCGTTCCTGCGCGACTCATCTCCCGGTCCCTTGGTTTCTCGAGTTTCACGCGTGTTTTCCTTCTACCCTCCCGGGACACCTTCAGTTAAAATAAAGTTTATTTTCTCGTACTCCTGTGTGTGTGTTGGCTCTGCTTCTGGGTCCAGCTTGTGCGCTGAACTTTGGTTCATGACACTAATAGTTTTAAATAGAGCACCACAAACAACAGGTATTCCTTTAGAAATAAACTTTTCTTGTGTTACTTCTAAAAACTACAGATTCTTAACTCTGCAACAGTTAGACAGAGTTGGTTACAGTTAGGCCCTCAACAGTCAGCAAAACAAGTCATAAAACAATAAAAGAGGCTGCCTTATCAAGAGCATCCCAGCACTGTAGTTCCATTACAATCAGTTTCCTTTATTTTATCTTATCATGTCAGAGGCCAACTGAAACCAAGTCCACCTATATAAAAACACCCCATCAGACACACAGTAGTTTCCTCAGCACTTCACAACTGCCGCAAGGTATAGCGTTTTAACTTTTTTTTTTCGGATCCCAGACACAGCGGTGTGAGGTAGTTAGCACACAGTTTGGACGTGTAGAAAACATTGCTTGTTTGGAACACATCAGCAGAGAGGTAGAGTTCATAGCTGTTCATAAGAGTTTAATTTAATCAAACCTCATTTTACGGATCTAAGTGGCTCCTCATCACTAGCCAATTCACCATTTTATTTAAATATCTGAATTTTCGGAATGAGGAGCCACTTAGATCTTGTGTGTGTGTGTGTGTGTGTGTGTGTGTGTGTGTGTGTGTGTGTGTGTGTGTGTGTGTGTGTGTGTGTGTGTGTGTGTGTGTGCCTTAGAAGTCAATTAATACATTAGCCATACTTAAAAAAACATCTGAATTTCATTTAGAACTGAGATTCTAAGTTGTAAGGAGGAATCTTATGCACAGCCAGAAACATGTTTCCCCACTTTCACAATGCTGAGGTGCCAAATCCACAACCCCCAACAAATGGTTTATTACACGCAGGTGTGAAGGGCAAGCTTTACTTACACAGCCTCACACACAGTAGATTTTTAAAGTTTTTTTGGGTAGAGTGGTTTAGCCACAGATGCAACATCCACTTTTGATAAAGATCACTCCACCTGTTTATTTCTTAAGAAATTAAGCATCTTTATTAAGCTCTTATTTATACATGTCTACACATTAATAGACACCGTGTGCTCTGAGACATTATAGTCTTCTACTTCTGCTTCCATCGGTTTGCATTTTAAACTCCCAGCCTTTCAGGTTGTTATGAACAGCTTATATTTCTAACATTTTGTGATATAAAAGTGAACCATGTTTTTTTTTTTTTTAATTTTCTGTTTGATGGAAGGACTTAAGACACGAGTTATTTAAACAATTCTAAATGACAGTGTGATGGCCATAGTACTTTATGTGGGCCAAATGTGTTAAGGATAATGTTTATCAATGTAAAATTGCAAAGAACCTTTGAATAGATTATAACATTTTGTAAACAGATACCTCAGAAGCTGTACTGGTAGATCTATGTATGTAAGGTAAAACTTTCCACAGTACTTCCACTTAAGTAGCTAAACACATAAAGTCACCCTTACCAATAATCCACTGCTCCTTGAAAAAAAGTAGCACAAACAGACGACTGACTGAGCAATGATAAGTAGAGCTACCCGAGGCCGAGACTCAAGCAGAAGAAAATTAAAAGTTGTTGTTTTTGTGGCTCGAAAAATTAAAGAAAGTATGTTTAATAATTCAACAAGACCCGCACCTTCAACACATGTACATTCAAATTTTGGAACAGGCTCAACATTGCTGCTGTTCAATAGTTTTTATCCGTTTGAAAAAGTCATTTTACGGCTTTAATGTTTCCAGCTGATAAGGAGAATGAGTGCATTTCAAATGTGCGTCCAAAGGCTTTAAACATCTGCTTTGTCTGTAACGACAGTATCAAACTACAGAGCATTGTTTTTACTAAAATTCAACATTTTCCGATGAAAATTTGGCTACTTTTTTTTTTTCTTTACTGTAACACGCACCTCAATGCCATTTTTAGGATATTCTTGGTGATCACATTATTTCATATTTATGCTTTTGGCACTGAGGGTATCTAGTACGCATGTTGTCACTGTGTTTGTACTACCAGCTGTGAGGGCTCTGCTTTTGCTTTGAGCAGTCTGTTTTTATTTTGTCTCGTGAGTGTGTGTGTTTTTCAAACGAGATCCTCGTCAGTTTGATTTTGTTACTACAAACTTTGTGTGAAGTTCACAACAGAGGTAAAGAGATTTAAACACCCCAGTTTAAGGAGGCAGGCAGGGGTTGGACCACCAAGAGTCTCGGATGTCTTTCAAGAAGCCTGCAGAACTAAGAAATTACAAGAAAGCTTACCTATTAGAGTTTAAGCTGTGTTGAAGAATGAAAGGCAGCTTTAACTGGACAAAAGGGGAAAAAAATCCCACATTGACAGCTAACTCAAGAGACAAAAAGCATTAGAACTCAAGTCATTACCTTACTTAAGGATAAATAAGTTAATTAATTACATTAATGCATAAGCAGAAAATAACCTACAGTAACTGCTTTGCGATATGGAAGTGCAAAAGACAACTGAAAGGGAGGATAGTTTCTATATATGTGGTTTCTATTAAGGGACAGAGGAACGATAAGAAACGATAAGAAATCAAGGACAAGGAGTGTGGTGTAGATAAGTGAGGAAATCCGATCATTACTACAAATTTAGTTGAAATTTAAATATTTTAACTATGGTGCCTCCTGTGAGGGCTGTCTGTTTTCCACATTCTGCAACGGTAAAATACGACTTAGAGGCGGATATTTGTTTTACTTTATGGGCAACAGTTGTTCTTGCTGTTGACAAAACTCGCCTCATGGTTGACTCTGAGAAAAAAACTCTTTCCCACAGAGGGGAATAAACTTATTCGAATATGAGCTTTTTTCCACTAAGACTTGTTTTATGGGGAGATGTACGAAATTATTTACCGGGTTACAAGCAATGATAATATCGACTGTTGACTCCTCAGCGTCATCATTTTCTATCTATTGAGAAATCCCATTGTAAAAGTAATGAAGAAAAAAACTATTCTGCCGTCTCACTCCTCCTTGACCCGCGGTGTGTGTGTGTGTGTGTGTGTGTGTGTGTGTGTGTGTGTGTGTGTGTGTGTGTGTGTGTGTGTGTGTGTGTGTGTGTGTGTGATCGGCGGCGTTGTTTGAACGGAATGCTGACATAATATTCACGGATTCTTCCTCGCGATTGGTAGAACTGTCACAGTAGGGGCTGAGCAGATATCGACTCCCCTCCCGTTTCTTCTCTCATTTTATCCTAGTCTAGCGAAGCATCTGTTTTTCGCATCTTTCTCTTGACAATACCAATAGTTAGAGAGGGTTGTTTTTTTTTTGATTGCCTTCTTGCGAACGCCGTCTGTTTTCCACATTCTGCAACGGTAAAATATGACTTTGAGATGGGTATTTGTTTTACCAAATGGGCAACAGTTGTCTGACCTTGTTCTTGCTGTTGACAAAACTCGCCTCATGGTTGACTCTTTCCCCACAGAGGGGGGTGCTTTAATAAACTTATTCGAATATGAGCTTTTTTCCACTAAGACTTGTTTTATGGGGAGATGTACGAAATTATTTACCGGGTTACAAGCAATGATAATATCGGATGTTGACTCCTCAGCGTCATCATTTTCTATCTATTGAGAAAACTTATTGTTAAAGTATTGAAGAAAAAAACTCCTCCTTGACCCGCGGTGTGTGTGTGTGTGTGTGTGTGTGTGTGTGTGTGTGTGTGTGTGTGTGTGTGTGTGTGTGTGTGTGTGTGTGTGTGTGTGTGTGTGTGTGAAACAAGATCGCCTGTCGCTGCAATTATGGTTTGTTTTTCAGTCTCTCAAAAGGAAAAGTAGTATTCAGTAAGGGATAGTTATTCGTTTTTTACACATAGACAGCCTGTAGGTTACAAGCGGATAGAAAGTTCTTCTTTTCATCACAAGCTATGGTGTATCTTAAAGGTTTTTTACAGCGTCTGTATTATAGGAAAATAAAATACTATTGAAATCTCTACAGGAAGTCACTCTTTATTTCCATTACAAACGCCGGTGCAGCTTAAGAAAGTAAAATTACATCCGCTCTGTCTCTCTATACATCACAGAATCATCTGCTGCATCACCGCTGTGCTTAGGGAACATGACGCATCAGGTCTGAAAATGACTAGACACTTCCGGAGTATTTCCGGTAGGGTCATAAGGTCCGGATCGAGGCCTTCCATAGTAAATATGCTGTATTTGAATATGTCATATTCAAAGCCTTCTTCTTTGGGAGAGCAGATCTCATCGGACACAGGAACGCTGCTGGGCTGCAGAATGAAAGATTCCATCTTGTGTGTCTGTGACTTAGAAATTGTGACGGACTCCTCCTCTCTGCTTTTTATTCTCCTCCCCCGCTGCAGTCCCTCCCACTAAAAACTTTTTTTCCCAACAACAGATGGCGCTCTTCCGGAGGTTTCCCCCCTCCCTTCTCAGGATGCAATTCGACACGCTTAGCAACAGATGGCGCGCTTCCGGGGTTCACCCCCCTTCTCAGGATGCAATTCGACACGCGGGGGGTTTCCCACCCCCCTTCTCCGGATGCGATTCGTCACGCTCATTACACACTTCCGGGGGGGAGGGGGGGAGGTCAAAAGGTCGTGATTAGGGCCATCAATCACTTCGGATTAAATTTTGTCATAAGCTGTATGGGATTATCTCTCTTATGTGCAAGCCAGAGAACATTTGAGTTTAAAGTTCAAACTAAAGTTTTCTTTGTACTTAATGTTTTGATTAAAATGTGTATTGGATTGAAATAATTGTTTTTTTCCAAATTCTCTTGGCATAATTGTTCAAATTTCCAGTTTTGGTTTGAATTTAACAATTAAAATCAATAATCATAATTAAGTATTTGTGTTCATATTTTAAGATAATCTAGTCAAGTCAAGTCAAGTTTATTTATAGAGCACATTTAAAAACAACCAAGGCTGACCAAAGTGCTGTACAGTAAATACAGATAAAAATACAATAGAACACAATTTCGTAATAACACCTCGCTGATAAAAATAAAATAAAAATATATAAAACAAATAAATTAAACCTTTCTAAAAGCCAATGAAAAGAGGTGAGTTTTAAGAGCGGTTTTAAAAGTTTCTAGGCTTTTGGAGAGTCTGACGTGAGGAGGTAAACTGTTCCACAGTCTGGGTGCAGCCACAGCAAACGCCCTCTCTCCCTTTGTCTTTAATTTATACCTGGGAACATCTAAAAGCATCAGGTCGGCTGACCTCAAAGATCTCCTGGGGCGATAAGTACTAAGGAGTTCTGACAGGTAAGAAGGTGCAGTGCCATTTAAAACCTTAAAAGCCAGCAATAAGATTTTAAAATCAATCCTAAAGGCAACTGGGAGCCAGTGGAGAGAGCAGAGAACCGGAGTGATGTGGTCTCTTTTTTTTGAACCGGTCAACAGGCGAGCGGCAGCGTTCTGCACCAGTTGAAGGCGATGTAGACAGGAACGATCTAGGCCAGCATAGAGGGAATTGCAGTAGTCTAGCCGTGAAGTAATAAAAGCATGGACCACTCTTTCTAGATCGTTCCTGCAAAGGTAAGACTTGACTTTGGCTAAAATCCGCAAATGATAAAAAGATCCCTTAACTACAGAGCTGATTTGTTTATCAAGTTTAAAAGCATTGTCAAAAATAACACCAAGACTCTTAATGGAAGAAGTGCAATCGGAGGTTAGGGGTCCCAAAAAGTCAAGAGAGAAGTTGGGATCTTTAGGAAGCCCAAACACAATGACTTCAGTTTTGCTTTCATTAAGGTGTAAGAAGTTAAGAGTCATCCAAGTCTTAATGTCAGACAAGCAGGAGAGTAGCGGCTGCAAAGAAACATTGCAGTTCAACCTCAGAGGGAGGTAGATCTGAATATCATCGGCAAAGATGTGGAAGGACACATTATGTTTACGGAGCACATTGCCCAGAGGGAGCAAGTACAGAATAAACAACAGGGGGCCTAGTATGGACCCCTGAGGTACGCCACAGGTTAAAGGAGCTCTGGGAGATGACAGTTCACCAAGGTGAACAGAAAAACTCCTATTATTCAAATAGGACTGGAAAAACTTTAAGACAGTGCCCTTTAAACCGACACAGTGTTGAAGGCGGGATAGCAGTATGTTGTGATCAACAGTGTCGAAGGCTGCTGTCAGGTCCAGGGTTACTAAGACAGCAGCACAACCAGAGTCAACAGTTAAAAGCAAATCATTAAAAACTCTCAGAAGGGCGGTTTCTGTGCTATGCCGAGCTCTAAAACCAGACTGGAACTTCTCATAGAGATTGTTATTGTCAAGAAATAGCTGGAGCTGCGTGAGGGCGGCTCGTTCCAGTACTTTAGACAGAAAAGGGAGGTTGGAAATGGGCCTATAGTTAGAGAGTAGGGATGGATCTAGATTAGGCTTTTTAAGGAGAGGTTGAACAACAGCGTGCTTGAAGGGTGTTGGAAAACAACCAGAACTGAGGCAGGCATTGATCAGGACCAGAAGGAAAGGTCCGACTGAGTCCAGAACCTGCTTCAGAAGCCGAGAGGGGATAGCATCGGTGGAACAGTTGGTAGTCTTAACCTTGCAGACTATTTCATGCAGCTGAGAGAGAGAGATTGGTTCGAACTGATTAAAGGCAGAATGGCACAAAGACAAAACACAGGGATTGGAAGGTGAAGATGGAATGACAGACTGCAGGGAGGAAATCTTGTTTACAAAGAACTTTAGAAAGTCATTACAGGTAAGTTGTCACAATCTAGTGTGACAACTTACCTGCCGATGGGGCAAATTGTCACAAGTGCACATTCTCCTTTCAACAGTCTACAACTCCGTAATGAGATAAGATATGAAAATGTAATCAATACATCATATGTGCCCGAGACTTCCGTCTTTCATTTGGTGAAACATTTATTACGTTGTGATGTATGGTGCTCAGTAAAAGTTAGTCAGTGTGAAGAGTGTGACAACTTACCCCGCTCTCCCCTAAGTGTCCCTTTGAAATTTACATCAACAACAAGTTTAACTGTTAACAGACCCAAATGTGGTTTTCTTATTGTTTCTCTGCACAGTGATCAATGAGTACAGTTCACTTTAAATCTAAGATTGATGCAGAAAAGGGAAAAGTGGGGAAATATGACGTGGTCAGAATTTAAGCCTTCAAAGTGCTTTTTATGAATTAAAAAAGGAAATATCATTTTAAGATATGTAAATGAGGTAAGTGATTCGACAATGATTTTATATCTGAATGTGTTTGGAGAGATCCTAAAATGCACAAATATGAGTACTAGCCTAATACAAATAAAAGACGTATTTTGGCATCAGAAACTACAGATTATGCTTTATACACTTAAGAATTCGGGTCTTTACCGTTCCGAAAAAAACCCACAGTTATTATTTTAAAATTTTAAAGATTAATTATGTTAGTTCATTCACTCAATTTGAATGTGTTTGGGGCTTTTATGCACAAAAGTGTAAAACATTCACTTGAATATTATGAATTAATAAAAGCATTATCTCGGAAATTCACTGAAACTTTTAATTAAAAAAAGCTGCTACTTTTTATTTTAGTTATTTTAAGTTAGAATCTTAGTTGAATAAACGAGAAGTAGATAGAAGGGGCTTTTATTTTCTAAGCGTGTGTGGCCCCGGAGGCGGAAATGCAACACGGAAGGTTTTCAAAGGTGCACAGGGAACGAAAGGACGGGACGGTTGATACGGAAGAAGGAGTTTTGTGTTTTGAGTCCAGCTGGACCCGGTTTAACCCCTCACTGGGGCTCAAAATGCGCTGCGGAGTTTCGGACACAGCAGGCGGAGAGTTCATGTGAACAAACATGGAGCCGAGATTCGGCAGCGAAGTGGCGTCGATTGTGGAAGTGGCCATCCAGGCGACTCTGTCTGTCTTCAGGGATGTGTTGGCGAAAGAGGCGCCAAACACGGAGTGGGAAAAGGCGAGGATGGGTGAGATCCAAGAGATAGAGAAGTCTTTGGTGGTGCAGATCCACAAAGTGTTTACGGAGTTCTCCTCGGAGCTATTCGAGGAGAACGAGGCTTTGCGGGCCAAAGTGGAGCAGCTGGAGGACGTGCTCCAGAGGAAAGCCGGGCAGCTCGAGCAGGAGCTGGAGGCCAGAGTGGGGCAGCTGGGCAGAGACATGAAGCAGCTGGAGAAGGAGCTGAAGACCATCAGCGAGGGCCCGACTCACGTCCTGCTGCAAGACGGCTCAGTGATGGGTGAGAAGCAGTCACATATCAACTAATCGATCAATCATTCTGATCGAGATTGATTTCTGAAGGATCATCTTTGAGTTGGGGGGTATTTTCTCAAATTCACCCGGGAAGTTCAGATCACATCAAGGGCCAGATATATGACTATACACACGCTACGCATTCTCATTTTCTTTTTCATGTTTCGTTTTTCCAGATGGGGGCCACTAAAAATATTGGGGTGGCACACCAGAAACATAATTTCCAGTTTTATTTTGCTGTTGTCAAATATAGGGTTAAGATTATGGCAAAAAAGAAAGAAAAGAATTAATGTCTAGTTAATTTCCTGCTACAAAAGTTGATATAGCTGAAAATGTGTACATATGATTAAAGTTTTAACCCCACATGCTGTTAGTTTAGCACACGAGCTTCAAACTGGGCCTCGAGGCAGAGTCCTTTTTTAATTGGTGTGCTGATTAATTGTGCAATATGCAGTAAAATGGCAATTTACAATAAGCCAAGTGATTCGGTTTCTAAAAGTGAATCACTTGTACATCTGATCCACTCAGACACAGTTTTAGTAGCGAGGCTTTATTCTGTCTCCTTTTTGTGTTTATTTATCTCAGGATTATAATTCTGCCTGTTTATTTATGCTGTTAATGAATTTAAAACCATGTCTCTTCCCTTTGAACTCAACATGTGGTTGGAAAAAGGGAATTTTGGAGGGGACACCAGTTAATCATGTAGGTAAACATTTATTTTAAAGCTCATCTACAAGGGCAGCTGTTCCTGATGTGGAAACCTTATTGTAACCTTCTTCTAGATCGAACCTCTTTAGCAAGTCATCTCAGCTCGAGTTCAACTAAATTACAAATAAATTAGAGTTTTTGGGATGATGATAAACATGTTAAACATAATGTCGATTATCATATATTTCATAGAAGAAGAAGCCAAGTAGTCAAGTGAGTTCATTAAATAACAATGTGTAACTTTGTCTTTAAATGCAGGAGGTCCAGTGCTGTCAGTGTCCACCAGTCCAGACGCCCCAGAATCGGCTGCAGAAGAATCAAATCCAGACCCGCTGCCCATTTCTGCAGGAGCTGCTGAAGTCGTCCCCACCTCCACGGCTGCATCGGTGACCGTCCCCAAACCTGCGGTCGCCCCCATGGTGCTCGTGGGCAGAGTCAGCTCCGCTCCCACGGTGCTGTTGGTTGGTGCCAGCCAAATCGTAGCGCAGTCATCGGCCGTCTCAGAAACGACGGGAGCTGCAGCAATCGTGCTCAAACCAGCGGCCTCGCCGGGCTCTACACCTCAAAATGTCCCCAGTCCCGACTCCAGTACTGTCAGCGGTCTCGACTCGACACAGGAGAAGGTCGGATGTTTCTGTTTGACACATTCATGTCTCCATTTGGAAAACAGTAGATCCTAAGGCTTGTCAGCTGCATTCACAGATTCAGCGTGTTAGGATGTTTTAGTTGAGAAGCTTAGAAAGTCTTTTCATGCAAACTCAGATTTATTCTGTTGTGTCACAGAAGTCTTTGGAAGGAGGAGCTTCTGGGAGGACAAGACGAACGAGAAGAGCACCTGCTAATAGTGAAACAGGTACCGGTGTTGCTTTCAGATGTGACTATAAACATGTTGATTTGAGATTTAGGAGGGGGTTGTGTGGGTGGAAATGGATAATAACAATCTATACATTTGCGCCTTAATTTCCAGTTTCCGTTGACAACGGCAGCGAGGAGAAACAAAGCAAGTCAGCTGAAGAGCCTGGCAGACGACTGAGAAAGACGGATTCGCAGACAGCGAGGCGGTTCTTCTGTGAGCACTGCGACCTCGGTTTTCACTGGAAAGGCGAACTGAAGAAACACATGAAGGTCCACAAGAAGCCTTTTCCTTGCGATCAGTGTGGCAGGAGTTTCCTAGAGAAGGCGTCTCTGGAAAATCACGTTTTGCGCCACGAGGCAACTAAAGCCCCGCTGCCCTTCCCGTGCCCTCAGTGTAAACGATCGTACAGGAAAGAGGAGTCGCTTCAGAACCATCTCAAGCGTCACCAGCGGTCGAAGCCTCCGAAGCCATTCTCCTGCGATCAGTGCGGGAAAACGTTCAGAATCAAGCAGTCTCTGGAAAACCACCTGTTACGCCACGAGAAATGGAAGCAGCTGCTGAAGTGCCAGCTCTGCGACAAGACCTGCAAGACGTCGGTTCAGCTCAAGTGTCACATGGCCGTGCACTCGGAAGAAAGGCCCTTCAGCTGCGTGACATGCGGGAAGGAGTTCAAGAGCAAAGACACGCTTCGCTTCCACCAGATGGTTCACACAAACACCAAAAAGTATAAATGCACAATGTGTGAGGAGACCTTCAAATATGCCCACTCGCTGACTGTGCATAAGAGGAAGCACACAGGCGACAGTCCCTTCGTGTGCTCCGTGTGCAACAGGTCGTACAGGACCGGCACGGCTCTGAAAAGACACAGTGTGGTCCACACGGGAGAGAAGCCCTTCACCTGTCACATATGTGGAGCGAGGTTCAGCTTGAATAACAACCTGAAAAGGCATCTTCGTATCCACACAGGAGAGAAGCCATTCAGCTGCCAGGAGTGCGGCAAGAGCTTCTCAGACAACAACAAGCTCAAGTCCCACATGCTCATCCACGGCGCCAGAAAGCCGTTCATGTGCGATCTGTGTGGGAAGACCTTCCTCTTCAACTGCAGGCTGCAGATACACCAGAGGTACGTGCACGCCGACAGGAGCGAGCAGTCGGACGGCACGCAGAATTTCTTCCAGACTCGACGGCAGAACAAGTCGCTGGTTAAACCGTACAGCTGCAAAATATGCCTGAAAGGTTTCAGCGCCGCGTGCTCGCTCAAACTTCATGAAAAAGGCCACAGCGAGCACAAGGAGTTCAACTGCGGCATCTGTGGGAAGTCCTTCCACAACAAATACTCTTTCAGCTATCATCAGCGGAGCCACACGGGCGAGAAGCCGTTCGTTTGCGACGTGTGCGGGAAGCGGTTTTTCCACGCCGCGAGTCTGAAGCAGCACGAGCGCATTCACACGGGTGAGAAGCCGTACAAATGTGACCAGTGCGGCAAGGCCTTCAGAACGGACGGGAACTTCTACAGACACATGCGGATCCACACGGGGGAGAAGCCGTTCGAGTGCGTGTACTGTCAGAGGAAGTTCCACCAGTCCAATCAGCTCAAGTCCCACCTGCAAATCCACACAGGGCAGAAGCTCTACTCCTGCCAGCAGTGTGGCCGAGGCTTCTCTGATTCACGGCAGCTCAAGAAGCACAGCTGTGACGGGTCGTAGGTGACGTGGGGCTGCTATCACCTGATAGCAAGTAGGACTAATAAATGAAATGGAGGCATTAGTTACCCATGGCCCGGTGCCTTTTTGCTTACAATTTTGCTCAGCTGAACAAAGCTGTTTTCATACATGAAGTCCAGAGAATCAGGCGGGGCGTCATCTGTAGTTTAACTGCAGCACTGAGCAGGAAATTATTTGCCTCGCTTTTCTAGAAACTCGCAGTTTAGTGAAGCAGACCGGACGCCTGACCTCCATTCACTCGCTGTGAATTCACTGGACAATTGTCTGCTCTTCTCTCACATGCACCCCATCACACATCATGTGGACTCTATACTGCACAGACTGCATCAAGCACCTCCATCAGTTAACCTCTTCTTCAACCACCTGGTCGTTGCTTTTGGTTAGCGGTAGGGTTGAAGTTTGTAACATCTGTATGCTTGTGCAGCTTAACCCTAATCCTACTGCTAAATAACTCTGCGGTGACCTTGGTGGTTTTTAACAGCGCCCTCTCTGTAAATTCTTGGTTAAAACTGTCGAACATCAACTAGAACAGTTAACAAAATGTTAAAAAAAACAGCTGTTATGACTTCATGTCTGAAACATCTGAGTACTGTGTTAAAGAGGGATCAGCTGGGGTCGTACTTTTGTGTAGTGTGAATTTGTACCATGAGCCGATGCAGCGACTAAACCAGGCAAATCATTATGAGGCAGTGGCAGCCTTGAAAGTGCAAAGCCTCTTGAGGAAAATGTGAAATATCGAAAGTTAGAAGAAGAGCAGCTCACGTCTGAAAGCACAGTGAGACAGTGCCCCCTGGAGGTTGGTTACAATTTGCACATGGGTATAACAAAAAGTACCCAGAAGAGGTACTGATCTTGGCATGTCCTTGGTTAATAGAGTAGACATTTGAATGTTGCCGCTCTTTCTAAATGGTGCCGGCAATATTAATCATTTAAACTAACGTTATCTTTTATTCATTTAATGCCAGTTAGCTGTTGGGTCTCACACGGCACTGTATTTCAGCTCTCGACGTCTCTCTATGACTGAAAGATGGATGGCAGCCCCGCTAATCAGCACAGTGCTGTACGACTTTGTACTACAGGAACGGTTATATGTTGTGTCAGATCAAACTCTGTTTCACTGGGGCGATGCATAAGCACATTCTGCACAGGCATGGTTTCACAGGTTTCACAGCCACCTCTGGATGAATCTGGGCTTTTATTTTGAAGGTACATTTATTGACTCACCTGTCAAATCTGTTTTTAAAAAATTGCTACAAAAAGCTTTACAAGCTCGGTGTTTGCTCAAGGGTTCAAGCCAGAGTCTGTTTTCTGCTACCAGACAGCTCTGAGTTGATTCAAAATGCAAACAGTAACTCTAGATATAACTCACAAGTATGCTAAACTACATATTTGCTACAGTAATGAGTAAACACATGTGGCTGCTGGTGTACAGCTGTTGATTGGCTCTTTGGACCTCTGGCTTTGCAAAATCCTCCCACTAATTTTTGTTAAGGAACTTTTGACTTATCCTTATGCAGCAAGTCTGCAAAAAAACTGAGCAGAGTTTTACACGGTGTACGGTGTCACACATTTCAGTGGCATTTAAATAATTTGTTAATTGGTTCAAATGGCTCTTTAATACAAATACAACATTTGTAAGATTAATGTTTATATTCATCCATCAGATTAGTTGACTAGTTGTCTTCTATTCTCGAGTTTAATCAACTAGGAAATCAGTTGCAAGCTGCAGTGCATGTATGAAAACGGCTCCAGTGTGACACAGAAATAACTTAATAAAATGTACTGGGAGAGCTGGTAGGGTTACCTGTGATTGAAGAGGTATTAAAGTTTTGGTGAAATCCTGGACCAGCAACTATGTTAAAACCAACTAATGTTAACTAATCTGGGCATCAACAAATAACTTGACTAAAGGTTTATGCCAGCCTAATATAATGTAAGACAGACACTGATGTAGATAATTGTCCTTGTGTTTGCTGATATCAGCTGATACTGATCTGTGCATTCGTCCTTATGATGTGGGGAAAGTGGGTGTGAAAAACAGCTATAACACTGGCACCTCTCACCCTTTAGATGTTAGGGTTAAGGGAATGATTAAGCGTGATTTAATAGCTGTCAATACGATATCAGCTTTTTTATCAGTAGAGGTTAGCAGTATTGTTGTGGCATTTATGTTTTGTATTATTATTTTGTTTCTTTAACCTCAGCTGTTTAAAAATCTGGTGAAACATGAAAGTTACTTGTATGAAACCTAAAATTTGAGATATTAAGGTAGATTACATCTTCAAATGTTCTGAAGGTAATGTGGGAGTTTGCCAGTTGAAATTTAAGTGAAAATTTGGGCATTTTAATTGATTTTTTTTTTTTTTTTTTTTTTTTTTTTTTTTTTAAGAATTCTTAAAGTAGTAATTTATGTTTTGTGAATTCCCAAAAATCCCAGTGAAAGGTGTAATCATTTTTAAAATAGAAGTCGAAGTGTAAAGTGACTTTCTAATAACTTTATATTTCAGTTCTCTGAGATATGTCTATTTTTCTTGCTCGAAATTGCAATTAAATAACATTTGCAGTCAAAGCGCTTTGTATGAGTTTTATTTTGAAATTTCTACAGTTGCACTACTTCCATTTCCTGAATGAATGGGGCTAACACAGAGGCAAGTTCTCTGCGCTTGTAGCGAACAGTTTTTATCCTCAGAGGGAAAATGTCAGAAAACTTGGTGTTTTATTCAGAAACAAAGTGTATCATGGAGACTGTTATCCGGGTCGCTGTCGATGTTATTGGAAATTCCAAAGTAGAAAATGACGCAGAGGAACAGACTATGAACCGTAAGGTAAGTCAGCGGTTAGTTTATTATCAACGCACACCAGATACGCTAAAAACGCCAGAGACGCTGTGCTCGGGTGAGAGTGGACGGATGGAGTAAAATCACGAAGGGCAACGACGCCAAGCAAAACAAAGATGGCGGACGTTCGTCAAGCTGAAGCTAGCTAAAAAAAAAAAGCCCTCAAAGTTGTTTTTGTTTTGTTTTGTTTTTTTTTTTTAATAAAGTGAATGTTATCGTAAGATTACAGGAGCCGGATTATAGTACTAGGTTTAAATCTTTGCGTTTACTTTGTTCAAATATTTCCAGGGCTGCGCAGTTAGCTTTAACTTCCGGCAGTTTTTAAAACAAGATTGTAGTGATTAAACAGTGATGTGCTGCGATAATTCTCGCTTTTCTTTCAAGATTTACTTATCACGCAGTCAGGGATAAGTAGTGAAGTAATTGTGATTATGGTTTTTATCATAACGCTTCATACAAGCTCTACTGATGTTGTGTTTACACTGATAACATGTGCTTTGGTTTAGTTCCTAAATAAACTTTGTTTCCTCTGTTTTAATCCTCACAGCTGGATTTTGACAGCACTCTGGAGATGTTAGCATGTGAGGCAACAAGAAAGATCAGCACCGTTTTCTCCCAGGTGTCTTTGCTGCTGCTCGCTGAAAACAGGACTCTGAAGGCCAAAGTGGGACAGCTGGAGAGTGAGCTAAAGACCGTGACTGAAAGCTTTGAAAATGCCAGAGTGTGGAGAGAGAACGTCCTGAATGGCTGCCCAGTCCTGTTTAAGCAGAGCGGGCAGGTCTTTACCCTGAAGCCACTGGGGAAGTTAAACATAAGGACAGATAAAGTAGCAGAGGGAGGCAGTGGTTCTTCACCAGCTCCTGCTGGAATTCAAAGAGTCGGTCATATATGTCCTCCTGCTTCTGCAGCTCCTCCAGGGGTGCAGGGTTTCACAGGACCACCACCTCCTGCTGCTGCTGCACGAGTGCAAAGAGTCAACCAGACATCTGATGCTGCTGTGCAGAGCGTCTCCACATCATCTCCTGCTGCTGAAGTGGATGGTGGACACGATGCTGGTAAGTTTCCATGAAAGGTCCCAGATGATGAAAATATGGGTTATTTCTTTTTTTTCAGTGGTACATCCCATATTGCTCTTCAGACTCACCCTGCATGCTGCAGGTGTCTCTCCTAGAAACACAGAGTGGTTTTCAGCCTGCAGCAAGGGTCATAAAAAATCTCCCAAATTTAAATATCCTAGCAAAGTAAGTTGGGACATTATCTCCAATCAGATAGCTTTTATTTTTTATATTTGTTTGTTATTTTGTAGCTTTGTCACTGTGTGACACAGACCAGTGGTGGATTGGAGCTTTGCCTTTAACTTGCTGAACAGGTGCGTTGATAAAGTAGTCTTATTGATGTTGATTACAGTAACAAGTGCTGCTGCTGTCCTTTCAATAAAAGGCTTCACTGTCTCATCACAGCTTTAAGTGGTCCTGAATGCTTTTCCCAGTATACACACATCTATTTTAGTCACAAATCCCTGTGAAATGCTTGCACTGTGGAGTCCTGCACCATTGCCGCAGACTTCCTGCTTTCCACTGCACCAAGAAAAGCCTTGTTATTTTATTTTGAAAACATGGTAGTGAAGCAAGAAAGAAATTGCCTGCTAATAGACAGTTTGTTTCACAGTTGACATTCTGAAAGCTGATCGGTGGATACATTTGTTGATGAGATACATTGAGCCGCCTGTTGTGTCAAATCCTGGTTCAAGGTGTAAATACGAGCCCTGAAAATCTTACAACTCTCGTCAGCTGCCAGCTAGACGGGCTTCCTGCACAAATTCAGTTTGAAAGGAAAACAAATTTTCAACCTGCAGCTGATTTCAGCCATGGTTAATCTGTCTTTGTTTTCATTCTGTATAGATTCTTCAGGTTCAGAAGGTGGAGAGGCGATGGAGGAGCTGATGGAAGCAGTTTCTTTACCAGGCAATGGACCGGGTGAGAACTTAAATGGTTAATATAGAAATTATTTTCAGTAAAACAAACTAACAAAGACTCCGATAATGTGTGATTTCAGATTTTAAATTAGAAAATAACCAGAAACATGACAAATTGGTCGTGGGTGAGCGTTCACACTAAGAGCAGTTCAGATCAGATCTTCAGACATCCCCTGTGCTGAGTATAAAAAGGTCCAGCGTACCCTGCATGGGACCTGTTTACTGTGGTCCTACCCACGAGCCTTTGTGGGGTAGAGGGGTCTGGTTTTAGCCCATGGGGCCGACAGGAAGGGTTGTAGGGTCTGGTGATTTGTGGATTGGGTGGAGGTGGAGGTTATGGCTCTCTGATCCCTGGCTTCCAAAATCACCTTGTGGCACCTGGAACATCAACTCCTGAGCAAAGGAGCATGTGCATGATGTCAGGAGATACTGACAGGATATCGTTGGGCTTATCTACCACCCAGATAGGTGGTAGAAGATGGTTAGATGGCTGGATGGATGACTTGTAATGCTGTGGGGCTGGGCATCCTAACCTTAGACAGCATTAAATTAGCCTTTGGGTCTTAAAAGTAAAGCCAGTGTGCAAGCTGCTAAAACTTAGTCTTAATGGGAAAACTTGGGTTTCCCGCTCTGTGACATCTGTAAAGACTTTAGTGAAGTCCTCGTTTATGAGCTTCAGGTGGTCAGAAAATGAAGGTAACTTTGTAAATTATTCTCATTATTAAAGTCAGACGGGAGGCCTAAGGAGCTTGGAAAGAAAAGCGTCTCCACCATTTGACCCTAGAACTGAAGACGCTTCTCGGATGAGAGGTGAAACGTCTTCAAGCAACTTAAAGAAGTCCAGACGCTTTTCTTTCCAAGCTCCTTAGACTACGATGACCTGGATGACTGAGAACCTTCACAGACATATTGCCGTCAGACAGGAGGATTATACAGAGTCTGCTCATTAGCTAACAAATCAATCACGAATGTTTGGCCGTGATGATTTCACAGTAAGAAGTGATGATAAATGAGCTTCTTCTCCTGCATCATATGTGTGAACTTCGATCTTTCCTTTTGTTTAGACGCCACAGCAGATTGTACCTGCGCGGACTCAGCGGAGCCCAAATACACCGAGAGCCAAAAGCGTCTGGAAGCAGAGGTTTTGAAGAAAGGCAGAGTGTTTGTGTGTGACATCTGTAACAAGACTTTTAACCGACTCTTCCACCTGATGAAGCACATGAACATCCACAAAGAGCAGCGGCCTTTTACCTGCGACCAGTGCCCGAGAAAGTTCAGGAACGCAGCGACTTTTGAGTACCACCTGCTGCGACACGAAGAGAAGAAGTATGCCAGCTATGAGTGCGAGCTCTGCCAGAAGAAGTTCAAAACAAAAATGGGGCTGAAGACGCATCAGGTGGTGCACACGGATGAAAGGCCGTTCGCCTGCTCCACCTGCGGGAAGGGCTTCAAGACCAAATACAGCCTAAAGTCCCACCAGCTCGTGCACACGGCTGAGAAGCCGCACAAATGCTCCGAGTGTGGAGAGAGCTTCAAATACGCCTTCACGCTTCAGTGTCACAGAAGCATCCACACTGGAGAGCACCCGTACAAATGCACGGTGTGCGGCAAGGTTTTTATAAAGAGACGATCGCTCAGGACGCACCAGGCGGTCCACAGAGGGAAGATGTTTACCTGTGAGACGTGCGGTGCTGGCTTCACCCTGCCTCAGAACCTGAAGAGACACATGCACATCCACACGGGCGAGAGGCCGTTCAAATGTAAGGTGTGCGGGAAGGGTTTCATTCAGGCCAACAAGCTGAAAGCACACATGCTCCTTCACGGCGCTTCAAAGCCGTACATGTGCGACCTGTGTGGGAAGACGTTTCTGTACAACTGCCACCTGAGGAGACACCAGAGCGTAACTCATGACGAGAAGCACGGGCAGGTCACGAGGAGACGGGAGCAGGGCAGGCGCAGAGTAATCTACCGGCAGGACAGGACGATAGTGGACGTGACGCCGTTCAGCTGCGGCACCTGTCACAAGGGCTTCGACACTGCGTGTTCCCTGAAGAAACACGAGCTCATTCACACGGGTCACATGCAGTACCGCTGCGACCCGTGCGGGAAGTCTTTCTTCTACAAAGCCACCTATGACTACCACCAGCGGGTCCACTCGGGAGAGAAGCCCTTCGGGTGTGACGTGTGCGGGAAGAGGTTCATCATCCGTCAGGCGCTCAAGATCCATAAGCTGCAGCACTCTGGAGAAAAGCCGCACAAATGCGAGCAATGCGGCAAGGCCTTCCGCATGTACACGAACTACCAGAGACATCAGCTGATCCACACCGGAGAGAAGCCGTATGAGTGCGAGGTCTGCGGCGTGAGGTTCAGGCAGCTCGGGCACGTCAAGTTTCACATGCAGACCCACACGGGGGAAAGACCGTACTCCTGCAGCAGCTGTGGACTTGGATTCTCAGACTCAAGGCTCCTGAAGAAACACAACTGCAGCGAGAAATTCCAGAAAATTTTGGGGGACGCACTCACAGCGTCCTGATGGCGTCGACTCGAGCAAACCAGTCATTGTCCACAGAGCCAGATGAGTGATGCATTCTGGGAGCGTTGCTCAAGGCTGGGCCATTATTCAGATTTGTATTTTCTTCCATTTTGCCTTCCAGTGATTGTGATATAGTTGGCAGTCTTTTAGTGATCTCTCAGCACGATTTAAAATATGAAAATTTTGTATTTATACATTATATATTTATATTTTCACCTGGTTTAAAGTCTGTTTTCCTACAGTATTGAATAAAATGGTCAAGACAACAAAAATCTCTCAATTGACTTTTTTTTAAAATTTTGAAATTAAAAACAGTGTGATCAGAAGCACATACCACCGCCTCTTACCCGTGTTTGCTTAATATAGCTTGATAACATGGAATTATATAAATGTTTACAACTCTGTTAACTTCAGACTGTGAATACTCTGACTGTTAAAGGGTAATTTTAACGTTTTAACGTCTCTGCTGATCGTGGAATTGTAAGTGTTGTAGTTACTCACTTTGACCACTGGAGGGAGGTTCAATGTAAACTCGATGCTATACCGTTTCCGTTAGGGCTTTTCGCAATAGAATCAAACATGGTATACGGTATATTGAACAAATAGGATGGATACATTTTTGTTACTTTTTTTTTTTATCCAAATAACACAATTCAAACAAACAAAATTAGTGTGGCACGTTTCTTGCAAGTTAATGCAGTTAAAGCTGACAATATAAGATAAATGATATACAGTCATTAGCATTTAAACTGAAAAGACAAATTAGAAACGTGTGATTTTATTCTGAAAAGTATGAACTAGGAAACAGTACTTGGCTTCGTGTTGTGAATGATCGGCATGAGTTTTTTTTTCACCATAACAACAACAGTGCGGCAGCGCAGAAGTTTCATGACGCATTTGTAGATGCGAAATAAACATCACAATCAGTCAGCATGGCGGACCTGGAGCCGCAGGTTTGCGCCATTTTGGAGATAATGGTGAACGCGGCGGTGTCAGAGATGAACAAAGTTATCGGCGCCTCGGATCCTCCGCGTCCACAAGAGACATCGTGTGTGGCCGAAGACACGCACGGGTCCCCGGAGGATAAGGTACAGGATAAGGTACAAGGTGGTTTACGGTCGTCAGGTATCCGGGCCGGTTCTGGTCCCCGCATTGGTCCCGGTTTCTCCCGAGCCGACGCTTCCTCCAACTGTCGTCCAGACAACCGGCCGAGCATAGAAATAGAAGAGCTAGCAGTTAGCTCCGGTTAGCTGCGAAATGGCAGCAGGGTGCCGCGCTGTCCTGCTGTATGGAGCATGTGTTTAGGCTAAACTTCGCGTAAATATGAGGGGCTGGTGCACGAAGTCTGGGAGAATCCACCTCTGGGCGCCATTTTGGGTTGGGCAGCAGGCCCGGGCTTATCTATCTAGTGTATGTCTAGAAGCGCCTCAGCTACAGGTTTCCACAGAGCGCAGGATCGATCTATCAGCTGATATCTGATCAATAACACACTCTTCTGTGATCATAATGACTGCCACATAGTGTTACCCTGTTGTGCGGTTTTGGGGTTTTCCTTGTATACTTGTGATCCCGGGATCTGATTGGCTGATCAATATATCACATCAGTGTTAGACCTGCTTTTTCAGGTCAGGACAGGAAAAGTTTTACCATCTTGCAGCGTGACAAAGTGCAATGTCCTCTTCACTTCATTACATTACTGAACAACGCTGTCTCAGATTTTCTGATTATCTTTCAACTTGGAATATTTAATATACCTTCCAGAATGAGTTTAAATCAGGTTCATTATTTGACAGTGGCCTGTGTTCTTCCCATCAGGTGATCCAGTTGAGCGTCTTCATGTCGTCTCTGGCTCAAGAAGCTGTGGAGAAGATCTGCCAGCTCTTCCATGAATGTTCCTCTGCGCTGCGGCTAGAAGTACACGACCTTTGTGCTTTATTAATTCATCCACCCACTAACAGTCCAGCAAGAAATCCTAAAGTAGTCCTTGTTTTGTAGGTGACGCAGGGTGTGGCAGAGATCGAGGACCTGAAGAGGAGACTGGAGGTCGCGGAGACGGCGTTGAAGCTGGCGCTCGAGGGCAGCGGACGTCAGAAGGACGTGGAGGAGCTGACGGAGGGAGGCAGCGGGCAAAAGGAGGGGAGGGTGGACGTTGAGGTTGTTCAGCTTGAGCAACGCTCAGGGAGGAAGAGTCGCAGAAGTGAGGAGTTCTTCCTTTTAAACACATTAGTTAGCTTTTGTATTCCACAAGTTTTTAGAGAAAAATATTTTAAATCAAACTGCATCAAGTCAAAATCAGCTGTGGTGTTGTTTTAAAACTCAAATTTCATGACTGAAAGGAAAATATTTTTAACCTTTTCCCCCTGATGTCATTTCTCTTGCCATCTCCACTCTGTCCCTGTTGTATTTGACGAAGCAGAGGTGACCACAAACCGGTTCTGATGTTTGTCTTTTGTTCTGTGTAGGTGTGGTTAGCAGGGACGCCGGAGTGAAGAGATCGCCCATAATTCATCTGTGGAAAGGCAGAACATATGATGTAAAGTCTTGCGTTGTCCCGCCTCTTCTTCCCATTTCTGTTTCTCATCTTCGCATCACTTGAACATGTTTATTCACTGTTTCCAAATTGCATAGATTAGTCAGAAAATCTGACCAACTTAAAAATAAAGCAGAGCTGAACATCCTGTGTGGAGGGATCCTGCCAACCTAAATTTGTCCTCATCCTTTCTTCTGGTCAGGACAGCATCCAGCCTGTTATAATAAAAGAAGAAGGGTTTGAGTGCTCAGCCGACCGGATGTCGTCTGACTCTGGTCAGTACAGAGATGAGTTTTGGCAGGATGAGGACGACCCTGACTACCAGGTTGGCTTCATTAATATGTTTTTATATTAACTTGTTTCTTTTTTCACCTTGCAGCTATATTATTTCATTGCATGTGCTTTTAAAAATAACTTTTATATATGCTTTTAGATACAAGTTTTTATTTTGTTGTACTGTATTAAGAGATAAGTCCAATTTAATGTCAGCTGATGAACATTTTAGACAGAGTTGGGTTTTTTGGCATATTTCTTCACTTATACTAACACCCTTTTATTTAAATAAGAATTTATGATACCCAGAAACCTTTCAAGCACTGGAAACAATTAGTTTATTCACTGCAATATTCATCGCCCATAAAATTGAATGAGCTAAGGTAACATTTGATGAGCTAAACCTGACAATCAACAACGTTTAAACGAATAAACATTTAATCATCCCTTTTCTTCTCTGGCAGGCGGAACCAGACGATCCAGATGATGCTGACCCAGGATACACCACCAGATCCAAGCGTGTTGCAAAGGGAAAGTCCCACCAAGCTCAAGCAAAGAAGGAGAGTCAGAAGGAGCAGCCTCTGAGCTGCAAACACTGCCGGAAAACCTTCACCAAGCTGCTGCAGCTCAAAGCCCACCAGGCCGTCCACGGGGCGAGCGCGGAAAAGCCCTTCCAGTGTTCTCAGTGTGGCCGAGGCTTTGCGTTCCAGCGAAGCCTCAGTGCTCACATGTTACTGCACACAGGTGAGCTCCAGCTTTATCCTTCATACTAAAGCAGGCACAGTCTGTACGACGTACCCGTGCACACCGTGAAGGCAGGTTTGTTGATGAACTTGGAGCAGGAAGAATCCACAAGCTGACTGACGTCCATCACTAACACACTCTTATGTCTTGGTGAAATTATGTATTGGTAAAGTTAAGTTAAACTAATATTGGCTAGTTTACAAAATCAAGAAAATCTTAGGGAGACAACAAGACAGCCGACATTTAACTGGAGTTGCTAGGCTAGACAGCTAATTTAAATCAGTGTGTTGATTTTTGTGGACTCCCAGAAATGTTTGGTCATGCCTCATGTAAAGCACGTGACTGTTTTTGGAAAATTGTTTCTTTACACTGATGAGAATAATGAGACTTATTCGGTTAATCTGCTTAAATTACATCAGAATTTACTCATCGTTGTTTGTTGGTGAGCGTGTTTTGCTTTTCTGCATACAGGTGAGAGGCCACACACCTGTGATGTTTGTGGGAAAGGTTTCACCCTGAAGCAGCTCCTGAGAAACCATCAGCGTCTCCACGCTGACGTGCGGCCATATCGCTGCGAGCAGTGCGGTAAGAGCTTTTACCGGGCGCACGGCCTGAAGATGCACCAGATGGTCCACACTGGGGAGCGTGCCTATAACTGCCAGTACTGCAACAAACGTTTCACAATACAAGGAAACCTGCAGCGCCACCTGCGCATACACACGGGCGAAAAGCCGTTCAGGTGCGAGACTTGCGGCAAAAGCTTCAACCAGGCCGACACTCTGAAAGGCCACCAGCGGATTCACACCGGCGAGCGCCCCTTCAGCTGCGACACCTGCGGCAAGCGCTTCATCCAGAAGAGCGCGCTGAAGATGCACCAGAAGACCTCTCACGTGGACGAGAAGTCGCTCGCCTGCGTCGCGTGCGGCACCACGGTGGCCTGCGTCGACTCGCTGCGCAAACACCTCCAGACGCACGCGGCGACTATTCCGTGCACCTGCGTGCTCTGCGGCCAGCGGCTCAGCTCCATCACCGAACTGCGCTCGCACCAGCAGCATCACACGGTGGACCGGCCTCACAGCTGCGGGCTCTGCGGCAAGAGTTTCAAGTCGTCCAGTTACCTGAAGATTCACCTGAAAACGCACAGCGGGGAGAAGCCGTTCTCCTGCGACATCTGCGGTCGCATGTTTACACAGCAAAGCAGCCTTAAGTCCCATCAGGTGGGTTTTTGCTGCTTGTTGCACAAGGTGAAACTCATTCATGCAAATAAGTCCTCAACATTAGGACGGACACCTTAGCAATCTGTCAGCGTGTCTGAAACCCAGACTCCAGCCCTTTAAGCTGCAAAGAGTGTTCAGATAGAGAGTAGTGCTTGATGATTTTGGCTTCCAGCTGTTATAAAAACTGTGTGATCAGGATATAGTGATTACTTTTTTGCATTAATTTTTGCAAAAAAAATCTGCTCTCCAAGCAGAGCTATCATTAACAGCTGCTTTTAAACATCTCTGATATGGTCTGCTTTCGGCACAGCAGATCCAAGGCACTAGTTAACTAACGGCTTTCCATGACTCGTCGTAGCTAACGTGCCAGTCTCCTGAGGTGCAGGTTTGCTGCTTCCGTTATTGTGTGGTATCTCAGGCTGGCAGGGACCAGTGGTTGCCCCTTGCGAGATGGGTTCTGTGGATGAAAACAACCACTCTTCTGGGTCTAAGTCCCCACCAGACAACTTCACCCGCGCCAACCTTATTTTTCCCTTCTCCCTTTGCTTTTCAGAGTTCATTAAATGTGCATTTGCTGTTAAATAATTGAGATTGCAGTAGTTATAAGTATAATTGGGATTATGGTTTGTCCCATACTTGAGCCGAGGGTGAACTGCAGCTGCATCAGAATAATGAAGCTCATTATTCATTAGTTATGATGGAGATAAAAAATAACTCTTTGCTTTGTGGTCCAGTAATCAAGGTGTGGTTAGAGGCCCAGATTGAAATGCTACACCCTGAGTAACCCCGTAAAGTGACAGATGATTGTTAGAATTAAGCAATACCAACCTGGTCTGAGATTAACTTCATGTGTATGTTTATGAGTACACTTTGTGTAGATGTGTTGCAGTTCCACCTTCTGCAGCAGCTGTAGCTGAACACGTCTGCTGCAGTGGAAAGAACCTTGTGGGTAATTTAGTAAAGATTTAAACATGTTGTTTCAATGTTCTCTGCCAAAGGTGGTCCACACAGGAGAGAAACCTTTCAGCTGCGACACCTGCGGGAAATGCTTTAGCAACACCGGCAACTTGAACCGACACCAGCGCATCCACACGGGGGAGAAGCCGTTCAGCTGTGACACGTGTGGGCGGAGCTTCAACCAGGGCAACAGCCTGAAGGCGCACCAGCAGATTCACACCGGGGAGAAGCAGTTCATGTGCGACAAGTGCGGCAAGAGTTTCTCCTACCTGAGGAACCTGAAAGACCACAAGTGCTTCTATGTCTGAAGCTAATCTGTGAGGCGATGTCAGCTCCTGTAAGCTGCAGTCAGGTTAGCTGGGACCGAGTTAACACTGAAAGCGATTTTGGTGATTGTAAAGCTGGCTTTCCCAGATTTCTTCTGTCACTGCCAAGAAAGTGATGCAGGTAGATACGGCGTGGAATTTGTAATGGTGGAAAAACAATGTGAAGAGTGTTACAGCATCTGTCTGTGAGAATAGCTGACAAATTGCATTTCCAACGTTAAAACTGAACGGACAGAGAGAGTTTTAGCTCCTGATGTGAGTGCATTTATCACTGAACTAAGAAAAGCCTGGGTCAAAATGATCTTCAGCTTCTTGCCTTTTGTCAGCGTGATGTAACTGAAAAGCCAAAAGCAGATTTTTACCACCACAGTTGGTATTAACGAGCCACAGAAACAGCTGATCCTTATTAAAGACGAGGCATTTTGCAGCATTTTGCCCTTTGGTAATGATTTCTTGTTATCGCGACTCACTCGCAGATGGACGGGCCAGATGCTTCAGCTCAGTGTAACATTTAAAGCTCTTTGCCAGGGAGACTGAAGTTTGGCTTTTCTTACCTAGCGAACACATTTTGTATTGAAACGTGAGTGAATTTGTACCAACTCACCGATAGTGCTCGCGATGAGGATGGGCTGTGTTTACATTGCATCACGTGCAGCACCACCACAGCTCCTTTTCACACGTGTGAAAGCAAGCAAGTTTCACTATGCATGAGCAACACGTGCTCGTGCTTTCAGAGGTAGCATGAACGGTTTTACTTTCCACAGTTACAGTTCTGTCGAAATAGGATCGCAAGTCATTGATATTTGGCGCTGTGGCTCTGTTTGAGGTCTTCCCGTCCTTCCGCACATATACATGGAAAGCCTAAAGGCATTCAGTTTGACTCTGTGGCCTGTTAGAAAAAATGCTGTGCTCGGTATAGCGGTAATCTGTGGGCAGCTGTTACATTATATTCCTCATCTGGGCTGTATAATGTGTAAAAATGGGACGTCTGATCTCGTTGTGCGGCTGATATTTATAACGGTGCAACTCAAAGAGTGCTTTTCTGTCTTTTTCTCTTTTAACATCATCTCACATGATGACCGTTACTACGTAAATGCCTTGTATGCATACAAAGAACCGGTGTGCTGAGAACATAACAGACTGAAAGTATTATTTTGTGAAAATACTTTATTTGTAACTTCTCTTGTGGAGATGATATTCACTCAACCTTGTAACTGAGTTCAATTCATAAAACAGTGAAATGTAAACATGCTTCCTTTTTGTCTTTCTTAATGATTAAAGAGCTTGAAATATGTTTGTTTTTGATCAGAAAAAACAGTTTTACAGGAACACATGCGTCGCCTTCACATCCTTACTGAAAGAGGTATTCAATTTAAAGTTTCTGTTGCCTTTGAACAAGAATACTTTCAAGTCAAGAGCGGAAATGCAAAGAAAATAATTATATATAATAATTTTCAGAAGAAATGTTTCTTAAACCAAAACAGATCTGAGATCAATTCAAAACTGTTTCTCTTAGTCTTAAGTCATATTAATTAATAATCCCCCACTGATCCAGTTTAACTGTTCATGAATAGATTTGTGTGTAGCTGATGTGGTATCCCACAAATAATTACAATATTTAGTAATTTAAGCCGATGTTCACGTTGCTCTGCTGGGCCTTACTATAACTGTGCTGTCATCTAATCTGTTCATGAATAGATTTAATTTTTTTTTTTTACTGTCTATCCTGGCAGGACGTCACAGAGCAATGAGACTTAGAAGAAAGCTGCAAACTGCACCATCCTCAAGATGTTTGGCTTTGTTGTTGTTATGTTCACCTCTTTGCCAAGAGGTGGCGCTACAAACTAATATTATAGTCCAGATAAATCTATGGAGCTTCTTGGATGGCACTCATTTCTCCTCAGTGTTGCAGAGTAGGTCCAAAGTTCCTTTTCAGTTCTCTTTCGCCTTTTTGAGGGGAACTTTATTTTCAGTTATTTTCCTAAATGAGTGAAGAGGTGTCTTTCTGTTTAATTCTTCCTTACGTTTCCAGCATTTCATCTCTAGCTTTTAGGTTTAATTGCAAACAAAGACTACACAACACATTTGAACTGTTTAACCCTCTGGGAAAGCAGAAAGCGGGCTTCATTAGCTACATCATCAGGGTTTCTTTGGGGTTTTTCACAGACAAGAACATTCAGCCTGTCGTGACTGCTTGTTAAAAACTGCTCTTTCTGTGAATTTACTGAGAAAGACCAGTGTTGTTCCCTGGTGGCTGCTTTTCATTGTTTCATTGGTACCTCCTTTTAAATCCATGTAAATGACGTCAGTGTGCACATTTAGCAGCTGGCTATGAGCTCCGTGCTGCACCGACTGCCTGAGCAGCCACAGGGCTGTACAGTAGGTCAGACTGGCTGTAATCCCTTCCAGATTACAGTCCAGGGTATCGTGGGAGGAAGTGTGGGGGATTGGCAGAGAAACAACTTGTTACAGCTGGCTTCCTACCAAAGAGGAGATAAGGAGAGTCTGTTTGTTTTGCTTCTCATGTTTGGGTTCTTCTTCTTTTTTTTGAACGCCTTCAGGTTTAGGAAAATATTTTATTCAGTAATGTTTATACGCTGATTTAAAGAAGGCTGAATATTTTTCATATCACACATGGGAGAAATCACACCTCCCAGTTTCACAGTTTTTAAAATATTGATTTTTGATCATTTGTTAATATTCTCTTTTTGTACAGTCTGTCAATACACCTCAGGAACAAATATTTATATTATAATATACACCTTATATAATACATGTTATTACATGATATACATTTTATATGTTACAATGTGGATTTTAGGGGTTCTTTTAAAACAATAATCAAATTTAGTGAAACAGTTTTCACTAATTTAAAAGTGTATGTTTGTACTTAGTATAAATGAGTCTTAGGTTTGCAGAAAGAACTCCACACTGTTTTGCCTTAAAGTTCAAAGAGATAATTTGGACTTGATTGATTGATTGATTGATTTTTAATCTTAGAAAAGTCCTGACTATGATGTTTGCAGATCACATTTTAGTGAGAGTTGGGAGCAGGTGGAAGAGAGTTTGGGGAGGTGGAGGTATGCTCTGAAGGGAGGAGAAATGAAAGTCTGTAGAAGCAGGACAGAATACATGTGTGACTGAGAAGAAGTTGGAGATGCAAGGAGCACAGATAATGTAGAAAGTTAAAGGAGTTTAAATACCTGGAGTCAACCAACAAAGCAATGAGCAATGCACAAGACAGGTGATCAAGTGGGTGGAGACGAGTGTCAGGGGTGATTTGTGACAGAAGGATAGCAGCAAGAGTGAAGGAGATGATGGTAATGAGACCTGCTATGATGTGTGATTTGGAGACAAAAACACAGGAGGTCGAGCTGCAGATGAAAATGCTAATGTTTTATTGGGAGTGAACAGGACGGGATTAGAAATGAGTACATCAGAGGGACAGCTCAGGCTGAGAGGCTGGAGACAAGGTTAGAGAGGTGAGGCTGAAATGGTTTTGACATGTGCAGAGGAAGGTTGGAGATTTATGGGACAAAAGGATGTTGAAGATGGAGCTGCATCGCAGGAGGAAAAGAGGAAGACCTCAGAGGAGGTTCATAGATAATCCACTGTGACAACCCCTAAAGCAGGGGTGGGCAATTCCAGGCCTCGAGGGCCGGTGTCCTGCAGGTTTTAGATCTCACCTTGGGTCAACACACCTGAATCACATGATTAGTTCGTTATCGGGCCTCTGGAGAACTTCAGGACATGTTGAGGAGCTAATTTAGCCATTTAAATCAGCTGTGTTGGTTCAAAAATTCCTAAAACCTGCAGGGACACCAGACCCTCGAGGCCTGGAGTTGCCCACCCCTGCCCTAAAGGAAGCAGCCGAAAGAAGAAAAAGAAGAAGCACATAAATCTTCACCTGCAGAAGGAATTCCTGCAAAGTGCTCCTCAAAGGATATCGTACCATGATGATATAAACATGAGAAATTTCACCTTTAACCTTTGGGATCAAAAAGAAGCCTGTATGACTGCAGAACTGTGCTTCTATCTTGTCCTTCTGTCTTTTTTCTTGCTTTAGACCCTAGACTCCAAATCTTGGGGGTTATCTACTGGTTTTTGGATTAAGATAAGAAGTAGGTTAAAGACTGAGAAACAATTGGGTTATGAGTGATGTTGTGGTAGTTCTGATGCCCTCGGGGCGAGCATGAGTCCCCGCCTGTATTGATCCCTGCTGACGCGCTCAGAGCAGCACAAATCACTAGCTGTTATCCACACACACAAACAAGCCCATCACGCCACACAGAAACACATTCACACACCACCACCGCCACCTTTTCTGTAGCCCATTAGATATATCGACAATTCCACATTCACTTTTGTTTTTGTCTTCTTTTTTTTGCTCTAATAGGTTTATGCACAGCTGACCGAGCAGTAACACTAATGCTGCCGGTATACTCTGTGACATTGCGTTGAGTACAGGCTCTCCATGGAAATACGGACTGCTGCTCTGGTTGTTCTTTCCAGCATCGATTCGCGTGCAGTTGCAGCAGCAGCTCTGCCTCTGTTCTCCGAGGGATGCCAGTGAATGTGCCTGTGTGCCGCTCACCTTTCCCTTACAGTATCAGGCCCTCAGTCTGCAGGGGCTCAGGTCACTGAAGCGCTCAGTCTCAACCAGGAAGGAGCAGTGCTGAGGAAGGATGAGGCCCTGGGTTCGCTCCAACAGGTCCAGATCAGTCCAGGTAAGGTTTGTGCTTCTAATTCAAAATGTAAACACGTGACACCTTGGGAGATAAAGATAGTCTTAACTGTCTTAAATTAGAGTAATAACTAATGTAGTTTAATGGAGTGTTCAAAAGAATGACAAATTACACTACAAGCTTTAGTCAGCGCTGCTATTAGACTATTCAGAAAACTCCTGATTAAAGTGTACAAACATCAGCAAAAAAATAAAATCAAAATAGAAAAATAATACTCTGTCCAATCCCATCCACACCCTCTACAACACAAAGGTCATAGTAAAGATTAAAGTGTTAAAGGAGAGAAAAGAGTACTCCTTTAAACGGCTTTACCAAAAACTGAACTTTACAACCTTCATGAATGCAGGCTTTGCTGCAGGACTTAGTCTGCATTAGCTTTAGAAAAAAAGGTGTTTGGGCTCTTTCTGTGAACACACTGCAGCAATAAATCTGCTTAGCAAAAACAAACAGCAGTAACCGGCTTTAAACTGCACACATCCCCCTCCTGGGCAGATGAGCTCATTAAATCCTGAATTATATTGTTTGGTGCATATATCTGTTTTCATATTTAATTTGCAAGCTTCCATAAAAGTGTCGGGTTTGAATTCTGCTGCAGATGCCTCTCTTTGCAAATCTTTCCTCATTATAACTGCGGCGGTAGAGACGATTCACAGTGGAGGTAAAGACGCTTTGATTGAATCAGCATGATACGAGATAAAACGTGAATTTAAATTGAAAACAAAACAACACAGTGTACTGGTGATCATTGGGGTTCAGTGTAGAGAAGCATAAGATGGGCTTCTCTCTCTACGTGTGATCAGAAGTGAGCTGGGCGATGACCATGTCATGTCCTCTAAAGACTGTGTGAGCCAAGAGGTTTAGATGCTTTGGTTTATACTGGAGGCATCCTGGCGTGCTTACCTCTGGCTCTAAGCATAAAAACTCCTCAGATCTCCCATTCAAAGTTTTGTCTACTATTTGTGCATATATGACATTTTTACATCATAGGGATGACAATAAAAGGTCTGCAGTACAATTCAAAGCCTCCACTGTGGGGTAGAAAATGCCCTCAAAACCAGTAATGAATCAATATAATGCTGTAGTGCACTGCAGCTTGATTATGTAGAGGATAACATAGAAAGTGATAATATTTGATTTCCTGGGGTTTTGATTATCTGTCAATGAGCTCTTAAAGGGGGCATGTTTTCAGGTTTAGTATGAAACAGTTTTATTTGCTAATAGTTCTTGTCTGTTAATCAATAACAGCAAAGATATAACAGGAGACGTGCAGCAGCTGTTCCTTTCGATTGTTATTTTTTACTTGTTTTTAACAATGAGCAGACCTGCTGTTTAATTCATACTTTAAATTATCAACAAATGTTACTTCCTTTGTGATTTTCAGCAAAAGCAGAAACAGATTTCTGGTAATATTAGCCTGCTCTCTCTGTCTCACACACACACTCACACACACACACAAGCATGTCTGTATGAATGGAGTAATTGTGCCTTCATGCACACTGGGGGGGAAGGGTGTTGTGTTCTGATGCTGTTGGAAACGTGGTGTTTTGTTTTAGCTTTGCATGCACATGAAACACAGAGCTTAACTTATCTGGGTAAATATTTCAGCCTGCATGATCAGTGTCTTCAAATTTCAAGCAACCACAGAAATAAGGCTGGTGTATTATTCGAGCTCTCATTTACAGCCAGAAAGGGGCATAATAGGTCAGGACTAGTGTATAGGATGGTGACCTCAATTTATCAGAGGTCAGTCACCATAATGTGGTTCAATGACTTTTTAGGAGCCGTATCCTCGACATGGTCCCCAAAATTTAGGGTCCAGTTTCTGCAAAGCTCTGGCTTTTGGAAAACTACAGGCTAGAGGGATTAAACTTTGCCTTATCCCTATTTATTTTTCACAGTCCTTTCTCAAGTGTTTCCCTCTGCCTCACAGAGGCTGGCTGCAGATTTAGATATTCAAGAAAACAACAAATCCACCAGTGTCCTCTCACTTGTGCCAAACAAACACACATTTCTGTGCCTCACATTGAAAGGCTTGGAAATGCAACAAATTCACTCACTATTGATTTATAGTCATTAGTTAGTGTGTCTGTGGGCCATGCACATAAAACAGCCCTTTGTATGTTGTGTGTAATTTGTTAAAACTTACTTTAAATATACTTGTTATCTAATAAATGTTATTTTTAAAGGTACTTTTTGTAAATACTATCTATACAATTTAACCCGATCTTCCACCACCAGGGGGCGGTGTTTCACAGGTGTGCTTTTGACTTTCAGTTTTTAGCCCTGCCTTTTTTCATAATGACTTGCCTGATTGAATCGCTGCACCGTGTTCTAGTATAAATGAGCAGAAGTACCGATAATGACTCTTCCACAGTTATCAGCAGTTTTAATTATTCTTCAATGGCTGCCCTTTCTTTTTTTTTCTTTTTTTTTTCTTTTTAGAATTGATTTTAAAAATTTACTTGTTTCATTTAAAACACCGCATGTCTTGCCTGCTGCTTCCATAACAAAGAGAGGTTTTCAGCCAGAAACCTGCTTAATTTCCCACCTCACACTTATTAGTTATTATCATATCATATTGCTTTAAAGAATTTAAATAACTTTTACATTTCTTTCTGACTTCTCTTTTGTTTTGAAGGTTTAGATTATATATACTTAAAGATGTCATTTCTTAGCTCACGAGTTACTTTTAAGAGTTTCTCGTACGTTTTGCGTGGCTCTGTTTCAAACTTAAATGGTGGAACTTTTATTTATTTATTTTTCATTTTGTAAGACGCTATAAAGGATGTATCTACGCATTATGAAGTCACCCACTGGTTTATAAAGCCCAGAGCTAAGCATTTTCACCACTGCCATCTTAGTGTTTTGAAACTGGATGTGATATGTGAGTGGTGAACCTGATTGTAAAACTCCACTATCAGTGAGTCGTTAGTCGTGGGCCTATGTGAAACACAGAATGGCCAAACCTTTTAATTTTCTATGCAATATGAGATGAAAATAGCGACGGAGCCCATAAACGCACCAGGAAAGAGTTCACTGAGGTAAGGGTTGTCTCCTGCTGGTCATTACAAGGAATGCAGATAAAAGACACTTTTCAGGCCTTTTCTAATCAACCTTTATTAACACAATATATAGCTGTATGGGACATAAAGTCATAGCGGCTGTTTTCTTAAATCCTGCTGATAGCTTTTCTTCATCCTGGAAAGTTTACCATGGGTATCTTTATTTTCCGAGCTCTGATAGATTGCCGGAAGACAGATTTTTTTGCGGGGTCTTGAAGGCAGCTCGACAGATGAGAGAATAGCGCGTGTCTGTGTGCGCGTGCGTGGAAGGCAGCAGCCCTGCCTACCGTTGACGTTCCCCACTCTTTCTCTTGTCACTGTTTTTCGGGAGGCGAACTGGGGGAGAGGTCCGCTCTTCTCTCGTCTTTCTTAGAAAACAGATGGTGTGTTCGTGACCCGGCGGAGACGTATCTTCGCCCTCACACGCCGGCGACTTCTTCAATTACCGCTGCAGCACTTTTAACCAAATCAAAGAGGAGAGGAGCCAAGGGCGGACTGGACAGAGAGGAAGAACCAACCATAGGACTCACACACTGGGAGGCTGCACGTCCGCCTGCTCTCTTCAATACATTGATTTATTTAACCGGGCCCTGAACGTCTCCCGGCGTCCAGAAGTGCTGCCTCAGCCGGTTCCTGCTTCCTTTTAAACTGACTGCGTCTTCGTGGACTGTCCCCAGAATTATTCAGCAAGCTAACAGGAACACACAAAGTCCCCTGCTTTTTTTCTTCTGAATTCAGACCGTGGTGGCCAGAGGGACACTGAGTCCTCGCCTCTGTTTCCTCTTATCAGCCCCTATCGGTTGCTGTGTTTTCCACCGGCTGTGCGCGCTTTCCTCCTTTCTCAGCAGAAGACGATGCAGGTGGAGGTAAACCGGTGACCACAGGGGCTGTTTTGTTAACTATCCAGCAGCGTGTCAACAGAGATGAGAGGATAGCGTCTGGGAGGGGATTTGGGGGAAAGCGAAGCGCTAAGTGGGGGGTTCAGTGTTGGTTTTCCTTCTTCAGATGAGGCAGACACACCATAAAGACATGAAGTGGATGTAGCCAACCGGTTCAGTTTTTTTTTTAAGCATCAGTTTAAGCTGGATCACTGTCTTGGTGATCTGTGCTGCCTTCACGGACTGTGACAATGAGGATTTTATGAGAAGTGAAGCCTTTCCCCCTCTATCTACATACAGCCAGGCTAGTCTGGGGTGGCATTTCTTTCTTTCTTTCTTTTTTCACCCGGTGTGAACACAACCCAGACTTTTTTTTCTCTCCTGGACGGCGAAGCTCACTCAGGGACAAAAAATGTCTTTACGCACAGCACTGCCTGGGAACGAGCGGAACCCGGACCATGTAAGTAGATAATTAAAAACCATAGGCGTCTGTCTGTGAGAGGTTGCACTTAGGTTTTTATTATGCTTTTCAAGGAGCTGATCATAATAACCCCCGTCAGCCCGCGGGCCCAGAGATTAGTCTGCCATGTGCAAAGAGCAGCTGCAATCAAGCAAGGCGACGTAGACGCGCTAATCTCCCCTAGCTCATTTGGGACAGGGTGCAGTTGGACACACATGCTGTCCAGGATGGAGATATGAAGATTAGACTTTCACCTCCACCGGTGTTTTCATTGCGCATGTTTACCCCCCCTCAGCTCTCAGCTGATCAATAATTAATGCATCTGATGCAAGACCACCCAGCCAACCCTCACCTCCACTCCATCACCTCCACCCTGTCTGGCCCGCCCAGTTTCCACTTTAATAAAACCGCGACAGAAAGCTCAGTGGGCAGCTCAATATTGCAAAATCTGCTGTGTCAGGCTAGCCTGGTCCATCCTGCTGATAGCCTTCTGTGTCTGTGGCAGCGTGGGATTTTGGCAGACTGTGTTTGAGTTGTTCTTGATTCAATTTTTAGTGTTTGTAAATATTCTTGTAATTACTGTGAACCTCTCTAATGTCCTATGACATCAGTTGAGCAGCTGTGCAGAATATCCCCACCTCTGTCTCAAGGGCACCCAGCTCAAAGCAGCTTCTCTTTTTGGATGTGAAGGTCTAACAAAGACCACTTCCTCTTAGTGCAGCTAACAAAACACTGAATACTTCCTTTCCTGCTTTTTAAGGTTATTTAAAGTGTATGCTGTCACTGCCTCAGGCCCTGGATATCTTTTGTTTAGATAGGTGCAAATATTTCCAATACCAGTAGTGTCTCTCACTGAATTTTCCTGCATCCAGGGTTCTCAAAGTGCAGACCCGAGGCCGGTGGTGGCCCTTAGTAACAAGGAATGATAAAGCATACACAATGTTTCCCACATTTCACAGAGGGATTGTAGGTATTGGTAATAAATAATTATTGCAAACGTGTGGAAGATTTGGACTGCTGCACTACAACAATAAGAATGCAAGACCTTTAGAAGTGTAGCTAACAAACGACAGCTTTTAAACATGTAAACTTGAAGGGTTGCAGACGTGTATCAGTAGCTACTGATGAGAAACCTGCTTAGTGAAACAGCAACTGACATCCCAAGGAAGTTAATGTTAACAGCATCCATCCTCAGGACACTCAGACATAATAGACAAACTTTAGCCTAACTGACTCAGGATATATCAGAGGATCAGACTCATTCCAGTGAAAGGAGCTGAAATATATGATGCTGAAGTTGGTGGAGAATGATATACTGGAATCTAGGCAGTTTAAGACCTGAAGTTAGGCTCACAAACAGCATTCCTGTGAAGGTGTACAAATCTTCGAGCATTCAATGGGCGAATTAGACTTTACTTAGATGCAGTGCCTCTATGAATTGACAACAAGTGCATTATTAGCAGGACTGCAGCCAAAGATCATTTTGGTAGTCGGCTAATCTGCCAATTTTTCTTCGATTAGTCAACAATTATTTCAATAACTCTTATCTCCTCTTCCTGTGGGCAAACCTGTTCTAGGCTCCAGTGCCTCACCTCCCCAAGTCTACCCACCTGTGAATATCACCCTGTTCTCTCTCTCTCCCCACAGATTAGCTACTTAATGTTAGGTGGAAAAGGTTTGCTATAGTATTAATGTGTGTAAAAACTAAACAAACAAACTAGGAGACAGTGTAGCTATCTCTGTTTATTGGTTTACAATCGCATTTCACTCATTAGCTGCCAAAAAGAGATTTTTCTGCCAAAAACTGATTTCTAGTATTTGCCAAATATTAACTGCCCGTATTTAAACTGCTCTAAATAACGTTTTGGCCTATAATTTGTGAAACAAATGTCAAATGACCTATCAAGTCATCTTGAGCCACAAACAGCATTCCTATCAAAAGGTGGAAGCCCAAAAGTGACGTTTATATCCTTTATTTATCCAGTTAAAATGTCTCATTGACGTTAAAAAAAATATTTTTAAGAGTAATCTGACCAAGAGGATCGCAGAAATTGCAACAAATATAATAATAGGTTTAAAAAGATGTCTTATGTGGCCAAAAAGAACCGGATTGGTTTGAATGTAGGTACAATAACACATAAAGTCATAAGATACTTGGAAAACAGGTAATTTTTACATTTTATATATAATCACTTTGTAAATCATGTTCACCAAAGTCCTATTTACCAATATAAGTAAAGACATGACACATAAAAACATTGGAAATCAGTTTTAAGCAGATGATCATTTTTTGGCACAACAGCGGCGTTTTTAAATGCTTGTGCACTGCAGTAGTGCTGTCTCTGCTTTGCACTGTCTGTCCTGATGAACAGAATTAACTGTTTGGGATTTCCTTACCTGGATCATTGAGCATGCATCAAGATCTTCTTCTTCGTTGGTATTGAGTGCATTCTTGGCAGATGATAAGGGCGATAATGGCCACCATAGCTTCCTGCAGTATATTACAGTTACAAAAACACATTTATGTGGTATAGTATATGACGCATCGACAATAAAATTCTGCTTCCGCGTCATCGAGTATGTTGATGAATCGTTGTAGCCCTAATTTTTAGTAGCATTTTTTTTAATCCATCCAAGACAACACTGTTATTGATTCATAATTATGCAGTCCTCTTGCTCTTATTTTAAAAGAGGATGCTAAATTGAACTTGCTAGTGTCTCCAGTCTAGTCTTTCCCTGCTGGGTGGCTTGTAAGGATGTCGTTGCTCTGAGCTGTCTTTACTGTCCGATCCATTGCTCAGACAGATTTGAAGTCCATTGTCTTGGATTGCAGCTGCCGGCAGTAATCTGGAACCTGCACCATATAGAAAGATAGTACACTACACTAAGTTCACAGAGTACCACGATTGCAAGCAGCAGTCCAGGACCATGGACTTTGAGTCCATAGACTGGATAAGAAACTAACTGGAGAAGCAGCTGACTAGTGCTCCATCATTTATTGCCCCAGTTTATATATCATTTTATAGCATATTAAATTATCTAAGTACAGTCAGTGGGAAACACTGATGTAGCAATGTAGAACCAAGGGAGTGTTGCTTTTAAATGTCACTTCCTCTGTTCTTGCCATCTTAAAGTACTTTTGTGTCGAGACGTGTCTAGAAATACTTCCTTGCTAATGTTTAAAAATTAGAAGAAGATTAAAAATGATAAACCATTCTCTGAACAGAAGCATTTCAGACACTGTAAGGCAGCGGTCCCCAACCGTTTTTGGCGCCACGGACCGGTTTATGCCCGACAATATTTTCACTGACCGGCCTTTAAGGTGTCGCGGATAAATACAACAAAATAAAACTAGTACCGGTACCAAAAAAAGAAGATTTAATCATAACACACGTGAAAAAACCGAGTTAACGATAAAACGATAACAAAATAACGCTGAAAACCGATTTAAAAACCCTGAAAACCATACATTTCACATCTGAGCCTCAACTCTCGCGGCCCGGTACCAAACGACTCACGGACCAGTACCGGTCCGAGGCCCGGGGGTTGGGGACCGCTGCTGTAAGGGATCGACTGCTTGTGACAAATAAAGCATTCATTCATTAGGTCACTCTGGTTACGATAATTTATTGCACAACTCATTCTGGATTGTAGCAGTTAGGTGTTTATTGTTTATACCGCTTGCTGGAACGCTGAGGTACTTTTAGAGGTGGCAGAATCTTCTTTGACTTTTATGCAAACCTGTTGTAGCTGGTTTGGACATTTACACCACATCCAAATAATAAAAATTCAAAAACATTAAAGTTAGATCGAGGCTTGTGTTACAATAAAGATTAAGACTAAAGAAGCTCAGTCTTCACATTGAGGAGAATCTGTTTTGTCCACACTGTGAGATACCAAATAAAAGCGAGAGCCACTGGTGGATTCTTTCCCCTGTTTTTTAATAACTGCAAGAGTCATAAAACGATTTCTCCTGAAGCAGAGCAGTAAACTAATAATAGAGCCTGTTAAATGCTTGATGCAGTCTACTCTTGTCAAAAATGATCCTTGTAGAAATGCATATGTAGCATTAAAGCTGGTGAGAATTCAGCATTGCAGGGAATAAACCAGAATGATTGCTGTCCTTGCTCAAACACAAGCCTTTTGTCTTAGTAACCTCACCATGGCTACAACATGGGGTCCTGCACACCCCACCCCCACCTTCCCATTATTCCTCACCCTCTCCTGTCCATTTTAACACACACACACACACACACACACACACACACGTTCACTCGCCGACTTTGTGCCTTCAACTTACAGACCTTATCCCATTTTGATTTATAGCGACGTCCGTCCGGAAGCAAGTTTAGCCACTTGGCAGATATCTCGACAGTGCATCCTGGCAGCTGTTTTAAGGCCTTTATCTAAATGAATGGTCAGACATCAATAACTTATATTTCAGGCTTCACTGCATCTTCGCAGTCACCCGGGTTTGCTCGATTATAGAAAAAATCCCAGTCACAATTATTTTGATCAATACTGAAATCATAATTGACAGGATTACTTACAGACTCTGGAAGAATAGAAGAGTTATGGAAATTTCAAAAGTGGATTTCTTTGTTCTTTCATTACAATTTCATTAGAAAGAAAATGTTAACTGAACCTAACGTGCTGCAGCTTGGCAGGAGTTTCCTTGGAAATAAAACGGTCGCTCTACAAGAAAACAATAAGAACATATTTGACAACAAGCCAAAATTGTAATTGAAATTAAACGTTATCAGTTTGCACAGCCCTAGAATCATCATTCAAATCTGCTGAATGATGCTCGATTATTGTGCTTGGTGCACCTTCCTAGCAAAGTAACTACATGTCGACACAAATCAAAAACAGCTGCCTACAACTAGATCCGCTTGGTGTTAATATGCAGTGCAAACACAATATGTTGATTAGCACAAACATAATCACAGTTCAACACAAGGTAATTGGCAGTAAGTGTCTCTCACAAAGCTAATGCACAAGCTAGCGTTCTTCCAATATAGACATATGCCATTTTCCCATTTTCATCGCTCTGATAGTTTAGCTCCATCACCTCTGAAGTCTTTCTCCTTCCTGTGTTGTAGTAAAACTGTTGTTCAATATTTATTACCTCCAAGTCCAACAGGATTAGCCCTATTTCACTTGTGATTGCACCAGCGCACAAGTATAAACGCAAGCAGTGATGTTGCTCAGTAGGTGTAGGGGCTGCTGGGCTTTGATGCAGAACTCTAAACCCACCCAAGAACAGTTTCCAACACTGATTAATTAGAAATGTTGTTTGTGCTTCGGATCTTCACGTTGAATGCCAGATTTCATTACAGGGTAGTTACAGATGGTGGTAGAAAGACAAATAAAAGTAAATGGAAGTTTTGAATGCAGCACACATGTGGTTGAACATGTTGGTGCATGTATTTGTGTGTTCTGCATGTAAGACAGGAAAGTCTCACATGCAAAAGGCTCCGAGACCATCACAAATGCGCAGCGCATGATATTATCATGCTGTGGCTTCGTCTTCTGAGATCATCAACACCACATTGGCTTATCATTCAGTCACATCACACATGACACGACAGTCTGCACTTTCACGCCACGCTCTGCAATTTACATGTTCTTACTCTCTGTTCTCTGCTTTGCTCTCTTCTCTTGTTCAGTCCTGTCATTTCCTTTAACCTCCCCGTGTATATTTCTGACTCTGTCGCAAAAGTCACCGAAACCAGAACTAATACCTGACATGTCCTCCATCCTTTTCACCTTTATACCCCAAAGTTAAAAAAGTCCCTGCTGCTTTTTGTACTCTTTAACTGCTGTAAGTCCTTATAATTACTCTTCTGTATTTTATTGTCTTGTGCTTTTTTTTTAATCAGAAAATTGCTAGTTGTACAATACTTCAAACCTGAACAAACCAAACCAGAATATCCATAAGGGCAGGATTATGCTTCTCTGTAGGCTGTGAACATTTTAGTAAAGAATAACTGACAGAAGGTACGTCAACAGTTTGCAGTAGGCGACATGAATAGCAAATAATTTCTAGGGTCACCTTTCAGGACGAATGAATAAATTACATTTTGCTTTTTACTTCCACTCTTATTTTGTGTGCTATGGATAATTGAATTGTTTTCAAGGACGTTGTTAATATTTTACATCTCTTTGTAACTTACTGAGCTCAGTCTTGAGCTTATTGTGACAGTTTTACATCTTTAATCTAAGGGTACAAAAATAAAACGACGTGAAGCAAAAACGCACTGATATAGCACTTTTCCCCAGTCAGGCAATCATGCATGTATTTGACCAGTACAAAGAAGCCAGAACATGCAGGAGCAAGCTGCCAGGATTCAAATCCTTCTTGCTATAGGCTTGTATTTAAATGAAATAAGGAAATGACAAAGCTTTAAATTGAAAATTAATATTTTCACTAATATTTTTGTTAAACTTATATGAGGTGTTATTAAAACGTTCCAATAAATCAACGTGATCTGTTTTGAAGTTGCATCTGTGTCAGTGTTCATCTCCCTCTGTAGTTTCCTTGTTTCCACATGCGGGTGACTTAACCCAACCTGCTAAACCTGCATCTGCAAACGGCCTGTGAGAATTTTCATAGAATCTTAAATTTTTTATTTAATCACAGGATCTTTTCTCCTCTTTAACTTTGTTTTGCTGTGTATTTGTGTTTTTAGAAGAAAAGGTTTCGTGGGATTATCTCTTGAGTTTAGAATATTTTAAAATCTCAACAGCGAAAGGTAATTACAGGTGTAATAAACGGGTTTTAATAAACAATAAACAGGTTGCATTGCTCTTCTTAATGCTGAACTGTGGGAATGGGCACACTTTTTTGCTTGGGGCTAGTCATAAGGTTTTAATGTGTGTGAGAGAGAAGGAAGTCGTATAGAGGGTGTGGGTGAGTGCTTGTGTGCACATGCACAGCTGTGTTTTCTTACAAAAAGGCCAACATGTCTTTCAGTGCACGACTGCAGGGCACGGCGAGGCTTTTGTGTTTTCCTGGACAAGCAAAAAGATTCAAGTATTTGCTGTCCAGACATGTTACCCAAAAACTGGCACCCTCCTTTGATGCCCACGTTGGCATTCATTTCACCTAGAAACACTCCAGATACAGTCATAAACAGCCTTAGGCTTTAAATTATCTGGTCCGCCGAGGCCAGCCGAACCATGCATGATGGGTATGAAATTAAGCGGGCTGCTGTTAAATTGCTTGCCCAGTTTTATAGAAAAATGTGAAATAGTCATGAGAACTATTTGTTTGTGCTTATAGATATAAACTGTCATGTTGTTTTGTGACAGCACAACTCTGAAACTGAAATTTTTCAATAGGAGGTATATTTTGTGCACGTAGCACATATGTTGCCTAGATTCTTCAGCCAAGACGTGTCACTGAGGCTAACCGACCTTTAAAAGTCACGAAAAACTTTTTGTTTTTACCAAACCACAATCTTTTTCTAAACCTAATCAAGTTAATTCCCAACCAAAACGAGTCGTCTTTAATAGCCTGACCCTGACATAGTTGTTTTTATTGTCTGAGCCGCTTCCAACAGTAACATATTTGAAATTAATGACACTTTAAAAATAAATGAAAAACAAATGAAATGGAAAGATTTGTTATTCTTGTAGCACTTTGACTGAGGTTTCTTGTGTGAGCAGCAAAACCCCACGAAGCCTCCGCATGTGGACCTTTCTGCCCTTTAAAAGTGGAAGACATCATTAGTACACATGAAAATTCATGCCCAGAAATACAAATCTGCAGATGAAAGCTTGTGATTATAGCACAAGGTGCATTGAAACTCTGTACTGATCGCAGTGCCTTGCTGATGTTTACTTTTTTGTAACCTTGCCAACTGAATCCAACTTAAAGGCGTTTTGGATTACAGCTGCAACAGCGGACCCAAAAGGTCAGAGAAGCAGAACACTTGGAGGGAAGTTTCCAGCTCAGATCCCTGGAGACGTGATTGAGTTACCCTCTGTTTAGCCTTAACAGCTACAGCAATGTTGCCCATGAGCGGGTCACAGAGCCCCCAGTTTCCCTGGTTATATTTTACAGCGTACAGTAGTAAACAGTGAAACTGCAGAAGCATGAGTGTAAAGCAGGGCAGCATCAGGAAAAGAGCTTAAGAGCTTACTGGACCTTCCTGAAAATGGCTTGCTCAAGAGCCTCTCAGTGGCAGATTTTTAAGGAAAATTTAAGGATTTGCATTCCCTGCTCACATTACCGGCTTAGAGGCTAATGTCAATAGTATTTATCTGTTGTTTTTGAATTGCATTTTCTAAATTACTTTTCAAACACCCAGTGTGCCATTCAATGGGCCGTATGGTTCCTGTTGGTTTCATTTGAGCAATTTCTGAAGATTTTTTGGGGTTTCATTTGTGCCCATAGCTACTGTTAGAAATGTAAAATCAACAAAAGCTACCTATAGTCTGATAGAAATGTAGTTATTTAAAAAAATGCATTGAAGATCATCATTGAAAAGGTCTTAAATTAACGCTGAAATGGGGAGATAATAATTGGGATTAGCTTTATGATCATTCCAAAGAAGGGACGCTGTGTTAGATGCAGGTTAAAGAGCCTAAGCCAAAAATAATAAACACAGTGATTAAACTTTGCTGGCACCAAATCCAAAATTAACTGTCTTGGCATTTTGTCAACACAGATTGTTTTCTCTCCAGCAATTATGTAATTCTAGTTAAGTGGTTAGGCAACAAACGCTGAACAGGTGGCGTTTTCTGGAGATCAGGCTACCATGTGCAGAATGACACTTTTCACGGAGCCTATGCTAACTGCCAAACGCTCACAAAACGAGACAAGCAGATTTGCACAATTACAAAATCTGAACCAGGAGACAAGAAGAAAAGACACTCAGATATTCATAGTCAGAGCACACAGTCAGGCTGTTGTGTTCATTGTGTAGAGGGCCTCTTCGGCTGTCAGGTGTCGACTTACTGTCCTCAGTGTTTCTCCTCAGGCCTCAGCTGCTGCAGTTTAACCAAAAGCCCTTTTAGTTAACAGCCATCCAGTGTTTTTCAACCAGAAAGACCAGGTCGCTCTCCATGAGCTATAACTGCAGTTTTAGTGCTCGCTGGGAGGTCTCATCAAATTTGCAAAACTTGTGTGCCCCTTGAAAAAAATAATTTCATGCCCAATTTGGGTGTTCGAGAGGAGCCATAGAGCGAGCTGGATGTTTGGGAGTGAAGGTTCGTGTGATGTGTCATTCAGCTGCCTTCTTTGGCATCTTTTTCCCACGCCTGGTCAAATATCAGACCTAAAATATGAAACTCTGGTGGTTTCTACACAACTAACAACAGTTGGTCCTCATGTACTTAAGGCAAGGAGTCTGAGGCTATTCCCGATAGTTCTGGCCCTAAATTAGTGCTTCAGTTAAGAGAAGTGAGAAATATATCTGTCACATTTCTGGTGGTTTTTTTGGTGGAAGGCCAAAAACTCTGTGTGTGCTATGATGTCTTGTTTACAGATGAAACTCTGCTTACCAACTTTTTAAAGTTATTAAAAGCTGTATGTGATTATGATGGAATCACATGATTTGTGTGTGCATGTGATAATGTTTTAGTAACTAAAGTAAAATATTCAGCAGTCCAACATCTCTAGCTCATACCAAAAGTAGTTGGTTTTTTTTTTTTTTTAAATTGTGGTCAGTATAAACGCAGAGCCTGTGATGCAAGCTTTGTCACAATACTTCCTGTTCCTCTGTGTGTTTTTGTTTGAGCTAAGCTGACTTTTTTGCATTTATCATCTGGTTATAGACAGAGAGCTAGAAGTACATTGCAAGTGTTGTCAATAACTATAGTATGACTTCCCCTTGGCAGTGTGGTTAATAGCTTCCTGCAGCAGACCATAATCTCAAAGAACACTACTACTAACATTGACATCCATTATTTCACCCGCTTAGTCAGAGGGTCTGCAAAATTGTTGTCTGTGAAGCCAAACCAGCAATTACATTTAATTTAAGAGATGTTACCAAGCAGGTCATGTTTCTCTCCGATCAGTGTGCATGGTTTCGTGTTCTAGACAAATTGCTTTGGGCATGAGGAACAAACATAATTGTGAGAGGTTGTGTAGGTCTTGTAATTTTACATTAGGTAACAAAAAGGCCAGAAACAAAGACTGAGCTGTGGGAATGATGGAAAAGGGAGTGGGTAGAAGGTACTGAACAGAAATTAAGAGGTCAACTGTCAAATGATTAAGAGGACCTGACTCAAAAGTGTATGCTTATTTGACATAGACTGGTATGAATGTGGAAGTATGCCGCAAACTGTGAGTAAGACGGGCTGCTAGTTTCAGATTACAAGTTGTCTTGACTAATCCAGTAATGATCAGCATCATAAGTTTTATGTATGAAAGGAAGTAAATATTTCATACGATTTGCCTAGTTTTAGCAATTATCACTCCCACCACTGGTGGTGGTCAGAGGGCCCGGTGGCGCCAGTGTCCGGCAGCCTCGCCTCTGTCAGTGCGCCCCAGGGTGGCTGTGGCTACAATGTAGCTTGCCATCACCAGTGTGTGAATGTGTGTGTGAATGGGTGGATGACTGGATATGTAAAGCGCTTTGGGGTCCTTAGGGACTAGTAAAAGCGCTATATAAATACAGGCCATTTACCATTTTACCAGAGATAACACTCGATCGCACTCATCTCTGACATTACTGAAAAAAAGCCTGATGAGCCGCTAGCTCAGAAAATGAATTAAAAATTAAAACATTATTACAAAAATCTTTCAAATGGAAACTATTATTATGGTTTGACTTCTATTCTGACTTTCACCCTGTGTACTGAACCTTCCATTATTACATGTCCACAGTTTTTGCTTGAGTAATACTGAATACTGCCGTATACTTAAAACTAATCTTAGTAGTCAGTGTTTCCACTTGGGTGATTCCTTTGGTGAGGGTGGGGGGCTCCCCAGCTTTTCTATTTAGTACACAAAAAAACAGATGATACAAAAGTTTCTTCTGTTGCCACCTGGTAACATCTGGTTGCTATGGAAAAATGTGCATTCTCTGACCTGTTGGTGAGTGGTTGCTGGCTGTTGCTAGGTGAAATTGGTTGCAAAGAGGTTGCTGTACCATAAACCTGCTTGTGATTCCTGTGATCACTAGCAGATCGCTGCGGCTGTCGTTTGCGTGGAAGATGCCGACTTGTCTGAAAACACTTTTAGATTAATTAACACATGTTGGGAAGTTTTCAATGTATTTGCAGTAGGCTGTCATGAACCATGTGCTGTTTTCATCTCACCGTTGTACCTCCCTTACTGTGCATGCTCAATCCCTCAGTCCTACCACAAACTATGAGAGAAATGAATGAGATCATACATGACTGCAAAAAGCAGCAGAGAGACTGACACTGTGAGGACATGACTGAAATGGACAGTAAATTTTTTCCCAAAGGGAATTGTGCCTTTTCTTTGCATTTATTGATGTAAATTTATACAGTGATGCAGGGTTTAGAGAGAGAGGAGCTGAGGTCTAGCCAAGGAGTGACTCATCTCTTTAATCCGCTGCTGTTGATCCAAACAGAATAAATCTGACCCTTACTCAGCCTGTACTGATGATTACAGAGCAATGTGGCACATTTCCAGAGGCAAAAAGAAAGCGTGTGTGTACATTTGCAGTCCTGCCTTGTCCAGACAGAGGAATCCAGTTACATTTTGCATACTGTGGGGTCAGATGATGTCACACTGGAGGAAGGAGGCTGCATTTAACCCACAGTGTTGGGTAGTTGTCCTCTTAATATTTGTGCTGTCCGCTTCATGTAGGGGATGATATTTAAATGTCTTCTCTTAAAACCTCTCCGAGGTATTTCAGCCTAAGAGGGTAATGGATTTAACAAAAGGGGCATTGTGGTGCAGAAAACAGTAATTTATTCATATTCGGTTTGATTTTTTTTCAGCACAATTACTGCTTTTAGTGAAGACTTGGTCATCACAAGATGACTTTTTTTTTAAATGGGGTGTTTAATAACAGCCAGAGTAGCTGACACTTAACAGGGTAGTTAACATTGTCTTGATTTTTCAAATTAAGGTCAATTTAATGATGATTTTAAGCCTTAATAAGTGTTATAATCAGGGGTGCACATAAGTGGTCCGCAGGTGCGCATTCGCTGTCAAAATAAAAGATGCGCACCAGATAAGAAGTTGCAACGTGCGTTTGCGTACATATAAAAGGCACTGTTTTTGTCCGCTAGAGTGGGATTTTCATGGCACATTCTGCACCACATCTCTGTGCGTTCATCATTTGTTTGAAGCCAGCTCACCTCCTGCATCCACTTTTCCGAGAATACGTGCTTCTTTTGCGGTTCGGACTCCTTCTGACATTTCTTTGGAGGTGGAGGAACACCAAAGTAGTTGCTTAAAGGAGCTTGCTTCTTGACATCTTTAAGAGTTCTAACCAAATGTCTGTCCTCCTCCAGAAAAGCTTATGTACACGAACGCGCATTGCAACTTCTTATCTGGTGACAGCTAAGACAGCAAATGTGCACCTGCAGACCACTTATGTGCACCCCTGGCTATAATGTACTTGGCCTGACCCGAGGGCCCAAAGAACCAGTTTTAAGCGTGTAAAAATAAGAAAATGCAAATCTCAGTGGAATCAAATCAGGCTGCTCTGAGTGAGACTGCTAAATGCCTTGCTGTATTATTGTATTTTGATCATAAATCAGAAGGTTAACATTGGACTTGCCATAAAAGACAGAGAGGGAGAGGAGCAACACTGGTCTGACTCAAGTCTGGGCTAATGGTATTGGTAGGAATTTTAGTGACTGTGGCAGAAGCCAACCAATGTCTATCTGCTTCTTTGCTTTAGTCATCCGTGGATAATCTGAAACACAAAAAATGCTTTAGGGATGTTCTGTTTGAATATCAGTCATTTATGTTGTTTAAGGGGCAACATGTGGAAGCAATGCTTATTAGTCACAGCGTGAAATAGTTGTGGGTTATTTAGACTCCCTTTGAAATAAAGTCAATTCTTCTTTCCGCTCTCATTTATTCCAAAAATACACACATTTTAGTCCAGTTTGACCTTCATCTATTCATCATACTCTTCTCTCACACATTTCCTGCCACTCTTTATCATCTGTTTACTAGTACAGCAGAAAGTGTTACAAAATGATTCATGAAGAAATATCAACTCCAAAAGATTATTTCCTGCGATGAACACAACACGATGGTGGTGACACAGTATAAGTGCTGAAATGTTTGAGTAAGGACTGATAATTACGCTACATAAATACTGTCAGTATTAAGTTAATTAGAACAGAACTCTTGAGCTTTACAGCATAGCTTTGAGTGTTGTGAAATAGATGAGCCATTAGGAGATTTCTTTTGTATATTGATATAGACTTAATATATGCTTTTTATAAAATGGAGCTGGGTAGTCTTATCCATGATGAGGGTGTTTAACCCTAACTGGCAACCAACACTGAATGGACATCAGCTAAACGACAACATTTGCCTCGACTTTCTTTACTTTTATTCTTCCGGGCTTTAGTTTTACTAACTTTGCCATGTTGTTTTTATATTTGCGTATAAAATGGTTGTGTTGTTCCTTCTCCACTCTTCACCGTGCCTTTGCCACCAAGACTTGAGTCTTTCACGCACAGATATCTATGCCTCGTGAGACAAAAATGTTTAGGAGAGGATGTAAATGACTGTCTCTGCAAGTCCACGGTTAACCACCCTCTATGTATGTTGCAGTTTGCATCATTTTCTAGCTGATTTTAGCTCTTTGGTTGACACTCTTATTTATCACACTCTCATATGTCAACGTGTATGGTCCCTGAGATTGTCATCTGTTAGTGCAGTACTGTTATGAACGGCAATATCTTGGAGTTTTGGCTTTAAAGTACTGGTTCCTCTTTCGTTCTCAGAAATAGATGCAAGATGACTAATTCGATTTTCGCTCCTTTTTGTAAGCCACACAAAATGCTTCCTGCTTTTTCAAACAAATCCGATCACATTATGAGGGAAGTGAAGCTCCAGCAGCTGGTTGAGCTGAAGCTCCATTGCATCAGACAGCTTGTCTGTTATGGTCACTGGCATGGGTTTTTTTTTTTTTTTTCAGCTCTTTCTTCCTTTTGGGGCCTGCCAGGAAATGCTCGCTGAGTGTTGCAGCTCAACATGTGACACGTCTGCTGTCATCGCTGTGACATCTCTGTCTCCAGAACAGGATGTGATGCTGGTTAAGTTCATGCAACTTCCTGCTGCTTTTGACACACACTCCTGATGGATGAGTGAGATGTGACAGGTTTATACAGGGATCCTGAGCTCTTAGAGAGGAAGAGGAAGACTGTCTTGCGAGCGTGGACAAAGCTAATATCTTTAATGTGTACTCCCACTAGCAGTTAGACTTAAAGTGTAGATTGCCGGTTGCATGAGAGGAATGTAGAGCTGCCAGTCAACCTCAAATTATATGATCTGGGGCCAGTTTCACAATAATAGAGTTTACTATGGCTTAGATAAGGGAAATATACTTAAAATAGATGTGTAAATTCAGACCTTAAGACCTTAACTTTCTTAAGCAGGAGCACAATTAATAAGTAAATAAAGATACTTACATCAAAAATAATGGCACACTAAGTAGCTTCTGCAGAAATTGTTAGTCTAAAAAAAGGAAGAGGGACTAAGAAGCCTAAAAAATGCTGCTGAGATAGTGGGTAGTGTAACCCTCGTGTTGGTACTTTCTAATGGTCGAGTGGTTTATGTAGGCTAATTTTGATGTTGGGTGCAGCTGCTTGACTAATCATTTAACGCAGCTTAAAGCAGCTTATTTCAGTAAACACCATAAATTGGATTTGATAACAAAGTAGTGTTTGTTATGTGTTTATTATTCTTAGCAACACATGATGAGTCATGTTGGGGTTTTTTGGGGGGTGCTTCTTCTAAATGTAAGGATATAGTTAGCTTGGCTTAAAATAAGTCAATCTTTATTTTTAGTGGCCAGAAACCAGTGCTCCCCCAGTTGAATTCTCGTTGAAACAAATGATAGCATAAGGTCAGTGTAGACCACATGCTGTGACTCAGTTATCCACAGAGAAAAGCACTGCCTTGGACTAATGCATAGGAAAAGTCAAAACTGTCTCGGTGAAACTAGCACCTGGTCGGCTACATTCAAAACAACCTATTGGAATAAAGTCATTGTGGGACTTTCCTATCACTGCAATAAGTATGTATTTCCCTAAACTGGTTTGTTTCTTTGTTTCCCTTTAAATACCTTTAAGTTTTTCCCTCCTACATAGTTTACAGCTGAACATGCTTTAACCTCTCGGGCAGGACAGGGAATCTAACATATCCAACTCACTGTTACTGACAGCAATTTCTCTTTCCTTTTTTAGCATAAGATAAGAATCCTTCTTATCTCTTTGTTTTTTTTCTGTTATGTTATGGAGATGACGTGTCTGCAGTCATGTGTAATAGAGCCAGTGACGTACCAGTCTGAGGCCGAGAGCCTCTGGAGCAGAAGAGGAAGCTGTAGTGTAGGTCACTGTGTCTGTGACGATGGCTGAAGGTTACACCATTCCTCTGCTGGGCATAAGGTCACACATCCTGTCTTTACTTAGTACCTCCCTACCCAACACACACACTCAGAGCAAAAGTAAGTCCAAGACACCTCCCTCAGGGTGTGGTCCATTGTGTGGAAGCACATTTGTATTCGTCATAGTGGGTGTCTTGACGTAGTGTTGCCTGCCTCGCCTTTACATTCCTCCAGTTTAATTTAAAACTAATATAACAGACCACAGAAAAATCACATTTTAATTCTGCCTTTGCAACAATGAGCTGAGTCTTTTGAGTTATTTATGAGTCCCGCTACAACATATAAGCAATAATCCCTATAACAACAACAACAAAAGTTTAATTTACAGAAGAGAAACAGCATCCAGAGAAATGATAAACTAGAAAAGATGACAGGCATGTTCCACGGAGTATAAAAGAGGAAAATGTTCCTCAGGCAGATTAGGCCCATATTGAGAGTAGATGAGATTCATGAGTTTCCATTCATCGATTCATATCCATTTTGTTTGGCTCTACTCCCACACAGATCAGTGCAGATGGAAGATAACTCCTGTGCTGTACAATAGCCAAGCCAGACATGCAAACGTGTATGCCACCGCAATGCCACCACATACCTGAGCGAAAACTTACCTCTTATTGCAAACTAAAAGTGGTTTCCTGTGATTTGTAGCTCATATCTCTGTAGTTTTTCACAGAAAAAGACGGGACCAGAATGCTGCAGATCTGCTTAGAAAAACCAGTTAAATGTGTTAGTGTTAAATCATTTTTTGCTCTTGGTTTAAGAACAGATCTTTGTCTGCTTTGTTGACACCTGATCATGATCATCATCCTTCAGGCATGTCACGCCATCATAAAGATCTGAAAATGTTGAGAAACTGCACAAGAGGCTGTAGTTTTATTTTATCTTATTAATTATAAGATAAAAATTATTCTGTTATAGCAGCCAGCTTATATTAAACTAACACAAAATCTAATAAGAAAACATCAGCCAAAAGCAAATAGCTCCACAAAATCAAATTACTCTATACAATAAAATGGCTACATGAAGTAAATTAGAGAGTAAAGCAGAAAACTGCAAACACCAGATCATATTAAAGTGTCAGAACAGAGAGTGTAAAGTGTAATGAGCACTGCAGGTTTGGAATAAAACCATTAAGGTGCTCGGACATACATGTGGTGTTGCCTGATGTGGGGAAAATGTCCTGCACCTGTGTATATAAGCTGATTATAGACGTGGATGACTATGCATAAAGTGTAGAAATTTCTTTAAACAACTTTTGGCAACTTTTCAAGCTAAAAGTCGGCGTCAGATCTTTCGGCATCATGTCAGGCCCTTTGGCAGCTACGCTCACACCTTCAGCGCATTGTTGTTTAATTGACATCAAGCTGTCATTCGTGTAAGCCACACATGAATTTATAGGAAAAAGCTGGCATGCTTCCTTTGTTGAGTCATTGACAGGAGCTTTGCCTGTCAACAGTGTGTTCCTCTGTAAGATGATGTCAAAGGAATTATTCAGAAAGTAACAAAGAACATTTCAGCTTGTTTTTTCTTCATAGAGACTAAAGTGTAAACTGTAAAATGAGAGACTAACAAAACACCAGAATCTCACTCAAGGAAACTGAAGCACAAACTTCTTTGGTGGTCTTTAAGAGTCAACAAGCTGTATTGTCGGATAATTTAATTAAAAACGCTTCAAGAGGCACCAACAGTACACAGTGGAGCAGTCCACTTTAGTGACTAATTTTACACCTTAGCAGCATCCAAGTGGAGTGAGTTCTGAAAATAGCTTCCCACTATGCAGCTGTTATCAGCAGGGTTCAACGCTTTTTTGAACCAGACCATAAATGTGCTTTTAATGGTTCAAAGTTGGGAATTTTAATACTGGGATCTGGGGATACCCTAAGGAGTTACCCTAAGGATCATTAGAGGAAGTGGTGTTTTTGGTACTTTATCATTTTTCAGCTCCGGAGTATGCATACTGGACAGAAGCAAAATCTGATTTTGTAATAAGGATAAACATTGTATTGGTTTAACCTCGCATACGTTCTTGCTACGATTTAACGATGCAGAACATGGACACCAAATCTCAGTGCTTTCAGTCTACAAGGACAAGGTGCAGCTTGTTTGCTGAATGTGCAAATCATTTAGCAACAACCACCACACACACACACACACACACACACACACACACACACACACACACACACACACACACACACACACACACACACACACACACACACACGGAGCCCTTCATCCATCTTCTATATCAAATGTCACCTTACACCCATACTGGAGGGGGAGGGTGGAGGCATTAATCGCCCCACTCCCCACCCTATGATATCTTTGCTGCTGCAGTCTACCAGCAATATAGACTCCATCACATCTTGCTCAAGCACACACACATGCACGGGCCTGCTTGTGAATGAAACTGCGTGGTAATCAGCAGGATTGGGTGAATCGATAGACTGCACTCCCTGAAGATGGGGAGATGGCGAGATGGGAGTAGTGTGATGGAGGCCACCGGGATGCTCAAAATGATGAGAGGTCGCTGAAAATGAAGATAGCGTCGTGAGACAAAAGAGAGGGCGTGTCCGGGCATGGCGAGGAGAATAGAGGGAAAGGAGGCAAATTGATTTGTCTGGGGGAAGGGATGAACCAGAGGAGAGAGAGGAGGTGAAATTAAAGGGGGGAAGGGAGAGGAAGAGGAGAAAATGAAGGAACACATTTGCTTGGTGGCTATGGCGTTTTAAATATCATATTCCAACTCTTTAGTTATAATCCTTCAATAAAATATTAGTTTCAGTTTGTACTATTTTGGTCCGAACCTTGATGTGTGATCAGCTTCAGAAAGAGAGATGAAAGAATATCAGCTGAGGGCGATTTTTATTTGTTTTCTGGTGTACTGATTAATGTTGCAGACAGTCCACAATCAAATTTATTCTTCTAAACAATAAACTCGACATTTTGTTTTTTTACATGGTAGTTTAGCTTTTAATAGTAATTTCTTCACATAGCATATGAGCTAGAAACATCTCCTTTCTTCATTTACAACCAGTTAATGCCCCCCAGGGATGTAGCACATTTCTCAAAAACCTGCTTTTCTCTTTGCCTTTGCTGTTTTGTATTAGAAATATGATGGAAAAATGCCTCAAGTGTTTCAAAAAAATGCATTTTGGAAAGCTAATAAAATCTAAGAATGGAAGTCCACAAAGAGAACGACAAAAAGGAGGCGCGATGAAAGCTTTTTGATGTCTGAGAGATGCAAACGGGTAAAACAGGCTGGGTTTAAAAGGTCCTAACAGCAATAACCGCAAATGGTGATACAGTCTGAGGTGGAATCACAGATCTTCTTGACTTGAACCTCATTTGTCTGCAGATTCTTCTTAGGCAACACTCTGCCAGTGATATTGCCTAATCTAGAAATTTACCAGTGATTCACAGAATATGTTAATCGTGATATTGCTTCTGTGGAAATATACTAACACGGCAACATTTACCAGACAACAATTATTCTCAAACCCATGGAAATGTGAGTTGGCTCCTGAAACGAGAAGCAAATATGTTCCTGCACTACTGAGTTGGTGGAAATAGGGTCGGCTGTTGAGTCATCTAAAAAAACAGACATGATTTTTGTAGAAATCTTTGGGTTTTTGTTTTTTTCTTTTTCTACATCACTTAACATCCATGGTGCTACAAGTCTCTGCAGTTTCTTATGACATGTAGTTTTGAATATTGAGTAATTCTCATTTTTCTAAAAGGTCTCATCTGACAGGGCTGGGCATGAACTTTTTCTGGCACTTTTTACTTTTTGCTTGTCCAGGCAGAGACGCCGCTAATCTGGGGTAGAAATGAAAGCAATTCATTTCAACTGAATTTAAAGAAATCAGGTGGGAGAAAAGAATTGCTGTCTCAGACGAGTGAACAGATCTTAATGCTGAACTTTGACATCTGTATGGAGTACTATGCAATTTATTTGAGCTTTTTCATTTTTAATTGATTGCAATGACGGGGCACTTTTTCGTCCTTTGAAAATAATGCTAATTATTCATGCTTTGCATGAAATATCACCCTGTAACACAGTGAGTAATGAACATTTAGTTGCTATTTACAGTTTTCCAAATGAAGCGGTCTATAGCTGGAACATTTCCTGATGGCTTTCACAGAGAAAAGTGGTGATTTGCTAAATATAGTGAAAAGTGTAGCAAGTCATTTGCAGGAAGGACTGAATCTCATTCGCCTTTGAGTTACAAGGTAAAAACTGATACAACTGTCAGGAACAAGGTTCTGCATCATTAATTGATTGTGAAAGTACTTTGTAGCTAACAAACAACATTTAATGCTGAGATTTTACAATAGTAATGTTCACCCTTCATTCCAGATGTTTGTTTTCATTGTAGTCAGGTCAGGTACCTGAAGCTTCCTCTATTTTCTTGTTTCTTTGTTCCGCATGTCATCCTTACTGCAGATGGGTATTTATGTGTCCATTCAGTGCTCGGGAAAGCAAATGGAGAGATTAAAACTTGAAGTAAAGCGGTCAAATAAAACCGACAGTCAAGTCTGGGAGATAAAACAATAAAGATAAATGATCAGAATACATTTGACTCCAATTGAAATATGAAACATGATCAATGTAAAGTCAGTAGAACAAAAGGCCAATGATAATAAGAATAGCGCTGCACTCATATTGCTGGAGTAGAGTTGGGTCTGGCTGACACACAGAGCGTAACATTTGTCAGACCTATATTACCTGTCTCTCCCTCATCACTGTGAGAAAATGACAAAGGGTTGGTTGGTTGGCTGTCGCAGTTACCCTGCTGTTTCACTCACCAATCTATTCTTTAAAGGGTGATTAAATTCAGACTGTTGTGGTAGTTTTAGATATGAGCATGTTGTGAGTATCAACAGACGCTCAGGTATGAAGGCCAGATCGGTTTCCCACCACCATCATTAGGAACACGAGTCTAACGTCACTGACCCTGCAGCCACACGAGTGTGCTGAATAAAAACATCGAGGGGTGCTGGGTGCTCTTTCTTTTCAACTTCTGGTGTCTGGTACAGGCTTGCAGTTACATAGTCAGTGTCACAAGGTATCTATAGGCATGCAAATCATTTGGAGCTTGTGACTCTCTTTCACTCTTTCAACATCGGTGCAAGTATTTTAAATACGTTCGGTCTGCTACTAGTTAAATTTCCACTTAAATAATAATTTAGCCAATTAAAGGTGAAAAAAATACTTAAAAAATCAATAGGTATAAAATTTAATAGGTATATTCCATCTACTATGATTTATTTTCAAGGGAGAGCTGCACAACTGAACTGTTTTGCTTGAAAAATTTAGGGTTTTTTTTTTTTTTTGTTTTTTTTTAACCATTCAGCTCTAATGTTGTTTTTATTTAACGAACTGTGAGTGGGAGTCCTCTTTCAAGCAAAATTTGTTTTCTCTTACAGTTAGAGAGTATCACATCTAAGATTTCACATTGGATACAGTTCTTAAGATTCCACTGTGTTGTTCATTAAGAATGAATGGTGTCAGTCACAGTAGTTTATGTATTTATCTCTCTCTTTCTTCAGCATACCTCCCTGTCGGCCAGCCGCTCAGAGAAGGGCACGGGCTGGTCAAGCCGCTCACTTGGTGCCAGATGTCGTAACTCCATCGCCTTGTGTTCAGATGAACAGCCACACATTGGAAACTACCGACTGCTCAAAACCATCGGCAAAGGCAACTTCGCCAAGGTTAAACTGGCGCGACACATATTGACCGGCAGAGAGGTGAGTTCAAAGAAACAAGAAGGAGAGAAAAACAATGCACAGAAAGCAAAAAGCAGAAAAAATCCTGATAATTATTACGCTGAAGGGCAGCCGTGCACAGTGGCTCATATGAGGCTAAAAGAAAAGAGTTTAGGGGTTGGAGCAGAAGTAAATACTGCAGATCCTTGCAGCGCAGTCAAGGCCTTTAAACCTTTTGAAGAAAGACAGTGTGTGTGTGTGTGGGTGTACGTCCATGTGTTTAAATACACTGTAGTCTTTCTTCTCATAAAACCCTTGACCTACATTAGCTCAGTTGATAACTCTGGGCTCAAGAAACTTTGTGTGTCTGCCACTGGCTTAATCATGTGATAGCTGCTGTTTCCACCCACATAAAGCAGAAGACAAATATGGTGGTTTAAAGTTGTACTGGTATGTCCGGGTCAACACATGCTGTTAAACCTCTTGCTTTATTAAGTAAGTTTTAGCTTTTATGTCTTTTCTGTGTTGTAAAACATGGCGTGGTTTGAACTCTTTGGCCTCATTACAGTTTGTTTTGATTCACTTGTATTTTCTCATTTAAGACTATTGGATTGTGTTGTGCTTGCTAGTAGTATTACCCAATGCTAAAGATTCTTCAGATTATTCTAGTTCAGGGTTTATTTAGTCCAGAAGCTGGAGTAAACTCATCATCTAAGCATATTTTTCAGTAGCCATCAAGTGTCAGACTGTCTTGACTGTCAATATGGACACTGAAGTGGCTGATAATAAATACAACTCAAAAAAACAGCAAATTAATTGATTAAAAAATGAAAGCAGTGGAAATTAGACGGGAAAAGCAAAGGGCCACGGATCGGACTCGAACTGCTACATTTCAGCCGTGTGGCATGCGATCACCTACTCAACCAGTGAGCTATGCTGGCGTTAAATAAGCCAGTTTTTGTTGGGCAAGTGTGATAAATTCTCTGTATTTATTTTGTTTTTGTTTTTTTCTCCCAGGTTGCAATAAAGATCATCGATAAAACACAACTGAACCCAACCAGCCTTCAGAAGGTGAGTGACACATTACTGGATCAGCCGGTGTATATCAGTTTAATGAGCTGGCCACTTAACGTTCAACTGAACTCTAGATTTAATTGTTGTAGTAAGAGTGCAGGATTTTTTTTCTTTTTAACCTGTGGCATCCTGTGTGTGCTTATTTGTGATGCCTTAGATTAAAACTCTCAGTTGAGCTTTGTGTGCTGTAGTCATCTGACCTTTTACCTTTTGGTTGTTATGCGGTTAAAATGTGAAAAACACAAAAGCAACAGTTCGGGGAGAATTTAAGCACTGAGGCATCTGCGTTGGCTTTGTCAGTGGTTGCAGGGAAGATTCATCTCTCCATCTTCAGCTCTTGCAGTGCTGCTTGATAAAAGGCTTGCCTGTCCAGTTTTATGGGTTATTTATATCTTTTGTGAACTCGGTATAGTATATTCATTCAAAGAAGCCAGCGAAGCAGTGACTTTTGCTTTGTGTCATTGTAATGCATCCGTCACATGTGCACTCAGTCCTCCAGAACAAAGCCGGACAAAGACTTGGAGTAACGTACGTCACCGTATGCTTCTGTGGTGACATTTAGGGTTATGTATTAACTACATGCGTTGCATTTGTGTCCTTAATGAGATTAAACCCTTTCCTGTCTCAGCTCAGACTGCTTGCATCTATTTGTGTTTTTGTGTGTGGTGCATGTGTTAATTGAGCACAATCTAATGAAACAGAATCGACCACTGCCTCAGGGCTGTCTTCTGTTTTCAAGCAGTGAAAGTTGCAGTATTTTCTCATTCAGCTATGATGGTGTTTAATAATACAGCACTGAATTATTAATGTCTTCACTGAGTGCATGATTTTATTATATTTTGCTCCATGTGATTTTATTGTGGTGTTGACCTCTTAGATAGTTGAGCAGTAAAGTTAATCATTATTCACTGGACTATAGTATCATACCTCCATTGTCATAATATCTAAAGCTTGACTGGGTAGCTGCTGTGACGTCACCCAGTGGTTAATAAAGTGTGAACTTTCACCGTTGACTAACCAATCAGCATACAGAAATATTCCTCCTTTCTGACTCCTGTAATGACCTTAATTTACAAAATTAGCTTCATGTTTTATTCAGTAAAACCAGAAAGTCGTGACTGAGCCCATAAATCATCAGGAGACTGTTTACCAAGGTCAGAGAGCAAAGGAGCCCAGGGCTGTTTTTCCATAGATTTCTATATGACTGCAAGTGTTTGTGCTACCACATCAATCGCCCCCTGTTGGTCACTTTAAAAAAATCAAAATGCAGATTTAAAACACTTAAGCATTGGCTATTTTTCCAGACCCAGAGGCTGCGTCCATATTTTTTACTGCCTATGCTAATGTCAAAGCTAGACTGTGGTTTAGACATTGGTTCGGTTATCGGTTGCATGTAGTACTAATATGCGGTTTTCACATGTGAACTCCAGACAGTGGCAGCTGAATCAGCTTTGCTTTCCCACATTTAGCCAGCAGATAGTTAACATCAGATCTTTTCTCACTAATGGAAACAGTTTGATTTAGGTGTTGGTTATTTTAGGACCACTGGCTGTGAATTCACCAGACAATCAATCAGACATCACATGGACTTAGTAGTATGAAGCTGGCAGGCTAAAGACAGTTGACTGTCTGGTCTCACATGCAGCTTCACCATTTAATGTCTAAAAATTGCTTAATTAAACGTTTGTAATTTAAAAAATACAATGAGTACTATAAAAAAAAACTATGGGTTGTAAAACGTGCTGCTAGTTTTTGTTTGCTCTGTTCTGGAAATGTTAGTTGGTTAAAGAAATGTGCTACTTATTTCTTCACCTTCAGACATCTGAAGTAGGAAATCGTTTTAATAGACTAAAGAAGCAGAGCTGTACCACAAGCTTTTATTCCCCAGATTGGCAGCAGGTTTTTCTGGCTGTTCATTTTGTCATTTGCAGGTTTAACCTTGTGTATTTGTGTGATGGACTCACAGCTGTAAGAACCGTTCCCAGAGTTTAACAAGGGATTTCTTTGTATAGCCTCAACCCTGCTGACCAACCTTTGTCCTTGTTCAATTATGACTTTACTTTATCGTGCACAACAAAAAGCACACTCTCTCACCTCATCTGGATCAATACTGCACCACATACACACATACAAACTGGCCTATTGATGAATTCTCAGCTGGTTAGGTAACTAGTCCAGGCTAGGTTTGGCTCAACTGATAACACAAAGTTGTGTTATTGGTGACGTATGGTTGTCCGTGACTATTGGTCCACTTGGCCTAGATTCTGGCCAGGATGACTGATTGATGACGCTGCTTCTCCACTTGTCAACAAAATGAAAACATAAGTTAGTTGGTATCCCAATCCAAGTCCTCCTATCAGTAATTAAAGGCAATTACTCTGTAAAATTCACCAATTTATTAACAAAAATTGGTGTCTTTTCTTTTTTGTTTTTCAAAAATGTACATTAGTATTTGGTGAAAGATAAATAACTTTATTAGACTGCTGGTGGCTTTCCTTTTGCCTCTGACAAAAACCTTTTTTTCAGGGGCTGCAAATAATTCCTCAATGCAGCGAAAAAGACTGTGTGTGAATCTGGGGGATGAATTTGTGGATTGTGTGTGTCTGCTGGGAACACAGACAGTGGTTTTGCTGAACAGCAGTCATGAGAATGGCCGGGCTTTCATAGAACAGAAATTGCCTTCGGTTCCGGTGGTGATACGCCGACTTAATCACACCATTTATCTGCTCTTCAAGTGTTGAATCTCAGATCCTGGTTTTATAAGGCGTGGTTCAGAGCTGTGTGTGTGTGTGTGTGTGTGTGTGTGTGTGTGTGTGTGTGTGTGTGTGTGTGTGTGTATTCTGCAGCCTGGTTGTGGTGTAGTGCTGCATAGCGCAGCTGTATCGGGGCAGGGGCTGCCCGTTACGTCCTGTCCTGTCAGCATTATTGTAGCCGGTGTAGGACAATATGCATGCTGCCAGGTGACACTGTCACGATATCTCTCAATCTCTTTCTCTGTCTGTCTGCCACGTTCCCCCTCACTCACTGACTGCCCGTCTCTTTCTCCAGTTATCAATTTCTGTGTGTGCTGAAAAAGTGTTGAATTTCATTATAAATCAATTTCAATGTTATGTTTATATAATATAAAGCTCCAGCTTATGATAAATTAGTAATAAGTCGAACTTTGTTTGGGTTGGACAGTTGTGTTGTTAGCAAATATAAAATTTTACTGTTAACATTTACAGGTCTTAATAACCATAGGGGAATAACCTTTGGTACTTTTCAACATTCTTGACCCCTCATAACTTCCTAAATAGGGCTGCCACGATTAGTCGACTAGTCACGATTATGTCGACTATTAAAATCGTCGACGACTAATTTAATAGTCGACGCATCGTTTGAAGCTTTGTAAGATCACAAAGGACGCAGGAATGAGTAGTAGGATTTAAGAGTGTAATAACGGCCTGAAACAGAAGATGGCAGCACTGCATGTACAAGGATGCCAGCTGCCGTTAAACCCCGAAGAAGAAGAAGCTGTGTCCCAGAATTCATAGCGCAGCCCAGCGCAGTTGTCGACAATGGCGGCAGCTAGTTAGTTTTAACTTTACTCTTATTATTCTTTCTGGGTCACAAAATAAACGTTTAACATATTTTCAGGCGAGAATGTAGCTGTGTAAACCTCAAATATCTGCTCAGTTTATCAGGACACCACATATTTTCAAAAGCGCTCCGACGTTTTCGGAGACGTCTGTTACCCACTAGCTCGTTAGCTAGGCGGGGGCAAGGCTAACTAGAGCCGTGAGAACACCGGACTCCCGGCAAATCGTTTTCAAACCCACCGCCGTCTTTCGCTAGTCAGGTTAAACATATATATAAGTCACTTAGATAACTTAAAAATGTTAGTTTGGCTTTCTTTAGTATTTTATTTGTTCCTGAGTAAATCGGTTTGGCTGAGATTAAAGTTATAGTTTTTGCACAGCTAAAACTGTCAAGCAGACAGCTGATTATCAGAAGTGTGAGACGCTGGAGAATATACTCCGGTGTCCTGTTATATTTTAGAAAGCAAGGAGTTTATTAAACTTCACCGAAACAATCTGCAAATTTCATTAAAAATTAATAAACTACCATCTTGTCTTTATTTTTAGTTAGCACAAACACTTCAAGCTGTAAGCTAATGATAGTTATATAAGACCAGATGCTGCTGGTGCAATAAGCTGTACGCTGTACGTCCAATGGATGATGATCTGATTAGTCGACTAATCGCAAAAATAATCGGTGACTAGTCGACTATCAAAATAATCGTTTGTGGCAGCCCTATTCCTAAAGACATCAAATATCCACAGGTATTAAAATGTTGGTTTAAAAAAGGCCTTTTATGTGCTGTAACTTGTTTTGATCAGCCAGTTATCACATCTGGTGGTAGGCTCTTTAGGCGTTTTTACCAATGAAGACAGATCAAACATTCAGGGTGCCGGGGTTTCTGTTACTCTACGTCACTGAATTGGTGCATTAAATCGAAACTATAGTAGGGGAGACCGGGGATAGTTGTAACGTGGGTCAGTTGTAACACTTCCAATTTCTCCAATCAGGGCTAAGTTTCAAATGATGTGACTCATCCTGTGCATGCCTAACTCAGTTCTGCTATCACATGTGAAAAATCAGCACATTTTGTCAAACACAGACAATTTAACATGAAAAAAAGTAATTTGTATACCAAAAAGTAATTTTTTCTACTTTATTTCAATTTCTAATAGCATTATCTGCTTTGCAGTTAAACTCATCAAACTTAAATTATGTTATTTGTATGTCTATGGGGATATATTCTGTGTAGGTCTTTAGTGCTAGTGTTTTAGCCGTTGGCTGTAATGTTAGCTAGTTCATGGCTATAGGAGTCTGGGTCAGTTGTAACAGCAACAGTCTGGGTTAGTTGTAACAATAATGCAGATGTTACAACTTACCACAATATTACTTTAACTTATATTAAACAAGTTGGGGCAATGACATCAGCAGAGAGAGGTTCACTGGTCGCTCTTGTATATGCGGTTAATGCCATTGGCAACACAATTCCTCCACTGTTTGTGTTCCCACACATACATTATGCTGACCACTGTGTCAGAGATGGACCAGTAGGAAGTACTGGTAGTGGAAATAAATCAGGATGGGTGCAAGAAACAGATTTCCTCATCTTTCTGAAGCACTTTGCAAACCACACCAAGGTAAGCCATGATAAAAAGTAATGGAATTGCGATGCTGGTGAACAACTACATTTTTTCAGCTTCATTGTTATGTTCAAAATTGGTGCAAGAGTTGTAGGTTATAATGCCCAATGAGCCAATGAGGCCAAACTCAAGGAAGACCAACCAAAATTAATGAAATATTCAGTTGCAGAAAATTCCATAATTTGTCTTTTTGGGGGGTTGGAATATGTTCAAAAGCTGGATTTCTGCATTCTGTCACACACACACACATAGCTACATAAATGGCTCTAAGTGCATTCATGTGTTGAATAAACAAAGATTACATGTTAATGTTTTGTTAGTACCCTTATTTCATTGTGTTACATTTCACCCCAGGATATGTTACAACTAACCCAGACTATGGGGTTAATTGTAACATTTCACTCTTTGTGTTTGAGGCCATACCATGCAATGGGTAATTGTGCTGCAGAGAAAATAGCTGCACTATTTAATAGCAGAGACATGTAAATACTTTGCATTACATTTTGAATCCACTACCTTAAAAGAGCTTCAATTTACAGACAGAAATGTCAAAAATGTTACAACTATCCCCGGTCTCCCCTATGTTCATGATATTGATGTTCAGAGTTGGTTATGATTTTGGCCTTAGAATCTAACTTGAAGTGGTTTTACTGATTCTGAAGAGGTCAAGTTGGGAGGGCCTGATTGATTTTCCATGGAGTGACACATAAAATGGGAACACTGTAAATAATGTTTTTCATTATTTTTGTGGATAAAAATACATTTTACTAGCTAAATAATGTGGTTCATCAGTTGACATGGTTTAAGTTTGGCGAATGTCCTTGTGAAACTAGAAAATGTCAGAACCTTCACCAATATGTCATCCTTTAAAGGAAAATAAGAAGTAAAGCCGTAGCTCAGAGTGAAGAATATTTGTCAATATTAATCAGTCTTTTGTCTTCCATGGAAGATTGATTGAGTCGCTTTAGTGTACCTAGTGGAAAAGCACACAATTTGCATTTTAATTTTGACAGAATTAATATTCAAAAGTTGTCGTCTTCACAGTCGAGTTGAAATAGAAACACGCACGGGCTTCTTCCAACGCTTTAATTCTCTCCACGAAAGCTCTTCGCTTCATCTCGGTCTTCCTAGCAGCTCACGCTGCGGTGCCTCAATCTATGTTTTGTCAACTGTAGCTTTATGCCTCACTTACCTCTCTCTTCTCCCCGCTGCTCCACTTTCTCTTTTTTCTCCTCTTCGTCATCTCTTTATTTTGTTCTCTTTACTGTAACACTGCGTCCCACTTTTCCTGCCTTTCTCCCCGGGCGGTGTGTTGCAGTAGTAGCTCTACTGTAATCACAGCTGTACTCTTTGCCATCTGTAGTCTACAGTACACTTGTTTAAAGCTACAGGGACACAGGCACTGTCATGTTATGAGACTTTAAAAAGCGTATCCTGCTTCTAGAGAACTGCCAAATTTCCACCTTCACTTGCAGCTGACACACAACAGATCAACCACATGACTGATGCAGGCGTGATAAATAAAAGGATTAAAGCAACAGCTTCAGATTTCATCAAAATCAGATGCATATCTGTCCAACTACCTGAAGTGGCATTGATATATTAATGTGCAGTTAGACAAAAAACATTTAAGCACTGCGTCCTAGACCGTTATATCTCAGGGCGTCTTCTTACTGTTGTAGATGTTATTTATTTTCAGTTACTCTCTGTGGAGCATTTTGTAACTTTAAGAAAAGTGCTGTATAAATAAAGTGTGTGGTTATTGTTAATATTATAAATCCAGGTTTTCTGTTGTTGTACCCGCAGGCTGTGGCCTTCAGCAGATTGCAGATCTCTGCCAGTGTTGCTTCTCTGCAGAGCTTTTCCAAATTACAAAGCTGCACCCTCTGTAAACAGTTTATGTTAGTTCAAAGTTTTAGGTGTTTATGGTCTTAGAAGAGATCGTATAATGAGGTGGAAATCATGATGCCAGACTGAGTGTAGCAGAACATTTACTGACATTTAAAACTGCACATTGGCAGGAAAAGAAGAAGGTCTTCCAATGATTTTTAGATGAATCTCCTTGTGAGTTTTTGGCTGTGGACTCCAAACAGTCTTGTGTTTGTGTTCATATCTTTGAGTTCTAATAGCAACATACAGGAACAAATGTCATTGTCCTTGTTTCCCCTGTGGTGTGTGTCGTTGGATAATCACCCAGACTATGCAGGGCCCCACAAAAAAGATTGGTGTTACTTTAAGAACAGGAGAATTTTGTGGGCAGCCGCTCAACTTTGTGAGTGTGCAAAAAGTAAAATAACTGTTTGAGCCACTATCTAATGCTGTGAAGTATGTTTTGTCCCTTGCCCAGGCCCCTTCAGCCAGGAGCTAAATTCCAGACAGGCAAACAAAAGAGGCCGTCATGTAGGGATGGGGAGGTGGGGGTGGCTTTGGGGCACTGGAGCAGGAGCAGGGACCCTAAGAGAGACAAGATACAGAGCGCAACTGAAGACAACAGACGGTGTTTGTATAAGACTACATGGGTTATAACAAGCAGATAAAGCCACTGTCCAAAACACTCTCGGCTCTGCCTTTGTATGCATGTGTAATGCCATTATCTGGATTGCTACGCTGCATATTGTTCCTGTGTGGGTGTCTGCGCATAATCATATTGTTGCTGCTGTATGCATTGTTGTTATTGTGCCGGTCTGTGATGGGAATAATTAGACAATAAAGGCACAAGAGGGCGGGCAGACCAAAAGCAGAAGGTTTTCTCACAAGTGCTCTCCCTCCGCTTACTGTGTCTGGTTTAGACAACCTCTATAAAACTATATGTCTCTGTTTTTATTAGAGCTGAGCCAGGATTCCTGTGATCTGGGTCAAACACCAAGCAGTAAAAGGCCAGAATTTAACTCCAGCGTCTCTTCATTAATGATTCATCTTCTCTTATCAACAGCCCTGAGAGCTCCTATTACTGCTGTGCATTCAGTGAATGGGGGGACTGGGAGGTGCTCATTTAGCAGGAGTTTAGTGGGAGCTTTTCCTTCAGGATCAATGATACGCAAGGTCAAACATGTATGCAAATGTTCCCTGGCAATGAGCAAAAGAAGCAAAACCCTTTAGCAGTGCAGCTTATTAGACTGTGTTTGCTTTAAACCGTGCTACACAAGCAGCCACGCATGCTGAAGTGCTTCATTAGCTTCAGGCTTTTTCTCAGATGTTTGCCTGGACAAACTTGATTTAAAATATCTCTAGCAAATCACTTTATCAGGTCCAAAGTTGAGATTGTTTATAGACATGTTTAGTTATCCAGATCTGAAATGATGCTGCTGCTATTATTATTATTATTATTATTATTATTATTATTATTTCTTCATCTGAAAGAGAAAACACTTGGAGTCCACACACATCAGCTGTTACCTCAGCCTTTAAAGCAAAAAACCCAACTTCATCTCGTACAATGACCAAACATTTTGTAAACGAGGGGCAGCTAATCAGAAATTAAAGTGGTTACAAGAGCTTGGCCTTAAAGGGGAAGAAACTAAAACACCTTGTTCTGAACTGAGGAGCTGCACCAAGATCCAGTACAAGATGAACAATGATTATTTTGAACTGTGAATCATGCAAAGCTTCTTCAGTGCAATCAGAAAATACAAATATGAAGCTGGACATGAGAGAAAGAAGTTCCCCTTAAGCTACAAGGCTAAAGTGTCTTTTTAATACATCAGCAGCAACAGTATCTCAACAAACTGTTGCTAACACATCAGGAACACCAAATGATCTGTAGTGTTTTGTGCACATGGACCGCCTTTGATCGAACTGTGCCGTGCTGAAGGGCAAAATGGCATTAATTGTGTGTTTTTGTTTGAAGAGGGCTGGTGCCTAAAAGCCTGTGGGCGTGACACAAATGCAGTTTTTGAATGTGTTTATTTCACGCGGACAGCTCACGGTAATGGATTTCAGTATAAAATAATACGATGTAAACATGCCAATTTGAGCTGAACTGTGGGTTACGTAAAGCTTTACAGTTAATATACAGGGACACGACAGAACGCACATAAACACACAGACGATGCATCGTGCTAAGTTTTAGAGCGAATAGTTCCCAACAACAGACTGACGTCCATGTTTCATGGGCTCAGGAGCGGGGCTCTCTCATTCAGAGTGTTCACACACTCACAGATAGAGGGTTATTCACAGCAAGTACTCTGACGTGGGAGTGGAGAGTTTATTCGTCACCATCATTCTGCTGCTCTTTGTCTTTCACTCTCTTCCCTTTTTTCCCCTCAGATTCTCTGGTCTTGTGATTGGCTTCAGCTGACGAGAGGAAGTGTGTTTCATGGTCTGAGTTCTTTAGTGTGTTAAACTGTACACCCTGCGGTGGATATTTGAAGGGGCCAGTTATCAATACCTCATTTCTCTATTTCAGCTTGTTTGCTTTCTTTCTGCTCCTTCGCTAACTCTGTGTGTGTTTGTGAGAGCATACTTGTCCGGATGGTTAGGGGGAGAAAACAGACACCCAGCATGGATGAACTGGTCAAAGGCTAATAGACTTGGCAGACCAGACACATTAATCAAAAGTGTGCAGTACTCCTCACATTATGAGAAAGAGTAAAAATCTGTAGCAGTGGGTCATTAAGTTGCTTAGTGTAAATCCTCAGAAAAGCAACACTGAATTCTGTGTCCTGGCAAGGAGAGAGAAATAAAGGGTGACAAAAAATGCAGAAATGCATTTAAGAAGAAAATAAAGCTGCTTAGAAAAAAACACAAGGAGAAGGCAGGGAACGTGAAGGCTGCATTCAGAATGCAGATTAATTTCCTGTGTAAATATTTGCATTTGGCGAACAATTCGCTTTCTAAACCTGAAAATTTTAGACCCAAAATCAATATTTTGCTATAAAAGGACCATATGGCAGTAGCTGTGGGTCTGTGTCTTCGCATGTGTTTGGCATTTCATGACTTCCCACAATCCCCTGGGCAGCAGGAGATCCAGGGATTATTACCTGGGTTTGCATGGCAACTGTGACGCGGAGCCATCACCGTGAGAGAGACCCAGGAAGTGATTAAATGGAGTATGAATTTAAGAAGGCACACAAATATTGAAATTAATTATGCATTTAATCACAATCCAAAAAAACCATTATAACATTACGCTAATTCTTAGTAATCTTCAAAATGGACCTAAAGTGCAATAAGAATCTTCATTATTGCCTCTACAGCAGCACAGCTGAGGATTAAATGGATCAATACTGGTGACTCAGCAATTTCCTGGCCAGCTGCTAAAGTCTCCTTTCACACATACCCCCATTTTGGAAACAATTCCCAGATGTCATTCACATCTTTAAATATGCAACATCTCAGCAAGCAGCGCTCACAGATTGATTTCTCACTTGGAAGACCGAGCAGGCAAGAAAAAGGAGAGAAAATGTGGGAGAGCGAGGGTTAGTTGAGTATGGAGGAGAAGGAGAGAGGTGAATGAGTGTGCCGGTGAGGGAGGATAGGCTTAACTGATAATACTTCTTAAAGCTCAGATGAACAGCTGATGCACGGTGCACCTAATTCAATTACACACACTCCCACTGGACTCACTGTGTCTGTGTTTATGACAATGCAGCTTCCCATTTTAGGAGCACAGGATAGATAAAATATCTAACAGAAGAAGAGAAACTCGTGTTAATAACACATTAGAGAACATCCTCTGTGGTTCTTATGTGTGAATGCGTCTCCTACACAGCGTGGCTCTTTGCCACACACGTTCACATCTGAGAGCTGTTTCTTCGAATCATTAATACAAATCTGTTAACAGTTGCACTTCATTATCAATTGATTAGTCTGTCATGTTTCTTTTCCAATCAGTTAGTGTCACAGCCTTGGTTTTATCTTAAGGTGACTTATTCTGTGTGACCGAGGATCCAAAACTCAAAAAAAGTGAAATTTCAGATGTGTTTATGATTTAGTGTTGTTAGGTGTTTTATTGCTTTTTATTCATATTAATGCTTTCTGTTTTATGTCTCCTTTTCCTGTTGTTTTCAACTCTGTTTACTGTCATTGCATGTTTGACATTCATATCCAGTTCTTCCTGTGTGTCAAAGCGTAAACTCTTAAATTAGTTTAACACTTCTTGCATCTTGGCTGTTAGCTCTTTGTCACACTTTTGACCAGTCGACAACAAACAGGAAGCTTCTGTGTTGGCTGCTCTAATGCGAATCAGTCTGTGAGTGGACGTCTTCTTATGTAGGCAAACCAAAGTGTTTATTTTCTTCTGGGTCCACTGGCTACGAGGAATCTCTCCGACACAGGTACAGGCACGTAAAGCACTGCTGCCTCAGGTGACTGTAATGTCGTCGGGGAACGTTTTTTATCGCAATGTGAAAAAGCAAATTCCTGGGATGCATGTCTGTGTAACCTCTCAGTCTACCAGGTCAAGTAGTCTTGAGAGCTTAACACCTCGGCTCATGTGAAGACTCGGATGATCGATAATGGGTCGATGACCCTCAGGACCACCTCTAAAGGGGACAACCCCGACCACGGGCTAAATACTTGAGACTCTCGATGATTTGTTTTTAGCAGTAAACCAGCCTGCTGTAAAATTGAATTTCTGTGAATCTGCAGCGTATGTAGATAAATGTACACAGACTAATCCCAGGATTACTGCATAAGTAATGGTTTTAAATTGAGAAATGTGTTGTTGTTTTTTTAATTCTTGTAAGTAAGCAAATGTCTGTTAAAGATTTATGTGTAGAAACCCATTGTTTAGTGTGTAATATGACGGAACGGTGGAGAAAGCAGTACAAAATGTCAAATTATACGTGTATTCATACTTGCAGAAAATAGCCGGTATGCCATCTGAAATATCCTTCGTTTAATTATGTATTGTTAGATGAAAAGATGCTGAGATTCAAAATGGAATTATAAGCCTGAAGCTGACGTGAAAACATGAGTGGCGTTGGGTTTTCTGTTCGATGAAAAGTCAGAGAGTGAGAGGGCGAGATAAGGGAGGAGCGCGTTTCCCAGGGCAGCTGAGGTTCTGCGACCAGAATGAAGGCATCGGAGCATTCCTGTTTTTGTATTCTGGTTCTTTTCACTGGCTTTGCTCTCTGTCTTTTGTTCTTTTTCCATGCTTTCACTTTTTTCACTCATGTGTAATATTTTCTCAAAGAATTGTTAATGAGGCAGGTTTGCGGCAGCGCTCTGAATAGGGAAAATGACACAAACAGTAATATATATGTTTCTATACCTCTGTTTAGTTTAGCATGTTTTCTTAGCTTCGCTGAAACACTCCTGTCAGTGAAGCCCCATTCCCCCTTCATAGTTAGAATCTCTCATTTTGTCACGAATAACAAAATGAAACTTAACTGATGACTGATGAATGGAGTTAATTGCATTTGTTCAGTGTGCAGGTGGTTTGTTTGAAGTTTTCTCTGATGTTGACTCATTTCTGTGGTGAAATGAGTGTTTTTAAAAAAAAATTTATGACTCGCCATTGGGATGTCTCACTGTGAGTCCTGGCACATTCTCTCTGTAATCTTTTAAATGGTGTTCCCAGTCAAATGCATTACTTTAATGAGATGGAAGGAAAACGAGAGAGAGAGAGAGGGTGATTGCATAAGAGTGGCAGGATGAGGCAGCAGTCTGGAGCTCAGTGATGGATTGGGAGGGGGGTAGGGAGGGTCCTCAGGGAAAGCCACCCTGGAGAGGAGGCCTTATTGTCAGCCTAGCATCAGTGGGACGCTCCCTTGGGTGACCCCGAGCACTAGTGGTCAGAAAGATGAGCGTCTGTGTGTGTGGGTGTGGGTGAGGAGGGATAAGATGAATGATGGGAGCAGTATATACACCAGCTGTGAACTGTATGAACTAACTGTTCATTTGGAGAATAAATTAGAGTAATGATGGATATACCTGAATTCCTGCCCTTTTCTTGACCTGACCTCAGCTACAAACAAAATAAAAGTAGTACTTTGAAAGAGATTCAGATGTAGATTAAATTCATCAAGTTTGATGTAGTTTTAATTGCTGTGTCTTCTTTTATAAGTTTATTATTGTGAAATCTATAAATAGCCAGATTAAAAATAGCTGCGATTCTGGCAGTTTCCTCTGTATCCTCATTAAGTGTGTGTTGTCCCTATGACAGGTTAAACGGTTCATTTAAAATTAATAAAAGCATTTTTTGATTTTGTGTTCTTCCACAAATAAACGGCTCCTACTTTGGTGTTATTTTCACGGCACGATTGACCAAAAGCAGCAGTTTAAATGACCTTCATCCTTTACATACGTTTGCATCATGTATCCATTTGAGATTTCTTTTTCTTCCTCTCCTGTTCAGGTGTTTCGAGAGGTACGCATCATGAAAACTCTGAACCATCCAAACATAGGTGAGTCAACTCACACAACTTTTTGTTCTATATGTATGTTTCCACGATGGCCTTTGCGCTGAAATCTTTCTCTGTGTATTACAGTCCAGTTATTTGAGGTGATTGAGACCGAGAAGACACTTTACCTGATTATGGAGTACGCTAGCGGAGGTGAGTGACACCATCACCTCCCTCATCTGCATTGCCAAGTATAGATTTGTGCCAATTAGCTTCATTACTTCTGAACTGTACAGTCCAACCAAAGAGATAATTAACTTAGAGTATTTACTCCATTTGCATTAGTGAGGTCTTGCTTCACTACTTTAATGTTTTCTCCTCCGTCTTTTTCGGAGCTGTTCCTCTATTCATCTTGCACTCAGCCATTGTTCAGCAGTTTCCCAGGCACTAATCTATTTTTGCAGCGTCTTTTTTTTTTTTTCTTCTGTCTTCGTGATCCCTTAATCTCTCTTCCCTGCTCTCTCTGTATGTTGTGTGATCTCTTACTTACAATGCCTAATAAGGAGACATCAGCTCACCAGCAGACATGCAGCTCAGATCAGCTCAGCCTGCTTCATTGTTTAACAAATTAAATGTTTAGAGGGAGGACGGGTAAACAAAATGATTTCATACTTTGTTTCCCGAATATAGTGTGTCCAATTACTTTGCTTATATTATGGCGCCTGTTGCTCGGTCAGGCCTCTTCCGAGGCAAAGGGGGCCCTCGGGCCTCCGGCCTCTAGGCCTGCGGCTCGGTTCACTCTGGCACAGCAGGCTGCCGGCAGAGCCGGCGGGCACGCCGGTGCAGCCCCCTCTGGTTTCTGCTCCGTGGCTACTGGGTGACCCCTCGTCTGGGGCTCTCCTCAGCTCTTCCCAGGAGGGTGGCACGGATGCCCCTCCGGTGGTCCTCCTTGGGCTCTCGCACTCTGGGGCCTCTGGATGTCTGGAGCCTGGATCTCCTCCATGCCTGCTTCATGCCCTGGGGGACAGGGCTATGGCTCTCTACACCCTCTAGCAGATCATTACATGGGGAAACCTTTTGAATACAAGCGCGCTGATCCACACAGGTGTGCACACGGGTGTTCACTGTTCATAGACATAAACTACACCTTTCTTGACTGCTACTTCAAGGCACATTGTGCGCTGTCGGTCCTGCGTGCTGCACAACAACATTCAATATTTAGTATTTACTGCTGTTTACACTTAGCTAGATTAATGCGATGGTGTTGTGCTTAGTATGTTGCTCTGTTTTTTGTTTTTTTTGCTTGTTTTCTTGTCTTTTTCTTTCTCCCTTTCCTATCCCTCAGTCATGTCTGTCCCGTCTGTAACAACTGAAAATAAAATAAAATAAATAATAACAACAAAGGTCGATCAAATGGACCAATACGGCAAGGCCGCGATGGCCATAAATGCTCTAAAACACGAGATGGCCCAGGGTCCAAAGCCAGGCTGCCAAAGGGCTCTCTGGATGGATCCGCAATCTGTGAAAATTGCTGAATTTAATAAGTCGAATTAATAACTTCTGTGATGTTTTAAATGCACTGATGCTGCTTTTGGTCCCTTATTCTCAAGGAGTCACTACAGCAGGAAACGGCACATATGATTTGACAAATTTTACAAATCTTTTCCCCTCCTGATGCAACGCTAAAGAGATTTTTGTCTCCTTCTGATTTTGAACCAAATGTTGTTTGGCACATTTGTAAACCCACTCACTACAATCCTCAAATTTTAATGCAGTCTAATGATAGTAGATTGAGTGTTGAAAAACCTGAGAATTATTTAAGTACTGCTAATTTTTTTTTAAATCATTCTTAGTCTTTGTTAATGGGTGGTTCATTAAATAAGAACAATAAATGGCCTGTATTTGTATAGCGCTTTACTAGTCCCTAAGGACCCCACTGGCGCCACCAGGCCCTCTGACCACCACCAGTAAGAGTCTTGCCCAAAGACACAACGACCGAGACTGTCCAAGCCGGGGCTCGAACCGGCAACCTTCCGATTACAAGCTGAACTCCCAACTCTTGAGCCACGATCGCCCAACAATTTAACAGTCCGACTGGTGACTTCCACGCCCACTTTAAATACAGGAAGTTTTCAATGTTTTTGTGTTTTTTCAGGGGAAGTGTTCGACTACCTCGTGGCTCATGGCAGGATGAAGGAGAAAGAGGCCAGAGCCAAGTTCAGACAGGTCAGTGAAACTCCACAGCTGGCCTCAACCGTATGTCTGAGTGTGTCACAGCCTAAACCTGATGCACAGCTAGTCTTTCAGTTTTAAAGGATTTATCAATTTATTTATGAATTTAGTTTAGAAAGCGGGCATTGGCATCTTTGAATTGAGCTTGTAGTATAGGAGCCATTCATTTGAAGGACAACATTAGGTTCAGTTATGTTCTCTTGTATGAGCTCATTTTGTATTTCTGTCTCCTTAGATTGTTTCAGCGGTGCACTACTGTCATCAGAAGAACATTGTTCACAGAGACTTGAAGGTGATTACCCAGAATCTTGGCACAAGATATTAAAAATTCCTCCTTTTAGATAAGTGTAAATTATTTACAGAATTTACTGAATTACCTGTAACATTTTCAAAGCTACAAAGCTTAATTTAGGCCCAAAGTGTGTTATAGATTCAAAATAATAGTCAGTTATTCTTGAGTTTATGAACCTTGTCTGTATTCAGAGTTTTCTGTTGTCTACCATGTTTGCTGCAGGCGGAGAACTTGCTTCTAGACGCCGACTCCAACATTAAAATAGCCGACTTTGGCTTCAGTAACGAGTTCATGACGGGTAATAAACTGGACACGTTCTGTGGCTCCCCGCCCTATGCTGCCCCGGAGCTCTTCCAGGGGAAGAAGTATGACGGTCCAGAGGTGGACATCTGGAGCCTGGGGGTAATTCTGTACACGCTTGTCAGCGGGTCCCTGCCCTTTGACGGACAGAACCTAAAGGTGGGTGACATCAGGCCAGGGTTTTTCAGATTGAAATGTCATTTGAGGTGGCTCAGAGCTTACAGCCTTATCTGTTTGATTTTTTTTCATTTATTTTTTATTTTTTGAGAATAATCCATCACGGAGATGTTTTTGTGCATTAATTTAGATACAGTCACGTGCCTCTGAAGCCCAGATTATAGGAGAAATTTAAACAGTTTCGCAAAAACTAACCTTGTAGTTTACATTTACAATGTTAACTAGTTTTAATTTGTCTGAAGTCATTATAAATAGCTCTTAATCTCAGTTCTCTCTACATTTAGCCCATTTACAGCTGCAGGATCACATAATGTACAATTCTGAAAAACAATAAACTTCCATTTAATTGTGTTATTGTTTTTTTTTGTTGATGTCTTAGTGCACCTGTAGTTTAAACTAATGGTGTCCGGATGTGTGTTGTGTTCAGGAGCTGAGAGAGCGTGTTTTGAGGGGGAAATATCGCGTGCCCTTCTACATGTCAACGGACTGCGAGGGAATCCTTCGCCGCTTCCTGGTCCTCAACCCCACCAAGCGCTGCTCGCTGGAGGTGAAGACAGGTTTATTGCACATTTAGTGGAATAAATCCAAGGCGCATACACAGAAAATATCCAAAAAGAAAATATAAATGTCAGATTTGTGATGTTTTTTTTAAATCAAACATGGCAGTTTTAAGCTTTCTGTGTTTTCTCTCATTTTCTTTCATGACTAGCAAATAATGAAAGACAAGTGGATTAATATTGGCCATGATGGCGATGAGCTGAAGCCTCACATGGAGCCTGTGGAAGACTTTAACGATACCGGCCGCATTGGTGAGAAATATCTTAATCACTAATGTTTTCTTAATAATTTAACATTAAATGATATCTTTTCATGAGGTTACTGAAATGAAGGGTTAAAGAAATATTCAGTAAGGTCCTATAGGCAGAGTTTTTATCCCTAAACCTTTGGAGGCATTCCTCTTTATTCAGTGGGAGGTTAAGATAAAAAATAATAGTGGGTGCCTTGATGTTCAAAAGTGGAATACTATAGGCTAAGCCTCTTAAGTAAAATGTCAGTACAATGTTACCATTTAGCACCATAATTTTAAACTGTCCAGAACGTTTCGTTGTACAGAAGTTCTGAAGTATTTTTTTGTTTTAGATGTGATGATTGGGATGGGATTCACCAGAGAAGAGATCAGAGATGCGCTGGCCAATCGAAAATACAATGAGCTCACTGCCACATACCTGCTGCTGGGACGCAAGACGGAGGTAAATCGTTTCCTTTGCTCCTGACCTTACGATGAAGCTGTTAATAAGCTGTCATGGTTAATACTTAGATATTATGCTTACATAGCAGTAAAACAGGGTTGAGAAGATAGTTTTGGTGCCATCGCTTCCTAATTTGTTTACAGTTGTGATGTGCTACAGTCATGACACCCAGACTAATTAAGACTGACATATGAACTGGCCTCCGTTGCTCTCGGTTGATGAAGATCAATGATCGAGTCCAGTTGTAATTTTATATCGTTTGTGTGTCTGTGCATGTCTGTATCTCAGACGGAGGTCACTGACTCTCGGTCTAGCAGCACTTTAAGTCTGGCTCGAATCCGGCCCGGCGGCATCACCAACGGAACAAGCAAGCACTCCACTTCTTCTTGCTCCTCGGGTGCACAGTCTTCCTCTTCTGGCCATAAGGCACAGCGCAGTGCCTCCACGTACCACCGCCAGAGACGACACTCTGATTTCTGTAAGGCAAACTACTGATGACTTTTATTTGTTTCTATTCATCTTGAGACTTTGAATCTGCATAAATTTAGCTCACTGAGAACCTTTGCTCTGTTAGGCGGTCCAGCTGTTCCAGGATCAACACACCCAAAACGAAGTCCCAGCGGCGTAGCTGAAGGGGCGGGGCTTAGAGAGGAGCGGCTGTCGATACGCAAGCCAAGCACCAACACTGTTGGCTCCCGTAGCATCCCCACCCCCTCCAGTCCCATGGTTAGCTCTGCTCACAACCCAAATAAATCTGAGATACCTGACCGGCGTAAGGAGGTTAACTCAACCACGGTAAGCCCAAAAGGTTTATGTGCGGGTGGGAGGAACCGTCTAGTGAATCTAATCTGTCACTTTTTAACCCCCTTATCAATACAACAGATGGCAGAGCCCTAACACCCCACCTAATCCAATTACCTCAGATTACAGCCCTTTAAGGCTACGTTAAAATAAATATAATGGGAACCAAAAATAAAATATCCTCCACAGACTGGAGACAATCAGAGAAGTAAAACTATTACATGTTTTGAGATAAATCATCAAATTAGAAATTAATCATGAGAAATGAAGAGCATAGTTTGCATGCAAAGGGTTGAAGACTGCAGTCAGAATAATCTGAGATTAACTCTTTAATGTTCTCCACGGCAGATACAGGCAGAGCTCAGAGGTCAATCCAGGGCAATCTTTGTTTTCACATAATCTCACATAATTTACAGGCTTTTCTTCTCCTCCAGAATAACATCCCTGCTAGTGCTATGACTCGAAGGAACACGTATGTGTGCACAGACCGATCCAACTCTGATAGACACGCCCTGCTACAAAACGGCAAGGAAAACAGGTGAGAGTTGCAAATGTGTATATGAAGTATAAAATCCACCCAGCAGGTACTAATGAGATCTTTCAAAAAGCAGACAATTTGTTTCTTCGCTATTTCCCTAGAGGCCTCTTCTGAAATCATTTTAAACTGAAAGGGGGCAGATTAGCTTTATTTGCGTGAATTTGGACCACATTCAGTAGCATTCATGTATATCAATATATTTATTAGTAGAACACAGCCCGATAAATCGCCCGCACTTCAAACCTCAGATCAGAATTTTGTTTAAATATGATAAAAATCTCTGGCTTCCATTTACACACTGTTAGGTCTGGATAGCTACACCCTCACCTCAGTTCAGACAGCTCTAAATTACACCCATTTTGTCCCTGAAGAGCCTTAAAGGCAGTGAGTTAAGTATAGAATTGAAGCTCAGGCTGGTGATTAAATGGCTGGTTTCGCCGGCACATTGCATCTTCACATTGCATCTATTTTAACTATTTTCAACACTTTGGGAAATGCGTTTGTATTAATTGCAAGTACAGTGGAACATGTCACTGTGATAAGTTTTGTAAAGACCGGTTTGACTGGTACAGCTTGTCCCCTTTTAGCACAAAGCTTAGCATGTTTCACACACACATTTTGTCTCTTCAAGACAGGATGAAGGGCTTAACACTGCACATCAGTGGCTTTGTCTTTGTTCTGTGTGCAGCTCTGTGTACCCAGTGTGAACTGTCTGTTGTTACGACAGATGGTTGTCTCCTTGTCGGTCTCTGAGCATGGCAGTCAACGTCCCCTCTCTTGCTGTGTCTGTCTCACTCTACTTCACTCTCTCTCTCTTTTCCTGTGGTCACTGTCTCACTTTCAGTCTGTCTGCCCTGTTTTCTGCGCCTCTGTCTCTTTATCACGCTTTAATTTTGTCTCTCAGAGGGAGAGCCTGAAGGTTTCTGTCTGCTGTCTGACCTCCAGTAAAAACAAATTTGCACACACGGGGCAGTTAGGGGTAGGCCAGGCGAAGGGTGTATCAAGTGCATACAAGTTTTCAGATCTTAGTCAATCAAATCAGTGCACAAAAAATGAATGAAGTGTTTGTGCAAATCATTTTTGATAGGAGGGGGTATCATATGATGGCGACAAAGAAGTAGTGAATGTTGGTATGAAAAAAATGCCAACAGTGTGACATCAGTAAACTGCACAAACGTGTCTACCTACCATCATGCTTTTCAAAATAGATACGAGGAAGAGGGTTAAAAAACAAAAAACATCAACTGGTGATTTGGATGAAACGCTGAATCACTGCTGTTCAGGAGACGCTTACTCTCCTGTGAGCAGAGAAGATGACACACCCCACACTGTTCGATTTAGGCATTGCACCGAGGCAGCATCCTCTGCTGTAGCTCACTGTTATGATTTAACAGGATAAATGTCTGCTCTAAACAAAGGAAGGTTGAGGAGAAGAGAAAGCAGAGGGGGGAGGAAGAAACGGGAGAGGAGGTGAACAGGAGGGAGCAGCAGGATGAAGTGAGGACTGGCGTTGCACCAACATAACCCTCCATTTGCCTCAGAGGCCTTGTCAATGTGATGCCATGCCAGAGTGGTTGATGGGAAAATCACGTGCATGGAAGAACAAACACACGCACAAATTGTACATGAAAACTGTCTAACCTGTAGTCCTAAAAGATCAGAATAAAAGCCCAAAACACTGCGCATGTTCGGTACTTGAATTTACGTGACTGTTCGTTTGTTGATTGCCTACATCAGGTCCTCCGCTGAGCTCAAACTATGTGTGAAGAAGCTGTTTTCACAAATGCGCTGCAGCCCTGAACATTTCAAGGCCTCACCTCACAGAAGTGCACGTGAGAGCACAAATATCTGATGCAGTCAGATCGAATATTAGCTGATTTCTAACCTGCCAGCAACCTAGGACATCGGATTCTGGGGATTGATGTGTGAGCAGGGCGGGTAATAGCTGAGTGCATTTACTGCTAGCAAGTGGGCATCATGTGTCCTGCCTCCTGCACGCTCTACCAGGGCAACTCCCTTACCTAAAGCACACAAAGTATTTGCAGTAATGACAAAGCATTAGGCGGGTCATTTCCTGGGGCGTGCTACATGTGAGAAAGGGAAGCTGTGTCCCGGATTCCTCAGACACTGTCCAAAGTTCATGTTTGAGGTCAGCTTGTGATAAGACTGGAAGATAAGGGACTTCATTATCAGGACATAATGCAGATGCTCTTTGGTATATGAAAAGAGCAATGGGTCAGCTGTAATAATCCATGTATACATTAAAAACAGAAATCAGAGGAGTTCCTCAAACTCTGGGATGTCAAACTTATTTTACATTTTACATTTTACAGCCCATTTTTATCTTAAATGGGTCAGACCAATAAAACTCCCCTATCTGTCAATGTAAACAACCTTAATTACACGTTTAATCCTCAAAATATCTCAATATAGGAGGGAACATTTTCAACAGTATGCCTCAGGTTTGTTTTTGTTTTTTTTAATGGTGACCCCTATTATAAAAAAACTGAAATGTCTGTGACCGATTAAGATATCTGTAAACCTTTAATTGTTTAACTAATTCTTAATTACGTTGGTATTATACCAATGGCCAGAGGGGAGGTCTTCATCAGTAGGAAAACTATTAAAACCTCAGAAAAAGTTTATTTTCCAGAGCGATCCACTGGGTGGGATAGGAGTCTTTGCCAAGCCCATTCTGGTCCCCGGGCCTTAAGTTTGACATCTCTGCTTTAACTAATCAAGCACTGACATTAGTTTGAGGCACTGGTGAAACTTGTGTACAAAACCACACACAGCTACAGAACAGAAAATTTATTTTTTTCAACCATCCCCCGTCCCGCTGTCCTCTGCTCTCTCCAGCCCCCATGTGCCCCCTGAGGTGAGTCTCAGTAGGCAGCCAGTTCACATTGACGCTAAACGATTTTGCTCTGCAACGGCTGCGCTTCAGCTTAACCCATCTAATGGCTCTGTCCCACTTGAACCCTGTGTGTGGGTGTTATCTAGAGCGTTATGAAAAGCAGCCTCAGGCCACCAGCCAGCCTGAGAGTCAGGGGTGGAGAGGTGTGTGTGTGTGTATGTGGTTTATGTGCGTAGGTGCATAAATGTGTGACAGGAGAGGGGAACTGGACATGAGGTAGTGGGGCATGCAGGCGCTCACAAGAGAGAGAATATTTTGGGTTAATTTTCAGGTTAGAAAACAACCTGTGTGAAATGTATGACAGCTAGCTCTGCTGGTCTTTCTGTCTTTTACTTTTAGACTTTATTTCAGACTTTTCATTTTTCTTGAAAAGTCTGAAATAAAGTCTGTTTGCGAACAGCTCATTATAATTTCACCTGTTGACGTCTTTGATTTGAATTGTAAAATCAAACCGGACAAATAATTATTTTTAAATTGTTAGGTTGTTAAATATACTCAAGGATAATTCACCTTTTATCAGCCAGCCAGTTATCAGTGTCCATAGATTTTGTTTAATACTGCAAACTAATGATGGAGCTTGTCTTTAACCCCAGTTTAAGCCATGAAGAAACCCAGTTACGTAATGATTGATTAAGTGTTTTTAAATGCACTTGGCATGTTAAATCCAACTTAAAGCCATAAGTCTGCTAATAATCTGCACTTGATGTCAAAAAATCCAAATGAAAGATGAAAAATACTTATTTTGCTATCGAGTGTTTTCTGCCACCGATTCATTCGAGCCTTTGTTTGTCACAAACACATCAGTGAGTCACATCACTGCTCGAGGTGGCGTGTTTTTTCAGTGAAGATGGGTCACACTGGTCTATTTGGGGTCTGAAAGTGAAGTGAAAATGCGCAGTTTTGCGATTGTTGCCTAACACTGGCTCAAACAGCCTACGCTGCAATTATAATGTGAATGTAACTTCTCTGGTTTGATTCTGTTTATGTTGAACGCGCTTCCTTCCAGATGTTTGGAAAAGCCGTAATCAAATATGTATAAATGGTTTGGTGCTTGTATGGTTCCTGAACAGTTGCACTTGTTCTAATAGTCTAACTTGCAACTTCTCCACCCTCACCCACCTCTCCAGTTCCACATCCCACCGCCTCCCCCCTGCCTCCCCCTCTACCCACAGCATTGCAGGTGCCTCTGGGACCTCCTCCTCATCCTCCACGCCTTCCTCCCGTCTGTCCCGGGGATCCACAGTGAGGAGCACTTTTCACGGAGGGCAGATTAGAGACCGCCGGCCTCCCTCTCACGCTCCTCCAGCGTCTCCTACGCTGTCCCACGATGCCAGCCCACTGCCCCATGCCAGGACCCGGGGTACGACCAACCTGCTCAGCAAAATCACCTCCAAGCTGACTCGCAGGTAAGAGGAGAAGCTAGATGTTTGAATGTCAAGTCTTACTGTTTTTGAAAGCTTTAAGTAACAAAGAAACAGGGAGTGGACGGGGCTAACTGGTAGAAACACAGTGGCTTGTTAATAAATCTGCACGTATTTTTGTTAAATGTTTAGTAATACTGCTAATCGTTGTGGTAAAGTGACAGTACAGGCCTGTCTGATTATGAGCTTACAACTAGACAGTGTAGTTCTGCACATGAAGATCATTTCGATAACCTTGCTGCCTGTCACGTCTCCTTAACCAGTACTAACCTACCAGCCTTCCTTCTCTAATAATTCAGCTTTACAGGCTTCAGAACTTGTCCTCCGGAGTGTCAGACCTGGGTCTAATAGTGTTCAAATATTGTTCGCCAATTTAATTTTCTCACATTCAAGATTCTCAGTCTTTTTTTTTCGCCACATCCACATCTTCATGGAAATATCCACCCACTGCTAACCACAGATTCAAACATCACAGAATACTAAAGTTACCGTTTACTGCACTAATTCATGTTTAGTTATTTAGATTTGACTGTGGGGGCTGTGTAATGTTCCAAGTGTGTACATCTTACTACACTACAAGACAAAATATGAATTACTCTGTCCTGAAGAAGTAAAGCTGTCTGCATGTAACAGTAAACCAACAGTAAACACACACATCCACACAATCCTGCGACATCGATGGACAGTATATGAAGACCAGTTTAAATTTATAAAAATTCGATTTTATTCAGCATGGTTACCTCCTTTTTTCAGTTCCTCCCATGAACTGTATTCCTGAGGCACCTCCGCCTTACTGCACCTTAGTGGCAATTAAAGCTAAAAAGGTAAATGATAACCTATCTGACCCAGGTCTGCGCGCTAGGTGGACACACTGTATGTCTTTCACGGTTGTTCTTGGCTGCTTATTGTTGCTTTATCTGTTTGTTTGTTTGATTCTTTAACCACTTTGGCTTTTTCTTGCCAGTCACCTTCCAGTCTTCTATCCTTCTTTTCTTGAACTACAGTACCTGATGTTGAATTCTTCACCTCTTCTACCTGTGCTTCTTACTGTCACTCTGTGTTGTCTACCCCTTCACTTGCTTTTTCTTCCACTCACATCTCTCTTTCAAAAACTTTCAATTTTCCATTTTTTTCCATTCCTCTCATCCTCTCTTCACCTCCTTCTCTTCTTCCTCTCTCCTCCTAGGGTCACTCTTGACCCTTCTAAACGTCAGAGCTCAAACAAGTCCATGTCGGGCTGCACCCTCCCGCAGGGAACAAAAACAGTTAGTAAGTCTTCCTTTCCCATGTTTTCTGGCTGCTTCTGTCCATCTGACTGTCTGTCTGCCTGCCAGTGCTCAGTCATCCCCTCTACCCCTCATTCACTGTTGCAGTCTGTTGCAGGTCAGAGTTTAGTTATATGAAGTTTTATCTGAGGCAAAGCTACTCTAAAGGTAGTAATTAATATAAATAAGTCAACTGTCTCAGTCAAATATTTCCACTAAAATTTATATTTTAGCTTCATGGTGGTAAAATCAAAATTTTGATTTTTTTTTTTTAAGTGAAGAATAGTTGATAAAGGAAATAACATAAGCAGGTCTTAAAAAAATCTTAGATGGCCTTTGAAGTACTATCCAAAGACATGTATGCAAAACGTCCGGCCCCACCAGTGGATTCAAACCCAGAACCAGTTTGCAGGATACGTGTGAGAGAAAATATGAAAAAGCCTAATATGCAGTTGGAATTTGGGTATAAAGCATATTTGTCTTGTATATCTTGGCTGTTAAAATACACAATATGCTTATAGACTAAACGCGGGGTTCTTGTGAGCATTGAGTGTGCATGTGAAATGCTGCCTTTCTTTATGTTGGTCAGCACTATTTGATCTGCAGCATCGACATAACTGCTCAAAAGTTCTTCGATTTATTAAAGACATTTTTATTTTTGTAAAATCTCTTTATTATTTATTATTTTCATTACATCCATCTTCTTATCTGGATCAAGTCCGATCAAATCTTTTACTTAAATAAATGAGTACTCAAAACATAATAGTGCATAACTTTGGGCTACGTTGTGTTTTCTGGTTATTCATTGTGCATTCATACATAAAACGGATAAAAACAGTTGTTGCTGCATTAAAAGGTTTTTTAAAAGTCCCACGCTTAACTTGCTTACCATGCAGAAATTTGTTGTGATACATCTTCTCCTTTTATGTTACTTGATGTGCTTATTCACCCATGCTCGGTCACTGTTTGTACACACTCGGTTTTATGTTTCCATTAACTGACGTAAAAGGTTATAAAAATCCAGGATTCAAACTTCCCTTTAGAAAGTTGAAATGCAGTAAGACTAAACTCTGCAGATGTGTGACTTAAAGTTGTGGCCAAGTCCACTGATGAAATGTTTGATGGTTGCTTCTTCCAGTAGAGCAGCTTTATCTCAAAACCAGCGTGTTTGTGTTTCTAAAACTCTGATCAGCTGCTGTCTGCTTTAGTGTCTCTTTGTCACTCCTCCCATCTCCAGTGGCTCAGCTTTAGGCTGTAGCACTCACTACAGGCTGTAAACAGCACAGCACCATTACCTGCTTCTAGCAAAGCACTTAAAAGCAACAAAAATGTGAATTATTTCTATTTTAAATGTATGTTTAAGTTTTCCTTTTTACTGTAGTATGGCTTTAAATGTTACCATCAGGTAGGATGCTAGGTCTTTTAGCTATTATAGCTAGAAATCACTACTCACAAACAAGCGCATGGACAACACGCACACTCTTGTTCATGCAGAGTGTAGAATAAACAACACTATGGAGATGTGTGTGTATGTTTGTGCGTTCCCTGGAGTATGAGTTTATTGCAGATCAACTGCACTACTTTGAGTCACAAAATCAACACCATATGTTTGTCCATGCTGTTAACAAATCATCAGTCGTGCAGCAGCAGGGCTTTGGATTCTCAGAGAAAGCAGAGAAACCAGGACAGAAAGGAAGGGGAGTGTATTTTATACACGAAAGACACAGGGGGTGAAGGAAGAAGAGCTGAGATGAAGACAGGCAGGTTCTATCCCTCTGAAAAGTGTGAAATATGGTGCGTTCCTGAATGGGTTTTAGCAGCAACGTATGTCAAAAATATCACTTTTATCCACTTCTAGATAACTGTCTTGATTTTTTCTTCACATCTAATGTTATAAAATATTATTTCAAGTGTTTAAAAAGATATTTTTGACATCAGTCCACAGCTAAGGATTCTTTCTAGAGCAAACAAACTGAGGAAAGGTCTGAAGGGTTTTTCAGGTTGGTATTAGACTAGAAGGCTGTGCACAGGATGCACAGGACGTTTTAATTTAGACTAAGGCAATGTGGAGATTGCTGTAATGGTATACAAGGTGTCAGAAAGCTAATGGATCATGCTGTAACTGTTGACAATTAATGCGATACAACAAATATGTTGAACCGTGACTGTAAATGTACCCAGCGTGCGTCTTAGCGCTCCGCAGGAGAAGAGGCTTGTAAGAAGCATCTGGGCCTGCTACAGTCATCCTAACCGACTGACCCAGCATCACTGCCGTCTTAAACCAGGATTAGTTATATAACCACAGTTTATCTGTGTCTTAAACTGGGATTGCGCGCAGCTCTCCCTCACGATACCAGCAGATTGTTCTGTTACACTGCCGCAAATTGTCTGTCTGTCTCTCGTCCCAGTTTCGGTCTTTTTTTCCTCTCCCTTTTTGCGTCCTTGTCCTCTTCTTTTTGTTCTGCTTCTCTCTCCCCCACACAATCTGTTTTTTTGCAGTTTACATACTTTAGCGTTTGCACACAGTCACTGACTCACAGCAGAGTCTGGTCAGTCTGCCACTCCACACTCGTTGCTCACAAAACACTTGAATTCCTTCATGAGGATGCGATGCTCCTTGTTTTGGAGGAGCAGGAGTGTTATTCTCGTTCTTTACACAGACAAGATGTCAAGGTCATAATCTTTATAGAGCACCTCAAAACTCTTCAATTATAATGGTCAAGTTTAGTGTTCTTAAACCTAAAGAATTCCCCTCGAGATATTTGCTCAATAATTACTTGGATAACTTTTTCCCGTAAAGGTGTATCCCAGTGGTTATTCCTGGGGATTAGGACAGATCGCTCTCTACTTTTTATTTTGTGTGACGCAGTCAAAACATTGAACTACGCAATCTAAACATTTGTTTAGCCCTGATTAAAACCTCTGCACCACAACAGCTCCTTAGTCAGAGCAACGGTCATCTTAGTTCATATTAGGTTTCATTTTTCAAACTTAATCTGTCAGTGAAAACTCACTGCTGGCTCCTTCAAAGTCACCCCCATTTCCAGGAATAGAGATCAGGTTGCCATGCTGGCGGGAAGGAAGCCATCAGTCAAGTGCGTGAATAGCAACAGTGGCCCCCGGTGGACACAGATGGGATCTGTATTAACCAGCCCGTCTGTGTGAGTGTAATTGTAGCAAATCATGTGGTCCTGGAGACGGCACAAACTACAGGAGAGAGCAGACAGAAAATCAATGACATGCAGCTATTAAAGAGGGTGGAGGAGAAGAAGAAGTGCTCAGTGCATCATGGGAACTAACTAACTATAAGCTTCATCAAAGAGGAAAGTTTGAATCCTAATCTTAAAATTAGAAAGGGCTTGGTCTCCTGAATCCGAACTACAGATGAAGGCTCTATGTCATAGTGTCCTATATCTACTAACCGGAAGACCGGTGGTTCAATCCCTGGCTCCTCTAGTCTGAATGTCCTCAGCGAGACGCCGAACCACAAATTGCTGCTGATGCATCCATCAGCGTGAGAGTGTGGGTATCATATAAAAAAAGAGCGTTCACAGAATAGAGCACTGTCTGAATGTGTGGTCTGCATGAGTGTGCGTGAATGGATGCATACGACCGCTCGCAGTGCAGTAGGAGTAGAAAATGGCAGTCTATTTGTCCAGTATAAGCTAAAACAAAAGTCGTGAAATGCAGTCGTAAAGCCTGTGAAAAAGCTGTCAGTACAAATGTATCTCATGAGTACCCTGCTGGCATCTTGTAACTCACTAATTTGTGCTTCTACCAGCATTAAAGTCTGCGTTTGCGTGAGTCGTGTAACACAAACTATGTGTTGAGACCTGGTCTGCTGCCATAAATTCACCCCCTCGGCATTTGTTCATCCTTCTCACTCGTTTTGTCGATTTTTGTGGTTTCACATCCATCCAGTGTTTCAGTGCAGTGAGTGCAGGTCGGTGATCCATCTGTGATTTGAAGATCATGTTCTGTGTCGTGTTTAGTGGATTGGTCCATTAGCTGTGCTGCTGATTGACAGGAAATGGGGGTGGGGGGTGTAGAAGGGGAGGGGTTGTGTGAGAAAGCGGTTGGCCGATTGATTTCTAACAGATAAATTTTTTTTTTTCTTCTTGAGGGTCACAGACGAACCTGAGAGAATCAGCAGATCTCCGGTCACAAGGTGAGTAAACATGTTTTAACCAGTACAGGAAATAAAGTTCCAACAGAGGCTATTTTTCACACGGAAACATGTCGAAGCACGCTGGAGGCAGAAAGACACATCGTGCACACTCACTGAATTCAGGGTTCAGTTAGCAGAGCCATGTTTTCACCAATCACAGGTTCACATGTGATGCAGGTTTGCAGCAGTAACCCTCGATACCCTACAAAGTGTTTTTTTTCCCCTTATGCAGCCGAAACAGGTCATGAATAATGAAACGCATCAGGCTATTTATAAGAAAGCTCAGCAGTGTGAGTGCCTCTGTCACATTTGTCGCCAAAGGTCAACGCTTGTGAACTGTTACAGATAAAAGGTGCTTCGCTGCATTTGTTAAGGCTTTAGTTACCAATTATTTTTCAAATTCAAATTATTAATTAAGGAAATTATCCCATCCATGTAGTGTAGATTAAGGAGAGAATCTTAGGCTTTACTGTTAGGTATAGATTAAGTTACTCAGCACTATAAAGAATAATTGAAATTTGGTTTGTTTTTTTCAGTGTATTGTATAATGACCTGCTCTATTCCCTCTCTACAGTCTCTATAATGTGCTATAGCACATCTAGATCATCTTAAAGTCTTTGTCAAGTTTAAAGGCAAATACAAAACTTGATACATCATGTAAAGTCTCTTCCTTGCAAGCATCTTAAATAAAAAATAAAAAGACGTATGTAAACCTCTGTATCAGAAATGTGACCTGCTATAAATGGCTGTTACTGCTGTCTATTCTTTTCTTCATTTATTTGTTACTGAGAGGCTACAGAGATGAAATCACACTCATGCTGTTTCATATTATTTATATGAGACATACTTTAACAGAAATCATGGCCAGCATACAGCACACAGAGATATTTTTCACCTCTGGATGAAATTCAAAAATATTTTTGTCAGTAATCAAAAGCCACATGAGACCACTGAATCATAGCTCAGAGGTCGCATTCATTTCTTGTACTGTAATCTCTGTAAACTGAGTCTCGGTCTCTCTTTATTTTACTCAAACTGGTGTGCGCTCCCTCTCAGCCTCAGCTGCTCCAGCCCAGTCTCAGGTTAAAAACAGCAGGTAAACCAGCTGCACCAGGCTAACATTAGCAAACGGACTGTGGTGGTAGATGCTGAGTGTGTCTCCCTGTGGTAGATAATAGAACTATAATGCTGGACTAATAGAAAATGCATTAAATTATATTTTTTACCAGCAGGTTTTATGCTGTTTGTTGTCACTTGTTGCTCCAGAACAAGAAGTCCATTACAGACGATAATTATTGATTACACTGAACACTGACCACTTTCATGTTACTCATTATAAAACATTTTTAAAGAAGAAATGTTTATTTTCATATCTTATTTGAACAGCAATTATGTGTTAGTGTAGAAAATAGACTTTGACTCATCTGTGTCCTAGGAACAGAATCAAAATCCAGTGATGTGTGTGATATTAATTGTCTTTCTTCTCCTCCCTTCCCCCTAACCACTCATATTCTCACACAACCACACATTCAATCACTTGTCTTCACACTTTACCATTCATCATCCTACATTTAAATCTCTTCTTCTGCCTTTGCTCTTCTCTTAAAAACTTTCCATCTATCTCCTCCATTTGCATCACCCCTCCCTTTTCAGTCGCCATCTATCTGGGCATCAGAAAGCGGCCGAGCCCCGGACCCCCCGATGCGGCTGGGATGTGAGGGTACGGAGCCCCCGCGACCCGGCCGAGGTGGTGCTAGCGCTGCGTGAGGCGGCACAGGGCTGCGGCTGCCAGGTCCACCTGGCCGGGCCTTTCCTCCTGTCCTGCACCCACGGAGCAGCCGGGGCCCGCGTGGCCTTCGAGGCCGAGGTCTGCCAGCTGCCCAGCGGGCTGGGCCAGAGCAGCGGTGTAAAGTTCAAGCGCCTCTGGGGGGCACCGTTAGCCTTTAGAGACATTGCCACCAAAGTGTCCAAGGAGCTGGAGCTCTGAGGGCAACCGGGGGTGGGGCAGATTGACAACGCACAGGACAGGTTAATGAATGATGAGGGATGCAGAGGAGAAGGGTCACAAGCCCTCTTCTCTTCATCCCTGGGCTCCACCTCAGCTGGCGTGGCTAATGATGCCTCGCCTCCGCCAAAGACCCTCTTCTTCTGATGCCACCAGTCACAGGCAGACAAATGGATACACAGATGTGGATAGCCCACCGCTGCAGGCTTATGATGACCCTTGACCTTGGAGCTGTCAGTGACCTACAATCCCTGCTTAACACCACCACTATAAAAAAATGAGCCCATAGAGTCAGACTGTTTTTGTTTTCATGATTTCATATTTGATGATGATGATGGGGATGGTGCGAATGATGGAGCTGAATAAGTTGTTGTTGTTGACATTGTTATTCCTTTTGTATCATATTTGTTGTCATTCCTTTTTAAAGAGCTGCTATTTAAAGAAATGTTTTCATTTTTGTGTATTAAGTTTATTTTCTTTCTTTAGTGCTTTTAAAACGGGCAGACATTTGGCAAACGTCACATATTTAAGTGAGGGCGTAGTGTGACCTCCGGCCTCTAGAGGGAGACATGCAGAAATGCAAAGACAAGCGTTGCAGAATTTCTGCCCATCCATGAACAAAAGTGGTGTTTCTGCTCATTTGGGAGTCTGACGTGTTTGTATCATTTCAGGTAAACTGCTTCTCTGCCTGCTGGGCTCATAGCTGGCAGGTGAAGCGCTTACAGACAAGCAAAGCTGCCTAATAATACAGGACCAACCTGATTATTTAAGCGTTCGCTCTGATCCTTAAAAACAAATACAACTTCACCAAATGTTTGTCCTTTAAAGTGCTAAGTTTAATGTGTTCCTTGCAATAGAAGAAATTAATTTTAATACCTAACAGGAAGTTCCTGTATCCATGTTGGTTTCATCAGTTTTATGTTGTATTTTTCTTAAAAAGACAAACAAAAACAACAAGCCAATCGGAGTGCATTATTGTGACACAGACACACAAGTTAAACAACCAGTGTGTAGGATTTTGTAGCATCTAAGAGTGAGGTTGGGGAAAACATCCTTACAACCACATGTTAGGCTCTCTCTTAAGCCGGTCTTTGGGTTTCTTAGTCTGACCCAGTTGACGGTTCGATGCTCTGGATGCAGGACAAGCTCTCACTGTGTAGATACAAATGGCTAAAGTTAAGCTAAAAATGTGCAATGCGTAGTTACATGTGCTTATACACTAATGTAAACATAACTATGAATGCCATATACATTTCTGCTAATGGAGCTTCGGGACTCCTACGCACTGGTCCTGATGAAAGTAGTTCCAGTAAATAAAGAGTAAAATGCATTTAATGAAAATACATTTTTGCCCATCAAAATTTTAAAAAGGAATACTTCTTTAAAAAAATGGCAACTAAAAAAATCCACTTCCTGTTTTACCAGGCTAATCCAAACACGATTCTGACAGTCTCCTGGATCACTCATGACCTGCTCAGGGTTTTGTTTTAGCCACATGCCACACGAAGTCTTATCAGTTCACCCTGGAATCGCTGTTTTCCCTTCACCTAACCATAAAGGCTTGAGCTGGCAGATGCTGAGAGGTTAAAAACTTGGTCCATTTTCCAAAAGTGATGACTCATATTTTTAATAAAAACATTCATAAAAGGAAGAAAGAGACCTTTAGGTTTTTTTCGTCATAATTTTATCCCCAAACATACTGTAGTGTAGGAGCTGATGCTTCACTGGGTAGTTAACAGTACGAAACAGTATCCCAGCTTTTTGCTTCACTTGAGTGTAGTGCAATGCAGACACAAAGCCAAGAATCAAGACTTGAATAAGCACCGATTACGATTAACAGGGCTCCTTGTTTGTTTTATTTTTTTTATTTTTTTTTTATTGCTGTAACCTTTTTGAATTTTGTTGAGCACTTTCTTTTCTATTTTTAAAAACTTTTTCCCCTTTTTTCTTTTTAACATCCCATTTTTTTCTTTCACCCATTTAAAGCCCACTACAAAGAATACTAAGAATCATCCTGAATGTCTTTCTTTGCTTATATGGCTGCTTGACTTTACATGGTAAAACCAGCTGTGACGTCTTCAGGTTTCCAGGTAGATGTGCCACTTGGTTACAGTGACGTTACTGTAACCAAATTAGAGGGAACCGATGTACAGGTACGTTTAAAAAGTACCAAATTTCTGATGAACTCTCAACTCAAATGAAAATCTGTCTTACATCAGTCTTTTTTTTTTGTGCTTTATTACACTGGTTTCTTCTTTGAAACATCTTTACCAAACTGTAGACTTTATCCTCTGTTTACCAATCAGACTGCAGCACTGCTGGAAGGTGTATGACTGTTGACCAACCAGACTTAAGTATTGCTGTAAGAGGTTTTTGACTGTTAACCAATCGAACTCCTGCTTTATCAAAGCTTGTGGCGTGCGCGTTGATGAGGCAGTAGTTTAAAGGGGGAATGTGACCTTGAATGACCTTTAAGAATTCATTTTTCTTTTATAAAAACAACACTTTGCTGCTCATTAAAGATCATAGTTACCAAAATTATACCAACAGAGACTCCGCTTAGCGCTACGGTGATCACACATTGGTGCACGGACACTGATAACTCCAAAATCAAAAGGTTGTTGTACGTCTATTGTAACTCTATAAAGCTACGCAACTATAACTTGTCCTTTTCAAGTATGCAGCATCTGACAAAACACTGGGAATGGAAATGTTGGATGTTAGAGCAGATTTGTGATCTTTCACTACAGCAATTTATCTGTTTCATGGGAGATTTCAGCCGCGGCAGGTCTCCACCGCTGTCTGATAATGTGAAGCTGTGATTTAGGGCTAGTTTTGCAGATTTCTTTTTTTGTTTGTTTTATTTTTTTATTTCGTGTATAACGGAGCCTCGCCCCGTGGGGCTGTTCTCTAGATACGGTTAGGGCCGCGCTTTAAGGCTACAGTTCTGTTGTGTAGTGTGTTTAAAGCCGTCGCTGTTATCAGTAAAACTTAACTTATGGGCTGAAATTACAGAAATGATCGACCTGCAATCCTGCATGTCTCCTTGGAAATAATGTGTCACACAAAAATAAAGACTTTCAACCTCGTTCTTATTTTATGTCTGTTTTGTGATTGCTGCCAGTGAAATTAATGTTCTCTTCTCAGGAGATCTCATAAAGAAAAGATGACATAACCAGGAAGCTTGATTGTCACATGGGGCATCATTTAATAGTCCATTATATTGTACAACCAAAAAAAAATTCCTTTGGTGTGCGTGTACATAGCCATGGTCAGACTATGTATGGATTGATCCCAGGATGTTACCAAGATGATGAGAAGAGAGATGGTTAGAGTTAGAAGAAACCAAAGACAGTAGAGGAGAGGATGAGAGGAGTAATGATGGCAGAAGTAAGAAAGGAAGGAGGATAAAGAGAAGTGGAGTGTCTGTTGACGGAAAGAAGAAAGCAGAAAGTAGCCAGTTGGCCGAAACCAGTAAAATAACTTTACAACAAGGCTACCGCTTCATTTTTTTATAAAATAAAAAAACAAAACAAACTCCGACAGTCATTCGATCGTGGGATGTCTGTCCACTTTACTTCTGGGCGGGGATCATGCCATCAATGGACTCTCCCTTCTCAAGCTTCTTCTCCATCTCAACCATCAGCTTGACGCCATCGACCACCAGCTGGACCTGATACACCTCAGAGGAGCCCAGACGGTCAGCGTTGGAGATGTCGAACACGCCGCCCACAGAGGCTGTGTCCACACCGCCTGTGTCAAAAGATGAGGACAATAAGAACAAGAAGGCTCAAGAGGAGGTGTAGGGGGAGGAGGAGTTACCCTTTAGCCACTGACGTAGTACATGCCATCAGCAAAGACAACTATTCCCTTTTATCAGCTTGTTTCAGAGGCACAGCTGGATGACGTGAAATTAAAGGCTCATTCCCACATCAAGTAATTTTACTGGAACTTAGACACACACACGCGCGCACACACACACACACACCATCCGTCCCAAAAAAGTGACACTGAGGTGGTTGTTTGTACACTAAATGCTTAATATGTCTGTTTATAGCTTCAAAAGCATTTTTCCGCACCTGTGCCACGCTTCTGCAGACGCAGCCTGGTCAGGATCTCCTCAAACTTGGCGTGTGTGCTGAGCTTGGGCAGCTTGACGTGCACGCCACCACGCAGGCCGGTTCCCAGGTTAGAGGGGCAGGTCAGGATGTAGCCCAGATGCTCGTTCCACATGAAGCCGTGGTTGTGCTTCTTGAAGATCTCCTCAATCTGAACGGTGAAGAGTAAGAAATTATTCATCCTACGGTTGTTTAAGAGCCCAGCGAGTCCAAAAAAGGAAACCATAGAAAGTCCTGTTTGTGAGTATTACCTTCTGCAGGCCGACACAGAAGCGTCTGAAGACCTCCTTCATGTTGCCTCCCTTCTGCATGGAGATGACACGCAGGTGATCCTCCTCGTTCACCCAGACCAGGAAGGTCTTGTTGTCGTTGTGCCTAGAGGAATAAAACCCAGCTCAGTTTTATTTGATTTACAGGCAACAAGCAGCACTTCTTAAAGAAATTTGTGCCACACTTGCAGGCTTTCTCTCTATATTCAACCAATAAATTGTTAAGTTGACCTTGAAGATCTCTGTGGATATAGTCAAATGACTTACATCATTTGTAAAGGATGTAAGTTTAAACTGCAGCTTCAGCAAACATGAGACGCTTTAAGAGATGTTTAAAAGAAGAAATAATTGGTGTTTTCTTCATATTATGCAGACAGATGGTAATGATGTCAAAGCTTTGCTGAAGAAGGGCAGATGGGAGAATTTCTCTCAGATGTTTCTAATGTGTTTGTGTTTTCATAAACGGAGAAAAGCTGCTGTCTCGGCTGATTACAGCACGTATCTGATCACCCTGCTTTTTAAAGAGGAGGAAAAAAATAGAATTGTCTTCAGATTTATTGATTTCCCATTTCTGTTTCTCACCAGATGCCTCTGGCGTCAGGCCAGTCGCGGGCCATACCGGCGCAGGTCAGCAGGGGGGACACAGGCTTGTCAAACAGGAAGTGATCAGCGATCAGCTGCTCCTGCTCGGCATCAGTCATGCCATCCAGGGGGTAGTACTTTCCCTTGAACTCACCCTCCAGGCTGGACAGTGCTGAGGAAGGAAGGTGTGCGGCACAAAGATGTCAGTCTGTGAATAAAATGAGTTTTATAAACATGTGGGTTATTCTTATAGGTTTGACATTTAGCGTTTACCCTCGATGGACAGATTCTGGATGGCTCTGCGCTCTCCACGGCTGTTGTGGGGGGGCAGGGTGAATCCCTTGATGCTGCGGCCAGTACGGACACGGCTGGAGAGCACATAGTTGGGGTCCAGGTCATCACCACCCTGGAACACAACGCAGACATTATAATTATGTTATAGTATTTCATAGTATATATTTTGATTTCATTTCTATAATAAATTAATGTGTCTTTCATTGACAAACTCAAAGAAATGAAATGTGGACCCACATTTTGAGGGATGTGGAAGTTAACTTCTAAGTTAGTCCAGTTCAAGTACATCAGCTTTAACACAGTTTAGGGAATGAATGTGATTAGGCTGGTGTAAATGTGGAATATCGAACAACACTTGACTCTTCACCTTCAGGTTCTCGAAGTTCAGGTCGGTCTTGTGCTTGTCGGTGGGCTTGTATCCACCATGACGGTCGGAGATGACTGGGTCCAGCAGGTCCTTGAAGACCTCATAGGACTCCTCATCACCAGCAACGCAGCCCACAGTCATGATGAAGGGGTGACCTTGGGACAAGAAGGAGAGTAGGAAAGATTTTAACCATGCTGTATATCAAATAAAGTAGCAGTAAAATAAAAAGTATACAGGAAATGTCTTCACTCTTAATCTTTGTCCGTTTGGTCAAATTCATTAACACAACCAGCCTGACGAGCAGATGCTGACGAGTCTGGGATGATGTGCTGTGTTGTTGTACAGGTGTGAACTTCTTCAATCTTACAGCCTGACTAACACCACCCGTATTAAAAGGAAACAAAAATTTAAATGCCTTTGAAAATGAAGTGAATCGTTCCTGAACCGGCAACAAAAATGTCAAACTAGGAATGAAATAAAAGTAAAACCTATAATGTCAGTAACCTAATCACAGGTCGTATTTGGTTACAGGTTGTGCTACAGTTATTCATGTCTCGTGGTGCCTGTTTGCCTTTGCTTCTCACCAGGGTTGTCGACACCGGTCTGGATGACATCATCCACGGTGAAGCCGCTGGGGGTGGACTTGCTTCTCAGCTTGCCGTAGATCTCCTTGCTCAGCACCTACAGCAGATAACACACGCAGGTCAGCCATGTGACTCACCTGTCTTTACCGGGAAATCTAAGAGATCCCGAAAGAAGTAATCACCGCATTTTTGTGGCATGCATCTTCACAAAACCCTGAATCATGTCTCGTTGAAACGAAATAGCATCTAAGCCCATGCGTGTGGCAGTAAAGTGTCCATGTTTAGACCATGTCAGAGCAGGGTTTGTACCTTGGCCATGTGGTTATTGTGCTTGGTCAGATCGGGGTACTCGTCGTCCACCGAGAACTTCATTTTGTAGTCGTTGTGGCAGTTCTTCGTCATGGCTGTGATTCTTACTCCACCTGACAGGAGACGGGGGAAAGAGGACAGTGTGCTGTTTTAATTATTTAGGCGGGATCATGCAATGTTTCCCTTATCAGAATAATATGACATCCATGAAAAAAAATGTGTTTACTTAATTTACCAGTTATCACTTGGTGTCTATCTGGTGTGGTTATGTAAGAAAAGTCCGTCTTCCTCTTTGATCTTTTATTTTTTACTTTTTAACTTCTCCCTTAACGTCCCCCCCCCCCCCTCTCTCTTTGTCAGCTGTGCTATGTCCCCCCTGCTCTTCCTTTCTCCCAGACGTCTCACCACCTGTCTCCCCCTCACAGCAAACATTATTAATAGCATAGTCATGCCCCCTCCTCCACTGCACCCGTCCCACCTCAAGCTTATAACGATGATTGGCTTTCTCTCCCATCTCACTCAATTCAACGTAACGTCAGCTTCCAAGGGAGGCGAAAGCCTGCATGGAGTAGTTTTCCACAGAAGTAATTAAGCTTTTAAAATAGCTTTAACAAAATGAAAACAGCAGAAAATATTAATTCTCAGAAATAAATGAGGTTCACAGTTTTATTTTTCTATGCTCTATGATCTATTTTGTTTATTTCATTTAATTCCTTTTTAGCTGAGAAAAAGCAGTAAGAAAGAAGAAAACTACTTTGGTCACATAACCTTTTTAACTTCTGCAGAAATTAATTCAATAACAGTTTAGGAATCTGAAAAGGCAACCGGCGCTGCAGCTTCATAATCAATCAGGTTGTTGTCAAGAATAAATATGCAACTCCTCCTCACTTCTTTCTTTTTCGGTTTGCTGTCAGTGTCTCTTTCCTTGAGGCCGAGCTCAGTTAGTGGAGGTGCATTAAACTGATGATGACACCTGGTGCAGCGAAAAGGTCAAAGCCTGCATGCCTCACAGACGGCTGTGCAAGTTCCATGACTATATCAAGCGCTCCTAAACTATTCAAAGACATACCTCAAGCCAGTGCTGCAGGCGTCAGCAACAGATGACAGATAGACGCAACTGCTGGCGCAACACTACAGCACTACAAATGGATATGCCCTCAACCCCACACTGCTGCTCACGTCCAAGAATCTTTCAAAGAAATGCCTACGTTTCAGGCTACAGTGTGCATCGGTAGAAGAGTATTTAAAGTTTATTTTAGTAGCTTCCATCCCAGAAAAAACGTTTCACAAAAATCCAAGACAGAAATGCAGAGGGGGAGTACGTTTTCACGGCTCGGTGTTCGCCAGCGGTGCGGAACCATTCAGTTTTCTGGTTTCCCTCTCAGACCAATTTTGTTCTCAAAAGGTTTGATCCATATTTAAATGGGAAAAACATCAGAATATTTCCCTTTCATTTACCAAAAAGTCAAACTGAAACATTGCATTCAGGGTTGTTTTTTTTTCTTTTACCTGCTTAGGAGAAAAGAAAGAAGTAACAGATCCCGGGATCAGATCCTATCCACCAAATATAGGGGTCGCCCAGCTCTACCAGGTGATGGACTAAAGTATTTATACTCAGACCTCTGCTGCTATTGGCTGACTGGACTTGGGGTCACCTCATTTGATTGGGTAGAAAGGGTTTTCCGTGCCCGGCTGAGTTTCTAAAAGGCAAGAACCGAGATCACACAACACTGGAGACAAGGGACAGACAAGGCAACAGCTGCAGCGGGAGGTCCAACCCTTCACCTTCTGTCTGCATGTAACTGTTTCATAGCAGCCTGCAGGAAAGGACACGGTTATCTGGAAATACCTGTATATTATATGCATGCAAAGCAGGGAAATTGTGTCCACATGTTCCAAGTTATTTAACCTGGTTACAGAGTAACTGTAATTGAATTTAGATAAAAGGTACAAATGTCAAAATCCCAAAGTCATGCAGGAATATATGTATCTAGCGTTTAGTAAGATACTGTGAAATACTAATTTAGAAGAACATTTGCCTCATCTGTTGTTTTATTTTTTATGTTTAACATTTTTTTATGTTAACCAGTCCTTAAAATATATCTTGGGGGAAGAGTGGGAGGAGGAAATTCCTTAGTTCAACCCTTAAAATATGGAAGAACATCAATTTTTATAAATGATTTTAATTAAAAACATACTAAAAAGTAATTTTTGTTGTCACCAAATATGTTCAGGCTAATACTGTGCAGCCTTGTGTCGATCATGCATGAAGCTTTTAATCTGGTTTGACATGGTCACTTGTTACAGTAAGAGTGGGAGACTCTGATGGGCATTTGAACCCTGCTTTCGTGTTTCATAAGTGTTCTCGGAGCAGAGTGACCGGAGTTCTCCCTGTTATCACATTTATCAGCTAAAATAACCACTTTGTCTTGGATTACATCACCGTGATATTCTGGATTACAGATTGGATTTCACTGAGCTGTGGCCCTCTCATCGACCAATTTGCTAAGTGGAGGAGTCTCCATGTGTGACTTTTAGATATGGGGTACAGCCCCCTGTGTGATGTAGGGATGCATAGTGACAGGCTGTGCAAACTCAAAACATTTGGCAAGTCAGAGAAGAGAAAACCTCTTTACATGTTTATCTCTGAAGATGTGAGAAGTTAAGCGTCTGTCTGCTTCCTGTTCTCTCCTCTGGATTTTAACCAGTTCCACTCAGTATCCTGTCTCGTGTGGTTCAGATTGCTCAGGTCCTGCTCTGTTATGTACAAGCGCCAGCATCATTACCCTCCCAGCAGTAATATGATAAATCTGGGTAATCTACACGTAGACAGATGCTAAATCATCCACATCATGTGACAGAAAGTAGACATTGTGGGGTGGAGCTGAGAGGCGCTGTGACGCAAATGGCAGTCTCGGGTAAGATCCAGCAATAACTGAGATTACGCCACATTTCATATCTCACATATTTCTATGCATTCATATCAAGAGATGGATTACAATTATCCCTTCAATCTCACCAAATAAACCTCCTATCTTCTCAACTAAATGAATAATCAGAGTGATGGGAATAAAAATTGGTGCAATATGTAACAGATAAGTGCAAAAAAAAAAAAGCCTGGAGGAAATTTTAGTACAAAAGAAGGAGATTGTACAAAGCTGCAGAACCGGTTTGGAATCAGCATGATTACATGTTAGCAGGAACACCGACCCTGCATCTGACAATAATCACAGCTCTGCTGACGTCTCTGAGACTGTGGCAGTCATAGCTCATGTTCCTTCCTCTAAACTCTTTTTGGCTGCAGCTTTAACTGTTCACAGAAATTACTTGTAGCATACTTGTAAGTATGTCACTTGTACCATGGTTGCTTAAGCGTAAGCATGCAGTGTGTTCCAGCCTGCAGGACAAATGTTGACCTGCCGTCAGAGCGCACAGTCCGCCTGTGGACATCCGTCTTCCCAGTGAACTAACCGGACACTGTGTGCTGTGTATAAATGTTAATAAGTGTCATTTAATGCGTGATACTTGCCGTCTTCTTGTCTGTGTTCTTATTCTCTTTGAAGAATCGGACATTGGTTTTAGAAGACAAGTAGATTATGTATACATCTCTAGCATTACTTTCTTTGACCTCCATGTTTTAGAAGCAGCTCTTGTTGTCCTGAGAGAGGTTCCTGTAGTAAACTGAGATTTGCAAATCATTTATAAGTGTTAACTGCCCTTGTCTGTGTAGTTAGAAGTGATACCTGTCAGATGAAAGCAACAACTTTTTGTGCTACCTTTGCATCAAGCTGATGTCAGCTTGGCACAGATTTCCTTATATGGTCTTCTTGGGCACTGAGTCTTTGGAAGTGGAAGTGAGCATAGTAGGTCACCCTTAACTTGTGCCTCTGAAATCATTGTGAGTAGCAGTGAATGCACGGTAGAGCCCAGAGTGTGGAGCATTTAAATCAGCTTATTTTGTAGCAGAACAAGTTTGACATTCAAACCTGTAGAGAAAATAAAACCAAAGACGAAACAAAAGACGTTTCTGTTTAGTAACCGTCACAGGGACGTCATACTGTGTTCAGGTTAAACGGTCCACCGGTCATTTAAATGCCCAGTTTTCTAAAAATTTGCTATCACTTGAATATAAATGGATCATCTGTGATTCAGTGTACTTTCACAGTCAGTGTGGAACAACTTTTGTCTTCACACAACACGTTTCTGCACATTTGTGGCTTCAGATTTCTGCAAGAGTGTTGTGTTCATGAGTGCAGGACTTTAGAGAGTCACCCTGAGTCTCTGCTCCTTTGCTCTAAATCAACCAACGGGCTCCAGTTTCACAGCTGTGGCCTGACCATCCACAGACATGGCTTTCCAAATTAGTCTTTCCCTCATGTCGCTGCATGTTGCTCGCCCGCTGTTAACACGCGCTCGCATGAATGAATGTGCACCCACTTATTACCATAACAACCAGTAACAGGACGTCAGTGTGTGCTCTTTAATATAAACAGCGACACTCATGCATAGCTTTTAATTAGTCAGCAAACAAATAAATGTATCCCCTACATACCTCTAACATGAAAAACAAAGGGATACCCATTCATATCTGATTCAATTGCATGAATAATATAATATCTAGCAGCCCATAACTGGTCTCTAAACTCTATTTCACATTTTAATGTGCAGTTTTACCCTCCACTGCATCCTTTCAACATAAATCCTCCTCAATAAAACTCAAAGGTCAGGCTGACTGACGTGTGATATCTGCTGTGTGTGTGGCACAGCTCCAGCATCCCAGTTTAGACTGTCACCCTATCCCCCAGCACTCGCCCATACTGCACTCCACCTCTCCGCCCTCCAACACATCCCCAGAACCATGCAGCTGCCTTGGGGGAAACGGGCACCAAGGACAGTTATGTAAACCAGGAACACTGTGTGACTCATTTGTAATGATTTTCATCTGAAACTCAGAAGCACTTACATACCGAATAACACAATATTCACGTGAGCACATAATCCAAGTTTGTTCGTTTTTTTTCCCCTGATGTTAAAGCGTTGTGTTGTTAAAAGATTTGTACATCAGCTCTGACACTCATGAAGCAACAGGATAAAATAGTCTGCACAGATTCAGTTTGTGTGTGTGCAAACGTGTGCATGCATAGTTGCATAACTTATTATAATCAGTTACAACAGGCTTATATTTTTGCCTAGTTTTAGACTAACACTTAAAAGTTTACTTATTAAAAGTAAAAAATTTTAACATCCATCCATCTGAAACTGGACTGAAAATAAAATAAAAACTGATTTAAAAAAAAACACTCAATATAACAGCTGTGGGCGAAGCATTCATACAAACATGCAAGATCTCATAACAATCAAGGATGTGGCCTTTACCATTATGTTGATGTATCTGTTAGCACTGCAGGTTTATTTGTGCTTTTGAGCAGTTATGCTTCCTGATTCCCAGACATTGTTTTGAGCATTAAGGCAAGAGACACGGAGTATTTCATAAACTCTGTTTGGGTCGGCTTCAGCGTGATAGTAGATTCTTATTCACAGCAAAGGCTTCAGGGAGCAGCTGAGGGCTACAAGCATTCACACATTCACACATGGGTGTTGCCAGGAACAGCTGGCAGCCTAGGCCACTGATGGCATCCCCTGATGCATGTTTGTGATATTTCTTTCTACGTTATTAAACAACAGCTTCTTAATTTGCTGTTGTGGTACTTGTATTCAGAGAAGAGAGATAAATAAAACCCAGAGGATTGAAAGTTTGTGACGCTTCAAAGGCGTGGTGTTGTTTCGAACTTAACCTGAAACAAAATCACCTCTTAATCCCTGGGATAACTTCATTAAGTCTCTCATGAAAGATGTTAGAAATCTTAGGAAGTGGCAGCAGCCAGGATTCGGGATGCTCGTGCCTTCTTAGCTTCTGATCTGGACTAACAGCTTCGAACTAACAAGTCCTGAGCCAGAGGAGCAAAAAATTATGTTAGCAGCTTGCGGCGCCTGCAAATAGACTCGGGCATTTGTAAGACAACTCTGTGGACCTGTGTGGATTGTGTGAAGGTTAAGGCTGTTACACAGTGGAAAGTGCCGGGCTCACTGAAGAAGAATGATGTATATGTATGTTTTAGTTTAGGGTAAAACACTGATGAGGACAACAAGATGTGCACTGAAGAAAAGCAACTGCCTTTTCTTTATCTAGGTGCACTTAGGTTATTTTAAAAAGTTCTGCACGTGAGTAATGTCACCTTCCGAGGTGTGTGTTATGTTCACATAAAATTCATGTTTAATTTAATTTAATTTCTATAATCTTAGTTTAGCTCTTTTTTTAAAATAAACTGGAAGTACAGAATTTACTCCATATGTTAGGAGATGAGATCTTAGTTTTTTCTTTTATCCATGTGTCCAGTGACTGCACACTTACAGGAACACTGGCTTTATTAACATTTGAAGAGCAGCACTGAACAGTCACTGATCATTGCAGAAGTTGCATTCGTGGTGGCCTGTTAATACGCTGTCCTACAAAAATAAAATAAAAACATTAGAAACTATCTGACACATTTAGACGAATTCAAGTCTGAACACAACATGAGTGGAAAAAATCATCACAATCACAAAGAAAATATTTTTCTTGAAATAACTGTGATGAATTTTTACACATCAGTGCAGAAATGTTTCATTATTGAAAAACAAAAGTAGAGATGCTGAACTAAACTAATACGTATGTGGCCGCAAAATGCAGAAAACGCAATAAATTCAATTTTCAATTCATTTCAATTTTATTTATATAGCGCCAAATCATAACAACAGTCACCTCAAGGTGCTTTATGTTGTAAGGTAGACGCTACAATAATACATACAGAGAAAAACCCAACAATCATATGACCCCCTATGAGCAAGCACTTTGGCGACAGTGGGAAGGAAAAACTCCCTTTTAACAGGAAGAAACCTCCAGCAGAACCAGGCTCAGGGAGGGGCGGGGCCATCTGCCGTGTCCAGTTGGGGTGAGAGAAGTAAAGGTAAATACATTTTGAATCAAGTAAAAAATTTATTAAACTTAATAAAGTCAAATGCACTAACTTACTCTCAGTAAGGAGATGATTTGCATGTATGGTTGGTTGAAATTAGAACATTTTTCAGAAAGTTCTTCCTGATTTTAAGAGACTCGTCTGTGTTTGTAAATCAAAGTCTGTCCAGATGTTTGGAAGTGTGAATCCTTATAGTCCAACCTGACACTGTGGCTAATGTATTAAATATATGTCTTTGTATTTTCATTTTATTTAACAGTAGAAAGTAAAAGATTTCTTTCTTAAACTTGCCTAAACTTTAAACACACGAAAATAAAACCTGAAAAATTATGTAAGTCACTGCTATCAGGGGTTGAATGTGCCCTCATGCAGCATCACCGGTTCTCAGAGCGTGTTTGTCAGTCTAGTGTCCACATTCAGTGATCAGTAAGTGATATCAAAACCAACAGAAAATGGACACAAAGCAGGGAGATTTATCGAAGAATGACAGGAAGATGATGAGCCATCACTGCAGCATCACTTTTGTGTGAGGAACACAGTGGGAGGGGTTTTTCTGAATACAACATCATGCAACTAGTTTATACGCTTTTCAGATCCCAGTTTGCGACTGTCTGTGATCTTGGTGTGAATCCTGTGGAGGCTGTGGAGGTGAAGCTTCAGTGAAACACGAGCTGCTCGTGAGGGGAGCTCGAGGGTGAACCATGGAGGTCTATCTTTAGCCCCGCCTGACCGGCCCTCGGATCTCCAGTGCCAGTTCTCCTGATTGAATTGCACTGACTCAGCCGTAAGTCAGGCGTTCCCTCGCTCTGTTCATTCATTCGCCGTCAGTTGAGTCGACGGAGAAGAAGACGGTTTAACAGACACACACCAGGAAACAGTTAATATTTAACAGTTTTGTTGTAAAAGACATTGACGATTTATCTGGGATTAACTCACAGTATTTATTATTCATACTTTTCCTTCACATGTATGTCTTTATTTACTATCATGAACCTGAAAAGGCTTTTTAGGCACCTGCATCTTGTTTTTTTTTAGCCATGCCAGCAGCACAGGGATAGCCCTGTTGGGTGAGCAGGCCACCTCTTTGGTTCACACCTGCTTCATGGATTGCAGTAAAACTTGATATTCAGAAGATGAATCATGTTGACCTTGATGATATTGTCCTTTACATTTCATCTGCCCAGCTCTTTGGTTTCCAACTAAATGAAACATATTTCTGCCCAGTGCTTACTAACACAAATTATACAACCATGCTAAAATGAGATGAGGAATATAGCCTCAACATGCCCTCAGTGTAGAGCGAGCAGATCTGACACATATGTTCTGGCCTTGCCCACGATCGTCTCCCTTATGGTTAAGAATTTTTAACATTTTCAAAGACAATTCGTACATTATGCTCTTGCATAATCAACTACTTCAAAAATCAGTAAAAATTAATCTAAAATAAGAAAGGGGGGAAGAGCGATGTAGCTTCTAAAAACATGGATGTTGTTTCTGAGTCTGCAAATTGATGCTAATTTAAAGTGCTCTAAAGCTGCATTTTTAAAGGCCATCAGGGGGCGACACGTGTGGTTCCTAAAAGACTTCCTATAGCAATCTCTGAGGGAACAATGCTCTGCCCTGACCTTCGTTCACGCTGAGACTGAAGAAGTCACTTGGACGAGTGACGAAATGTTTCTCCCACTGAAAACGCTACGTCCAGATGGACAGAACCTTTTGGGACTTTTATGGGGGGACAATAAAGTATATTGTATGGTATCGAATTACTTTTTTCATTTTTGCTATGTCCTGCTGGGAAAATCCCCATGAACCTGCACTATTTCTGATGACCAGCAGGGGGCAATCGCTGTGGCTGCAAAAGAACAAAGAAGTCCATAGGAAAACAACTCTACTGCCCTAATTGGAGTTGAATATATGTTATCTTTTATGTACAGACACCAAATACCTGTGGAATATCTGCATGCTGAACTTTTTTTTCTCTACCTTAGTCTTAGTCTACCCCCGATCATTTATTTCTCATTTTAAATCAGCAGTGTTGGCCAGACCGCTGTGTGTGTGTGTGTGTGTGTGTGTGTGTGTGTGTGTGTGTGTGTGTGTGTGTGTGTGTGTGTGTGTCCGTTGCATAATTCTTTGAGCATGCTCGTTTACATAGTGAATCCCTGAAGTGTTTTAATGTGTGTCCTTGTCCATGACTGTGCATGCAAACAGGGTGCAGGGACTTCCTTCCTGTCAGCTGCTAGTTGGATCGCCAGCATAAAATACCAGCACCTCTGTAATCCCAGCTTTGATGTCAGTTTCTCATCTACCTCGCCTTTGCACCCAACCCCACCCCCGCAAAAAAAAGAAGAAAAGAAAATAGCATTCAAAAAATATTCAGACATCTCTTGTCTTGTGTCGCAGTCACAGGCGACTCCATATCTGTCATACATGTGATATTTAGCATGTTATGTGTTCGTTAAAAAAGTGTAGAAAAATAATTAAGGATGCAGAGTTTTAATGTTGGTATTTTTAGTGTTGAGGCTGTAATGATAGGCAGTGCTGCTAATGTGTCCTCAGAGCCAGTCACAGTGAGGTGACAGCAAAATGAAATGATATAGGATATCCAGTCATGAAAGTAAAGTGTGTCTCATTAGAGATGTGTGCGTATGAGTATGTTTGAAGATTAAGCCCCTCAATAAAAAAGCTTTCGTTGACATTATATTAAATGATTTAATAAATACAAATTTTAAACATGCCAATTAGAAATGGAACACTTTGCAGAACATTAAAGAAATAAGGCAATGAGTAAAAACTGCTGCCTTAAAGCTGGCATGACTTTACGTTTCGCTGACTCAGCAGCCAAGTCTTAACACATTATTATGAAGGTCATTTTGGTTTATAGAAAGATCTAGAGGGCTGAACTGATTCGGTGGGGCTTAACCTTTGCAGTGCTTGTCCCCACAGGTCCTCAGTGTATAGTTTTAAGGTAACACCAGTGGTTCCAGTGCAGTTACAGTCAGAGAACAGTTACTATTCATAAGCTAAGCCATGAACCAAGGAGAGAAAATTAACCAACCATCAGCTGTCACGGTGCAAAAAGCAGGCTACAAACTGGAAAGGCCACCAGTCTATCACAGGTCTAACACAGAGACCATTCACGCCTACAGCTGATTTAACCTAACATGCATGTCTTTAGACAGGCATGGGGAAAAGATGCATAAAGGCTCCAATCACCTGGTGGAGTCAAGCCCAGGACCTTCTTCCTGGGAAGAAACTGTGCTACCCACCAAACCACCATGCTGCCCTGAAAATAAAGCAATCATTTTCATTGTTTCTTAAGTATATACTTTAAAATGATTGCTTTGTTTTCAGTCGTTGGAGGACCTTTGTAATAAAAGTATATTATTAATAATAACTGCTGCATATGACTTCTTTCTTTTCATGCTTTTGACTATTGCCTCACCCCCAGTCCTTGTCTGGGGACTTACAAATGTGAAAATATATGGCCTAATAAAAATACTCACTTTCCCACAATCCTTCTCTACCTCTGCTGCTCCAGATGTGCATGACTAAGCCCATTAGGTCCTCCTGTGAGTCATGGTAAATCTAAGTGACAATCTACAGTTTGAATTACACATTAAAAGACACTTAAACGTCTCAGTCTGACTCCTCCATCAGCTGGTGGGCGGCGGATCTTTACTGATTCAGTTTCGGAGGCAGGACAGCTTTGCTCTTTATTATTGTGTTTAAGGCTGAGTGGAACTTTCTAAAGACCAAAATAGTGTCGATCATTAAGGCCATTGTGTAACTCCTCTGAGGGATTTCTTTGGTCTCTGGAGGGCGACTTTAAAGGTTGATCACTCGTCTAAACAGCTGTGGTTATATACATGTAACTCATCATCAACATCCCTTCATTTATCAGCATTTGCTTTATTTTTCATAATATGTTACTGTGGTTATTCTTGTATTGTTTTGTGATATTATGGTTAAGTTTAGCTGTGCTGCCTGCAGATGATCAGCTGTAAACAGTTTGCATACATCATTTCCACCTTGACAAACACCAAATGTGGTTTAAAGTCCATTGTAACTAATAAAATCAATTAATTTTAGTAAATTTCCAGTTTTTGCTGTTCCTCTGAGGCTGATGAGTTTCCAGGATGCACTGCAGACTTCAGTGATTACTGGGCTTCCTGTATTAAAGTTTATTTCTTTATTACAGCTGCACAGAATACTGAACCTAAAGTTATGTTAGGAGCCAGTGATGTTAGTAAAACTATTTAAATTAATTCTGGAACTGACTAGCTCTACTTTAAGACGTATGACCTGCGTTTACCTGCAAAATGTCAGCGAAAGACAAACAAAGAGACTGCTTCTAGTTATTCTCACCCAGTCTGCCTTTGCTCCTGTAAACAAGGGTGTGTGAATTTTACATTGTCTCACACTTCCCTCTACACACACAGACCCACACATACACATTTTTCAGATCCTGTTTGTTTGCAGTTGTCTGTTGTTAAGCTGCTGAGCCGCAGCCCCGGTGACTCCCATTAGACCTGCTGTAATGCTCATTTGACTTTAATAAGACTAATGCTGGTTCAACAGTGACCTCTAGGTCTCTCTCTCACACACAGGCACACGCACAGACCACCCAGTTAATCTGACTGAAAGGACGTGCTAATCTCTGACAACGCAGCAACAATACAACAAAATGAGAAAACAGAGGAAGCAAACAGGAACTTAAATAAACCACAGCACCGAAGGGAGCCTGGCTGTCAATATAACTGCGTCTCCATGGATACATAGCAAAGCTACAACCACCAACCTTTTTAAACACGGGACTGTTTTAAGCAGCAAATAGTCTGCATTTTAAATGATAAAGAAACCAAGATCCAAGTTTGTTTGTTTATTTAAATAAATAAATAAGTTTACACCCACAGTTGTCACTTGTAAGGTATAAGAAGAGAAAGTTAAGAGCAGAGAACAAACAGATGACGTAAATATAACGAAATGTTATGTGAACATATGACTGATTTTACTTCAAAAATAACACTATGATGCTAAACTTAGCCTCAGATGTGCATTCATCCTCACTTTACCTTTACCTTTAATTTTTAATCGTTTAAAAGTTAAAGACAAAAGATAAAGACACCAAATTTTAAAATACACATTATTGTCAATATTTTACCATTAATATTAATATTAGAGTTATATTTGACTAATTCATATTAGCTGAAAAAAGATAGATTAGATAGATAGATAGATAGATAGATAGATAGATAGATAGATAGATAAATAGGCAGTTCGTCTCTTCTGCAGATAGGTGGCTTTGTCCTGGGACAGGACGTCACAGTCGCGGTGTATGATGGGAAATTTGGGATCAGGTAAGCTTCTGCAAGTCGTTCAGCAGAGCGGACACAACAAACAGACAAATACCGGAAATCATGCGAGTTTACCTTCAAAATTAAAGCCTTTCTTTCATTATGGATTTCTCTTCCTAAAACGATTAATATTGGGGTTTTTAGAATCAGGGATCAGGGAATACAATTTCTTGATGTGCAATTTCTACAGTAATGTGGAGCCATAATACAGCTTCATTTGTCCATCGTACTGTGGAACCCTTGGGTCAAACACAGCATGTTATGTGTCTTTGCTTGTGCTGAGAAATGCCCATCATAAATGTGTTTTATGGAACATGATACCAAGGAACAGAAAGACAAATTATATTCTTCAGAATTGGCGAGCACCTTGTGCCAATTTAGTCTAACTGATTAATAACTTTACCTGAGGGAGAAATAAAATGCAAGCTGTGTTAAAAATAGTTGTGAGGAAAAATATTAATCCATCCATTCATCTAGTGACAGAATGCAGAAATCAAGCTCATCTGACAGGAATTCACTTTTCTCAGTGTTTCCAGTTACTTTTCTTCTTTCGATTGCTCCATTTATGACTCACTGTAGCGGATCATCTGTCTCGTTCTCACCCTATCACTAGCATCCTCTTCTGTCACATCAACATGACACACTCTGCATGTCCCTCCTCAATACCTTCTCTTTTCCTTCTGCCTGGCATCTCCATGTTCATCATCCTTTGTCCAACACATTGTTGAGGTATGCAGTCATTAATTATTTTATCACTAATAATTGCAGTTTAACATTCTTAAACTGAAAATAGATCCATTGATTAAGAATATATATGGATTAAACAACAATCATAGAAGTACAAGTGAAATCAAGAAGTACAGGGTCCCGTGTACAACATTTATTTTGAAGTCGATAAGCGGAAGTTCAGTTCTGCTAAAGCTAGCTTGATGCTATTGGCTGCGTAATGACAGGAGGAGGCGGCAGGTGAACGATTAACAGCGTTCACTTTTCTCCGTCCCGCCTCTTTAAAAATAAATAAACTGAAAATTACTGTGAGCGGAGATGTTCCGCAGTGACTGACGGGCTCCAGTTTACACATAAAAACCATTATTTCATTCAAACTGTGGATCAACACGAAAGCGCGCCGCGGGAGTTTGGACTTAGCAGGTAGGCTATAAATAACTGTCGGTTGTTGTGGATCTGAAATGAGGCGCAGCAGTCTGTGTGAGAGAGACATCTTTTGTTTTTGTTTTTTTATTGTGTTGTTGTGCAGGAAGATGTTTCTGTCTTGTAGCTGCAGCAGCCGGTGGTGTTTAGACTCAGTGGACACTTTTAAAACTGTTGACAAACACACAGCTGAAATGTGCTGTTGAAATGTGACGCAGCGCTGTTTGTGTCCAGCAGCATTGTATTATCACCAGCGTCCTTATAAAGGTTGGAAAAGACACTTAAATCCATCATGGCTGCTTGGACAGATGGCCAGACATCCAGTTATAAACACATGGGCGGATTATGAGATACTGGGGCCCTGGGCACAAACATGTCAGAGCCCCCCCCAGAGGAACTGTCAGAGGAACTACAACCCCAGTGGCTGCCACTGTGGAGGGATAGGGTGGCACATGATACACACTGGTGCCCAATGAAAGGAGCCGCCAAAAGAAGAAGCAGCTCTTGTTTGTCCATGTAGAAGTGGATTTTCTGTCTTGTCAACTTGTTTCTATTATACATTTGTTTTTCTTAATCTTAAAAGTCTTAAAAGTGTGATCCTGTATTAATGCAGTTGATGGCATGACATGCAAAAAGAGGTGTTTAATAGTGACTAAAGTGACCTTCATGTTGTTTGTTTGCTTGTGAACCCTCGTATTTAGCTCCAGAGGCTCACTTCGCTTCTGTGTGTGCCCAGAAGAGATCAGAAAAGAGGAAACTGAAAGCTATGAGTTTTTCTTTGTGGTGAAGTTGCTGACAGCTGTGAATTGTGTTTCTGGGTTTTCTCCACAACATTCCTGTAGCGGAGTAGCCAAGTACTCCCTGACAGTGCTGAATTACAGTGTTCTTTACATTTTTAATCCACTTTACATTGAAAAAAGTGCATTCAGTGAAACCAATAAGAAATCTGCTTCTGTGTAGTTTTAGGTTGGAGTTACCTGTGAAAGGTAACTCTCCTCACACACTTTGCTTTGAGAATTAATCACATTTAATACTGTTTAAAACCAGCAAGCCTTAAAGTGGACCGAGTTAACACAGGATCTGCTTTTATTCAGTCTTACTGACCTTTCACTGAGAACGAGTAGGTGTTTGTGTGGACACAAAGACCTACTCTATTTACCTTTGTAATCAAATTCAAATTCAAATTTTATTTGTCACACACACAACCATACACAGTATGACATGAGGTGAAATGCTTGTAGCTGTGCAATGCAATGCCCGACCATTAAATGACAGTGGTTTTACAGTATTTACAATTTACAGGTTATACAAAATTTACAGATTTAACTTAGAAATTTACAGTAAAAAAATGTGCAAATAGCAGAAAGAGATTATAAATTATAGGAAGTGTGCATGAAGAAAAACCAGAGTGCGTGTGGTGATGTGATGTGTGTGGGAGAGTCCAGTCCTACACCTGGTTCAGGGCCCGAATAGCCTGGGGGAAGAAGCTCCTCCTCAAATTCAAATTCAAATTCAAATTTTATTTGTCACACACACACAGCCATACACAGTATGACATGGGGGTGAAATGCTTGTAGCTGTACAATGCCCGACCATTAAATGACAGAAGAAAAGTTTTACAATATTTACAATTTACTACAAAAATTTACAAATTAACTTAGGAATTTACAGTAAAGAATGTGCAAATAGCAGAAGAGATTATAAAGATAAGGATTATAAATTATAGGAATTATAGGATTATAGGAAATGTGTGGTGGTGCGTGTGGTGACGTGTGTGAGAGTCCAGTCTTATAGTGACGTGTTTGGGAGAGTCCAGTCCTACACCTGGTTCAGGGCCCGAATAGCCTGGGGGAAGAAGCTCCTCCTCATTCTCTCTGTTTTGGTCTTAAGGGAGCAGAAGTGCTTCCCAGACCTCAACAGTGAGAAGAGTCCATTGTTGGGATGGGAGAGGTCCATCATAATCTTCCTGGCTTTGGACTTGCACCGCTTGGTGTAGATGGACAGCAGGTCAGGGAGCTCTGATTGAATGATGCGTTCTGCCGAGCGCACCACCCTTTGCAGATCTCGTCTGTCCTGCTTGGTGCTGTTCCCAAACCAGGTGCAGATGTTTGACATCAGGACGCTCTCGATGGTGCAGGAGTAGAAGTTCTTGAGCACCTTCAGTGGCAGATGGAAGTCTCTAAGTCTTCTGAGGAAGAAGAGACGCTGACGGGCTTTCTTAACCAGGGTGTTGATGTGACAGGACCATGACAGGTCCTGAGTGATGTGGACACCCAGGTATCGGAAACTGTCCACTCTCTCCACTGGCGTGCCACTGATGATGAGGGGTTTGTAATTCCTCGCCTGCTTTGTAGTGAAGTCCACGATCAGCTCCTTAGTCTTGCTGACGTTTAGGAGGAGGTTATTCTCCTGGCACCAGGTCTCCAGGTTCCTAATCTCCTCCAGGTAGGCCGTCTCGATGTTGTCGGAGATCAGGCCCACAACAGCAGTGTCGTCAGCAAACTTGACAATGGAGGTGGTGTCTGATGTGGCTACACAGTCATAAGTGTACAGTGAGTACAGCAGGGGGCTTAAAAATCATTCTCTCTGTTTTGGCTTTAAGGGAGCAGAAGTGCTTCCCAGACCTCAACAGTGAGAAGAGTCCATTGTTGGGATGGGAGAGGTCCATCATAATCTTCCTAGCTTTGGTCTTGCACCGCTTGGTGTAGATGGACAGCAGGTCAGGGAGTTCTGATTGAATGATGCGTTCGGCTGAGCGCACCACTCTTTGCAGATCTCGTCTGTACCTGCTGTATTTATGTCTAGTGGTCCCTCACTCAGCGTTATTGTGGTTTTAATTCTTTGACTAAATAGAGTCTAATATTTTGAGACTGTTTTCTATAAAATGACTATAGCAGAAACGATTTTGACTCAGGAATCTCAGCTAGAAGATGAAACACATGTCAACATGTAGGTATGAATGAGACCTACAGGGTGATGTGACCCTTGAAGTTTCCTGAAAAAGCAGCAGACATGGTCTTAATGAATCATCTATTGCACTATAAGTCAGATTCTGAGTGGTTGTTCCTGTTTCCGTTGGTCCCAAAGCTTGTTGCTGTAGTTCTGCCACAGCCCTCGCACTGAGGGACCCTTCAGCAGGCACGAGGCTGACTCATCAGAGAGTCACTCCCTTCATGGGGCTGGATTCAGATTAAACAAACATTATCAGAGTTTACTTTTGCTTGCATTTTTCACAGACCTTCCATGTAGTCTATTTATCCACCAGCTGTGTCACGTATACACTTCACCAACAGCACTTTTAAATTATGCTTTAAGCCACCTTTCATATTTTAGAAAATCCATCTGTGTTTACTATTGCACTGCTGCTTCTACTTCTAGTACTTCAGCGGCTTCAGTTACTGCTGCTGTCAGCTTCTGTTATCACTTTTACTCATAAATATTTCAGCTGCATGTAGCACTGATCCCCCTACAGCTCTCACTCTGCCGTTACTGCTAAATAAATGCATAATAAACTCCCACTGCAGATAATGCTGTAATGATGTGCTGTTCTCAGGTCGGTCGCAGTGAGAAAAGGAACCTCGGAGCAGCAGCCATGTTGTCGGGGGAGGAGATTCTGTGTCGCACGCAGCAGGTGATCGCAGGGCTGGAGGCGCTGAGAGGGGAGAACCGCAGCCTGCTGGAGAGCCTGCAGGAGGCGCTGGAGAGCCGGGCGGTGCCAGAGAGCAGCAGCGTTGAGCAGGAGAAGACCAGCATCATCCACCAGTCGCTGGAGAGGATAGAGCTGGGGCTGAGTGAGGCACAGGTACCACCAGGAAATAAAGAAGCAAGCAGTCGCAATGAAATCTTGTGTCACACGTCTTTGTCTTCAAGCTTTTTTTTAAGGCTGAAATGGAAGAAAATAACATTCCCAGATAATTTAAAATTGAACTTCTTGTACTTTACATATTAAACAAAGTGATTTTTTTTTATGAAATAGTTTTGAGTTTACGTTTAGTTTTAATTATTTTAACTGACTGTGTTTTTATTTGAACAAACAAACGTGTTTAGCTTGCCAGGCGCAGTTATTTTGAAAAAGAAAAATTAATTTTGAGACTTGCATTTCTGTCATGAATGGTTGATGACAAACTTAAATGAACTGACACATAAAAATATCTGATGTCTGTCATTTTTTATTATTATTTTTTATTTATTTATTTTGTTGTTGTTGTTCCTGTTGGTGTCCCGAGACACTGATGACTGTTTTTCCTTTGATTTGTTTTGTCTGAAGCCGGGCTGTTGACAAGTTTTGAGCTCATTTACTGAAGCATAGTCGTTAAGTCACTGATCTCCCTTCATGGTGCACGCAGTCTTCTTTCTGTTGTTTCTGTTTCTGTTGGGTTTACATTTTTTTTACATTGTCTTCAGGTGATGATGGCGTTGTCAGCTCACCTCGGTTCTCTGGAGGCAGAGAAACAAAAGCTACGAGCTCAGGTGAGTTTGTTGAAAAGACCTGTATACTTGTGTTGACACTCATCATAGGCTGCTTCATTTGGTCTCCCTTTTTAAATGTTTGTTAAAGCAAACATCTAACTTAGCATTCACCTGTCATGGAGGCAAATTCATATATCCGTCTTTAGATTCAAGATTTGAAGCATCATATGTCTCGCCGAAGAAGAAGACGTCCTCTTCACCAAAGAAACAAAATGCAAAGGAGGAAACGATGTCTTAATAAATTGTCTTCCTCTCCCTGCTCATCTCACTCAGGGCTGTAACACATGCGCATAAACATGCTAATCTAGTCCTAATTTAGTCAGCAGATTTGTCTTGTCACACTCCTTTTACTCCCTCCGCCACAGTAGTTAGAAAAGCATGCTTCACACCCGGCATTGACAGCTGAGGTAAACAGTGGACTGACAACCTGCCACAGAGGGGGAAAAACTGCAGTCTGGGGTCACTTTGCTATCTGTAGAAAACTCGCTACAGATGAACAGCGGCAAGAGCTTTTGAAGTGACTTGGATGAAAACATAACTGCAAAATATTTAAATGGCACATATTAGTTTTTTGTTTCTTATGTATTGATTATTGTTGATATTTTTCAAATATGTTAAAATAGAAGGTGTACAAAAGCTTTTTTTTTTGTAATGAAAACTGGTAGAAATATGCTGGCGGGATGTGGCTGAATGTAATGTTTTTGATCTCTCTTGGCTGACTAAAACATGTTTGTCCTACATCGGCCACCGTAGCTTAGATTAGCACTCGAAGCGCTAAGAAAACAGGATTCAATTGGCTGCAATCTGCATTCTCCTGATATCTACTGGTGAAAACGTTACACACTGTAACTTTAAGCATTTAGATATGGCAGTGTCTCCGTTTTTGTTGCATGGCTCCTTCATTCTCTTGCCTGTTTCCTTCCTCTTCTCTTTGTTATGTATCATCCTCGCTCTCATTTCTGCATCCTCCCTCTCAGGTTCGTCGTCTCTGTCAGGAGAACCAGTGGTTGAGGGATGAGCTGGCTGGCGCTCAGCAGCGGCTTCAGGACACGGAGCAGGAGGTGGTCACCCTCGAGGAGCAGAACAGACACCTGCAGTTCATGTCCTCCATACGCAAGTATGACCAGGATGAGCCGCCTCTGGTGAGGACAGAAAACATGCTAACCCACATATGTCTGCAGAAGAGTCTGTTGGTATTTACCAGCCAGCTGAGAGTTTGAGTAACAACAAACAACCTGCCCTTCAAGATGAGTAACAGGGAGAGTCAGCGCTTCGCTGTGTCAGCACAGGAATCTTAACCATGGTGTTTGTGTGTATATTCATCAAATTAATATGCTGAAAGTTTGTCTGCAGCTGGAGGTTTGGAGGACTTTACTAAAGCTGTTGTAATTATATACTGGGCAGAAGGACGTCATGTCCCATCTCAGCAAGTTTAGCAAGTTTTTGCTGATGTGTTGGCAAACTGTTTAAGCTCTAATGTCATAGAGCAACATTAGCATTCATTTGGATTCCAGCTGGTTTGCATCTGATGAATGCACCACCAGTTTTCACTCTCTCTGCTTTAGCTTCACTCAGCTGCCTTCCTGTCATTGCCAATTAGCGTGTAGGACAGTGTGCAGTTGCGGGTTTATCAGAGCTCGCTGACAAAAAGCAGCTACTGAAACGGATGAACCATATAGTCAACTTTTAAGCTTACCGTTAGTACTGCTGTCTTCTAAGTCGTGCTGTGTGTGTTTCTTATTTCAGGATGACAAAGACACTTCCTCCAACAAAGAGTCTCTGGATGACCTCTTTCCTGCTGAGGATGAGGAGCAGTCTTCGAGTGAGGCTCTTCTAGGCTTTGAAATGTGTTTTTATTATCGTTTTGAACACCTCCCTGTCTCCAAAATGACAAAACCCTTTTTTTGATAGATTTTTTTTGGATACAGAGGAGGTGTTGAGTAAATGCAAACTGTTTTTAATTTAAATTAGTCAATACATTGAGCACCACTCTCATCGTGATTTAGTTTGAGTGCTTTGAGAAGTGTCAGCGTTGAAACTGGAGGCAGATACTGGTTTACATCTTCACTGGTCATAGATAAGCTCAAGGTGTAACTGTTGCTTCTAATCCTGATATCTGAGTAACTGCTGACACACAACAAACGCATTTTATCAGCTTACACATGAATTTAGAGCGCATGAAGGTGGAAGCATGAAAGCGATCTGTGAATCTCTGTAGTGTGAAATACGACGCCAGTCTGAAGTTATCTTTTAGGACAGCGGCTTCCTTTTAGAAAATGGTGAAACATGAGTACGCATCGCTACCTCCTTTGACTTTTGTTTTTTGACAGCGTTAAAGCCTGACAAAAACTTAAAGATATAAACTTTAGTGTTTTTAGAGGTTAGACGACTGCAGGTTGAGTGTGAGTGACCAGGGAGAAAAGATGAAATGGGAAAATTAAAAAATTTCGCCTGCATTTATTGTTACGCTTAAACTTTTCTATTATGATCAATTTTACTTAATTGCCTAAATAGCAGTGCAATTATGCAGCCAGTTTTCATGTAATACATCTTTATTTGGGCTTAACACCATCCATCCATTCGTCTAAAAAATAGTTTTCATCATACTTTATTTGTGAGACATACAGTATAGAAAACAGGTCAAATTAAATATTAGGTTCCACCCTGCCTTGTTTTTGGTCCTCTCTGTTAGACCTGTTAAAATGATCCAAAATGGAACTGGGCCCTTCTAAAGTCAGCATGGTCTTGCTTTTATTTGTTTGTTTGTCGTTTAGTGTCCCAGCCTCACCACAGCAGTGCAGCAGCTGCAGCCCAGCAGGGCGGCTACGAGATCCCCGCCCGCCTTCGAACGCTCCATAACCTGGTCATCCAGTACGCATCCCAGGGACGATATGAGGTCGCGGTACCGCTGTGCAAACAGGTGGGAGGGGCTTCCACTGTCCTAACTGTTGCTAACCAAAACAAATCGCCTGACAACCATTTAAAATGACCTCATCGTGTCTCCGCAGGCTTTGGAAGACCTGGAAAAGTCCTCTGGCCACACCCACCCAGACGTAGCCACCATGCTCAATATACTGGCGCTGGTGTACAGGTGATGTCAGTTAGCATTGCAAAAGCGTCTGTATTGGTATTTACAGCTACCGCGGTGGCACTATCAAAGCTGGGTTAACCATTCGAGGTCTTCCAGACGACTCAGAGTTCATGCTTTATTTGTTCCGGTCGAGTACGTCATGTGACTCACCTTCAGTTCAGAAATGTCCTCGCGGCTTTCGTCTCGTCTAACCCATCAGTGCCGTTTGTCTAGCTGGTGCACGTCGTTTCCTTCAGCTCTGCCGGCAGAATGATGCACTTTAAATGTTAAATGTCTTCAAATGTTAAAGACGTAATGATGCTGCAGATAAAGTGATTTATTATTCAGTTTTAGATGGAAAAAATGGTTTGTTGTGCTTGTATCAGTTGAGGTAGGTGTATAAATGCTTTTCCTGCCCGGTTTGAGCCGAGCGTCCCGTGTAAGCAGTTGGTGTGCAGTAATTAAGCGGATCGGCTTCTCTGTCATCAGCATTATATTGCTCTGACTGGTTGTGGCTTTGACTCTGGCTTGTGATACCTGGCAAATTTGAGGTTTAATAAAAGTTTCTTGTAATAGATGATAGATTATCTGAAACTCTTAGGGAGGAAGTGTCCTTAACAAGCCAAACGCTTCTCACTGGGTGAACAGTGTGGTTTGTGTTGTTTCCCTACAGAGATCAGAACAAATACAAAGAGGCCGCCAACCTGCTGAACGATGCTTTGGCCATCAGGGAGAAAACTCTTGGGATGGACCATCCGGCTGTAAGTTACTCGGCTGCACTGGAAGAAAACTTATAATGAGGCGGCTAAAACTGGTTTCAGCGTTCTCTTTCATCAGCGTAAACATGAAACATAAAACCTTGTGGGTTACAAGAATTTTGATCCTCATTTGTTGTTCGTTGCTTCCGACATGCCTGACCTGCAAATATTGGCTCCCTTTGTAGTCATTTCATGTGGTTTAGACTTTAGTGAGTGAGCTGGTGTGTATTTGTGTGTGTGCGTGCATGTGTGTATGCAGGTGGCAGCGACGCTCAACAACCTGGCAGTGCTTTATGGGAAAAGAGGAAAATACAAGGAAGCAGAGCCGCTTTGTAAAAGAGCTCTAGAGATCAGAGAGAAGGTAAGAAAACACCTTTGTATTACAACAGATATCCCAAATTCCTACTAATAACTCACTTTAACCTTAATCTAACCTAGATTATGGATGCCCGACTTATAACAGACTAAATGTTTTGCTAATTTACTTCCATCCATCCATTCTCTGCTGCTTATCCTTTTCAGGGTCATGAGGGGGTCTTAGGGTAAGAGGCAGGGTACACCCTGGACAGGTCACCAGTCTGTTGCAGGGCTAACACATAGACAACCATTCACACTCAGGTTAATTGGAAACTTTAAATTATCTGCATGTCTTTGGACTGTGGGAGGAAGCCGGAGTACCTGGAGAGAACCCACGCACAGGGAGAACACGCAAAGACCCCAGTCTGATGGTGGGATTGAACTCCGGAGGCAACAGTGCTAACCACTGTGCCACCGTGCTGCCCTTGCTAATTTACTTAAACATCTAAATATGTCCTCTATCTTTCGATGTCACAGAGCTGAGTGAGCAGGCATCCCCTGTATCACATACTGGAAGTGTTATGGAAAGAGTAACTGGTTGATCGTCCCTCACCGTGCACCTTTTTTTTTGTCGCCTCCTCAGGTTCTCGGTACAGATCATCCAGATGTGGCCAAACAGCTGAACAACCTGGCTCTGCTGTGTCAGAACCAGGGGAAGTACCAGGAAGTGGAGCAGTACTACGAGCGCGCTCTGCACATCTACCAGAGCAAGCTGGGACCAGACGACGCCAACGTGGCTAAAACCAAGAACAACCTGGTGAGAGGAAACCTCGTTGTCTGGATTACTGAGGCTGTTGTTATTTACGATATTATTATTTTTTTCAATCATCATTTAAACCCCCCCCCCCCTCTCCCTCTCCCTCTCCCTCAGGCATCATGTTATCTTAAGCAGGGGAAATACAGACAAGCTGAAGCTCTTTACAAAGAGATCCTGACTAGAGCGCATGAAAAGGAGTTTGGGTCTGTTGAAGGTACAAACAGATTACTTCATGTAACTGCTCATGTTTATGTAATTGTTCTCGTGACACGATGACATTTTAAGAGCGTGAGATAACCACAAGGGATCAGTTCCACCACTGAGTACTGAGAAAACTACCTAACGCTGGCATAACACATTCATTTTTATCATTTTAACATGAGCTGTGATTCATTCTGCTCAGTTTTAGCTTTCTGTGTTGTCTTTGTGTATTCATGTTGAATTTGGCTAATGTACCTTTTTTAATGTTTGCATGATTTGCATTCAAATATACCCTATATTTACCCTATAAGCCCCGGAGTTTGTCCTTAGGGGCTTCTCTGACAGCAGATACATGACACATAATAGCTTCTTTGCCTCATATACTATTTCATCATATAAGTCTCAGTCAGACTCTGTGGAAATCTGTCATTTTTGTAGTTTTATTTCAGCAGTTTTCATATTTTTTAAATGTAGGTCTGTCTCAGTCTTTCTGCAAAAACAGTTTTATTTAGATTTTTTTTGTATACTGTACAGTTTTATATTGTTCTTATCGTATTAATGTCCAACTGTGTCCAAAAAAAGAAAGAAACTTCAAATTTCAATGTAAACAATTGCTTGTTTTATGTCTGTTGTCCAGGTGACGGGCGTCCCAGCTGGTCCGGCGTGGTGGAGGACGGCGGGTCCACACAGGACGGACTTAAGCGCAGTGGCTCCTTCACCAAACTCAGAGAGTCGATCAGGCGAAGCAGCGAGAAACTGGTCCGAAAGCTGAAAGGAGTCGGAATGGAGGAAACAACCCCAAGGAATGCTGGGTAAATGCTCTGTAAACAAGGTGTTTTAGCTCCAGCTGAATGCTGAAAAGCCACCTGATGAACAGTTTGTTCTGCCCCGTTTTCAGGATGAAGAGGGCAAACTCTCTGAATGTTTTGAACGTTGGCGTCAGAGAAAGTCAGGATGGCAGCGAGGTGAGCAGACTGTTAACCACACAGTCTGAAAACCAGAAATCTGCAAGCATCTCATGCACATTTAAGATAAACGTCACCTCTTAAGACACATTTTGTGTTTTTTTTTTTTTTGTTGATCAGTCGAGCCAGCTGACGGATACTCGAGGCCTGAGCTCCAGCACTCAGAGTCTGATGAGAAGAGGCTCACTCGGTGGGAACAGCTAACGCAAAAATAAGAATATCCCCTAAAAACGCAACACCTTTCAAAGATGACGATCGGCACAGAGCAGTGTGTTTAATCAGTGTGGGAACATCAGGCCTGAGTGGATTCATCATTTTTAGTCTTCAAGGAAAAAAAGATAATTGACTCGACTAAGATGCTTCCAAAAATCTGACTTTTAAAATTAGTTTGTTTCATTCTAAAAACGCACAATTTCAGTTTTTTCTTTTTAAAAAAAACAAAACAAAACAAAACAACAAAGTATAAATAGAGGGCTGGGTCATGTGATGAATTTTAACTTGACGTTATCGGAATTGCACTATGACATTTTCTTCCGGATCACTTGAAGTTTTAAATCCCGTCATTCCTGGTTTTAGGTTCAGTTCTATGATTTCCAGTTAACTTTTGATCTTGAACTCGTAGGACCTGGCGTCCACATATGTGGACATCACATTTTGGGTTGTCTAGACCACAATACAAAATTTTTCCCCAATCAGCTCAAATAGCAAACAGAAATTAAAAATGCATGCCATGAAAGAGTTCGCGTCTTAGCAGGTTAATTTTAAGTTGTGCTAAAATCACTTTAATCTAGTTTAAATGCATTTCCCCTGCAGACTGTGTTTTTACACAAACGTGACCACGTTACACTAAGGAAAGCGGCAATCTGTAGGTTAACATTTGAACTATGGGAAATTTTAAGACACTTCACTTGATGCTTTGATACTAAAGATCATATTTTTTAAATGGAGTTGTTTGTAATTTGAGAAGCAGTGCAGGGATGTAAAGTTCTTTACACAATTTTTAAAATGTAAAGTGTAATTTTACGTTCGAGGAAGATGATAAGCTATCAAAGTTTACACTGTTTAAAGTAAAAAAAAAAAAAGAAAAAAAAAAAGGTACGTGTATTTTGCCTTTAAAATGTGCTGGTCATGTATAATTTATATTGTTAGACTGCTGCGTTATTGGACCAGAAGTCCTGCTCGGACATGATGAAAATAAGGAACAACTTTAAAAAAACAAAAAAAAAAAAACAAGTAGGAGCAGTTTCAGGATTCCAGCTGTTGGTTTGCACCTTGTGAAAACAAATTGTCTTTACAAAAGCAAATATTTGACTTTTTAACTTAGTACTTTTTACAGTCAGTACTTTTGCACATATGTACATAGGTAATATCTTCTAACTGCTTATGGATGTAAATCATTCTCTAAGGCTACGTTCACACTGCAGGCGAACGCGCATCAAATCCGATTTTTTTTGACCCTCTGCGACCCATATCCGATCATGGTGTGACAGTGTGAACGGCACAAATCCGATATTTTCAAATCCGATCTGGGTCACTTTCGTATGTGGTACTGAATCCGATACATCTACATTATTATGTAAATAACAAAATAACTTAAAGCAAAAATTGGGAAACGTCAAGTCCGAAGTCTTTATATTAAGGGCCATCAGTCAAACAATATTGTTTGCTCTGGGTCTAAACAGAGCGCGTTGTGTGTGACGTCTTCTTTTGTGCATGCGGGTTGCTTTGAGCGTTCACACTAGAGCGCGTTTGCTGTTACATTTTATTTGTAGTGTGAACAAGCAGACAAAAAAAATCGGATTTGATCAAAAAATCGGAATTGAGCATTAAGACCTGCAGTGTGAACGTAGCCTATGTTCAGTATTTATTGATTATCCGTTTGTTGCATTTTGAATTTCAGATGTGTAAAAGTCTCCTTAGGTTTTTTGCTGTGTGCCCAAATGTCAGCTTTGGCCTGATAATATTAAACTGGTTTTGAGGTCGAGATGAAAGTCTTTACCGAAAGCCGCCGTGTAGATTTATACAATGTTTCCAAGGCAAAGCACAAGAACAAGTAGTAAAAATAGCAGCGGCGGTACAGCTTTGTAGCCAAGTTGAAAATGTTTCTGGCAAACATCACTGATGTCTAACCAGGAAAGTAATCAAATCATGAGACAACCAACAAGCAATGAGAGAGGACGGGTGGATCGCTCAGCAGCCGAGTGATACATAAATATGATGGTGCATTCGAGGCTTTCACTCTACGCTGGTAGAAGTAGCATTATCAACTACTGAGGTAGCCTATGTTTAGATATTGATGTATTCTTCTAATGTTACATCTATGCTTTTCACTGAAATGCCTGAAATCTACTACTACAAAAAGATTCAAATAATGTGGAATGTCATTCTACTTTCTGATATTTATTAGAGATATTTTTTTAAACTAGTTGAACTGAAGATTTGTTACAAAGAGCGTTGAATAACAAGTTTTACACAAACCCTAACACCTGAGAATTCTGATAATAGACTGGGTCCCTGAAAGCAGCATTACCACCTGATCCATGAAGATTTTCATTCCATGAGACTCCTCATAGGAATCTTGTTTTGCATTTACAGTGGTAGAAGACAGCCACTGCAGTCTGTTTAAAGGGCTGAAGTCGCACCGTGTTAGCTGCTGTTAAACGACAGTCTGTTACAAGCTGAGTGAAGCACATGTAAGAATGTGGAAAAGATGAATATTTGTTTTATATTTGCAAATTTGAGCTGTAATAAATTAAACTAAGCCACCGATAACCCTTGTATATGTGTGTTTTCTTTCCTCTGTTTGTCTGAAAATGTTTTCAGGGTTTCATAAATTAAAGCCCTTTTTTGTCTAAATATTAAGATCAGCGAGTGATGGATGAACACTTTCGATTCAAACACTTCCCACAGAAGAAAAACACAAGTCAGCTGTTAAATACAAACATTTATATTCCAGCTTCCTGGTTGGAAAACAGTATAAAACAGCATTTATGTACAGCTGCAGTAGAAAAGGAACCTGACAGTATTCTTGTCTGTATGACAGACGCTGCACAGACACCAGTGTTAGTGTCACATCTCTGATGCAACACGCTGACCTACTGACACATTTCACCAATCAAAAGAAATTAAAAAAAAACTAAATGAATTGAAACTTCTGCATCACGGTAATGCTGAAGACTGAAACACGCACATTTAGAACTTAGTCAGTGTATATTTGTCTTATTTCTAGTCAAAATTATCTCATTACACTTAAAATAAGACACAATCAGCTACAGGGCAACATTTCAGTAAGCTAAAGGAACTTGTTTCAAGACAGTGAATCTTGAAACTAGAGAAAAACTAGAGATTTTTCACTTGTTCCACTGGCAGATTTTTTCACTTAATACAAGATATTTTAGCTTAAAATAAGTGAAAAAATCTGCCAGTGGAACAAGTGAAAAATCTCTAGTTTTTCTCTAGTTTCAAGATTCACTGTCTTGAAACAAGTTCCTTTAGCTTACTGAAATGTTGCCCTGTAGCTGATTGTGTCTTATTTTAAGTGTAATGAGATAATTTTGACTAGAAATAAGACAAATATACTTGGTAAGATTTTGAGTTTTTGCAGTGTGTTGCTGGATTTTCTGTAGCATGTGTGTCTGCAGAAGCAAAGGGTTCTTCCTTTGATTAATAAAGGGGAAAATAAGTTTACTGCTCCGTACTTCAGTGAAAAGCTGAACAGAGTACTGAAATATGTACTTAAGTGGTTCAAAGGTCTGCAGATGGTCTACTCTGCAGACCGAGTGCAACCTTAAATACTGACTGACCCATGAGCGGCTTTGACTGAGGCTCACATCGTTGGTGTGGGAGCGGCTCTCCTGTCAGAAGTCATTACTGTCACCAGCAGAGCTGAAAATACTTTAAATACTTTTACAGTATTTTTACCACTTGGGGAAAAACAGACACTTAAAACATAATTCTGAGTTTTTCCTTCCTAAAGTTAAGGTGGACCTGCCCTTTTAGAGCCGACCCATATTTAACCCTAGTCTGGTGACAGCTGATGACTCGGTTTATGGTGCTGCTGTGGTGACAATGTCATACGGTTCGTGTCACCTTCAGGTCTGATGAGCAATCTGAGTGATTTTCTGCAGCATTTCCTCCGACTCCAGCTGCTCGAGAGTCAGCAGAGACAAACCCAACTGGTCCTCCTGGAGAGAAAGAGAGAAGCAAGCATGGCTGCCTGGTCAGCTGTTGTCCGGAAACGTCAGCGCTCATAAGAGCTGTGCAGCTCCGTGCAATTCAAACTGCTTTACAGCAGCATTTATTCATCTGATCAACAAAGTCAGGTGGCTCATGATCTCGATGGCAGTGGGTTGATTGTTCTGGTGCCAGAGTTGTGCCAGTAAACAATCACACCAACAACTCGTCAGACACTTTAAGATTAATTTGCTAGATTATAAAACTTTTCCCCATTTAAGGTATTAAATTATAACATTAAGTTTCATTTAGCTTCAGAAATGAAGCAGACTCTTAGACAAGAGGACAGATGTTTGAGCCAATCACGGGGAGAAGATCACTAAACCCACTGCTTTGCTCCTTTTAAAGCCAGTGAGTTGTCCTGTGTTTGTTTACTCGTTGCAGTGGTGCTTGTGATGCTTGGCCGGTTGTACCTGTCTGAAAGGCTGAGCCATCTGCCGCAGGAAGTGCTTGGAAAGCTGCACGGCCTCGTCCACAGTGAGGTTCAGACTGCCGTCGTTGATGTGCTCCTGAATCCAGCGGGGTAGCTTCCCACGTTTGTCTGCTCGTGCGTAACGCTGCAGAGCACAGAGGAGGTTAGTACAGGCTTCGCTCAGCTACTCCAGCGTCAAACTCGAAGGACTGCTGCTGTGAAGCAGAGTGTAGAAGCCTGGAGTACTGCGGCAGGATCAGACAAATATTCAGACACACCTTGTCAGCAAAAATCATGAGTCCATAGTCAGTTTTGCCTCGGATGGCTCTGCCTACGCACTGAGCCGCGTGGCGCATGGCGTCAAACGTCAGAAAGTCGTTCTCCCTGATCTGAAACTGATCCCGAAGGTACTCCAGCCGAGCCTGAGTCGAGTTACAGAGAGAGAAAAACCCTTAGGGAATCACGACAAAACTATCCAGACTGAGAAAAGGGAAAGAACACAAACTAAAATGTGTGGTTTTGTTACTCGTTTGATAATATAAATCCTTAAATAGCAAACATCACACAAAATATGAATAGATTTAACTTTCTGAGCTTTGACCCCACACAGAGGTGACTCTGACCTTTAGGATGCGGCTCTGCGTATAAACATACGGCACTCCAAACATGATGACAGCACGGCCATAATGGTGCACTGAACAGAAAACACAACGAGACTCCGAGTCAGCGACAAAGCGCACGTTTGCTTCACCTTATCGTCTCCAGCCACGCAGGACTCTTCTTCTGCTGTTTGCTTTAATTTGTCCTGCTGGAGCCGCACAGAGCAACTCGATGACTTACCGAAATCGATCCCTTCAGACACTTTTCCTCTGGCCACAGACAGGAGGATTGCTCCTCGGCCGTTCTCACACGCCTAAACAGCAGAGACAGAAAGGTCAAAGGTCAAAGTCTGGTACCAACACAAAAGACCTGAACATCTGTTTGTTTGTTCACGGCTCAATTTATGATTTTGGTCTCTTTGTTAGTTAAATACTACTACAATAATGGGTCTGACCTCTTGGTATTTCTCCAGGGCCATGCTCGTCTCTGCAGCATCCTGAGTCTCGATGAAGATCAGCTTGTTTCTCTGGATATTCTCCAGGATACCCTGCAAGCGAACGTGACCCCAGAAACAACAAAAACACACAAAATTAATTTACTGTTAATATATTAGTTACTAAACGGACTGGGATTAAATAAGAGAATGCTTCTTCCTGCTCATTTTTGAACATGTAAAGTTATCTACTGTGATTATTTTTCTCTTTATGTTTTATTTTGTTTGTGTTTTTTTCCTTCATTGTTCTATTTTTTTACATGTTTAAAATAAAACCACTTCACAGATTACAGAAAGATATGTCAGATTTCTACAGCTTCACGAAAGAAAAACGGCGGTTGTTTCAGTTACTCAGATGCTTGTGGATTACACACACTGACCTGTTCATACCAGGACGCCACGATGTTCTCCATGTAGACGTAGCTGGTGAAAAACGCCACAATCCCATCGGGAACGATCGCAGACATCTCCAGAAGCAGGTTACCATAATTCCGAATCACAGCTGGAGAAGCAAACATGAAAATTATCTCGTTACATGTTGATGAAAACACAGCGTTGTCATTTGTAGTTGTACGGCCTTTGATTTGAGAGGTCACGCTCAAATAGCACAAGTTATTTTTACTAACCGAAATCTTCTCTGGTCTCAAACTTGGAGCTCAGGGCCACCTGGTCATTTCCTCTGCCAACAATCTGTGGAAGACAGAAACAAAGTGATGGAAATGTTTATGTTTCTCTCCTCTTTTTGTTCATGTCTCCAAGGTGGTGCTGCTTTTGTGACTCCACCCAGGACCACAGTTGGGTTTTTTTCATATTAAGTGTTGTTACAGACCAGAGGGCAGAGGCAGGTGCGCGCCAGTGTCATGGTGAAGGACGCCATGGTAACCGGGCGAAAGTCAAGGATGCGGGGATAGATGTCCAGGGGGGAAAGTGTCTGAAGAGAGGAGAAACATCAGGGGTAAGATGGTGAAATTAGATCAGGCTTTCATTTAGATCCTTCGAATCAGATCTTTCATTTCAAAGGCTTCAAAGAGGCGATGACCTGATGTCTGTTGACTCAGGAACAAACGAGGTGCTTCTAACGGCTTCACTTAGACGTTTAAAACTAAGAACAAGACACTGTAAGAAGGAATTCAGACTCCTGCACATGTAAGAAAAACTCAGCAGTCACACGTGTCGTTGAATAAACAGCAGGATTATATTTCAAGACAGAACGTGTTGAATGGAAGTTTTACAGTATTATGATGTTATTATCGGAGGTCTGCAGGGAAAAAAATGAAGCGAGAACTTCACCTAATTTTGTTTCAAAGAATAAAAAGGAAACTTGATTACTTCACTCACTGTGCGGACGTCACCAGATTGTTTTTGTACCTTTAATGAATAAAAAATGTAAATTAAATGTCACCGGACTGAAATGAGCAGGAAGTACGCACCCCTGAGGTGATGACGACTGACTGGAATCTTTGGAAAACTGGTTTGATGGCTATAGACGGGTCCATGCAGCTGAGAGGGGAACAGACAAACACACTGACCTGTGATACACAGATATCAACCTGGCATCTCCTTTTGTGTTAAAACGCTTTGTGTAAAAGAATGAAACTAAATGACAGTCACAGGTAATCTCCTCTGCAGACGGCAGCACATGAACTTGTTCAGAATTCATTGTGCAGCTCACCTGAAATGCAGCACGGGGTTGGCGATGGTCGGAGTTCTGTCTTCAAAGGGCTCGATGATGATGGTGAAGCCTTTTTAGACACAGAGAGATACTACAGATCATAATCCAACAGCATCTACATTTATTAATGCCACCGTGTTACTTGGAGTTGAACAGAGGCGGGACTTTTTACTACCTTGGCTGTAGGTGCTGACGAGAGTGGCGAAGTTCGAGATGAGAGTAACAGCTGAGAAGTCTGCGATGTCGGCGATCTCCAGAGTTCGAAGCAACGACTGCAACCGCTCTGCACAAAACCTGGAGATACAAGGAGGATGGATCGGTGATAAAGAGACGGGAAACAGAAACAACCAAGAGACTAAGCGAGGCTGTTCGCATTCGCAGAAAAGAAGCTGAAACTGACCTTAGAGGCTTGCGGTCGATGCAGACTTTTTCGAAAATGTCTTTAAGGAACTGCGGCGCGCTCTCCTGTACGACGTGTTGGACCCTCAGACGAGACTTCAGATACTCCAGGAAGCGTCTCATGAAACCTACAAAGTGCTCGGCTGTACGAATAGAGCCAGGCACCGCCTCTGACAGAAAGAGAGGAGGATAGTTTGTGCTCATGTCTACAATAAGATTCGGCTCTTCATCTAAACCGTCCAGAAAGATTACAGTTCCAATGTTTGGAGTTTGATGCGGACGGAGGACTTAATAGAGACAACTTGAAATGCTTACTACCAAACTCTACTTCTAAACCAGCGCTTCAAAATTTACTCTGAGCTGAGAGAACAATTAAAGGAAAAACCTTGAAGGATTTCATCAGGCAACACCGGATTTGCGAGGTAGATGTCGGTTTCTCTCGCCACATTGGCTTCCTTCAGCCCCTCCACCAAGCGTCTGTACTCCTCCCTCAGCTTAGCAGCATCCGTCTCCTTTATCCTATAAACACAGGCAGATTACAGTAGCTTAGATTAATACTCATTCGTAAGATTTCCTTATTTTCTGTCTCTTTAATCTGTTCTGCAAAATTACAGCCAGTAAGAGGAGCAAAGACGTTCCAATTATTGGTGCAATCTTTCATTCGTTCAGGAAAACATGGATGCATTTCCATGTTGCAAGTGATGATGCAAGCATTACTTGTGTATGGTGTTCTGGAGAGTGTCCACGTTGGTCTGACAGCGGTCCAGCGTTCGCCTGGTGATATTTACGCTCATGGAGTCGATGCACACGTTGTCTGAGGAGAGAGTGAAAGAAAATATGAATTATTTTAAATAATTACTGTAAACAAATTCCTAAAATAGACAAATACATTCAGTTAAATGCACCGAATGTGCATATTAGACTCAGATTAATTGCTCACCGATATTATGAGCCTCATCAAATACCACTACAGATTTCTTTGCCAGCTCTTTAGACACCAGATCAGCTATCTTGGGGTCCAGCAGGTAGTGGTAGCTGTACACCACAATGTTGGCATGCAGGATCTGAGAGAAATCAAGAGGAAACAAGCTTCAAGATACAACATTAAACTCTGGATTATTCAGTAATGAGAAGCTGGCGTGTTATCATTTATTTTCCAATTAGAGCAGCCAGTGAGAAAAATGTTTTTCCTATAAAAGCATGCAAACAGCATTTTACATGTAATAAAACACTCAAAATCTCATTCATGTTCATACACATTACATGGTCACGGATTTGGCGTTTTCACAGTAACTCACTGAATAGCGAGCCAGATAGTAAGGACACCAGCCCTTCCTCCTGCCAAAGGCCTTGAGGTCATCAAGGTTGTAGATGCCAGCAGGAAGAGGCACCTGTCGGCCGACTGAATCGAACTCCTGCAACACAAACCAGGTTTTCCTGTTTCCCAGTTTTCAGGCATTGCAAACCTACACAGTTTGTATCTGAGACTCATAAAACTTTATCAGTTCCTGAGTTCATGTAGGCGACAGCCAGAAAGCAAAAACACTTTTCTAATCTGCATATCTGATGGTGTCGAGTAGTGGCTGGATTTAGATTTTCAGGCTGATTAAATGCTCCTAACTAATCATGTTGAGCCAGTACGTTGTAATCATCCAGCACAGAAATGAAAAGATTACTAAAGAATAGAAACCTGAACTTGTTTTTAAACTTTTAATCCATAAAGATCAAACCCCACCCGTTACGTTGAAGCCTGATGCTGTCATGTCATCAGCCATTACAAAAAACAAAACAAAAAATAACTTCTGCTTCTGCTGAAAAACACCATCTGATGTGAGTTCTTACCTCGTAGAAGCGACAGACGGGCAGGTTGGGGTTGCTGTGATGTTGTGCGCGGACGTACGATGCTGTCAGACTGTGGCACTTCCCATCGACTTCCTTACCGAAGCGCAGAGAGCTCACCTGTGTGAAGACAAGCGTGTCGGTCACTTTTGAAAGGAGAAAGCTGAATCCTGAATCGCTCCTCTGGCTTTGTGGGATGCAGGTGTTCATACCTCAGGGTGGATGCAGAGGTTCTTCCTGGAGGAAAGAGCAAGAGCCAGGAAGTTGTTGCTCTCTCCTGTTTCTTTAGTGTAAAACTCCATCAGCTTCCTCAGCTCCTCCACAACCTCATCGGAAAGAATCAAACACAGTCTGAGACGTCGGGGCTTTGAAAGCTTCTTCTTGTTTAACTCAAAAAGAAAGTTACACAGTAGAAACACGCTTCACTGACGACTGATTTGACGTCCACTCACCTTCTCGATCTCTGGAACTGTTCTAGAGCAGTAAATTAACTTGGTGACCTCCAGAGGGAAAGCCTGAGAGAGAGAGAACATATTTACATGCTAATCTGCCACCAGCTGTTAGTATGAACCGTTTATGAGAGAGGCTGAACTCACCCTTTGGTAGGCCACAATGAGGGACAGTAGAGAGATGGTCTTCCCTGTTCCCGATGGCATCTCCAAGACTCCATGACCCTGAACGGGAACAGGTTCGGTTAACACAGAAAGCAGCAGCTGAAAGTAAACACTTTTAAACACGTGTGTGTGTTTGTGTGTCAGTGGACACACTGTACTTCCCTGAAGGAGCAACACAATACGACACGATGACACAAAAGGTAAAATCTGGACTAAACACTGTAACTTTAGGAATCATCTCTTCACCTCCAAGGAAGAAAAGGAGGAAAAAAGTAACTCAAATTTCAAAATACATACATGCATGACTGGAAGAAAAATGTGAACTTTTCTTTAACTGGAAACAGCAAAGAGCAGAAAATATGATCATCCTAAATAACTGAAATAACAACTGGATAAAAAAGATGACTCATCTTCCATCTTCTTCAGACCAAAATGAATTTATCGCATCGCTTCCTCCTCTGTCCCCAACAGCAGCTGTACAGGCTTCATATATCACATGTCCTCCTTCACCACATCCATTTCTCTGAGTCCTTCCTCTTCTCTCCTGCCTGGCAGCTCCATCTTCAACACCCTCTGACCAATATATCCACCATCCCTCCTCTGCACACGTCCAAACCATCCCAGCCTCTCTAACTTTGTCTACAAACAATCTCAACCCTCTGATGTATTCAACTGTAATCTAACCAGCCTGGTCACTCACAATGAAAATCTCAACATCCTCAGTTCAGCCTCCTGTCTTTTTTACGGTGCCACCGTCTTCAAACCAAACATCATACCAAGTCTCACTACCATCTTGTAAACCATGCCTTTCACTCTTGCTGATATCATTCTGTCACAAAACACTCATCTCCATGCAATCCACCTCATCTCCACTGTTCATTACTCTCGTTCACACGTGTCATCCAACCCAGGGTATTTGTGTAGATAGGAGCACTGTGCATGAAAACCACACCTTCAGATTAACCTCTAACGCCACCCACCTTGGCATCCAGCGTCCTCTTCAGCTCCAGCATGTAGGAGTACTGCTCGGGGTAGATGTAGTCATAGGGAAAATACACCAGCAGACCCTCAATGTTGAGCCTGCAAGGAAACAGCAACGATGTTAACAGTGCACAGCAGCTGTACAGGCTTCATTCTGGACTATCTTTAAGCCAAGTATGTGTGAATGAGTGCGAGACATCTAAAATAAAAGTTAAAACAGTGATTTGGATAAACTAGAGCCACAAAACTCTGATTTTATGTGGACTTGGCTCAGGTATGTCACAGTTGCTGGAAACGCGCTAACACTGAAAGCCCATGTTGTCTGTTTGTACTCAGTAAAACACTCACTTCATCTTCACAGCACGTTTAGCGGAAGCTCCTCTTCTTTTTACGTAACTTGTGTTATTTTAAAACAGTCATTAAAATTTGAATGTGCGCCAAAAACACAAAACAAAACGCCGCATTAGCAACGCCACAGCCTGCTACAGCATTTAATTCTTCTTCGTTTATCGTTTGAACGCTATCAGACGGATTACCGCCCCCTGCAGGCCAAAAGGAAAACTAAATACTCCTCTGTAATGCTTCGAAGTTACATTTAAAACCCGTTATTTAATCAGTTTATAGTTATTATCGCCTTTTATTTATTTATTTTATTTATGTATTTACATTTAGATTTGACTACGACTACTTCAACTGGAAGTGTTAGCCTGCTGCTATCGACGCTAACTTTGACCACATGCGAGTCATAACAATTTCATTTCCGGTGAATAGTTTGAAAAAGAAACGCTAACATAAATGGTATACTGTGTTGCCAAACATCGACACAAACAGCTGTTACATCTTACTGTGTAGCTGTAAATGTGACTTTTCGGTCGTCTTGCTTGTTACGTTATAGTTGTAATTCACAGCTGTGCTTTCTCCATGCTTTCGTTCATTATTTGGGCTTCAGCGTCTACAGCAAAGGCATGCATGTGTTGGGTAATTTCATTATATTTTGTGTTATTTGGAATACCCTATTATATAACTTTATTTTCACAAGCTTTTCCGGAAGTAGTTCTAAGTCAGCTGCATTAATGAGATTTTAGTCATTTTAAAGAGTTGCCATTCCAAAGAATGACCACACGGGGGCAGCACATGGCAATAAAATCGCCCTTGTGCACACTAGAATCACTACAGTCCTTTCAAAATACTCCTATTGGGATGAGTTTTTCATCCGCTACCAAAACAAAGCAATCTGAATTCTCAGAATATATTAATAAATAATTTTAAATAGCCAGTCAACAAAATTACAGTCCTTTGTTGTTGTTTTTTGCTTTCCATGTTCTTCAGTTTCACACATATTAACATTTATTATACAGATTTACACTTTTACTGCACCTGCGCTGAATTGAAAACTAGTTTTTAGTGGTTTCATTTTTAATAGTTTTCAGATTAAATTTCAGTCTTTTTGTATTTTTTTTGTAGTTACATCACTGTGGTTCAGGTTTGGAAATCTTTATTCACCTCATCGCTGCATGTGAAAAACACCCATAAAGTATGCCTACTAGTGTTAATGTCTGTAAAGTGTGTGTCTGCAAAGAAGCAACCGCAAAGTTTTTGCAGTAGGAAACATTTTATTCGTACATTTACAGATTAATTATACATCATAGATGACATTTGAATAATAGGCTACTGTGAACATGCAGACAGTGAACGTCAGGGAGGCAGAGAGTGAGCCACAGCATGTATAAAGACATATCTCAAAACTCAAAGCAGCACCTTTTCTTATTCTTACCCTTAAAGCTTTTAAACAACACCAACATTAAGCATACCCAGCTTCTCTCTGATGATATATAAAAAACAAAAAACAAAAAACAAAAAAAATAACACAAGGTTAAACCTGCCAGTGAAATGTTGATTAAATGGGATACAATCATATTAGAGGATGACAGTAAAGTCAGCAGCAGCAGAGTTGATGTAAAAGAGTGGAGATGTCAACATTTCATCCCCAAATCACACCTTAGAAAGCAAAGATGAAGAATTTAACCTGCAGCATTAAACTAGTAGTATTAGCAGTTTGTAGCTTAGTCTATGTATGCAATGTTAACTCTGCTGCATAAATACACATTTATCCTGAAAGAATTAATAGCTGTGCAGCTGGAGATTCCTCCTGTTTTCCCAGGCCGATCTGGAGACAAATATATTTGACTCTGCAGAGAAGTGAGCAGGAAATCCTCAGTGAGAGTCAGATTAACAGGCGATACAGATTAAAGGGAGCAGTGGTGATGTTACTGCAACTGTGCTGGTTAACTTGGAGCAGGGCTGCCAACTTTCTGCTCTCAGTTGGGGTGAGATGAGGGCAGCGATGTTTATGTGGGACAATTAAACACACAAAAATGATGCATGTCACAGGTGAAGGACAGCCTGCATTTCCTCTGATAACTTGTTCGTTTTGCACACTTCTCTATCCCACGCTCTCAGCTGGGATGTACTTGTGGATCAGCGCAGCTGTTTTACTTTTCTATACTAGGTCCATTAAAAATGTGGGAAGCTGTCTCAGAATGTGGGACAGTTTTAAAAGACGATAATCTTTTTTGTGTCATTTTTGGATGCCTCCTCGCTTTAAATAACCCAGAAAGAGGAGCAGCGACGTATTTTAGGTAATTTTCAGGATAAATCTGCCAAATTTGTTTTGCTGGTAAAAATTCTAAACGCCTCTTGGCTTATTTTATTGGTTAAATTAATGATTAAAGATGTCGTCCTCCTATACAGCCTGCTGTTACGGTAAACATCCATAAACACTGTAAGTTGAAAAGTTTTTTTGAAAAGCTTTGTTGCAGGGTTAATTAATAGTTCTAAATAACTAATACAGTTAGCTCTGTTGGACTGTTTGGTTAAATATGTGCAGCTGTTTCGCTGTGGGGACTCCCACATGTATCCTTGTGAAGCTGCAGGTATTTAATACACTCACAGGAAAGACTTCCCCCATCAGCTGAAAGCAACAGGATGCTTATGGACCTGTTTTGGTTCTAAAATGGGCAGAAAACACCTGCCCAAAAATAGATGCAAATGGGTGTATTTGTTTTAAATAAAGGAGGGTCTGCAGGTTTGTTTGGACACCGTGAGAATGATGGTGTGCATGTAACCGTTGGCAACCCTGTGTTATAGTTTAAATGTCTATGTGCATGAGGTTCAGCTTTGAAGGCTCGAGCAGCAACGTCCTGCATTTCAAGCTTCTTGAAGTCTTTTATCACCTTCAGACTCGGCTCTCAGGAGTTGGTGAAAAAAAAAAAAAAAAAGTTCTCCTCCCTCCTCCGTCAGTCCCTCCATCTTTTGTCTCCATCAGTCTGTTCAGAGTTTTAAAGGATATATTAAACCATGTATAAATATATCTTTTTGTCTCATTAATCTCAATCACAGCTCGCAGTGGTTGTCCTCAGCTTTGTAGCGGTCCATGATGCTCAACACATCCTCCAGGATGGATGGGCCCAGATCCAGGTTCAACCCCGCAATGGAGTCAGAGCGCGACACACCAGAGGGCTTTGTGAGGCCGGCGTGGTGGAAGACGGTGCAGGGCGACTCGCTGCGTTCGCTCCGAAGATCCTCGTTGCTCAGGTAGGTGTCGGAGTCCAGGCTGAGGCCCCGGCGAACGTCCTGTGGCCCGCAGATCTCTGCCATGGAGTCCTCGGAGGAGCCCTCAGAGAGGGAGCCGGAGGAGGGGACGAGTCTGCGGATGGCTGGGGAGAGGGAGATGTCACGGCAAGGCTCGGACGCCAAGCGACCCACCACGCCGTTCTCACAGAGCGACACAGTCGGGTGCTGCTGGCGCTGACCGTCTCTCTGGCTGCAGCCATTGTTCTGTTTGGGGCTAGCCGCAGGAGGCTGCTGATGGTGGTGGGAGGGACCATCCAGATGGAGGCGCGGCGGTTTGGGTGGAGCCTGTTCGTGAGCGATGAACACAGGCATGGAGATGGTGTTCTTCAGCAGGCCGCTGGATGAGTGCTGGTAATGGAAGCCGTTAAAGGCGTAGCTGTGCACGTCATCTTTCGCGGTGAGGCCCTCTCCCAAGTCTCTCTCCATGCTGTGCGAGCGGGCGTGGCCGTTCTGCGTCCGGCTCGTGGGTGGCAGCATGTCCATCTTACCCTGGAGGAAGCCCACGTCTCCAAACATGTCGCCCTCGCCTTCGGGCCCTACGTGTGCGCTGTGACGCACGTCGCCCAGCGGGGGGCTGATCATATCACCTGAGAGGACGTCCCGGAGCTTCAGCTTCTTTCCCTTCTTGGGAGTCGTTGTTTTTAGGTACATGGGCGTCTTTGCAGGCATCTTGATGTGGCGGTTGGGTTCCTCGGGCCGTTTGAGCTCCAGCAGGAGAAATTCAGCGGGAAGCAAACAGTGCTGAGTTGATAAGAAGCTCTCTTGGCTGTTTTTCCCCACTCTCAGCTCAGATATTCAGTCTGTTCTGCTTCTCCAAGCGAGTAAACAAGTATTTAGGTCGGTCAGAGTAGCGATAGCAACCCGGCGGTTGAGCCTCACACTGACATGTGACTCAGGAAGGGAGAGGAGAAAGGTCTTGATCTCAGATCAGCTCCCTCTGTCTTCCCCTCCTACGCAGAAAATCCATATCAAAGCGAACGCCGAGCGCAGGGGATCAAGAGTGGGATCTCTGGCTGCCTCGCCGTCTGCTGCCCGGTCGGTCCTCCAAGTTCCTCAGAAACTTCAGGAATGTGACATCAAAACACTGGAGATCTGTGAGGAGAAATCAGAGCGAAAAGGGAGTCAAAAAGCGGCTGAAAGAGATCGAGGGGGAGAGGAAAAGCAGATAGATGGGACAGAGTGAGGAATGAAGCCGGGGGGAGATTTACAAGCACTTTTTCAGATAGCCAGAGGACACTTGAAGGAAAACACTCCAAGAATCCACAGTGTTTGCTCAGAGGGCCCTGCCTGCCCCACACTGTGTGAAAATGTGTGACTGGAGGTCCTCGGGCTGCTCTTACAGAGTCACGCATTAGTCTTGCATTCCCAAAGACCCCTCAGCCTCGTCAGTGGAAACAAATTACCACACTGAAACTGTCGGTTTCAAAACACCTCGTGCCTAATCACAGCATCTCATCAGGAAATAAAGTGTCTTTCCCGAGAAAGACACAGGGAACACCCGAAGCCTCGAGATCAGAACTCCAGTTATTTAACTGGTTAAACATGTAGAAGTGCAGGTTTTTCAGGACCACAGTTTATCCACAGCTCTTCAGTTTCCACTCTTTTACTTCAGTCATAGCAGATTAAACCTACTAACACTGAGAGTCGCCTCACCAATGGTTAGAAAACAATAAAGGGGTGAAAAAACAGGGAAATATCCGATACTGACAAAGTGTCTGAGGTGAGAATTTGTTCTATGCTCAGTAACACGCTGACATTATGCATCTGTGTTAAATTGCTTAGGAATGGAAAAAACCAGCTAGTGTGAATGGCTGAAAGAGGCCAGTAGTAAAAAGCAGTTTGTGTGTTCAGTAAGAGCAGAAAAGAGTCAAGTGCCAGTCCTTTTACTCACTGAAGTCCAGTTTTTACACCTACAGTGCTTAAAAAAAAAATAAAAAATGTATTAGAGCATCTGTCATAAAGACAAGTACACAAATCATTTAGATATCTGTCAGAAAAAAAAGACTGAATTTACGTTTAGATACCCAAATCTGAGCCGGCAACCTGAGAAGTGAGAAATTAATCAAGCATTCAACCGCTAAAACTAATTTATTGTTCGTGTTTGCAAAAAAACTAATTTGGTGTCTTAATTAAAAAAATGTTTTAATATTTTTTCAGTATTTTTGGTAAAAGTACATTTGAAAATTCACAGATAACAACAATTATTATAATTTAATATTAAAAATTTAAAGAGTAAATTACCATTAGACAAAAATAATAGCTAATTACCAGTGCTGTTAATTTAGGGCAGCTGAGGCATAAACCTTAGATTGGGTGATCTTAAAAAAAAAACAAAAAAAACAACTGTTTTAGTTTTTGATTTTAGTTTATTTAAGGTTACTTTAATAACCCTGGAAACGGCAGTACTTCCCTTGGTAAAAGCTACACTCGCTCTCTCGCTGTCATTTTTGACACCGTCTCTGCTGCACAGAGCTGTTGCTTTTGCTTCTTCAGTGACCCAAAGACTTGCATTCAGACAAGCCTCCATCATTTAATAGGCGAATTAGAGAAAAGCTTTCCATGCATCGTTTAGAAAAACAGAAACAGTAGAACCAGTTCAGAGCCATCTGGTTGTATGTTAAAAACCAGTTGACCCACTTTTGGTCAACCTTTGGAAGAATTTGGTCTTGAATAGTTTGTTTTCTTGTATAATTTTCAGATCTTGTGAGTCAAATTGCTGCTTTATGTGCGGTCTCCGTGTTTAGAAATGAGAGAAGCACGCTCGCAATGAGCATAAAAACATTTTTCTTTAAATCGCACAGCCGTCATGTGTTTCTTGTGACTGCCCGACCCTCACTGGGTGTGTTTACTGAGAATACTTTGGATTGCTTAAACAGATCTCTTTCAACAAATAAAATCTGCCGTCTTGAGTCATATTCGTGCCTCCGTCTGAGTGAAAAAACTGTTTATCAGCAGGGTTGATTTGTGCAGCTCTGAATCGTTACTGTCCCGGTGTTAAATCTTTGTATTTCTGATGACTCTTATCAGTTCTGACTCAGTCGTGGTTATTTTTCTTTAGCTTTTTAAATACGTAATAAACATTAAAAATACCAGAGTGAGATTTTTAGCTCAGCTTCAGAGTTTCCAGCACATCACAGAGGCATCTGAAGGGGACCTGTGAATCTCACACTGGGGTCAGACTGAGGTCAGGTTAGAGTACAAAAAACATGCGGCTTGAAATTTGAAAGAGGGTCTGAAATGAGTAAACTTTGAGTTCAGTTTGAGATTGAACTGTTTGCTTCTTTTATATAAGTTGCTTCACTTCTTCAGAAATTCTCAGTCCTCCTGTGATTTTGCTCTGGGACAAACTCTCATCAGTTATCAGGATTTTATTTCCGTCTTTTGGTATTTTCCAGCTGCCCCGTCAAACGGAGTTCTTGGGAAACCGCCGGCACAAACGGGAGAACTTCAGCTTTGGTGGAGTCTTTTCGCGTTGCAACATGTATCCTGCGACACATGCAGGCCACCCAGGGGACACGCTTTAATGAGGCCTGAAGTTTCAAAACACTGCTATGTGGAAAAAAAGATTCCTCACAGGTTACACCCTGGAATAAAAACAGTCAAACGAACAGGAGCAAACACATGCAACACAAGTGAAATTTGCTTTTCTCAAATTCAGTGAACAGAAGGAGAGGGGGAGGTTTCTTTAACCAGCATTCAGAGTGTGAAAACAGAGAGTGTGGCTCTGGGTTCAGGTTCATTTAAGACCGAGGTCAAACTTCACTGTGCTGATAAATGATTAGAAACTATGCAGCTCTCATTTATTCTTTTAATCAAACCAACTGGATGTGTTTTAATAACATTACAAGTAGTTATCCTCTCTGTCAAAACAGAGCCCACTGAGCATTGGTGGTTTTTAGATATCGGAGTGAAAAAAGAAGTGAAATCTTATTTAAAAGCTGCTAAAAACAACTGAGATACACTCCCCGGACGCTTCATTAGGTACAGCTTGCTAGTACTGGTTTTTCGTTCAGAACTGCGTTAATTCTTCATAGCACAGGTTCAACAAGGTGCTGCAAGCTTCCCTCTAAGATTTTGGTACATATTTAGTTGACAGCGTCACACAGTTACTGCAGATTTATCAGCTGCACATCCATGATGTGAATCTCCTGTTCCAGTACATCACAAAGGTGCTCGATTGGATTGAGGCCACTTGAGTAACTGTCTGAGATGATTTGAGGTGTGCGACACAGTGTGTTGTCCTGCTGGAAGCAGTTATCAGTAGATCAGCATGGCTGTAAAGAGATGGACGTGGTCAGCAGCAACACTCAGGTGGACTGAGGACTTTAAATGTTGGTACTAAGGAGCCCAAAGCGTGCCAAGAAAAGCTGACAGGAGTGCGCACTGTGGTCTTCTGCTGCCATAACACATCTCCTTCAAGGTTTGATGTGCTGCATGCTCAGTGATGCTTTTCTGCACAGCTATTTGAGTTAGTGCTGCCTTCCTGTCAGCTCAGCGCAGTCTGGTCTTCTCCTGTGACCTTTGACATAAACAAAGCATTCTTGCCTAGAAAACCGACGCTCATTTTCTCTCTTTTGGACCCTTCCCTGTAAATCCTACGGATGTTTGTGTAAGAAAATCTCAGCAGATCAGCAGCTTCTGCAACACTCAAACCAGCCCGTTTGTCACCAACAACCACACCACACTCAAAGTCACTTAAATCACCTTTCTTCCCTTTTCTGATGCTCAGTTTGACTTTTAACAGGTCGTCTTGATCATGTCGAGAGTTGCATTAATGAGCATGTGAACAGTATAAAATTAAATTGCTGTCTGTATTGAAGGATGGTGCAGGGAAACTGTCCGGGCAGTTAAATAAAGTGGCTCCAGTTAAGCAGACCTGAATCATTTGTTGTACCGTCTGTTTTAATTAGCTCAGCTCTGACACACGATGGTCTGATGAACTCAAATCTCCGGGATGAAGACACACGGCTCTCTTCTGTGATGAGCAATCGGAAGTTCAGACAGTGTCTGACGGGTGAAAACACCTCAAACCCTTCCCCCGATACTGGCAAAGACATGAAAGGGTAACTTCCCCACTTATTATTAACACTCCAGGTGTTTTCAGCCCAGTTAGCGTCAGGCCTCTATGGAGGCCTAAAGACTTTCTTAATGAGTTTATGGTTTAAATCACGAGTTTGAAGTCTCAATTAACACTATATGATATTCACTCAATATTTTGGTTTCCAGGAATTAGACCAACAAGGAAGATGAAGCAGAGTATGAGTTAGGGTGTGGCTATTTTGTGATTCACAAGTCATCATGAGCGGTTTCTCCCTCAGTTCCACCCCCAGCTGAAAAAAGTCAAAATGGTAAAAGGCTTCAAAAGCCCACTGATGGGTGACGTTACACTGGTGACATCCATGCTTCTTCATCATCATCGTCATCATCATGTTTCAGATGTCAGATCTTATCCTGCACGACAGCAATTACTGCAGGATAAACATAGTGTAGTAAAAAGTGAAATGGTTCCTCCTGAGTCGTAAGAATGTGGCTAAACTCCAACAAGACTATTTAAAGAAAAAGACACAATTGAGGTCACAGATAATCACGGGTCAATAAAAGCCAATACAGGCCTGATCTGTAACAACTACTGAAACCTCCTAAACCAACGTGGAAGTGCCAGAAACTGCAGTTCAATGAATGACCTCTTGATGTAGCCGCAGTGACGTCACCGGTAAAGTCCTCTGATGAAGCCTCAAGCTGAGGTATCCAACTTTGAAACGAGGGTCACTGCGTACTCATATCCCAACTAAGGCCAGCTATGAAACATGCTTTATCCTCCTTTGTGACTCTAATGCAGACCAACAGTGCAGTTTAACATAGTCCAAGTTCAAACACGAAACTGATGTAACGCACATAAGTTTATAGCTATTGCTAATTTGCAACAATTGTCCCTTGTTGGGCTGACAATCAAAATTTCCAAAAATAAACTTTGCCCTGCGTTCAGTATCACTTCAACCAAGCAACTGACACAACAAACTCATCGGGAAGGTGTTCACCAACATCATAGAGCGAAGGGGACGTTTTCTATATATCAAGTCGCCCCCTGCTGGACAAGTAAATGCCAGTTTAAGGTATAAATCACCCATTTAACCTGTTTTCAGGCTCTGAGCTTGAAATTATTATCTGAATGACAAGTGGATGCATGCACTGGTGTAGGCTGCCTCTCCACTAACTCACCTCACTGAATTGCACGTCTTGAGTGGAATTTTTGGAGCATTTTGAATGATAAATAATGTGGGTTGTTATGTGGATATTGGTTCTATGAGCCCATCCAAGAAGCTCCAGTTCTGATGGGTGAAATTGAAGCCTATGATTAGGGACAAAACAAGACTTCACCATCCCATAGATGACATTATGGCATCTTTTATTGCCTATTGTACCAGATGTGATTTACACCCTCATTTCCTTCATTTCTCTCTCTGGTCCTACAACAACACTTTGCACAAACAGCTACGAGCAGCAAAGGAACCGAGCAGGGCAGCAACTCTCTCCGTCTGACAGCCAGAACATTAAGATGACATCATAAACAGCTCCGTCTAATTTGAGCCTCTGAGAGTCATAAAGAAAGCGACATTAACTTGTCAGCGCTCATTTTAACACAAAGGGGGCAAAAAAATACCAGTTATATTTATGCAGCACAAGTCCAAGCAAAGAAACACCACACCTGATGAACTAAAAAAAAAAAAAAAAAAAAAAAAAATTATATATATATATATATATATATATATATATATATATATATATATATATATATATATATATATATATATATATATATATATATATATATATATATATAAATATAAATATAAAATGAGACTGACCACGACTGTACAAAGACAAACAGGAATAATGGACCGGTCAGAACTGGTACAGAAGGGTGGAGGCTTCTTCAGATGCTGGAGAAACAGTTTCTCTGGATTTTTATGAGTTTTATGGTTAAATTTGACTCAAAAGGCCTGGAAAAGGAGACAAAATGCTTTATTTTTTACCCATATTTTAATGGATCTCTACGTGTCAAAGCTTTGTACGCTATTTATTTGTTATTTTCACATTTGCCAACTAAACTTTCGATAACATGGCCATCAAAACGTATTTCCAGCAGCTTCATGGTCTAACAATCCCAATATGCATCTACAATTACAACACCTACAGACTCAGGAACAGCTGAGAGCAGCAAACAAACTGCTGGGCCTCTCTTTTTGCTGGGCTTTTTACTCTGGCAAAAATACTGTGACAGAAAAAGTCATGTTTGTCCACTCACTCTCAACGAGTTATTCCAGTTAATTCATGAAATAAAACGTGTAAGATGCTTTAAAAAAAAAAAAAATAGTATCAGATATAACTCAATTTCTAACTAACAGGCTTCATTATTAGTTTTGTGGGATGGGCATGGCTGGCTGGCCTCCTTTCTGAGTGACTGCTTTTATCCGGTGATGAAATAATGGGGGAGGTTTCTTCTGGGATGAAAACAGAGCCTGAAGGTTCAGTAACTAGTCTGATTAGTTAGAAAATGATATGAATCATATTCTATTCTGTCACAGTCATCTTGACGTAATTGAAGTGTTTTTGGCAAAGTGCTCCCCACCACCATCATCAAAACACCGAATGAGGAAGAATGGCACTCCTTTTCTCCTCTGGAAAATCATGCCTCAAAGTAATCAAGCTGTTCTGGCCCTGACTTTTCTTTCCTTTTATTTTAATTTGTCACCCATTTGTAGGAGAAAACGTGGTCATATTCCTGCAGCGAAGGCAGTTTTGTGTAGAAGGAGTCGCAGAGCTACAAACTTCGCTTGCATCTAAGTGACAGAGAGGAGACTGTTGTGTAATGTTATTAGTGAGGAAATTCAATCACTGAAGTCATCACCATCACACAGAGAGACGCTCACACTGATGGCTGGGACAGACTTGAATTACTTAATACAAGATCACAAGGAGTGCAATTAATTATGCAGCCAGTTCCCAAAAGATCAGACAACCAATCGCAGCGCTTCTCATTTTTTAGTAGATCTCTCTAAAACCAATTTCTTATCCCTGGCTTTTACCCCACACACACACACACACACACACACACACACACACACACGTCGGGTATTCCTGTCTTGTGGGGACATCTAATGCTTTCCCTAGCCCCTTACCCTAACCATGAAAAATGAATGGCTAACCCTCACCCTAAACCTGACTGTAACCCTGTCACCAAAAGGACATTTTGAGTCTCAAAATGCCTTCAAACTGGTGGGCACCAGGATTTTGGGCCCCACAAGTAGTAAACTTTCAATTTTTGGTACCCACAAAGATATGAATACACGAATACACGCTTATACACACGTACCCCTACTGGGAGCTTTGTAGTGTCGATGAAGCGTGACTCCAATGTTTGTTGTCCTTGAGCTCAAGCGTGGGTTCCCAGCGCAATTCTGTCTCAACCACAACATCAACATAAAACTGACTGACCTCTGAGCCTCACTGCGACACACCGAGGTGGGCATCACATACATGTGTACTCCTATTCGCCCTATCAGCCTAAATACGAACGGAGGGAGAAACTCTCAGACGGCTGGTTGGGATTTCTTTGCATCACCTTTCCTGGAAGCTGGAATTTGGGCCACTGCTGATGATGCAATCAACCACAGAGGAGGCCGAACTAACATCTGTTTCTGCTCTCAGGCCCAGTTTGTTTAAAGTCTCTCCACCAAAACGGACCGGAGCCACCCATGAGTCCTGTCATCTCCTGGGACAAACACGTACTACACGCCTGAACGCGCGACTCTGCGGCTGCTTTCATTGTTGTTATTCTCCGCAGAGTGGCGCGTAATTGCGCTCAGCAGGCGACTGTTGACAAAAGCTTTTATTTTCTCCTCCATTAATCCGTTTATTTTTGCCATAAAAGCAAAGCTTACTCCGTCTGTTATCTGGCTGTTTTCCCACAAGGTGGTTTCACGCTAATGCAGTTTGTGTCTGAGAGCTGATGGTGACTAATTTTCCATCTATCATTCGTGCCGTGGGTGTACATCCAGCCTGCTTCTCCTTGGCTGATAACTCACAGCGATTATTGCTAAGTACAGTAAAGCAGACTTCATGTGAAACCCCAGGTGACGCAATGTGCGCTGTAACGAGTCTTTAATGTTGAACAAACCCTTTTTTCTGGCTTTAGGTTTAACGTTACTGTTCCTCCCCCACCCGCTCATAAATGTCTGGAGGATAATAATCAAAAATATTCTATTTTTCTATTCTATTCTATTCTAAAATGCTGCCAAACTGAATGAAGGCGAACTCTAGTTAACTTCCCCTCTCTCCCTCCGTGCGCGTTATGTAACTGCAGCCTCTCAGATCATCCCATGTCCTCCTGAAGCCTTCCTGCAGCTGACTGATTGGTACCATTGGAGCAAATCGACACATGCAGCCACAGATACAGGTCCAGTCAGCTCTGACTGACCCACGAGGCTTTTGTTTTCAAGTATTAATAAACTTTAGCCGATATACATACATATTTTTTACAAAAACAAAACATCAGACTCTTACAGCGAGTGTCTCCTGGCTGTGACCTCCACTCTTGGGTAGTAGTTTGCTCCTGAAGCAGCACATGTAGCAGTGACGTGCTATAAAATAGAGTAATATGTCAGCCTCCCCCGTCTGGGGGGGGGGGGGGGGGGGGGGGGGGGATGTCTAAGGCGCTTCTTCTGCAACACTTAATCTTCTTAGAAATTAGATCATCACGAGCCCAGATGGGGAGCGATTGTCCAACATCGCCTATTCTGTCACTGCGCGGTGAGTCAGAGTTGACTGGTGGATGAAATAAGAGTCTGGCTGTATTGTGTCCCCAGAAAAAAAGTATTTTAGAAATTAAATTCATTAAACACGCATAGCTTTACGTTGTTTATGACGTCAGGAGTCGGGGACACGTGCTGAAACCTTTATTTTTAAACACTGCGTTCCTTCAGATTTGTCTGCTCGTTGAGCCAAACTGCGCAGGCAGCGCACGCTGAAACTAAAGGGAGTGCCTCTCAGAAAACACACACACATGTTCATAAATAAAATCACACACTGCTTCATTCTTCTTATTTTTGTTACACAAAACTACAAATCTCCTCAAAGTGTAATCTATGACCACAAATCAACAGCTGACCACACAAAAAAAAGATAAAATAAAGTGATTTATCTGATATATACCTACAGTTCCGTCATTCTCCGGGAAATAAACCCACTCTTCTAGTTTGGTTGTAAAATCCACCGACACAGGGCTGAGGTGCAGGGCAGGTAAACCTCTTAGTGACGGCTGATTACTGTCTCTTGAGCGCTCTGAGCGGAGAAAGTAAACTGGTCACCTCTTCTTCCCTTACAGGAGTCAAGTCTGCAGCACTGAGCAGGGAATGCTTCCGGTCATGAATTTCAAAATAAGGTAATCCTCCTCTAAAGCAGCGGTCCCCAACCCCCGGGCCTCGGACCGGTACCGGTCCGTGAGTAGTTTGGTACCGGGCCGCGAGAGTTGAGGCTCAGGTGTAAAATGTATGGTTTTCAGGGTTTTTATCGGTTTTCAGCGTTATTTTGTTATCGTTTTTATTGTTAACTCTGTTTTCCTAGGTCTTTTCATGTGTGTTATGAATAAATCTTTTTTTCGATACTGGTTCTAGTTTTATTTTGTTATATTTATCCGAGACACCTTAAAGGCCGGTCCGTGAAAATATTGTCGGGCATAAACCGGTCCGTGGCGCAAAAAAAGGTTGGGGACCGCTGCTCTAAAGCGCTGTCGCATTTTGTATCACCCACCACCCTTGGACTCAGTGGGGACACTAAATAAATAAATAAATAAAAAGAACTAAGGCAGTATAAAATAACCTTAAACGTGATATTTAATCTTGAACATTTTTTGAAATAAGTTACTTGTTTTATAAAATATAAATATAAAAATAGCCCTGTCTTTGAGAATCACTTTGATAATGAACCCATTTAACGCCTTTTAATCAACACAGAACTCATTTTGGCAAAAACGAGTGTGGGCTTTTATTTTTTAAAGGTAAAGATTAGCTTCCGGTGGCACTGAAGGCGCAGACGCCGTGATTAATAAACTGTTACATGAGCACGTGGGACTGAAACCACCGGAACTTCTCAGATAACACACGAGCGACAGTGTTAATCATACAAATGACCGTGAAAGAGCAGCGAAGCCGCCGAGACACTGAGGCGATGAAACACCTCTTTGATCTACAGGTGCGAAACCATAAAAGGTCACAGGTCACATGGTGAGAATTAGCCTACTATCAGGACGTAGATCCCAGTTTATGACTTCTTTACTGCAGAATGAACTCGTTCATATTTAATTGATCAGTAATTAAATCATCCCCACTGACCCAGAGTGAAACTGAGCAGTTTACTGACCATCTGTTCACTTTAACCAGCCAATTACAGAGCTCTCTTACTGTTGATCTCCTGATGTGACAGACTGTGTGGAGGTGATGAGGGTACTGCTCTTTAATTTGATTAGCAGCAGGCGCGAAACCACAGACCTGCTGCTTTGCAGTCAGCAGCCAGCCTGATGCAGAGTGATTCAGAAAACAGAGCAGGTCTCTCGGATGCCTCACCAGACTTTGTTTAGTGTTCATAAAGAAAAATATGGTGAGACGTTTGGAGAGCTGTGAGCTGCATTCAAAATCTCAGCAATTCACCCTGCAGTTTCTTTTTTTTTTTTTAGTTGAGCACAGAAGATAAATGCTGTCTGTATTAATCTGTTTAGACATCATCGTGCTGTTAGGTTGGGAAATATATCTGACTCAAGGAATGCGACTCACTTAAAAATATCACGACAGAAAAACATTTTGCTTCTGCTCAACTTGGTTCTGTAGTATATGAAGTTATCACAGAGTTTTTGTGTACGTGACTTCATATACCGACGGCTAACGGTTATGTTAATGTCATATATCCTTCTGTTGTATCTAGGTCAGTGAAATAAACATTTATCCTGTTGTCTCCACAGAGCTATAAAGTCTCAGCATTACAGGGAATAATTATGCATTTTAATTGGCCTTCAGTTTATTTTACTGCTGGAGCACAAAATTTGGAGGCACAGTCTGGTGCTCCCAACAGCATTGGTGCTGGGCATAATTGCTGCAAAGTAATGAGGACTCAACAAATGGAGAATGCAGACGTTTGCTGTTCGCAGGTCAGATTGCAGACACATCTTGTTTACAGCTCCTGAAGGACGCCTGCAAGGCAAATTAAACCCATTCCCTCTGTGCTCATCCACTCGAGTGTGCTTTGAGCCCTTCTGCAAAGAAACGCTGGCGTCTTTTCCGCTGAAGCAGCATCACACAATAAAACTGCACACGTGCAGAACAACCTCCAAAGCACGGGAGATGTTACTTTGGGGATTTGAGGTTTCATTGTGTGCGTTTCTGGAAGCGCTTCATCTTCTTCTGTGACACACAGGGAAGCAAAAAGGGTCCCAGAAGTTCAGCAGCGGTTAAATCTCAAAGTTTTCGGTGGAATTCCTCAAAGCGAGACCAAAACGACTCTAGCTTTATCTCGCTTGCCCACTGTATTACTCTCACTCGCTATCTGCAAGTGTTTGAAGGCGTGTGGAATGTGTAAACTAGATAAGCAAAGAATTACACAAGATGTGGTTAGATCACTGAATCGCAAACACACACAGATTTATGACATCACCTAAGTAATTCAAGATGTAATCAGGGCAGTATGGGGTGGGTCCATCTGCAGATCCATGAGACCACTATCATTTGTCTCTCCCTGACACACACACACATACAAATGCACAGGCCGCCAGGCCCCCCAGGTGCTGCCCCATGCAGAGACCCCCTGAGAGGTTGGTGTTTCTCCACTTCTTAAACACAAAGTCGGGGGTGGAGGTTTGTGTTTGCATTCAATAACAGAGCTTAACCCCAAAGCAAGGACGAGTGTGAGGTCTGTTTAAGTTATTCATGTGAGAACAAAAACAAGAAGGCTATTAAATTAAATCTAAAACTATGAATTGCTTTCATATGAAGCGTTCTGCTTTGTTTTTTGCCTGCAGTTCGTTAAGAGAGGGAAGAGAAACAAGAAGCAGAATTGCAGGAAGAAGGAAAAAGGTTGCATTTCCTCACGCTCTGGAACATGGCACCACGTTGGTCCTGGAAGGCGATGCTGGCAGGCAGGAGCACAGTCAGGGCCAGCCTGTCCTCTCTTATTGTTGGTTATTATGCAAGAGGCTAACTCAGCCAGGTGGAATTAATCTGTCCCCACGAGACACAGATTTCACAATAAAAGACCTGAGATTAAGTTCCAGTGTCGAGTCATCTCAAGACTCACTTCCCAGGAAGATTACTTTCTGTTACACACAATTAAATCTCCATAAAACTCATTTAAATGTAGATTCTGATCATTTAGTATAAATAATACATATCTGCTGAAGTTACACAATATTTTTAGTCTACAGTATAAAATTTAGCTCCCATGGTTAGTTTCAAGTTCATTATTTAAGATTTGTATTGATGTGAAATGAACAGTGCTACTTAACATCTGCTCATTTATTCTTGTCCTATTAGCGCTTGAGTCAGTGTGTCTTTTTTATCTGTATTAGCTTCCTGAAGTACTTCAGATAAACCCAGAAAGCCATAAATCTCAAAAATGCTGTAGCCTCACTGGTCTTAACCCACACAGTCCAGCATGCAGCCCTGCAGTGGCTCTTGGTGAGCGTAGGCGTGTACTTCCATTTCCGAGCAGCGAGAGTCACGAACAACATACAACGGAGACACAAAGTGACCTCATAGGCAGGAATTCTGGGAATCTGTGAGTAAATGAGCCTCCATGTGTTTCCATTTAGTTTGCAGTGATTGAAGCAAACTGCTGCTCCTCAGGGGTGATTGGCCGAAGGAAGAGGGAGAAAAAGAGGAAAATGAATCCTGGAAAACAGACGAGGAAAGGCAAAGAGAAGAGGAAGAAAGACACCAGCTTTGAAATGAGGTAAAGGAAGTTAGTAATACTGACTTGGTTGGAAGTTAGAGGAGTCAATTTCAGATTATATTTACAAATTTCTTTGGAAATTTTATCAAGCCTTAATAATTTAACGGTAATCTAAAAGATCAAACTGGAATTTTTTAAAGAAAAACACAAGTACACATTCATAAACACAAACACGAGAGACATAAACAAGCCCTCTGAGTTTCAGCAGTGAGTTTCGGCCCTTGACAAAGATACATCCACTGTGAGGACCTGCAGACTGGCCATTTCACGTCTCTTTGCACGTGTTTCTGATTGTTTTGTGGATTTTCACTGCCTTTGTGGTCCTGTGTCTCTGGGTAAGGTGAGAGAAAATATCTCAGAAACTACAGGGTTTGAGATTTAATATAAACAGTCATGTTCCTGATTAATCCTATGAAATATTTTGTTCCTCTAGCTCCAAACGCAGGACAGAATTTGCATTTATGTTGCATTTATTAGGTCAAAAACCACTTTACAGCCACCTGGGTAACATCTATAACACTCGAAGCATTTAATGATGCTGGTTTCTCTTTATTACAATTCAATTCTTTCTTATATTCTTCCTGGCAACAACAACAATGCCTGTGGTTATTAACCCTGTATCACCAAGTCTATCATCTTTGATACACAAGCTTTTGAGACCTCTACATCATTCATGCATAAAATACTGGATGTAACAAAAATGATACAAATTAAAACTGATATCTGCAAATTGATATTTTGTTTCTTTTTTACTTTTAATTTGTCTGAAGGTTCACAGTTAAACTTGATTTTAAAAATCAATACACGCTAGTTTACACCCAGATGGACTGAATCTATAGGCGGACGCTCCAACGGTAGAATGTTGGTCGAAATTTAACTTCGAGGGGATAAAAGCTTTTTCAAACTTTTTTTTTTGGGCAAAGCTAAGAAAGTTTTCAAGCTTTATTCATTTATTTAAAATGAAATGTGTCAGCTGAGCTTATAGATGCGGGTTTTTATGTACCAGTGATTGTTGAAGATTATTTTCAGCTCCAAAATAACTGCCCTGATAATTAAAGTAGTCTCTCATGTGCTATTGGAGGGAGCTTTGTGAAACTGATAACATGTAGATTGCATGAAAAAAAGGCTGACTCAGCCGCTGTGACGTCACCGGCTGTGTTGTAGACAGTTTGAGAGCCTTTAGTTTGGGATTTTGGTCATTGCCATATTTATCCAGCATCTGTTACGAACCATCATATCACAGTAAATGTAAGTCTGGTTTTTGCAGCGAATCGGTCATCGCGTGTAAAATAAAACAATACTGGAAAAACTGGATGCTTTAAAATGTGTTTAGTTCAACCAAATGCTGACACGAGGGCTGGATGTGAGGTCACTGCCTGCTCATCATGTAGTGACTTGTATCCACTTAGAGTATAAAATAAGCCTGTGGATAAACTACTATAAATATTTAAATCAACCTAATCTATCTGTTGTTGCAACACAGGCAGCCCCTTTGATAAATTATCTTGAACATCCTCAGACTGAAGACATAAAATATCAGAGAACAAGTAAATTCAGCAGTGAACAGTGCACCGCTCCTTTAAAAATAACCACATGGATCAAATTAGCCAGATAAAATCAGCTGGCGTGGCTTTGAACTGTGGGGAGTTAAGTTAAAGTGCTTCATGTGCCACTGGGCTTCCCTGCAGATTGACACTGTAAATGTCACGCCATTTTTCCAGCTGGGTTTCCCAGAGAGTCGCCCGGCGGTGGAAACCAAAACAATGAATGATGTAAGAGGACTGAGGGCATGAAAACACAGGACACCGTAAATGTGTCACTGTGGCCTTAAAATATTCAGCTGTTAACATAAATGCTTGACAGAGACATGCACGCTTACACAAATACATACGTTCACCTCGACAACTGCAGTGTGTCGTTGCATTAGACATAAACCTTGCTCCTCCAGCCTCTTCAGCCTCCTTCCTTTCCCACAATGCTCTCCTCTTCTTTGGTCTCCCTGCGTTCCTCCCTCTCTCCCTGCACTCCTTCCTCTTTTCCCCCTCCTCTTCTCTGTCAAGGCTCAGAGGTCATGTGGAGGGTCAGAGCCCCCGCCCTCCTGGAACAAACACACCGAAATAAATAGCAGCAGAGAAAGAGAGGAAGGGAAGCGGCCGGATGATTGCTTTTCTACTTATCGCTGTGCCTGAATGAAGCAGGGAAACAGGCTGTACGTATGCGTCCAGAAATTCATTTTGAAATCTCGAAGGTGAGGACGTGTAGCATGGTGCTCACTTCCTCACAGGGGTGTTTCAGGGTCGAAGTGCAATTCAGATGAGCTGGCAGAAGAAAGTTTGCCCGCTAGTGTCAACACACTTTTAAAATACTGGAAGTGCACTCAACAAAACTGGAGGTGTGTTGGTACAATTAAACACACAAAAGTCCTATTATTTCATTTTTATTCATATATATCGCCAAATCACAACAACAGTCACCTCGAGATGCTTTATGGTAAGATAAGATAAGATAAGATAAGAGGGTTCGAGTCTGACCTGCGGCCCCTTGCTGCATGTCTTCCCCTCTCTCTCTGCCCTCGCTTTCCTGTCCTTTCTCCACTGTATCTGTCAAATAAAGTTGTAAAAGGCCAAAAAAAAAAAAGGTAAGATAAAGAACCTAGTAGAGAGAAACCCCCAACAACCACTGATAACCAAGCATTTGGTGACAGTGGGAAGGAAAAACTCTTTTAACAGGAAGGAAACCTCCAGCAGAACCAGGCTCAGGGAGGCATGCGTTTAATTACATTAAAGGAACAAACACCACAAAGACGGCTGATAGACACAGTTCAGATTTTAAAATGAGTTTATGCTTGAGCTTATCACACTGGCACTCAGGGGTTAAAAGTGACATCACAGCTGACACGTGCGGCCGTTTTGCCTCATGCACCTCGATCATCAAGACAGTTGTTGCTGTTTTTCCTAAACCAGCACTGATGCTGTTTTTTCTGAGTTGCAATCATGAGGCGTATGCTGCAGTAAGTCTGGTTCTGAGGTGCCATTAAAATCGTTTATGGGGCTGCGGTGACATCACAGTTTATGTGAGCGTTCACCAGTATCAGCCATATTCGCTGTTTGCCTTGCGGCCTAGATGGCGCTCTCCTGTAGGCACTATTTACTAATCACTACACCTGAAGCACTCATCAAAGCAGACTAATGCATGGGTTCAAGCCTTAATGTAAATTAAATAAGTGAGTTATATAGTTAAAAAAATCTCCCATTCACTAGAGACCAAAACTGCAGTTGTTTATTTCTGGGATTTTTACCATTACGGAGTTTTGGAGTCAGCCTTATGTGGCCATTAGAGGAACTGGAATTCTGAAGTAGCCTCATTTTTTACAGAACTTACAGATTTTCAATCTATCGATGCAAAAAAACTTTCCAGCTTTCCAGTTTCCAAGTTTTCTCATCTAACATTCGGCTGAAAAATAAATAGGTGGATTTCCCAAAATATCAAACATTTCCTTTGAGGTTCAGTTCAAGGGTTAAGGTCAATTAGTTTCATGTTAGCGGCAGGTTCAGGGGCTATATGAAGAGTAGTCGAGTTTACAGTCCAAACACGTGTGTTTATATGCGAGTGATTGACAGACAGCATAAACCTGGGAACCTCAATAGTTGAAATACAAGACAAACAAACATCCAGCATGCTTTGTTGGTCCTGGAACGTTTCCAGGGCAGCTAAGGTGTGTGTTTGTGTGTGAAGCGTAGGAAAAGCAGAGGAAGCTTTAAAACAGTCACCAATGTTTATCTTGTAAAACATCAGGCCTGAGAAGCAACCGGTGCTTATGTGCATGTGCTAAATCCAGCGTATGTGTGTGCATGTCTGTGTGTGTTTGTGTCATTTGGATTAAGAAGTGTGTATCTCCATTCTTAAGAAACATCCAACAGAGGCGAGTCCAAAGTCCGGTGCCAATGTTTACTGCACTGTCTGTTTAAGTGTGTGTTTGTATGTGTGTATTTCTGCATGCGTGAGCGCGGTTCTGGGAACACGCCAGCTGTGGATAGCTACTTTTAAATTTGGCCTGTGGACTGGTTCAGTTTGCTCCACAACAGGAAGTTGAGATGTTGATGTTGGGAGTCTCTGGGAACGGAGGCCTCGTGCAACACTACAAGCTGTGCCGACGTCATCTGAAACGATTCCCCGGAGTTTAATAAAAGTCGGTGAGCTGCAGCTCCGTTTGAGGAATGTGTGTTCAAGCCTCTGAAATGTGTTCACGTAGCTTTGGCAGCTTTCTGAATGGCAGGTCGTGCTGTCATCTTCATTTAAAAAATATTTTAATTGGTTCGTTTTCCTGCTCTTACCAGAAAACTTAGCTGAAGATGATTGTGTTAAATGGTTTAGGGTCATTCAAAGCTACTGTGTGTATTTTCCATCGGCATGCTGCGGCATGCTTTAACAACGCCGAGGCATTCTTTGCTCAGGCGGTATCGTCCTGATCGCGCAATCAGACAAACTAGAGTCATGAACACTTGGGTGAAAAAAAATAACATCAGCTACCCGCTTTATATTCCAGTCAGACACATGGGACATTTTTCACAAATGTAATTTAAGATTTTAATGTAATAATTACTACAAATAAATCTTAAGCAGATGAGAATCATTGATATTTCTATGTTTTGGGTCTTAAAATGATTTAATGAACCTCTAGGCTTGAAAAATAAGGCCAGCGTGGAAGGGCCAAAAACAGCACTTTCTCTTTGAGGCTGACTTCCAACGTGTGATGACGCCCATGTTGAAATACTACTTTACAGCTGAAATAAATTTGTTTATATTCTGGTGGAAAATTGTTTCTTCCTTCATAAAAACTGTGCAGTGCAAATATTTTTATAACTCATCCAGGCTGTCAAGTGACAAGTGTTTTGATCCAAGAAGGCGTAGTTCTCTGCTGATTAACAGAGGTGTGTATCTGTGCATCCATCTGTGGAGGGCTGCTTGCTAATCAAGTTCGCTAGCGTTACCTGTTAGCTTCACACGCCACCCTTTTGTCCAAAAATGGCACCTTCGACTTCCATTAACTAACACCGTAGCAGCAAAAACACAAACACTGAGTCTAAAACCAATGGTGACGTCACCGTGGCGATAGCCATCTTACATATACAGTCGGTAAGTGGGTGTATTTATTTACGAGCTTTTTCTCCTTCAGTGATTCACACGTATACGGCAACTATATACAGCCTAGACCTGCTGAAGTCTGCTCCATCCATACTTTGGCTTCCCTCACCTCCATGCGAGGGTCAAACCATCATACCTGTGATTTGACAAAGCATTCATCATCCTGAGCCACAGCAACCCAGACAAGATGACACTGGGAAAAATAGCACATTTAAACTGTTTCAGGCAGTGACACGTCCTGCACTGGAAGTAACAAAGGTTCTTTTCCCCTGTTTTCCAGTTTTTCTTCCACAGGTTTATAAAGGTGACGTTTAGTAGTCCTTGTACCCGACCATTTTCAGGTGAATGTTTCTTTTGCTCATTAAGCCACTCAACACTGATCTATGAATCATTTAAGGATCAAAAAAGACACCTAACATAAAGAACCAATTTTAAACTGTATCTTTAGACACTTTGTTACTTTGTCATGAAAACATTTGTTCCATTTCCTCCTGCTGAATCCATGAAAATGCCACCGATAACAGGTCGGCAGGTATAAAATTCTGTTTTTGTACTGACGGGGTGATTTACTTTAGCCTTAAAGGTCCAGATGAAAGACAATACTCGGTTAACTTTCCTCCTGTTTCAGCCGAGGTGCATGGTGACACACTTTCAGACAGTTTGTATCACAGGCTTAAATTTTAGGACATCACAAAACTTCACGAGGAAAAGTCTACATTAAAAACAGGATCTTATTTTGAAAACATCCAGCCCCTGATTCTCAAGACATCTGCGCTGCATTGCACAGACTCTGTTGACTGTCCCTTTCTAAATAAACAGTCTAATAAACTATCTCAGATTACACTCAGGGTTTTGGCTTAATAACTTTTAGATGTTTACATATTTGCTGAAAACATACTCCAGGATTTTATATCTCTAAGAGCTCTCTCCCAAAATCCGCACAGCATTTGAAGAATGACATTAAATGTCAGTTTCAGGATGGTTATCAGTGTAGAGAGGAAAACGTTTTTCTTTTTTCAGACTCTGGCCGGGCTAAGAATGTGATGTTCCTTTTGGCTCTGACAGGAAAGCACAGCATTGTTTAGTTGCACAAGCGATCCATCATGGAGGAGGAATGGGACCAGTACAGAGGATGAAGAGGAAAACGGAAGGAGATATGAAAAGAGTTTGTTTTGATGGCAGCAAGGACAGTGACCATCAAACCATGAACTGTAGTAACCTGAGCACAAGGAAAGAAAGAGAGAAAGGAAAGAAAATGAGGAAAATAAAAAGGACAAGGGAGGAAAGTAAATTTTTAAAAAGGAAAAGAAAGGAGGAGTCTTCCCAGGATGGGAGCAGCAATGGGAGGAATTTTTTTTTTTACACCAGGCACAGGAAGCGGCGTAAATGTTTATCTTGTGGGGACCAGTTTGGAGTTATAGACCTTTGGAAGGCTTCCCACTTTCTGCCTTCAAACTGCTGTTTGAGGGTTAGGACCTGGTTCCTGGGTTCAGGTAAGAAAGAGTTTTAGGTCAGGCTTAGGGTAAAGGTTCGGGTCAGGCATGCATTGTGGAGAGTTAGGATAAGAGGCTAGAAGAGCCTAGGGAATGCAGTATGACTGCCTGTGTGTGTGTGTGTGTGTGTGTGTGTGTGTGTGTGTGTGTGTGTGTGTGTGTGTGTGTGTGTGTGTGTGTGCATCGAGGCCTCGTGGGAACTGCAAACTTGACAATCCCAGACTCTTAGTTTGATGAAGTGGGGGCTAAATGCTGTTATCTCACACACACTCTCACCCTTATGCAAAACAACATAACATACATGTGCTCAGGCTCTCAGTTCTCCTTGAAGTCTGATCGTTTGTTTGTTTGTTGGTTGGTTTGTTTTTCAGATAATGTGTTAAATCAATCAGCTGTTGATTTCATCATCTCACATTATCCACCTGTAAAGTCCAAGTCCCAGTTAGATATCGCTGACAGCATCAGGAGCAGAGTTCCCACGACACTCTGGGGGGTCAAAAGGTCTCCATAATAATCCAGCAGTCTTTAAAAACATCTAAGTGGAGGCTTCACAGACAGAAGCAACCAAAACATCAGGACCACTGTAGTCAAAGGGACGTCGTTATTTCCATCTGCATATACATGATTCTGTTTTTCCATGTGCACATGTGGAAAGCGTGAGTCCGAAAGTAGCATCAAGATCCCAGCACCGAACAGAGCAGGCCTCAGTGGCAACAAGTCAGATATGGCATCCAGGGAGGAGGTGGGTTGCAAAGTAGCTTCACGTTCACTATACAAACAGACACACTTATGCAGACAGACACATTTGTGGAACCATAAATTACGCTTAAAGCAGCTTGAACAGCTCCACCTGTATGTCTACCAATTGGATCTGTTGAAGGGTATCAGCTGAGCCATCAGCTGATGTTGGTAGGAATTGGCTGAAATGGACGGTGTGGTCCAGAAGTAACACAATTCTGCATGAAAACATGCAGAATTGCAGGGTTTCTTTCGTCCACATGTCGCGTTCATTCAAGGTAATTCAATCAGAACATACAGTGAGTATTTCCAGCACTCAAGGTTCTTTGTACTGTAAGTTAAAGACCTTTGTTACGTCCCTCTGCAGCTTCTAATAGTCTCAGTGTTTTCAGCTGGTGCTAATTGGCCACACCTAGTCAGGTGTGGATAGAAGCATACCTGAGGCAAGCTTCCCGGCAGTGCACTAGTCTTTGCCTTGGTGGCACCAGCCATTTTAGCCAACCTGGTTTTCCATTTTAGGATGAAACCTCTTCTCACCCACACTCTGTTATTCATCTCTGTTTTTATGTTGCGGCTTTTGAGCCGGGTCGTAACAACCTTTGAATAATAATCTTAAAAAACCCAATATTCAACCAACTGTCACGGTCTGGCTGGCAGACCGTGGGGATATGGGGAATGAGGACCCAGGCGCGGTGCTCTGTGTATAAACAGTGCGTTTATTTACAGTGATGGAAAAACATGACAATAAATCCCGTGCTCTCCCGACTCCCGTGACGTGTCCTCTTCCCAGTGTTAGTGCTCCTGTCTCCGCTTCTCCGTGATGAGCACCCCATGCTCGCTGCCCTCTCGTCTCTCGCTACTCCTGGGAACATAAGAGAGAGGCAGCTGTCAGACATGCAATAATGCAGGAGACTCAAACTAAGAACTGGTCGAGAGACTAACGTGAAGCCACGCAATGATCCAGCGTCGGAGAGAGCTCCACCACACTATCAAGTAGCTCCTCCGACGAGGCCTGATCAGCTGCAGGTGTCACATGGTCTTCAGGTGTGGCCAATCACCTGCCAGGGCCACACCCACACAGACACATATGCAGGGAGAACGAGGGACAGCAATACAAAATACATATATTATAATATTAGTCCAAAACTGCTCAGTTTTGACACAAACCCCCTGTGAGAAGGCACTTTGTGACAGTGGGAAGGAAAAACTCCCTTTTAACAGGAAGAAACCTCCAGCAGGACCAGGGGAGGGGCGGGGCCATCTGCAGTGAACGATCGAAGGTGAGGGAGGGCAAAAGGGCAACACAAACAGTGTGGAAGAGATTTAGAGATTAGTAATAACTAATGATCGAATACAACATGGTGTATAAACAAATAGGAGATTGAAGAAGAAACACTCAGTGCATCATGGGAAGCCCCCAGCAGCCAAGGCCTATTGCAGATAACTAAAGGGAGAGTGAGTCTAAGGGTTCATTCTGGTCAGGATTATCTAATCCAGATGAGTTTGATATCAAACCCACCCTTTGCTACACTGTCACAAAAAATGATCTCAGGGTTGTATTTACTGTAAGTGAAATGATGATTAATACAAACAGCCACACACACGAAGGCCGATACAACACAGATACTGAGCTGTGAGGCTGATCTATAGGAACACACACAGGCACTTATGTGCACAGGCACAAGCATGTGTCTTCCACAAAGGCTCCAGTCACATGTTGAACAGATACATACCAGCACAGTGATGTCAGTTTGTTCATCCCAACCTCACACTGCTGATCTATTCATCGGAAACTTTGCAGCTGAAGGCCACAGTGAACACTGCCAAGTCTTTTAGCTGTCAGAGTCTCTCAGAAATCATTTGTTCTTAGGGTCTTCTGACGTCACGATAGGCTGTATGAAACTCATCGGGTGTAGCTGTGTGCTTACATTTTCTGGAGCACCAGATGGGTGGAGTCAGCGCAGTAACAGAAGATGCAAGAAGTGGCACCAGGCGAGTTTTAAAGAAAATCCTTCTGACGCAGCAGGTGGAGCTGACACAGAAGGGAGCGTCCTGTTCTCGACTTTTCTTCTCATGCAGGAGAACCGGTCACGATTCCTTCACCATCTCCAACAAAAAACGTTGTTGCAGAACTCGTGTTAATCTGATTCCTGGTGGATCAAATACGTCAAACTTTAAGTGATCTATCATATGATTTGATACATTGTAAGTCTGATTCCCTCAAGAAGGATTCAGACTTTTAATTACTGTAAACAACAACAATATGTTTTTAAAATAGCTGATGTTTGCAGAAAGCATCAGCAGAAAATAGAGGTGTTAAACTCAGTTGGATATCAATTTGCTGTATCCCACCAGGTGCAGTTTGCTGAGGCATGTTGCCAGTTTGTGTAGAGGTCACAAACTGGCAACATGCCTCAGCAGGAGCAGAAACAGATTGATGGCGCACCTCTTCCTCAGCACATAAAAATAACATTAAAGGGACATTCCACACGTTTGAACTTTTTATCATTTCCTGCATTTTCTGTACATTTTCTCCCAAAAACGCATTACATGAGGCCTAATATGGTCAGTCTGAAACATTCCCAACTGGCTGTTACTCTACTGATCACACGGACCACATAGCATTGACATTAGCTCAAAAAAATTAAAGGAACAGGTTTTAATCAGCGTCAGTTAAACTTCTGGGATACCGATCTGGTCGGTAAGTAGCAGAGGGCGCTGTTAATCAGTTTCAGCTGCACGAGACGGGCAACAATGGAACAAACCTCAAAACAGGAATGATTTTACAGGTGAGGGACACAGAAATTTCCTCCCTTCTCACCTTTTCTGACTGTTATTTCACTTGATTTGCATTTGACTCGGGTCATGGTCACTACTGGTAGCATGAGGTGATACCTGGACCCTACAGGCACATGCTTGCTGAGGATGCACAGGTAGTCCAACTCCTCCAGGATGGCACGTAAATACAAGCCGATGCCAGAAGACTTGCTGTGTCTCCAAGCTCAATAGCATGGAGGAGATTCCAGGAGACAGGTGCTTACTCTATGAGAGCTGGGCAGAGCCGTAGAAGATCCTTAACCAGTCAGCGGGACCAGTATCTGCTTCTTAGTGACAGGAGGAACAGGATGAGCACTGCCAGAGCTACAAAATGCAGCTTAGAATGTCTCTGACCAAACAATCAGAAGCGTACTTCACGAGGGTGGACCCTGTGCTCACTGCCCAGCACCATCGAGCCCGACTTGCATTTGGCACAGAATACCAGAATTACCAGGTGCACCACTGTGCTTTTCACACATGACAGCAGGGTTACCTTGAGCACACGTGACAAACGTTAAAGGGTCTAGAGAAGCTGTGCAGAGGGTTCCTCCTGGTCCACGACAATGTCTGGCCTAAATCCAATAGAACACCTCAGGGACGTTATGTTTTGGTCCATGCGACACCTCAGATTATCCAGTGTCTTTGAATTGTTTGCTTGTTTACACAACAATCATAACAACAAAGTAATATCCAGTGGGATTAGGATTAGACGGCTATGAATCAGGTCAAAGTTTGAGTCTGTTATTTAATAAAATAAGCTTTAATCAGGTTACAACACAGCATCTGAGGGTTTTTTTGTGTGTATTGTGGATAAAAACTACTACCGTGTGCTACTAACGGTAATGAACAGAACTATGTATGTATGTGGCATTTTCTTTGCTGCTCTGTTCGGTTCAGCGCACACAGTTCCTACTTTCCTGCCAAACACGAGGATTAAAAATAAGCCTAATAACGTCTAATAAGTCTCTGAGCTGGATCTGCTGCAGGATTCAGTTGCAGTTTTCACAGAGTTCAGAAGGACTTTCTGGCAGTTGTGTTAAAATGATCAGCTTGGCTGTCCCAACATAATAATAAGACAAAGAGGAGAAATGAGAGGTGGAGTTTACATTTGTGTATTTCTGGCGTTAACAGACACTCTTATCTGAATCGGCTTCCAACAAGCAGCTCACAGAGACAGACAGACTCCCTGTCTGGAGAGCGTGGGCGCCTGGGAGAGGCAACGACCACAGGACAGTAATATGTTCTTTACTTTTATTTAACGCAGATGATGGGATTAGTTGGTTAATTGTTTAAGCAAAGAAGCTCTTTAATAGTAATTCCCAGTCCTCTGGGTGCAATAAATCCCTTTAGTCCTTTAACATCTGTGTCCTCCACTCTTCAGCGTGCAGCATGTGGGAATTTTTTTAGAGACTCTCATGATAGCGAGACAGACGGGCACAAAAGAGAGAGACATAAGAGATCTTGTGAATGGAGATTGAAAGTTCAGCCTGGCCACCAACGTCACCCTTCTCACACTGCGCCCCCACAGGCGCAGGACCAGCACTGCGAGCACTGCGGCTCACAGACCATCAGAGTCCAAATCCAAGCTGAAGTCGTCCTCTAAGAGGATCACGTCTTCTAAATATACTCTCACCACAGGTAGTTTCCCCGAACAGGGAGCTAAGCAGATTACTGATAACAGATACGCCGAACGCACAACTCAGAGTGTGAGGGAACTCTGGGAAAACACCACTATCAGTACAGGTCATCCACTTAACAATACAAAAAAACCCAATGCATCATACTAAAAGCAGATGACAGCGCTCCACATTTCCCTATTTCAGCAATGAGGTTGCATGTTCTCAGAAGTCTGGATCACCATATTCCATCCCACGGATCTTATCTGGAAAACTTCAGCTGTGCTGAAGAGTGAAGAATGTTTTTGTGATTTCTTTTTTTTGTTTGTTTTAAATTTAGTGGGTTTTCCAGACTGTCTTTACTTTACTTTCAGTTTTGTCATTACTAAAAATGTAAACCTATTTAGCTGTTTTGATGTTTTATAAATAAATTATAATGGAGAAGAAGTTGAGAATAGATATTACAATACAAACCAAAGTTTATTGAAGGCAGTTCACGTGCAGATGTCCCAAATTTTGATAAACATCTGCACCACAGCCTCCTCAGGCCAAATTAAGAAAGACCCAAGTCAAAGATAAATGTGACCTAATCAGGGCAGTCTTTACAGTTTTAAAAGCGCTTTGTCACATTAAATTATGATATTTTTATTTATAACCATGCTAAAATATTTTCTGATAAAACAATACAATGGTTTAAATCATAACTGTCTTACCATGAAATATATTTTATTGTCAAGAATGAAAAATCTTGACTTCTAAAACGTTGTTCCTCAGGGGTCTGCACACACTTGGGATCATTGTCCTTCTGCAGAGCAGAGCAACCAACCTGCCAGACGGCCTCACATTTCACTCTAGATTACTTTGGTAAACAGAGTAGTTCACTGTCGACTTGGTGACTGTAAGGTGCTTAAGCCTCGTGGCTGCAAAACCAGCCCAAATCATCACCCCTCCAACAGCGTGCTGGCAGTTGGCTTGAGGTGTTTGTGCTGATGTTCTGGGTTCTTTAGTTGATGCTGTGCATCATTGTCAAACATCTCCACTTTGGTCTGCCGTGCTCCTGAAGTCTTTTGGTTTGTTCAGATACAACTTTGCAAACGTGAGCTGGAAACACGTCCAAACAAGCCCCACTTGTTCATTCTTTTTCTAATTTTGTCGTCATGAGCCAGCCGAGGCCTGAACATCACCGTGGGGTGAATTTGCTGAGACATTTGCCGACTCCATGTTTGTCCAACGCCTTACAAAAAGTAGTGTACAACTGATAATCACTGCCCTGTAGTTTCTGTTAAATAATTTTGTAATGTCATACTTTGTTTCTACCTAATCTTTAGACAATACTAATATTTTCCAATTTCTAAAACCTTAGAATTTAAAGTTGAATTTATGATGTTGTAGATTTGGTGTTTTACGTTACTTCGTTTGGCCAAGGAAGACATACGAGATTTAATGTCTGAGACTTCCTAATTAAATAAAGGTAATAATCATTTTAATTAGCTATTGGATAACCTCGTATAACATTGTGTTGTGCTGTGCTGAAGGTCACAGGCGGGTACAACACGTAGAACCAAACTGGCAGAGGAGAACATGTGCGCTCGCGTGTGTGATAGGAAACCTTTGAGGTTCGGGATGAATAGTTTGTCTTCCTGGAGCCAGTGCTGCAGGATGGGAGGGTAGCAGGAAGTGAGTCAGTAGTGGATCGTACTTAACCAGGAAACAGCCTGTGTGCTGCTGAGGTACTGATCCAAATCCACAGGGGCCGAGCCAAGAACTGCACGGTTCAGGTCTAAATATATAAAAGAACAAGATAAAAAAAAATGACAGCCTGCTTGTGAAAAATACATCTGAAAAGCAGGCCAAAGGGCGTTTTTAGATAATCTGATTTGACTGGAGACACAGACAGACAGCTCAGCGCTCACAACCTTCATCCGGCTGAACAATCGTGACTTCAATGAATTACTTAGAGACTTTGACAGAAAACAAAAATGCGTCAAATGAATCATCCGAGGTACTGACAACACAGGAAATACTTGAAACTGGTTGATCATGTATTAATTTTATTTAAATACTTACAACCTCACCTACAGTGTACAGTTAGAAAACTCCAGTCCTCCAAAGACGGGAACTGGATACTGGTCAAATTTACATAGTGAGGAAAAAAAAGGAACCAAACAAAAAGAAATCCATAAAGGAAAAAACAAACAACTTTCACACTTGCTATAGCTGACACTCAGCCTCCTGACAGGCTTTTAAATGGACTGGCAGGGAGGACGACATAATAGTGAGTTTTTCTTATCTGAATCTTCATACACAAAACCAGACGTGAACGTCGTTCCTCTCCTCACACTGCTGCAGCGCGCCGACGCCCCACTAGGGTGAGTGGTAATCTCTGACATACAAAATGATTCAGCTCAAAATTTACAAGTGAGGAAGTATATTTACTCAAGTATAAAAAAATAAATTAAAACGTTTATACACAAGATGGACGAACACGATCCTGAGAGCTGTTGTACAATCTTCACTTTCTGGAGGTCAAAAACATCTGAACCCGCCACAACTGACCGCTCACGTACAGATTCGCCAACGAGACTGGCAATGAAACCGCTCCCCCCTTACAACAAACAGGAACAACCGCTTTCCCTCACCCTGATTCAGACGCTGGATTCACTTCTAATTCACACAGTTCATGGCGTTTATGGCAGACGTTCTGGAGAGAAGACTTGCACTCTCATCTAAGCTGCGAGTCCAAACCGTGAACATTTCCACAATTACACGTCCACTTTTTCAAACATTTTTTTTAGTTTGTTTCATTTATTTTGGTTGGCATGGTTCAGATGAAAAGCAGGAGGGGGCACAGATGAGTGCGACACGTACAAGTCGTCTGAATTTTAGGTCCAAATGTAGTTTATGATTGTCATGGTGCCACCAGCCAAGCATTTCAATTGAGAATGCAAGGCAGAAAACTTCTCTATTCAGAACAGCTAATAAAACAAAACAAAGAAACTAAACGCTGAGATGTAGATGACTTTTAATTCAGTGGTCCAAATTCAAATGTAATTAGGAGGAAATACATGGAAATAACTTTGACAAAACCAGTTTTGGCAGCAGAGATAAAAGGACATGATTCAATGGATAACTAACCGCTAACTAAATGTGCCATTGGAGAGCGAAGTGACAGAGTCAGTCATCAGTCTGAGCAGCTAAACCTGTTTCCTGCTTTTTCCTAACGCCCCCTTAAGCTTTATGGAAACTAGAGCTTAAGTGCTCTCCATATTCACAAACCGATAAAAATAAATGTTCAAGTGAAAGTCTGTTTCTCCTCACAGCAACAAGACTGGAGTAAAGGCAAAATCTGTGAGAATTAGGGGCTTCAACGGTTGTGTAGTGATTAAAGAGCCTGTCACCTGTAAGAGCTAAACACCTGAAATGGAGCTGTACATGAACAGCCTGAAGGGTTACAGCCACTCAAAATATAAATACAAGCCTCAGAGACACAAGCTGACAGTGCAAAGGAGTAGAAAAATACTTAAAAAAGCATTTAAGTAGAATAAAGACCATTTCAGTCATTTCTGCAGAAAAAAAGTAACGTGGAAAGAAAAAAAAATGCTTTAGTTTGATGTGACGCCAAAGACAGAGGACAGTGGATGAAAGCAAAGGCAGTGATGTGGAGGGCATTTAGTTTTTGACAGGTGTAAAGTAAGTTGCCTCAGTGCTCTTGATTCTGTTTAAAGAAACACCAAAAATAAACAATATATTGTTGGGAAAATCAGATATAAAAAAAGCTTTTAATTTGTTACAAAGAGCACAGCCATCTGTAACTAACCAGAAAATATGCATATATACACGAGCACATCAGCTTTAAGAAGAGAAGAAATATGAAACAGAAGGATGTGAGAAACTTAAATAAAAGGAGATTTAAACACATGTGATGCCTAAAGTTTCATTCCATATAAATGTGTGTCTGTTGTCAGGATAATCATTTTCATTAAGCACTGAGATGAGAGAATACATCTATTTATACATCAATAAGTCTGTTTAAAATAGAGATTTCACTTTAAACTTTAAACGGTACCCGAGAGTCTTTTATAGAATCTGAAACACTGTGTTTGGGTGTGTGTGTGTGTCTGTGTGTAATATGTCTGCTGCCAATCTTATCAAAACTCGTCTTACAGGCAGTTGCCGCAGTGCACGTTTCTCTTTGCACTGACATTTTCAGTGTCCAAAAACCTGAAACAACCCACACCCAGCTGCCACATCTGGGGCGTCAGGGTCCCAGGATCAGTGTCACTGGCAGAAGGGAGAGGCTGTGGGGTCAAAGCCTTTGAAAACTTCCTTCAGGGAGCCGTTGTCCTGCTCTGCGGCCGCCTGATCAGACTGTGCAGGGCTGTTTCCCCCAAAGGGGCTGCTTGTCCCGCCAGGCTTACTAGCCTGCTTCACAACACCAAATAAAGAGGATACTGGTAGGTTATGGACCCCTGCAGGCGCCTGGTCTGCAGCAGATCCAGGAGCACCCTGACCTCCAGCTGCAGCCACCCCAGCTGCAGCAGGCCCGCCCTGAGCTGTGGAGTTAGGTGAGGGCGCAGGTTTGGGCCGGGGCCTGTTATAGCTGTTGTATCTATCCGTGCCTTGCTCTGTACTTTTCTCTGGCTCAGGTTGGTCCAATGCAGACTTCCGAACAAAGAGGGGCTCCTTGGATTTAGGTTTACTCGTTGTGGGGTCACTGAGTTTGGACTCAGTTTGGCTGGCTGAGTTAGGAGAGTTGTTAGCGCCACTGCTGGTACCAGGGCTGCCTGGTTTGTTAGTCCGAGGGTCATACAGACTAATGCTGCTCAGCACACTGGCACCCCCTGGTGTCCCAGCCCCTACACTGCGCCCTGCCCCAACTGAGGAGAGCAACCGTGGGTCATAGGGAGCGATGGCAGGTGGAGAAGAACTAGATGTTGGTGCAGGAGATGTGGACGGAGGGGGCACAGGTTCTGATGGCTGCTTCAGTGCCGACTTCGGTGGCTGGAGACGGGGATCAGAGGGGACTTTGCGGGCAACACGGGGGTCAACAGGCTTTTCTATAGAAGCTGCAGGCATGGACTGAGGTTGACCCATAACTGGCATAGTGGTAGGGGGTGTGGGTAAATGAGGAGGAGAAGGAGTCTGGGACGTGCTGGAGTTAACATTCTTCAGGATGCGAGACAGAAATTCAAATTCTGGGAGGGTAGAAGCTGAGGAGGAGGGAGCAGGGGCGTCTAAGGAAGGAGGAGGCTGTACGGAAGGAGGTTGCGAGTGAGTGAGTGGCGTGTGTAACTGCTGCTGCTGACCGCGGGACAGACGTGAGTCAAGGGTGGACACGGGAGGGATGCCCGGGGGTAGAGGAAGCAGGTCCTGCTTGGGAATAGGGAGCGGAAGCAGATCTTCAGGAGACCAGGTGATCGTTTTAGCGAATGCTGGCATGTGAAGAACAATATCCTTCTTGATGTGGCTGAACTGCTGCAACTGGGAACGTGGGTCTTTCAGAGCCATACCCATGAGCGGATCCAGAGGAATCGGCACGGGCTTGTCCCGTAGAACCCGCTCAGTCTCCTCCTCATCCACTGCCGGGGTCGTGAGCGGAGGGGGCTTATAGACCAGGGGAGGTTCAGGCTTAGCAGCTGGAGGCGAATGGGAGGCAGATCCTGCTGAGGCAGCAGCAGCTAGCCTAGCTAGCCTGGGGTCTGCAGGTGGTCCAGATGACGATGGAGCGAGTGTGGAGTGGGTGGGGTCAGAGATTTGAGCTGACTCAGCAGCACGTGCCAAGCGTGGATCCCGAGCTAAGCGGGGGTCTGCTGGGCGAGCCGGAGGGTGGGAAGGAGAGGCTTTCACAAGGCGTGGGTCGCTCGGATGCACGTCAGATTTTTGAGGAGCCTGGGTCTGCTGACGGAGGGTCTTCAGGATGGAAGTCACGCTCCCACCGCCATCCTCATCCTCGCTAGAATACCAGTTCCCTGAGTCACCTAGGAAAAGAGGGATTTGACATTTTGGTCAACTCTAAGCAATCACTGAAAGGGTCACCTCCGTCTCATTTCTGTTACACACAAAATGGTTTTAAGTCTTAAGTCTTTGGTTTTACAGGTTTCTCCTGTTCTTAGACAGTCATACGGAAAGAGGAATACTTGCAAAGGATGCTACATCTCACTATGCCACAGGAATCATTTATACACAGATGCAGGTGCTGTTCCTCTACCTTCAGTGTCTCTGCTTTTTTCTGCTCCTCCCTCAGCCATCCTGCGAGCTCTTTCCTCTTCCTCTTGCTGCTTCTGTTGGATCCTCATGAAGAGGACGCGCTGAGCAGGTGGCAGAAAGTCAGGCACAGAAATCCCCCCCTGATTGGCTGTGGCTCCATTAGCAGGGCCTTCCTGGTTGCCTGACTGATTTCCAAATGTTCCTGTGCCTCCTCTCTCGTCCATACCGGAAAAACCCTGGTAACTGTCACCTGATAGGGAACAGACAACATTCTCATAAGTTTAAGAGCCACTATTGTTTGAAGTAAGCTGCTCCAACTCTATTTTGGTATTTAGTATAAAATGATCTCACCTTCTTGAACCACACCCTCCATCTTCATACCCTCTTGCTGATTGTAGAAGTTATTGTAGAAGTTTCCTCCTCCCTGAGGAGGACCTGGAGGCATAGCACCTCCATGTGGAGGGCCCTCTCCTGGTGGAAATCCTCCCATCATTGGTGGTCCACCGGGTCCCATGTTGGGAGGGCCCTGGTTCATTCCAAGGTTGGGGCCCATGTTCTGCATGTCAGGGGGCATCATACCTGGAGGGGCAGGGAATCTGGGAGGAGGGGCACCAGGGGGCCCTTGAGGTCCAGGTGTTGGGGTCTGACCCTGGTTGGTACTGGGGCCCTGGCTTCTAATACAAAAGCGGGAGTGTGATTTAGAATTCGGATAGTGACTCTCAAAGCAAACATTTTTTTTTAATTATTTAGAGTTAATTAAAAAAATGTAGATACTAGTTCCTGTTACACATTATTCTCTGCTAGTTGTGCATTTCCTAGAAGTCTGACAAAACCAATAACCAAACACTAAAATAATTATTGCACTGAAAATCCTTTGTCTACTCAACACTCAGGGCCCGCGGGTTTTGGGAGGAACCTTTGAGCTGTTGTGAATCTAAGCAGATGCTTCTCAGCCTTAACGCAATTTCACAGATGTTCAGAAAACGTTTTCAGTTCTCAGAGTAAAAACCTCAGACAGTATTCCTACATTCCAAAAACTGAGAACTTGGATCTTCTTACAGACAAAGTCAGGATGCGGATTATACAAATACTCACTTTAATTCTTTGCATTTCTGATCTCTTACCTAACTGCGAGTTTCTGGGCCAGCTGTCCTGTGGGCTGAACTTTAATCTCAAACAACGAGGGGATCTTCTTCCCCATGCCTCCTCCTCCTCCTCCTCCACCAGCAGGAGGTGGGGGACCCATGTGGGGAGGAGGAGGAAGGCCAGGGGGATTCGGCGGGCCACCTTGGAAGGGACTTCCATCAGGACCGTGGACAGGTGGACCGACGCAGGGACCAGGGACAGGAACAGGCCCTGGTCCTGGGGGACCTTTGACAGCCATGGGCACCTGATTAGGTCCAGGAAGACCCCCAAAGTCACCAGCTGGAGGCCCAGCAAAATCCACACCACCTGTGTTGGTTTCAACAGGAACGGGCCGGGGAGGGGTTGGAAGGAGGCCGACTCCAGGAGGGGGCTTAGGAAGCGGGTTAATTCCTTGCTTCTTCAGCTCCTCCACCTCTTTTTCGTCCTCAGCTCCAGCTTCTGCATCCTCTGCCAGCATCTACAAAACCAAGAAAAATACTCTGCTGGGTGAATCTTAAAGAAACATAACTGAAGGCAAACAAAAACAACAGTCTGTCAACTTAAACTGGCAGACTGTGCGAGTGACAAAAATCTAACTTATATACACTTAATATTGTGAGAGTTTACAGAAGATAAACGAGGTGACTGTCTTCGAGGTCGGAGGTTCCTACCTTGTTAAGCAGCTCCCGAGTATCATCATTGAGTTCCTCGTGGGAGAACATACACTCGTCACCATTGACACACTTCCCTGTGGTGTGGAACAGCTTACAGGGGAATTCACGTAGCACAGGAGTCAAGGAGGAACACTCGTGTCACATTATCAGCTGTGTCAACATCAGACAAAGTGGGTACGACGACTGATACAGCACTGCATCATATTTAACCTCACTCACATACAACAATACATCATTTACCCTGATTATTGGATAAAACAATTTGCTAGTTCATCTTTGCTTCATAGTGTTAATGGCTGTTAAAACTAATATGAAAACTAAATGGTCATTTTAACGATTGGAGCTTTTAAAAAACAAACCCTGAAACAAAACACTGGTGCACATATCGAGCAAAGGGTCAACTTTGGCCTGGTGGCCCGAATAAACAGGTGTAAACCCTGGATTGATTTCACTTATGCAACTTCATACTGGTAAATATTGCCAGCTTGACTCTTAACTTGACTTACTAGTCAGAGATTCAAGTTTAATTTGATTGGAAAAACTGGTTCTGATCCACAACTCCAGACTGCCTTATCTATACTGATAAATAGGCTCTCCATGTGGTCAACAGCAAAGGATATCATGCATGTAAGGACAGTGGTCAGCTCGGGCACAGAATCCAGTGATGTAGAACTTGCACAACTCCTTCTTCTTTGGCAGCTCAATGTCATGGCTGAAGTTACAGTGGTCGCCCTGTTGTATGGGAAAAAAGTGTGTGTTATGGATGTCAGGGCTGAGACAGCAGCCAACAGATAATTTGTAGACCAAAATAAACAACACAGAAGACATTTCCTCTGCATTATCTTGCAGCTGTGGTTATTACATGCTGCTATAAGAGTTTATATTAGTATAAAGCCTTTTAAAATATTTGCATTAAGCTATAGATTCCTGGCACCAAACGTTGAAATTTCCACTGGAAACAGTTATATTTTTATCCAGGTAGGAGGTAGCTAGTGTGCTAAACAGTATAGTTGAGTGTAAATTTTTTTCTAAAACATCTTTATAAAACTCTAAAATACTATTTTAAAAATGTGTTTGCGTTTGAGGTATGAAATCATGAAAAACTGTTAGAAAGTTACTTTCAGCACAGCGGGCAACTCTGCATGTTTGATTTGGCAGAGATGTGCGCCGGATGCCCTTCCTAATGCAACCTCAAAGGAGATGTGCGCATGTCCGATTGGAACTAATGTAATACAAAATTTGTATATGTGCACTTTGAAAAGTGAACTTAACTGTATGTATACAATAAAAGAGCATTAATAATACATATTATTGATATTTGTGCCATCCTACCCAAGTGCATCTCCCCTCGATGTAGTACTTGCAGATGGCCTTTCCTTTCTTGTCCTGGTGCTTTTCATTCTGATTCCTCCTCCCCATTCCCGGTCCATCACCTCCAACACCATCCTGAACCCACCCCACACAACAAGCAAATACAAATTAGCTGTACTGTCCAGTTTGTTACCAGATCAGGGCGCTTAACCTGAGCTCATAATAATTATGAAAGTTTTACCCCGTTGTCCATGTCTCCGTTGTCATCATTCCCCATGTCTCCTCTTCCTCTCCCTCTGTTTCGACCCTTTGCTCCTCTAATCATGCCACGCCCTCCTTTACCTCTGCCTCGCCCGCGGCCCCCTTTACCACCTGGTGGAGAAATCAAGAGACAGTGTGAGTGAACTTTTGGGCAAAAAAAAGGATATATTTCCCCATTAATTTTGCATAAATCCTAGTTTTAGCCATTTTAGCTCCCTTAACCCTCCCTTTAATGCAACTTTCTGCTGATTGGCCTCACAAACTGTGTGCCATAGTATGGACATCTAGCTTCTATGACATCAACAGGATGAAAGATTTTAAAAGGAATACTGAAACTGAGTGTTTAGAACAGTCTGGTACCTCAGTTTTTGGCTCACAGAAACACTTGCACATACACTGATGGCATTATTTGAGTCTTTGTCCATATTTAATACGTGCACACACAATTATCTCAATAACATATGAAAACAAGAAAAAACAAACAACGTAGGTCAAATTTAAATAAAAGGAAACGGAAGGAAGAGACGAAAAACAAACCTCTGCCTCTGTCTTTGGACTTCTTGTACTGGTTGAGCTCTTTCGAGTAGTCATCATAGTCATCATCACCCATGTCGTAGTCATCATCTCCATACTGTAAGGACAAGGATTATTATTGTCATTTAACTGACTCTTTGTGAACTTGGAGCAAAATATAATTCTGAGCTCTAATCCTCACCTCCATTTCATCTCCGTAGCCGTCTCCATCATCATCTCCTCCCATCTTTCCTCCTCCGCCTCGCCCTCCTCTTCCTCTGCCGCCTCCTCTTCCCCTCCTCCCTCCTCTCATTAATCCACGGCCTCTGTGGTTCTTCATACGACCTCTGGCCCCTGCACGAAGACAAAGAGAGAAGTAAGAATAAGCTACAAAAGTGGGATTCCACCTGTCAGCAACTTATCTGAAATTTGTATTGATAAGAGAAGTTGTGTGTATGTATGCAAATATGCTCGAGTGCAAATTCAACTGTGGTGCAGGTAAAATAGTGAACTTTGATAACACAGTGATACATTTTTCTCTTTCCTTGTTTGAAAACATCCCTAGAAAAGACAGCTGGCCTTGTCACAACGTTGGATCTTAGGTTTGATTTTTCCGTGTACAGTCTTGCTATGAAACCGTGTTGACTTGTCAGCTGAGCACATATTTAGCATACAGCAGAATATGTTTAAAAAGTCTATTTTTCAAACTGCCGTGAAATTACCTCGCCCACCACGGCCGCCTCCTCCCTCCTTGGCCTTTCGGTACTGGTTGAGCTCCTTGGTGAAGTCATCGTAGTCGTCATCCCCCATGTCTTCATCTTCCTCTCCCTCAAAGTTGTCATCTTCGTAGTCATCGTAACCTCCGTAACCCTGTTTCTCCATCTTCATGTAACCACCCCTCTTTGCGCCACCGTAGCTCCCACGAGACTAGAGAGAGATAAGACATTGATAAACTGAGAATACTTTCATCATGTTCACATTATATTATGCACACGTAACATGTGTGTTGGGAAAGTTTTCTTTTCAGACTTACAGAACCGTACTGGGGGCTGTACTCTCTATATTTCCTTTTCTCACTGGGACTGTAGTCAGACTCATCACTGTAGTCTGAGTGGTCATCATCCGAGGACGCATGACGCTGAGAGAAAAAGGGACAAATGTTAGAGTTGATATTTTTGGGTTAAGCCAGAAAACGGGTGTTTTCATCTCTGCGTTTACTACAATTCTTACTTTATGTCGTGATTTGCGTTTCTTCTTGGACCTCCTCTTTTCTCTTTCCCGCTCCTTCTTCCGCTTCCTCTTACGACGGTGGGCTCTCTCGTCGTCTGAACCGCTGCTAGCGTGGCGCTCCCTACTTCGCCGAGGCCGCTCCGCCGACCCTTCGTGGCCTCCTTCACCTCCACCCACTTCTTCACCGTCTCCACCTGGACCGACTGCTGACACACCACCTGCCATTTCTTCCTCCTCCATTTCTCCCCCATCATCTTCCAACTCACCCTCCTCCAGCTCTCCATCTTCTGCCCTGTATATGAAAAGAAAGCCATCTTTAATATTATGGTCACAAAATTTTACAAAGATAAATGCACAATAAAATTATACAAACAAAGAGGAGGAAGCAAGAACGACTTTATACACGCAGCTGGGGGTAAATCGGCGAAAACGAGTACAGAGGCTCGGCGAATTTGAAAATTGAAGATACAGGGATACACGCACAATTCAAGAACGAGTCATCGATCATAATCTGCTGCTAATATCATAGATGGTGCCATTTTTTCCCGATTGAGCCGTTGCGATTTCAGACTTTTCAGAAAATTATCGGTCAAATTAATCTAGATCCTTGTTTACTGTTTGTTGTATTTTTGTATCCTGGGTATGCCGCTGAGAGGAGACCCTGGGATAGATACAGGACATGCTGGAGAGATCATGTCTCTCAACTGGCTCAGGAACCCCTCCGTGTCCCCTTGGAGAGCTGGAGGATCTGGCTGGGGGGGGTCTGGGGGTCTCTGCTTACACTGCTGCCATGTGACTGTGATATGAAACACGAGCTGATGGTTGTATATAATTCTAAAAGAGACTATTAATCTGTAGCACGCACCACTTTCTGCCAGGAAAATTTCTGATGCTGAAGATTTACAAGGTTATACGGTGTATTCTGATGGACAGTCTGTCACACCGTAAGATGGGTAAATGTAAATTTAACTGCAGAATTTGAAATCTATGGCAGGTTGATGTTAAAGTTAATGATTTTGTATTTGTATACACATGCATTCCTGTAAAGACTGCACATAATAAGTACCTGGGATTGCCATAAGAATAAGATGACCTTTCAATCATATAAGCCAGGTGAAGGAAACACTAAAATGTCAAACACAACACTTTATGCATACACTGGGAGGGATATATAATCGCACTCAAGATTAAAAAACAAACTCAAACGCTCCTGCAGTGAGGTTAGACTGCACAGCTGCTTATTGACATATTATCTAGGTCATCCAAACAGAAGGATAGATAAAAACACGCTGAATGGTGAACTAAAATACTGTGTATTCAAGGCGAACTTTCTACATCGTCTACACAGCTTCCAGAAAGCATCAACACCTTTCCTTTGGATTTAATCTCATAACGTGACGAGCACGAACAATTTCAGACTTCAAATTAGGTCATGTGTATATGTAATACTGTGCTTCTATTATTAACACTCACGACAGCAATACTGGTGTGTTTTCACCTTGTGAGCCTCTGTGCGTGTGTTATCATACACAGATAAAATGCAATCATCACTCCTACAGCAGCAGAAGTAACCACAAAGGAAGTCTGCGCAATATGCCAAGTGTTTGTGTTTTTGTCTGTACGCAGACAGATTTTAGCCACCACAGCTGGAACACTGCCAGAGTAAAAAATACCCTATAAGGCCTTTTTTTTCCTCTTTTGAATGTATTTTAACTTCTAATATGAAGGACATCCATCTGGTGTAGAAAAAAAAAATAAACAGACAGTTCCTGCTGTTTGATGTCTGCTGTTACTGAGGACTACCTCAGAGAAGGTTGAGTACTTTAACGTGTTTATGTTTGGCCATCTCTCAAAACAACAACAAGAACTTGCAACAGAGTGTTGCAGTAATGGGTCTTAATCTCAGATTAAATTGCCGAACAAAATATGTATTTATCATAAACTTTTATTTCCCACAGAGCACATTTCCTGCCACAATCTAGAAGCCCGTGGAAACTTCCTACTGGCTTTTAGCTGAGGGAGCCAGATCGATGCCAACTTCTGGGCCGGCCCACAAAAGGAAAAGAAAAACCATGTGGCACTCTGTTACGTCAAAACTGTGCAAGACACACGTCATAAAATGTTGACACAAAAATGTTAGTAACAAAGAAAAGAAAAAATATTAGTACCTCCCTAAAGGCCAACACCCAAAGTAGGCTGACAAGCACTGTGTCCAGCAGTCAGGGAGAGGTCTGAGCTCTGGATGATGTGAACAGGAGTTAACTGATTCACTGAGAAGACTACTGCCATTCAGTATCAGACTCTCAAAGGCAGGTTTTGTCCTCCTCTGAGCCCACAGTGAGCTAAGATGGAGCAGGTGGTGGAAGACAGCTGATCTGCTTTTGAGGCAAAATGTCAACTCCACTGTACGTGTAGTATGCACCACATCCTCAGCTCACCGGCTTTCTCAGGGGAAGCAAATTAATCAGCCTTAATCATCAGAGCCCAATTTCTCCCCTCAAAACAGCAAATATATTATTAAAAAAAGAGAGAATGCCACAAACACGTTAGCTTAAAGAATGAAAACTGTCTACAGCAAAGTCCAACTTCCACCACAAATCCTGGCTGCTGCCAAGATGTAGCCTGCCAAGGGACTGCTTCAAGGAGTACAAAGGTCATCTTTCATTAGTAGCTGTTCCAGATTTGACTGATTTTTAGGTTTTAGAGTGCAAAGATATCCACAGATGACCTAGTAAACTCTCACTTTTATTAAAAATGGGCTCATAAAACCTGGATTCACTGCCAGAAAAAAAAAAATCAGTTATCTGCTAATGGCTCACAAGACACAATCCAGAATAAACTACAAAATCTGTCTTCATATTTGGTACTCGGGACCATGAGCCAGAATTAAACTACACTTATTCTCTCTGGAAATATGTAAAAAGACACGCAGTATCAGATACCAACTAACCCAGTCCAGTCCATTTTTGACATATTATCTAAAACACTTTAATAGACTCTATAAGATGATTTGTCCTAAAAAAGCTATCAGCTTTTAATCAAACACCACAAACTCAGACCCCTACTTTATGACTGGCATGATTGCACAGACCTGTTACAAAGGAGGGCTCCCTTTCATAGCACAGGGATTTGGCTGTATTGTGGAGGCAGGTTGTTGTGAATAGGGGGTGGCTGGGAATCGCTATGGGCACAAGCTGTTGGCCCCCCTGCAATTCTGAAATACCCCCTTACACACACATATCACCTGCTGCTTCCCAATTTAGGGAATAACATAAAACAGCAAACCCCATTCAAGCATACTCTATACTACCAAAACAAGCTTAGCTGTACAGAGCTGTGGAGAGGAAAAACTGTTATTTACTTTGTTATTTGTAAGCTGAGCACAATAAAGTCCAGTCCTGTGCATGATCAGTTCGCCATGTTAGTTACACCAGACAGTTTCCATTTATATCCAAAGTGTAAAATCTCCAAACAAACCTCCTACCAGACAGCTTAGGTTTAGCAGAGCACATGATTATTCCGGATCAAATGGTTTACCATGCATTATGGCACATTATTAGCTCAATATTCGACTCCATAACTTAACTCTATAAGCACAAAGGGCCACATTTAAAATGGGGAATACTTACTGTGACGGGCTTTCTTCACATTTTGCACTCAAAACAACAAAAAAATAAAGCTTCTCGCTAAACTTTCGGGGACACTAAGTGGGAGTTTGTGGGGATTGGAAAGTGGGGGACCAACCGGGTACAGCAAATTTTGCCAACTGGGGACAGTGGAGAAGGGAACTTTTGTGTTTGACTTTAAACACTTTTGGGATGCTTTGCAGACGTTTTACACATTTTGGGGGAGGTGGGGGGGACTTCGGGGGGATGTTGGGGACGAGTCAGTGTGGGCACGACTGTGAATAAAAATGGCATGTTAGTTAAAATACATCCATAACTACAGTAAAACGAAAAAAAATCTAAATTTAACGACAATTAAACTTAAATGTTTGAGGGCGTTCATAAGGGGAGCTAAAGGGTTTTTCTTATTTGAGTTATTTACAATTAATGAGACGATGACAATTTTAAGTGCGTAACGCCAAGGGTGCAATTAAGCGCTACGCTCCGCCAACGGCACAAATGCATTTGAACCGATAATAATCGACGATAGTGATCAAATAACTTAAAGTTGGGCTACTTAAAAAACAGCAGCCATTAGAAATATCGACGACCTTAAAAATCACAGTCAACATAAGTATTAGCCCTTAGCTTAGCCTTTCTCTGTTGTTGCCAACAGCATACGTTAGTAACACCAGCTAACATGCTAACGCTGCTAGCCTGAGTAGGCCTCACCGTTAGCAAAAAAAACCCACCAGTTTAATGTTTGTTTTTTCCTTTTACCGCTGTGATCGCTACTGATACCAAACACACACGATTAATTGAACTAATTAGTTAAGTTTTTTAAGAGAGGGTGATTAGTTAACCAAGGCGCCGTGATCAATCGTCGAATTGTTAAGTATGGTCGCTTAAAGTATGATTTATCAGCCGTTTCAACCTCATCTCTTTTCCTTGAGACAGGCTGGCTCGAGTCGATTGCTCGTTGATTGTGATAAACGTAAATAAAACACAGGGAACAGCGTTATCCCAGAAGTTTTTTTGGCCTCCCAGTTGGCGTTGTCGTATCAACATGGCGTTACCTCTGTACTCGTTTTCCAGAAAAGGCGAATTTAATCCCTCTGACAGAAAAAAAGGAAAAAGAAACCCCGGGCTTTTTGTGTAAAAGCACAGGACAAATAAATAATTTCATTTAAATATGACTGTAGAATTACTCGACCTTTCGTCAGTCAGGAGACTGTTGTGTTCGTGGTTGGTAGTTGGGGAGTTTGGATGGACAGTCATGCTTTCCACAGCCATTTCCTCTAGCTACATTGAGGTGCAAAAAATTACAACTCGACACTGGAAACTACTGGCTTATGCGTCACTTCACACTAGGATCTAATTGTTTTGATTTTAGGAAGAGTTTCAGTTCATAGTAGGCAATTCTCCACTACAGTTGTAAGAGAAATATTGAGTCCTGACGTTCTCCGTCCTACTGTAGCGATGTGAAATGACGACTGATGAACCTAAAATGGCCGACCGTCTTCTCCAAGGAGAAAAGGGGCTGGCCTTCCCGAGAGTGACATCATGACGAATAGCGTACGCTCCTCACGGAAATCAACGAATGGCAAATTTACAGGGTAAAATGTGGCCTGGATATTGACTTGCAGGTAAACCGTCTCCCCAAGTAATCTTATTCGATTATTAACGATTTCAAAACGTATATATTTTTTTAATGTTCGTACTAGATCGATGTATTTCTCCTTGTTATTTACGTTGGCTTGAAGTCAATTTCATTCACTGTATTTTATTCTTAGGTCGCTGTATTATCTTTCGTATAATATTTCGTGTTAGTGAATAAAAAGATTGGTCATTCTACATCCCATTTTCTCCCGTGGCCTCGTACTTGTTAGGGTCATTATAACACAAAGGTTCAATATGTTCTTAAATTCTCGACACTCTGCGGGCAGTCTGATTTTAAGGCAATACCCAGGGAAAATCTGCCCCAATCTCCTGCACAGTTACGTGACAAAGCTGAAACTTACTTAATTACGTACGCTTTCAAGTTTAAAATTTAAGGGCTCAGTGACCAATGCATACGCTAAATCGCAGCACGGCGATATATGTATATGTTTCTATATCTATATTTCTAATACTGAACTCATTAAAAGTTAAAACGACATTAATTATTATTAAGTGAAATTAATATAAATATAGCATTCTATTTACAACATGTGAAACTACGAATAAGAAAAAATACATATCCTCAAAAAAAAGTTCGTTAGAAAAGGACTTCGTTAAAAAAAAAAAGTCATCTATTGTTTTGTTCTGTCGACGTCATCAGCTAGCGCCTGTTCAGCGGGACCGTCGCGGCATTTGAAACAGCTCCATCTGTAGCTGCACAAAATATTAATTTACCCCGGATTTACCTTCATTGGAACGAATTGAAGTGATCGATATGATCGAGAAGGAGGACCCGGTTATTAGTGAGGAGGAAGCGGCACAGTACGACCGCCAGATCCGACTGTGGGGACTGGATGCCCAGAAGAGGTCAGTTAGCTCGGGAGGCTAATCGGTGCAGCCGGAGCTTTGACTTGCTGTACTTACTCGAGTACATCGTTAAAGAAATCTATCTTTTACAAAAAGCCACGATTAAATTATATAATTTACTAATGAATAATAAATGTGTTATGCGATCTTACTTGAAAATATTGATAATTAGCTGAGTAGGTAATTTCTGTGATTGCTTCATTCAAACAGATGATGTAAATAATATCGGCACAGACTTCTTGTTCAAACTGGAATTATTACATGTGAATTAACTGTTTAAGGATATATTTCAGTTAATGCTCACGTGATATTAAAGCTTCAAAAAGGCTGCTGAATCTCACAAAATCAAGCTTTAGTTTCACTCTCAAACGGCTCAATATGCGTTATTTGTAACAGCTGCTCGTTTTATTCTGTCTGAATGTTTTTTTAAGAATCTCTTTAATGTAGTCAAAATGTTTACAGAACATTTCATATTGATTTTCTTCCAATCAGCACACAATTACTTCTGAAACCACACAGTAAGCAGTACTTAAACTGGTTTTTAAATTCTGTCTGTATTCCAGGTTGCGAGGGTCTCGAGTGCTCCTGGCAGGTTTGGGTGGTCTCGGGGCTGAAGTGGCCAAGAACTTAATCTTAGCTGGCGTTAAAGGACTCACCTTGCTGGACCATGAACAGGTAAGCACTCTTCATCGTTATCCCTGATTAGAGATGTCACATCAAGAGCAGCAGGAATTCTTTTACACATTTTTCAAACAAAACACATTTACTCAAATCCAATAAAACAGTGGAATAGTATGTGAGACCTTTAGATTTGCAGTACTAAAAATGCACACTAGGTGGTTCCAGTAGATAGATCTTTTCAAAGCTATTGATAAAAAGTGCATTTAAGTATTAAAATAACAACAAATGAAAAATGTTTTAAGTACAACAAAAGATGAAATACAGTGCGTCAAAATGCAAACCTTTTTTTGTACAGGTAATCCCCAGATAGAAAAAGAACAGTTGTTTTGGTACTTGTTTCTCCTACTGAAATGTTGCATCCAGAGAAACTGAATTAGTTTTTGACAGAAAGGATGTAAATAACTAATATTCACTTTGAACATTTCCACATCTTGCCATAGAAGATATCTTCTGTTCAGTATTTGTCTGATACCCTCCAACCTCAACCCCACTCTGTGCATTTTTCCAGTTCCAGGCCAATAAGACAAGACTGATCAGGGTTTATTTAAGCAGTTTTTGTTGTTGTTTCTTTCAAAAACATCAAAATTCATATAAAAAAATGTTCCTCTGATAATCTGACGACAGGCTCGTATTATTAAGCGTGTTTGTATCAAATTACATCAAACACCAAATGTGCGATCTGTCAGCGGGAATTCACATTTTGTGGGAAAGTAAAACTGAACATTGTAATTTAGCTGTTCTGTGATGATTTTATAATAAAAGTTGCACACTTCTGTCTTCTTGTTCCTTGTTCTCTGACACTACATGAGGGAAAAGTGGAGTAAAAATATGATAGATAATTTATGATCATAAATATAAATTAACACCTGTCTGTGTGTATTTAGTCTAAAAGGAGATCTGTTATGTGAGCACAACAGCAGTAACAGTTGCAGTAAGAGCCTCATCCAGCTGTGCGCTCCCTGTCGGGGTGTCTTCCAGGTGTCGGAGGAGTCATGCCGAGCTCAGTTCTTGGTTCCAGTCACGGCTCAGGGTCAGAATCGTGCCAAGGCCTCTCTGGAGCGAGCGCAGAACCTCAACCCAATGGTGAAAGTGCACGCTGACCCAGACAGAATCGAAGACAAACCAGACGACTTCTTCCTCCAGTTCGATGCGGTGAGTTTAACATGCTGACTCCTTTCTTCGCTGACTCCCCTCTCGTCACCAGAGGTGCAAGATAAGGAGGTGAAGCAACAGAAATTTAAACCAATGAGACATGCTTACCTCAGAGCTGCTGTTTTAAAGTAAATTCCAGTTAAAAATGACACCTGGTTGTCAGGCCAGCCTCTTGAAGTCTGTTTTTGTCTGTTTGGTCAGAATTCACACCAGTGGCCCATTGGAGGTCACTTTATAGCTCTGACAGCGCTCATCCTCTTCCTCCTCACCTAAAGGAACAGATACCGATCCTGCTTCTTGGTTACGGGCTTTCTACGGTCCTGTGCAGCTCTCTCGGAATAACTGTTTGTCTCCCAGAATGTCCTCCATGTTCTTGAGACTGTGCTGGGAGACACAGCAATAACACAGCAGTAACAATAAGTAATCCTGGAGGAGGTGGCCTACCTGTGCAACCTCTATAGGCGTCCAGTATCGCCTCATGCTACCAGTCTTCACACTGACCCTAACCAAATGCAAAACAGTCAGAAAAGATGAGGAGGGAGAAAATTTCTCCACCTGTAAAACCATTCCTATTTTGAGGATCGTCTCATTGTTGCCCCTCCAGTGCACCTGCTGTTAATTTCAGTGACCCCGAAACAGCTGAAACTGATTAAAAACCCGCCCTGCTGCTTAACCGACCAGATCGATATCCCAGAAGAAGAACTCTGATTAAAAAATGTCCTGTTACATTTTTCAGCAGTGTTGACTGACTGCACCTCACAGGTTGACCACTAGGTGGCGCTATCAGACCATGTGGTGCACTGAAACACCTGCGGTGAGATAATGTCTGCAAGGTGTGGTAATGACATGAGCTTCATTGTCCAGCCAGTGAAAATAGTGACGTTTAGAATTAGATGCTGCACTGATATAATTAATATATAATTATATGCAGATTATAAACACAGCCATGCTGCTGTGTATGTGAGGAGATTAAACCTGAAACTGAACAACTTAAAACCCGAGAGGCTGGAAGGAAGAAGGGCCACATTAACCCCCCCAACCCTAACCCACCTTTCACTAAGACCACACTGACTTAAAGTACCCATCTGTCAAACCACGGTGAGCAGACTTTCCTTGTTTGTGTAGACTTTGCCTGAGGGAATTACCCACACTTCAAACTGTTGCAACATTAAACACGGGGGTAACAGGGGAAGCCCTGAAGCTCTAGGGAAAAGGGCAAACAAGGAATAAAAAGACTAAACTAAGCGAATGGATTTTTTAACAGCGTCGTTCACTCAGTGAGCCGGCAGAAGGATGTCCGGGTCAGCGAGTCGGTCAGTCGGTCTCTTTGCTGATTTGAAAATCAAACTTTCTAATCAAAAAGCAGCACAGGACACGTTATTGCATGATACATAACATAAGATCAGGTGGTGCGTCTCATTCCTGTTTATTTAGTCTGAGTCACCTGTGATGGTTTAATGCCGTTTGGAATGGAGCCCTAAATATTGTCACGCATATTTATTTCAGTTAAAGGAGGAGTTCTTACAGTTGTTTTCTTTTTATTAGCTTTTGATTTCTTGGAGTCTTTATTTTATTTCAGTTCAGTGTTTTCATTTAGAGTGTCGGAGCGGTGACGCAGCGGTGCAGCATGGAGGTTGTGGGTTTGAATCCGGCAGCTGGCTGGCTCGGGCACTTCTGTGTGGAGTTTGCATGTTCTTCCTTTGCCTGTGTGAGTTTCTCCGGGTCGTCCTGCTTCCTGGTTGTCTTCCTGATTGCTACTTGTCCTGGGTGCCTTTCACCCTACGCTAGGTGGGCTCTGGCGCGCACGCCATTACCAGGAGATCATGAAAACTGGTTCCAGATCAAGACCTAGTTGAATTTTCTGACTGCATCACCAGGATCAGGAGATACTTTTAACAAAGGAGTAATAATAATTACCTTTTTCATAGTGTAGGAGCTCAGGATTAAGATATTACATTTCTGTTTTCCTTGTAATAGAAATTTACTTCCCTCTTTGAGTTCATCGTGTAAAATATGATGTAGTGAGTAGCTGGTGCTAAATACTGTGACAGTATTTTTGTGTTGTTGTCAGGAAAAACAAATGAATTATTGCATTTTACATTCGGTTTCATTGCTTAGGCGCGATCTAAGTTTTGTCAGCTGACGGCGAGAATTCATTTGAACACTATCAGAAGAATAACAGATTTTTTCCCCTCCCGTTGAGCCAGAATCGTCGGCAGTCTTCCTCCCTCCGGGGGTGCTAAATGAGTGTCAGGAGGAGGGAAAGTAGTACAGGAGGAAGACGAGGGTGGGAGCAGTAAGACAAAAAAGAGTGAGGACAGGTTGAGAAGGATGTTAGTAGGACAGATGGAGGGAGGACGAAACTTTTAAAGAAGAGAAGGTGAAACAAAAAATAGAAAGAAATGATTAAAAAAAGGTGGAAAACAGAAGGGGGTCTCTGCTGCTTTTATCTGCTTCCACTGATGTATCTGTGTGTGGCTCAGCGGGAAGATGGAGGGTGATTAAAGCGGAGCAGTTGGAGTGTGGTCACAGTTTTCATCTGAGAAGCCCAATTACTGAGGGATGAATACAATAGAAAAGCACACAGTGTCCATCTGTGTGCCTGCAGAGAGCTGCCGACAGTGTTTACAATTCAGACTCTGGTTTCAAGTAGGAAAGAAAAGGAAAAATCGCACGTCATAACTAACACACACGCTGATAAATCTGAAATGTATCCTTTACCCTTTTTTTTATTTATGTATTGCTAAAAAAATATAATTATCTGCATTTTTTTCCTTTAAAGACAATAAATCTGTGCTGCTAATTTTACAGGGTTTTCCTGTTATATCTGACAGTTTGATCAATAAAATGCAGCGTTGTGCACGAGTAAATAAAACTCACAATTAACAAAATGGTTAAAAGATAGATGCTGGTCATTTCCCTCGGCTCGGTTTGGGGCAGGCACCAAAATTCACCAGAGTTTCTTGTTTAAAAAAACCTCCTCAAACATCGACCTTTGAAATGTAATCCAAGGTTTTTCAAGCGTGCAAGAGGTGTTTCCTCTCCCAGTGGCCCAAACTCTTCAGTGTTCAGCCGAACTGAAGCATCTGGCTACAGCGAGCCTCTCGTGGTTATTTCTGATGCTGCTCTTATATATAAAACATTTCTACAAAAAAGATTTCAGCCTTGCCTCAAAGGAGAATCTGTAACTATTTTATTTTTATTTAAGTGGACTTAAATGTACGTGAAATGGTATTTGATTAATGTAAAGGTAAAACACTGGCTTAGACTCACTGCCTAATCTGTATGCCGACGAATCATGCTTCATTTCCCAAAGGCCAATTATGAGGCTGAACAAACCCAGTCGTGTTCTCAGAAGTTCTTATTTTTACCTCCCTGTTATTATTCCACAAAGACGCTTTTAACAGCTATGTGTTTGGTCCTGCATGCGTCTCTGCTCGTAACTTCATTTTTCTACATTTTCTGTATTTGGATGTGAACAAAGGTCCTCTGTTACAGTGAAAACACAGGCGCACATTAAAATACCCGTGGTTATCTAATATGAAAAACATAAACGTCTTCTTTGGACACTGGTTTGGCTGCATGCAGCTTGTTTGTGAGCAGTAAGAGGTCGTGCATTTGCTGAGACCTGGAAACCACCAGCTATCGTTGGTGTTTGATTTAACTCTTATTTAGCTCCTCAGAGTTTATCTGCCATTTATCCTGAAAGGGAAATCCAGGCTAGTGTGGGGCGTTTCACTTTGTAAAAGCACTCTGACCTGTGCAACAGTGCATACTGTGAAATGTATAACTGCTATCATTATGCCTCAGTTAAACACTGAAAAGTAATTAATGCTGGAAGTATTCAAAAACGCTTTATGTTTCCATACAATGGCTCACCAGAGCGTGTGTGTGTTTGATTTTGTTTGTCTATGGCTCGACCCCCAGGGGGCGCTTTTGTCTCTTTTTTTCTCGGGTTTATTGAAATTGTTTTCGTGAACCATTTTTTGCAGTTTGAAGCTGAAGTTTTTGCATATTTTCTGACTATGTTCGTTTAGAGAGTAAAGTTTATTTTCACCTCCGTTTTTTGACACAACACTACGCCGAATGTCTAGAAGACTAACATGCCAGGTTACTCATACGAAGATTCCCATTATGAAAGCAGTTTGTGCAGCTGCTCGCGCCTGTTGTTGCTCTTTCTATTAGAGGTGAAATGGGGACGTTTCGTTTTAATTGCTGTGTTGTGTTTTCAGCTATCGGCCGTCTTGCAGATAATGTGTTGTACTGTACAGCTTGTCATAGTGTGGGTGTGTAAATGATAACAATTATTTATCTCGAGACTCCTCAAATCTCCAGAGAGTGTTTTAAAAACACTGGTCCTGTAGCCCCGGCCTGCCCGGTGCGATGAGGGGGTGTCGGCAGCCGTCTTATCTGTGGGTTTAGGGTGTTTTGGGTGTTCTGGACTGGGTCAGTTGGATAAGGTAGACCCTGCCCACCGGTCAGTTGTTTACAGTCATACATGAGCCCACTCTGGTTATATCATAGCCCACTGCGTCTCTCGCCACACAGAGATGTTGGTGTTTTTTCTACAACTTCAGCAACTTCATATCATCATCGCTCCAGGAAGTTTGGCTTTGGTGCTTCAAACACAGAAAGACATTTTAATACATGACTAACACTGTAAAAAGGTGGTGTTTTTGTTTTTTGAGCCACCCAAACCGAAACCTAAAACTGAAAATATTTTTTATGATGATTCCACTGGGTCTAAAATAATAATTCTGCTTTTGCTTCTGGTTTCACAAGGGACACCAACTCAAGTGTTGTGGGTGGAAATCATTTGTTTAACCCTTTCACCCACCACAACCTACACTTCCTCTGCTGCAAGAGACTCAAATAATGAGGTGCCTAAAACATAAAATCCAGTTAACCATAAAAAAATTAATGACTAAATAAATAAAAAATACGCCAAACAAACAACCAGGGCTTGAGTTACATCAAGTGTTTTATATTCATTCAGTATTATAGGTGGTGCTGGTTATTTTAGATTACTATGAAGTGCAGGTAAGTGCCTGCTTTAGTATTTTTTTCCCTAAGGATGCCTCTGTGGTGTCGCATCAACGTGATTGGTCAGTTCAGCGATGATCCCGTAGCAACACCAACACAAAGACATCAAAAACACCATCAGTCAGCCTGGCTTTAATATAGTACACTGTGTCACTTTAATGACTTTAATCTCGTTTCACTCGGTGGTAAACTGCTGCAGTAGGTGTGTCTCGAGTGTTTTGGCAGCTCACCAGCTGCTGTTCAGCATCTCTGTTGTTCCAGGAATGAACATGCAGTGAAAGTTTCAGGTGTTTTTTGCTTTTTTTTGTTTTTTAAAGGGGGATTACAGGTGATTTTTAAGTAAAATAACTTCTTTTGGGACCAAATGTTTCTAAGCAGTTGGGTCTCTCCACGCGAAACCCGTAAATCTGAGAAATGTCCTCAGAATCAGCTGATTGTATTTTATTTATTTATTGTATAACAGCTTCATCATTTAAATTTTACCTTCACACAATGAAAATTGCGAGAGTTGTAAGCCCTTGAAGTGCATACGGTTGGGTCAGAATTTAGTTTCTTAATTAACTTTAACTTGCTCCAAGTGTCACAATCTAATTACTGTAAGATTTTATCTATAACTACAGTAATTTAATGTCTGACATAGAGATGAAGTTGTGTGGACGAAAATAAGATGACTTATGACAAAAATTTCCACGCACCCCTGTGTTCTTCAAGAGCCTGAACCTCAGAAAGTATTTATAGTATGGAGGTCAGATTTGACACAAATTCATTAAATATAGTGACAGTCTTGTACACAAAGAGTCTTTTAATTCTGGGATTAATAGATGTTTTTCATAGAATGTTTATATCAATGGGAAATCCAGCGTATTTCTTTTGAAGCCCGGTGTAGAAAGGAATAAGCAGCTGACGTGGTGTCATGTTTTTTCCAGAGCAGCTTACTGGGGCATAGGTCTGAATTTATGGTGTGCAAGTTGCACCCGTTAAGGAAAGAAGTGCACAAAACACAAAAACAGCCAAACAGGATGCAAAAGAGGGTAGAAGTTCATGCTGAATATAAAGTAACTTTAAGAATTTTCCTTTATTCTGCTCAGCCTGTGTGTCTCATTTTAATAAAACAAAAATGTTTTCTTTAATCTCTCATAAATATTCACGTTTGTTTAAAGGTATACCGTCACAGAGGAGGTTTTCTAGGACGGAATAAAAATAATTAACAGTGCAAAGACAAAACTCCCAACGACTGTAGAGTGGGAGTTAAAGTCGTATGTTTCAACTAGTGCAAAAAAAGTGTAGAGATTTTAGAGTAAATGTCAAGTTTTCAATAAAATGTAACAGTAACCATGATCATACGACTTGAAAGTTGTTTGTGTCTCCGTCTGAGAGCGTTACGAAACTGCTCGGTCTGCCCTGAAGAAAAACTGCTTTGTTATCTGTAACTGGAAAGATTTGCTCGTTAGCCTTCAGGTTCTGATGATTGAGATCAAGATAAGACTGGGAAAACGAGAATTTTTTGAGTGGGAGAAAAGACTTGATATTAGTAGAACGGGATTTAAAAAAATAATAATAATAAAAGGTCACATGAAAAGGAGTCTACACTTTCAACCTCATGTTTGCAAACTGTAGGATTTGTATTAAAGGGGACCTATCATGCTCATTTCCACCGCAGTGTGTTTACTAAAGTATCTTTGCATGACTCAAAGATCATAATAATCCTAATCCTTATCTCATACTGGTGCAGCCTCCAGTTCGTCCTCTGTCTGAAACAAGCTGTTCCAACTCCTTCCCCTTTAAACAACCTCTATTCTGATTGGCTGCCCCTCACAAACAGATGGTTTAAATATGCTCGAGATGACCTTATTAGGGATATCTGCACTCAGTGTCATCACACAGAGCCAAGGGTAGAAAAAACTGTCTGAAACAGCATTTAGGTAAACCTTTTTACTCACTGGGATTAATTGTACATATGTTGATCTCATTATGGCTCTCTTGCAGAGCATGTCTTTATCCTGTCTTCCTTCTCTCTCCCAACCAATCACAGCAGATGGCCCCTCCCTGAGCCTGGTTCTGCCGGAGGTTTCTTCCTGTTAAAAGGGAGTTTTTCCTTCCTACTGTCACCAAAGTGCTTGCTCATAGGGGGTCATATGATTAACTTACAATATAAAGCGCCTTGACACGACTGTTGTTGTGATTTGGTGCTGTATAAATACAACTGAATTGAATTAAATTATTTCAATATCTGAATCCCTAACGAGCCTTTAACACTTTGTGTTTGTTTGGGAATTTTTTGTCCCTCAGGTGTGTCTGACAGGCTGCTCCAGAGACCTGATGATACGCGTTGACCAGCTCTGCTCCAAACACAACATCAAAGTGTTCTGTGGAGATGTCTACGGTTACTACGGTTACATGTTCTGCAACCTGGGACAGGCACACAACTATGTCGAGTAAGTGCGATGGGGGCAGGTTCTATTCCCAGTTGTTGAGAATAAAGCTGGTCGTTTTGTGTATTGTAACATAGCCTCAGACATATTAAGAAACCTTCATTTTTACTTTCTTCTTCTTGTTTCTTCTTTAAAGGGAGAAACCCAAAGTAGTAAAACCCAGCGGTGAGTCCAACGACGGCCCGAAGGCAAAGAAAGCCAAAGTCGACCCCAACGAGACCACCATGGTGAAAAAAGTACGTGCACAATTATCAGCTTTCACCGTATCACAGGTTTATTCGTCTTAACTGTGTAGACTGAAAGAACTGACATAAACAAAGATGTTTTTTAACTTAAACAAGGAGATGTATTAGCAATCTTGCCTTTAGTTAAGAGAAGGAATATTGAATATAACAGCACTTACCCTCATTTTTAGTTCTTTCTTTCTCAAAGGCTCAAACTAAAATCGATCTTTCTTTTGTATTCTCTTTCTAATTTATGTTTTTAAAAAGGGCTTATATGATATCACATTAGCAATAACAGTATCAGACACATTCATTACTTGTTTTTTGAGGAATTAAACTTGAAACTGGAAAAAAACATAGAAAAAGAACATTATCGATGTTAAATGTTTAAAATTAGCGTTCTATTAAATAGGAGGTTGTCATCATATAAATTGCTTTATATTTGTCCTAAAAACAAGGAACGAACAAATCAGTTCAAAACCTATTCACTCCATATTGATCTTCTCCAACCAATCAGACGGCCAGTTTTTGCACTCTGAAGGAGGCTCTGGCGGTCGACTGGACAAGCGAGAAGGCCAAAGCCGGTCTCAAGCGAACACCAGTGGACTACTTCCTGCTCCAAGGTACATAAAGCCATTTTTTGTTTCCAAATGTGGGATGATTGAGTTTTTAAATGTAAAAATAAACTTTCCAGCATCATTTTTAGAAAATCTGTTGTAGTAACAGCTGATCATTTTTCAGTTTGTGAATTAAGTGAAATTATAATCAGAATATCAACATGTTACAGAAAATTATAACGATTTTTTCGAAGTCTGTTTAACAGTTTCTGGCATGTACTACTTTTAAACTTTGTCTTTAAAAATGACCATTTGAATTCTGTATAATTATTTCTCATGTGTATGAACACTTTTCTCTAAAGCTTTAGCCTTTAAAGATTTTGTGAAGAAGTTGCAAAGGTTTTTTACATTTAATTTAATTTTAATTCACCTTTAGGTGATGTTGTTTCATTAGCACGTACATGTGAATTGCATAAAAGAGCTGAATATTTGTTGCATTTCTGTGGCAGGCAAGATTTCCCATGCATCGATTTGGGCAAATAACATAAAGAATCCTGAAGGGTTTAAATAAGTATAGAAAATGGAAACTGAAAAAGCGTAGGGTCCTGCAGCTAGACTGAAACACATACCATGAACATGCAAAAATCACTGTTCCAGTTTAGCTGATGAAATATCACCGCACATGCGTGGAAGGTCATGTCCGTAAAGCGTGGTAAATGTCATCTAAATATAAACGCCAGTGGGATTTGAGCAAGATTGTCTTCTAGATAAAACACAGTAGCTTTAGATTTTGTCAAATATATTCGGTAACTGTTGGAAAATAAAGAGTATTCTTAAAACACAGCGATGGTATCCTGCTCCAAATGATATATTGGAATCGTTTCTGTTAAATGCTCCGTAACCGTGGCCCCAAATTTTGATCCATGAGATAAATTTACCTTCCTGTTTTTCAGGTTATTTATGTGTGTCTGATGACCTTCTCCACAGAGTTGTTATTGTCCCTCCTGTCACCTGGCCCTGCACCATTCCCACACTCTGCACGCTAGTTTCCATCACAAGCTGTCCATGGCCAGTCATGTGCACTGAGCGTAGAACAGAGAGTGGCCCGACACCTACACCGCACGACAACAAGCATATCAGAACAGGAAATACAAAGACAACTATTAAAGGTGTTAACTCAGAAAACACTTGTGTGCATAAATACGCTAAACCACAGTTTATGGGAAATTTCACTGGTTGAATTGATCACAAATATTAACCACAATGCGCTACGTTCAAAACGTTTCGTAGAATTTCCCCATGGGGCTGCGTCGATAAGGGCATGCAGCGTAAAAATCTGCCAAATCAAATATGCTGAGCTACCTGCTGTGGAGATCCCCTGTGAATAAGGGAGCTGCTGAGAGTTACAGAGTTTGCAGTTACCCTCTATTATCAGCATTTTATTTGTATTCATTTTATTTTTTGCAATAGTCAGTTAACATTGTTGACTAATGCTTTCATAGACTAGACTAAATAAAATTAATAAAACTGGTATTTTATTAATAAGCTTTTAAATACTGACCTGGAATGATTTCAGAGTTTAAACATCTAAGTGTGTTTTAATCAAAGACGTTTTTAAGTGGAACACACACATAATGCTTTCATATTCAAGCTGTAGAACAGTTTTACTCAAAGCACAAACCTATTGTTAACCCCTCTCATTACATCAGTTCCATTTTGATGGAATTGACATGAGGTCAGTCTCCTTCTGACCTCATGTTCCTTTAGGGAGGGGGTGGTGAGGTGGGTGAAGGGGGAGGGGCGTTCTCAAACCAGGCAAAGAGCTCCTCTGGAGTTTGAGGTTACTGTCGGGGGTTGGGGGGCTCTGGCCTTTGTAATTGTCAAATCATCAGTCCTCATCCGTGCATACCTTTGTCCAGTAGCCCACCCTACATCGATATATCCTGGTACCTCAAAACCTGACGCAGACTTTAAGTTGGATGATACCTGAGCTGCTTCAGTTATGTATATCTTGCTCATGTTCTGAGGTAGACTTTAGCACTGGATCTCAGCTTGGGGATCTTTACTGGATGCATAGCCTGGCTGGGATTTGAGCTCATGATCTATTGTTTCAAAGATCATAATCTCTAATTTGATCATCTCAGGCACACAGTTCTGACTGTGAGTGCAAAAGCTCCACCCACTTGTGTTTGGCAGCCAATCAGAAGAAAGTTGACTTAAAAACGGAGGGGCTAAAGGGGCTCGTTTCAGACAGTGCAGCTCCTCAACGCATCCTCTAAGCCAGTGGTGTCCAAACCCAGGCCTCGAGAGCCGGTGTCCTGCAGGTTTTCGATGTGTCCATCACAGCTGATTTAAATGGCTAAATGACCTTCTCATCATATCTTGCAGCTATCCAGAGGCCTGTTAATGAACTAATCATTTGATTCAGGTGTGTAGACCCAGGGTGAGATCTACGACCTGCAGGACACCGGCCCTCGAGGCCTGGAGTTGGCCAAGCCGGCACTAAGGACTGGTATAAGATAACTATTTTGACCAGTGAATCATGCAAAGCTACTCTGTTAGAGCCCAAAAATAAGGTTCTGAAAAAGAGCATTAGAGATTCCCTTTAAGACTGTTTCACACCCACTCACAGCAGCCACATGCAGTCATGTGACAGTGGCTGTCTGCTTTATTTGCTTACTAAACGGTCAACCTGCTCCTCAGTTTCTCATCTCGTTCCGGTGGATTTTGCATTGAGGCAGTCTTGTCTGGTTAATTTTAGTTTTTGCCAGCTGTCATGGCCTTTAGTCTAATAACACCCCATCTGAAACCCACCTACCCGCTGCAGCCTCGCCCTGTCTTCAGTCTGCTGAGTTTCAGGCTAATTTCTGAGTGGAAACACCACCTAGTTGTTGTTTTTTTGTTTTGTGAAGGCGAGATGGGAGGCAGTGTTATTATTCGTCTGCTGTTGCTATAATTGGAAGTTGTGGTGGTTGTTTGGTACCACCAATGAGGAAGTGGCTCTTCCTCTGTTATAACTGCTTCCTGTCTCACTAGGAAGGAACAGTCGAGAGATGTGAACCGTGTGTAGGGTGTATGCCTTTGTCTTTGCTTTTATGATCTCTTTAATTCCTCTTTTTATTTAAGATGTAGTCAGAGGGAAAAAAATGACCAGCAGAAGATAAGATGACACTTGAACACAAGCGTTTCCTCCTTTTTTAAAAAAAAACAACTTTTATCTGAAACTAAGGCTTTAATTACTATTAAAATCAGCCTCACAGAGATTTCTGAATTGTTTTTCTTTCCTAAAATTATCATTTAAATATCAGCCCCATGCATCCAAGAACTGGGAGAAGCGTAAATTCAAATAAAATTGGCCATTCAGCCAAGGTTTTTGCAACATGGCTGAAACTTGTGTGTGAGGCATTTTGTATTTTGTGCAGAAAGTATTTCAGACTTCAAAGGATGCGATTTTGAATTCAAGCTCCAGTGTAAGCTGTTTCATTAAGTTAGCTCAGTGGTTCTCAAATAGAGACTGTGCCGTGGAATTTTGTGACAGCGGTGCATCATGAATGCACAACATAACAGCACAAAGGGTATCAGTACTTTATATGGACTCATACAAAGTACTCTAACGCAATCCTTTAAAAAGCTCCTGTCATCAAGAACTCGTCGGTTTGCACAACTGTCGACTGCGTGACACATCAAAGGCCCCAACTGACAGCGGGGAGGTTAATAACGGGAAAAGGCATTGCTTTCTTGTGATGAGCAAACTAAAGACAACAGAAAATGTGTCATAAATTCTACATGTCTTATGATTTCAGCTGAAGCAAGGATGTCAGTAGCGCTCCACCCAAGTATGTTGTCTGTTGGATCGTTAGCTAATGCAAAACAATGCGTCAATCAAGGTAAAGAGGCACGTGGAAACCAAATGTCCCTTATAAGAGATTTCACAGGAGGCAAAGTATATATTAGTGGTGTGGGTGCAAAAGATAAATAAATAAATACGAGTAATTTTCCTTCTGCAGAGTGCTGTTTGATTTAGCACCATTAGAAAACCACCGTCCATCCACACTTGACAGATAATCACTCCAGTGTGTCCTCCATGTGTAGTAAGATATGCCTCGAACACCTTAGGTGCCCAGGAGACATCCCCAGAACCACCTCAGCTAGCTCTCTTTAATGTGATCTCCTCATCACCCTATCTGTTAGGGAGAGGCCCGAACCAATCAGAAAGCTCGTTTCCGTGGTCCCTGTCTTCGGTCACTACCCAGAGCTTGTGGTCAGGAAAGTAACGTAGACTGCCGACCAATCAGCAGCTTTGCTTTTACACTCAGCTCTGTTTTCACCACAACATCCTCATCACTGCTGACGCTGCCCAAATCCACCTGTCGGTATCCCGCTCCCCTCACTCGTGAAGTCCTCCACTCAGGGCAGCAACTCATCCCTGCGAGCACTTCAGCCTTTCCCTGCTGAGAAACTGTCTGAGGGTATTAGAATACCTACATGGATGTTACGTTCAAACCTCACCAGTTTTTGTGTTAGAGGTCCTGATGATGGAGAGATTTCTGGAGTTTCATGTGAACTAAACTGATGTGCTCTGTTTGTGGTTTGTTTGTTAAAACAGTCTCATTTATTTGTTTTAGTCAATTTCAGAGTGGAAATGTTATTTTTCACTTTCACTTTCTGCAAAAGTAAAAACCAATGAATAAAAGAAGAGCTTGCTGGATGTTGTCGAGGCTGTTTTACGTAGATAATGCCACCGATATGTTGTTTTAATGTGTTTGGTGTGCCGTGGACACAAACAGGTTTAGTTGTAGGTGCTAATATGGAGATAACACACATTTTTCGTGTCTTAAATCTGAGGTGTACATGTAATAAAGGAAAGATTTAGTTGTGCTAATAAATATCCACCTGCCTACCTCTGCAAGATGAACATGATTCTCACTCTGTCCATTGTTTTTGATCTGAATGTGCAGGATTTGGCATTAAGGACCATCTCGAGCATTTCCCCTCCACTCTAATCTGCGATGGTATCACCGCTGCCTGTGTATGTTCAGAGATGGTATCTTTGTTCCATCCATGTTCACATTATTATATCGTGTTATGAAATTCAGTTTGATTTCCTTCCCGAGCGTGATGCCATTTGTACCAGCCTGTAACTTTCTACTAACAAAGTTTCACTGATAAAGGGCAGAGCCGAGGTGTGAGAATGATTCATCGCTGCTACATGTGAGCATGTACTGTGTGTGCGGTGTGCCACGCTGGTGGAAATGGCCGTGGGAGGACTTGACTTCCTCATGTGGTTTTGAGTTAATGGACGAACAGGAAATACGGGGGCGAGGTGTTGATGTGTGCATCTGTGTGGTGCAGCTGGAGAAGTCGGTTGTTGTTTGAAATATTGCACATGACCAAATAGTTTGTTCTTTTGATTTTTAATTTCTCAATCGGTCCTAAAGCCGACACAGGAAAGGTTTGGGTTTTTTTTTTTTTCATCTTTCTCGCTCTGAGAGGCAGACTTAATACTTCCTCTGTGATCCTGTGCAGGTGGATGTGTGTTGCACGCAGGAGTCTGTGACTGCGCGCTCTTAATTTGATGTGGGGGAAACGTGGGCCTAATCGGATGAAATGGTTGATGGTGCAACCACATACTGATGTTATCCTGGTTCAAAGGGAGCAGCAGGGGAGATGTTGTCTTTCCATAAGATGATAATTCACTGTGGAAGTCACTTAAAAGCGTGATGTAATTATAAATGGCAATAGTGCAATAGATTATGTGGAAAATATTGCCTTAGTTAAATGGTTCAAACTTCTTTCCTGCGTCTCAACTGTCATTTCTTTCCTCCCGTCTGCTGCTCTCCACAGTTCTGCTGAAGTTTCGTACAGACAAAGGCCGTGACCCCGACCCGCAGTCCTTTCCAGAAGACAGTCAACTCTTGAGGCAAATCCGTGACGACGTCCTCGAGTCCCTGTCATTGAACAGCGACCTCCTGAATGACGACTTCATCAGGTGACTTTAAATAAGTCGATTCAGAATAGATCATCTGCTCTTTCAAACACAAACACACCAAACTTCCCCTGATAGACATTATTTTATATAATCAAGATGAATGTACTTTTTTTAGAAGGTCGAAGCCACCTTCCTCACTTTGACCCTCTTGTCGGCCATAATGCCTCTCCATGCATCTCTTCTGTGACCTTAAGGAAAGTTAAATCTCTAAACAGGACCATAACTGTGCATGCAGCCTTTATTCCTTTATTCCTTTACAGTAATGTGTGATCTCTGCAGAGATCAGAGAATTAGAGGCACTAGTTGCAGTTTAATGTTAGCATAAACAGCGATCCACCACAACATAAAATCTCTGAATAACATTGAAGGTGTTTGCTTTTCCATATTTCCTGTCACATATTTACTGCCACATGGGCGGATGTTAAAGATGATCAAAATTTCAAATAATGAGCTCGCTGTATGTAGAATACCTGTGAAATCCTTTTTGTCTGCTATAAAAAATGCTTTTCAGAAGCCACCAAGGCCCAGTGTTCATGAGAAGCTAGTCTAGTAGTTCAAGGATAAAATTACTGAGCTGGAAATCACAATAAGAAGTTCACGTTACTGATCCCAGAAAAAAGTCTGAATTGTTAGCCAAGCTTTCAAAGTCTTCAGACTCCAACCCAGACAATCCCAGACAGCATACATGTACACACACAGCAGTATAGATGTGGTTTTAATGTCAGGGCTTGTTGATGGCTTGCATGGCTGTTATCAGCTGTTCTAACAGGAAAATTCAACTTTAAAAAACGTGGCACACACGGGCACGAGGGCCGATGAAGACTCAGCAGCTGGCTCTGATTAAAGGCCGACTGTTAGCTGCTCTCAGTCTGCAGATGAGTTTCCTGGCTGTAATTTCACCTTCACTGCTTTTGATTTTCGACACGGTGGGTTGCCAGTTTTTGGCTTATAAACACAAGCTCATTAATCCACGACTACATCCTCACATCCACCCTGATGGCAGGAAGAAGCACATTAATGTTAGCTTTTCTCAAAGTCTCTCTAATCAATTTCTCACCAGTGTTTTGAGACAAAATAACATCACCTGGGGGAGGGGGCGATGGCAAACCGATTTACCCAAACACACATGCTTCTAGTGTGAGTGAAAAGATGTTTATTTAGTTCACATCAGCCATAGCAAGACAAATAAATCAGCTGGCAGATGAGACTATGGAACTTTTTTTTTTTCTTTGTTTTGTGGCTCTTGTGCTCTTTTTTTAGTTACTTAGTTAGTCACTTCCTTAGCGTTACACTTTCTATTTAGTGGTTAATGTTTCCTTGCACTGTTTATCCTCAGCTACTGCTTCTCTGAGATGTCTCCAGTGTGTGCAGTCGTGGGAGGAGTTCTGGGACAGGAAGTTGTTAAGGTGAGGATGTAAACATGAAGATTTTTGGGGCAGTGTGCAAATTGCACACAGAATTGTATGAATCTTGCAGCTTCAGGAAACGTTGTGAAAGGGCTGATGTCATCCCCTCTGAAGCGTCTAACGGTATTCAGTCGGTGACTTTGTGATGAAGACGGCAGGTCTGGTGTGTCAGCTGACATGTGGCCACTCGGCTGGTCGCTGGGTTGGATCCAGAGAAGCGGCGGCGGCTCTGCTCGGTGCAGAAGCGATTTTCGCTGTGACCACAGTGCAGCTCGGTGTGACGCTCTGGCAGCAGCCGTTTAAATGGAGAGATGATTTGTACTGTTCTCAAGCTGAAGCCGTAATGACCCCATTCATAAAAGAGCCTAATGAAAGCTGTTAGTGGGAAGAAAAGCGACTGAACGGTGACACCAACACCTTTCCTACATGCTGTAATCTCAGGGTAACAATCAAGCTTGTTCTGTTGTTTTAATTCCCTCAGGCTAATCAGTTTATTAAAAATAACAAAAGCTCCTTGAAATTGTGCCAAAATCTATGCAGTGAAATATCTTACAGAGCAATCACTCTTTTCTTTGTTTCTACATGAATCAGTTTGCTGATAATCAACAATACTTAAATTCAGCTGATCTCCTCTTCAACCCCTCCTCCTTGGGCAGCACAGCCTCCATGTTTAGATCCCTCTGTGGAAGTCTTGTTCTGTGAACTCTCAGACTTCACCGTGAACCTCAAACTGCAGCACTGAGGTGCTCTGGCTCCCATCCACAGTCCAAAGACATGCAGTTGGTGAGGTTAGGTTCATAGGTGATTCTAAATTGCCCAGAGCTGGGAATGGTTGTCTGTCTCTCTGTGTTCGCCCTGGGTCAGCCTGGCCACCTGTCCAGGGTGTACCCCGCTTCTCGCCCTATGGCAGCTGGGATAGGATCTAGTCCTCCTGCCCCAGAATTGCATATGTGGAAAAAATTTATGGAATATTGGAAACTGACCCGACTTTCATGTTTCTCTGCTGACATCACCCCGGTCCACCTTGCTCTGTTACCCACTCTCTGACAGAACAGTGAGTTTTTTGACAGAGAACCATGTTGCCAGATGTGGAGATGCAGACTCATCCAGGCAGTGACCTTCAGAATTAATCAACACAACACAAGCAGGAGTACTACACACACTGATCACTCGAGCTACGCCTTAAGGTCCTGTCCATAAATATAATGAACAGATCTGAGGACAAAGGGCAGCTCAAGGAGTCCAAAACTCACTGAAAATGTGCTTGACTGTGCACCAGATGTTCTCAGTTCTCACTTTGAGTATACAGGGACCCAACAGCTCGTAACAAATTTGGATCAGCTCTCAAACTTCGTACACCACAGCCCACAGGTGTCCCAGGGGTCGCCCAGTTTTCAGCATTCCTGAAGTTCCCAAAGAATGTGTAGATTAGATGGTCAAACTCCCATACTTCCTCCAGAATTTGGAGGGATTATGGGAATAATGTTATAGTCAATGATACTATAGTGATTTGATGCCTGCATGTTTCTAATATAACATCCAGATCAGAATCAGGAAGCTCTGCTGTCACATCCCGATGGAGACGTTCAGGCTAAAGCTCCTGAACTGTGTCAGTCTCCACTCGTCAGATGCCCTAGTTGCCAGATTTGACTCTCTGTGACTTTGTCCTATTCCCAAACTCAACGCCTGGGAGGAGATCAAACGCAAAAAGCAAATCCGGGGCATGAAGGGAAGGACAGCCGAAAGAGTTGCAGGGGCTGCTCAAAGCGACAGTCTTTAAGGGAAGATCAGCTGGATTTAAATTGATATTGTATTTTATTTTTTATAAGTGAAGTCAGGGAGCTTTCTAAGTCTTTAGTGTGATTTTTGCTTACCAGCGACTCTTGTGGTTAAACACAACAGTCAACATGTTGCCTGTTTTTTTTTTTTTTTTACCTAAAAACATTTCAGATAGGCGCAGTTAAGATTAGAAACCTGTTTTTCTTTCTGGGGTGAGCGCAGGGCGACACAAATGGGCGAGTTCATTTCAGGGTGAGTGTGTTAGACAGGCCGGGGGGGGGAGAGGACAGACAGTTCAGAATCAGGCTGCGTTATATTGGCACAAGGCCAACCTGCTGTCTGGATGATGATGATGATGATGATGAAACCTGCTGCAACAGCCAGACTGATGTCTCTCACAGTGAATCTGACTGATTTCTCTTATACACAGAAACATTAAGTCCATTTATGAACTGACAGAAGTGTGACAGGCTCTAGTCAAGTTAAACCCCGGCATTGAAACTTGGTTAGCTGCAGTAGAGTATTTCATCCTGCCGACGAAGCACGTGGAGGTTTTATTTCTCGCAGATTCGACGAGAGGCCGAACTTTTGCAAGCAGCCACTGTAGTTCCTCTTTAAATAACATAACATAACATTTTTCTCCCCTCTTTGTCTTCAGGCTCTCTCTCAGAGAGACGCTCCTCACCGCAACTTCTTCTTCTTCGACGGTCGTAAAGGCAACGGCGTGGTGGACTACTTTGGACCAAACTGAACGTGTCAGGCTACGCCGGCTTACAGGCAAACTTCAGTTTGTCCTGTCTGATTATTTATGGCAGCGCTTGTTCTACTCGTTCAGTTTCTTTTCTTTCTTTTTATTTTTTTCACAGTTGGATCCATTTCGCCCCAAAATCTGATACACGAACAGCAGGAAGATTTTTTGTTTTTTTACATTTGTTAATAAAACATTGTGTAGTAAAATGTTTCAGCTTCTCGTGTCTGCTTTTTATTAAATCTTCCACCAAACTGTACTGATGATTCTCCTTCCTTTGCTGCTGGGGACATTTTAAAGTCCAGGACTTGAGCTGCAGCGTTGCATCGGCATGAGAGAGAAATCACACGCAGGCTACATTCAGGGCTGATATCAGTGTGGTTTATCTGAAGGGGAGAGACAACCGACAACACCAACAACACATGATGTCTCGCAGAGTGTATGACTGTATTTGGTCATAGCCTCCCATCGCCTGACATGTGACTCATCCAGCCAAACATGGTGGTGTAGTGAGTATGTCACAGCACAGCAAAGAAATAGGAAAGGGCGGTGGCTGCCATTCAAATGAGACGTGACATAAAGTCGCAGCATTTCCTCTCTTATGCCCCAAAACAGGGCAGCAACAACAGCATTAGCACAGACAGGCAGCATCATTACATCAGCCCCTAGGTGTGGTGTTTATGCTGCTGCCCTCATACCTGTGAAACCTGATGCTCAGTGGAAAAAGTGACTTATGTTTTGATCCTGGCTCACCTCGGCGAGTGCTGACTGCTGCATGTCGGTGATCTCTGAAAGCAGTGCAGATTATAACTGATGCAGCACGTTCACCAGATAAGTGCACATCATCATGATACTGTGAACCTTTGCATGCAAACGAGGCTGTCAGACATGGTCTGCGATAAATGACCTTTCTTATTTTAAAGCAAATATAATGTGAAGTCTTGTTTAAATCATAAAGAGTGAAAGTTACCTCAGGCTCGTCCTCGTTTTGGTTGCCTTTTTCCTTTGGTAACACTTTCTAATACAGCCTCTGACTAAAGGCCATAATTCCTCAGTAATTAAAAAGAATTCCAGTGTATTTTATTTGAAATTGCATACAAATACCTAAAGGTAGGTACATTAGAACAAGGGAATAACAAGTCAGGTTTTTACAGAAAACAAACAAATAACTATATCTTAAATATTAGTACTGCCTAATTTCCTGGTAATTTAGCAGGAAAAACAAACAATATTTTCTCATCTTGCAGTACGCTGTAAAGTACTTTTTGAGACGTGGGTTGTGTTATGGAGTGGCTTCACCTTGTCTAACCTCAACTAAATAATAGAAAATCTATTGTGTAAAAAAATAAAGGTTTAAAAACAATAAAAGGGTAATTCACTCAATATGGCCTGCACCCCAAAAAGCATAGCACACTTATGATGTAAGATTGGGAAGTGTTTTTCTGCAAAACACTACTTAAAATTATTTACAGTATCATTTGTGTCTCCTTTCCTGTAAAATACCCAAAATACTCTTTCACGCATAAAGACATCTGACAACCTCTGTTGTACCCTTAAAGATGAGTTTTGATACCTTATCCTATATCATTGAAGTTGTGGTTTGGTGACTATTAGAATAGTAGAGATCGGCCTCACTAACGTCTGATGTGAACCCAGTCATTTTGTCTATAAGAAGGTCTTAAAGGAAAGCTTCAATGGGTAAAGAGTTAATGTTGTGGCTCAACATCCAAACTTTTAAACCACTGAGTTCACTGTAATTTGTTGTGTAAAATGTACACAAATCCTGTAAAGGAAAGTGTATTTTTAAGGTATTTTACAGTAAGACTAATGTGGGACTTGTATCTGCGTTTGTAGAACAGCTCTAACACTCATTCAAGGGGTTTTATGAAAAAGTAAACAAGAATCTCGGGCAGCTGTAACTTGCCCCACATAAAAGCCGTCATGTCAAATTGGTATTAGTCTGATTCTGTCAGAACTCAAGACGGGGATATTTCTATCCCTTGACTCACACTTGTTCTTGGCTCCTGCTGCAGAAATGAACATATTTTTAAATTAAGATGGGACCGGATCTATTCACACACGGGGTTCACTGCAAGTTCAACGCAGAACGAGGAGAATGAATAGAGAACGAGGTTGAGTCCGGGTGCGGAAAAATACCCACGTATGGAGTAACTCCGTGTACTTTTGAGTGGTGTCGTGTTTTTGTCTGATTGAGGGCTATAGAGCACCAAAACAAGCCGACCCTTGTGATGAAACCAGAGGGGCGATTAGGCAGCACGGGTGCTGCTCTTTTCCCGGGATTAGCAAAGCAGATTAATTATGGAAGGTCCCTTTAAGCTCATTCTGCCCCTTTAATTAAACCTAAACTCTTATCTACCAACACACACATTCATTTCACTCTCCGTGCTCTCAGGACTACATGCTGACTCCACTGCACTTTATCTCTTTCTCTCCATCCCCTTCTTCTCTCAGCCTCCTTCTTTCTGTCCTCTCCTCCTCCTCCTCCTTCTTCTTTTTCTTCTTCTCCCCCCACACACACAGTTAAATCCCAGCCCGGTGCTCCTGCTGTGTGGTCACTCTCTCCGTTTCGGCCTCCACTTAGCAGCAAAAACCAAGTGCCTATTGTGGCAGCCAATCACATCCCGAGTTTTACTCTCAGAGCTAAGTGATTGGCTCTTTGTGCTGAGCAGTTTTAGTGAGGCTATCTAGTTCCAGTGCTGCCTGTTGACTCAGTAACAGACAGTGTGTGTGTGTGTGTGTGTGTGTGTGTGTGTGTGTGTGTGTGTGTGTGTGTGTGTGTGTGTGTGTGTGTGTGTGTGTGTGTGTGTGTGTGTGTGTGTGCTCAGCAGCAGGTCTGTCTCTGATAAAGTTGTGTCTTTTGTGGATTATGTAAAATGTATCAAGACTCCAACTAACAGTCATTTCTAATTCTAGTTGATCGCCCAAATATTTTTTCTTTATCCATTTAGTCTCATAAATTCGTAAAACATGTCCTGATGTTCCACAGGTCGGCTTAACAACCTTAAAATATCTTGATTTAACAGAAAAATGTGCTACGTCATACGCTGACATCATTACTTCTTCTAACTGGTCGCGTTCAATACAAGCGTCTGCCACTTCAGCGGTATTTATATTTTTCATTAGACTTGAAACTTGAAACAACCTCCTTGCTCAGTATCACTGATGCAGTTATTATTGTTGTGTTTGTGTACACTGAATTTTCTGAATTTGATATCTGAATATGAAACTTTGCCAAAAGATTCACGGAAATATAAAGAACTATGCTTAAATCAATAATTAGGAGTGTCATAAACATTGTTTCAGTCATCGTGGCTTCCAGTGTTAGTGTGGCTGAACAGTGTAAAGGCTCACCAGAACTCTTTTAGCAGTTAATTGCATGTCTTTGGACTGTGGGAGGAAGCTGGAGTGCACGCAGGGAACAAACAAACAAACTGAACAGTGGATCTGAAGCCAACAGCCCTAATGTAGCACCTACCACATGAGCTATCCCAGTCCAGGTGAATGCAGCCTGGACAGGCCGCCAGCCAATCACAAGGGCTAACATACAGAGAGCCAGGAGAGGCTCCAGCGCCCAGAAATCAGATGGATGTGTTGTCTCTTATTTTATTTTTCCTTTGTCTTTAAATATGACTTAAATAATGGTTAAATAAAATAAGGTTTCTATAAATAAAATGGCTTTTATTTTTCTCATGCACTGAGTTTACACACTGTTCTTTAACTAAAGCTAGCCTGTTACATCAACAGTGCACTGCTAAGAGGAAGTCTAAAGAAAAATTGCGCTCTATTACATTTTTAAAAAATGAATCAACCACACAGCAAACAATCCTAAAACGGATAACTGATGAAGTAAATTTAATATCAATATCTCAGAGTAAACATTAAATGACAGAGGAGTCACACATGGCCTCTTTAGAAGCCCCCAAACATGTGCCTGCGTACGTATTTCAGTCCTGATCTGGTGTCAGATTGTTGCATTGATAATCGCTGTAAACACTTGTGGTGTGTCTGTGAGCAGCGAGGGTCTCGACCTCATGTCTGCTAATCTGCTCCAGATGTCCACCACCCGCTGTCACGCAGAGCCACAGAGCACCAACATCTGTAAACATCTGATGAACAACATCCTAAAACGGTGCTGCTGTCCTCGCCTGTATCACCAGAGTGATGTCATCCCACAAATCAAAATGAAACTACAAGCTTCCAGCTGGGCTTCCTGCTAATATTAGTGCGACGCTGGTTATTTAAACGGATTTATTATTAGCTTTAAATGTATTTTCTTACATTACATCACCACGAGAGAGAATTAAGTGAGCATCTGCCAACGTACACACCTCGGCACCCTTTATGTATTAGCTTTAAGCTAATAAGCCTGCAGACAGTCTTTATCTTTAGACCTTAAAGGCAGTATGAAATCATTGTAAGGTGATAATTAAAGCTGAACAAACAGCAGCTTAATAATCTGTCAGTTGCATGAAAACAGACAAATCCTAAAATCTGGGAACAGATATGAACAAAGTTCTCAAGCCACCCCTCATTTCTTTACATTTTGCCTCCAAGGGGCCAGACTTTCTCCTCAGTCTTAAACTGTTCTTGAATAATAGTTGTTTAGACATTTGGCTGCTTGTTCACTCATTTTCAGTCCAGTCCTTGTACCTGACAATTTCCAGGGGGATGTTGTTTTGTTTGTTAAGCCAATGCACACTAACCAATGAATCATTAAAACATTTTTACAAGAACCAAACTCCAGCGATGAGCCTGTGTTGTGTCTACATGTGACAGTCAACTTCGCAAAGAAATCATTTAAAACTCTTCCCACCCCCAAGCACGGTGGTGCAGTGGTCAACAGGTCCTTCCTGTGGAGAGTTTACATGTTGTCTGCGTGGGTGAGTACTCTGGTTTCCTCCCACAGTATAAAGACATACAGTTAGTGAGGTAGGTTTATCTGGTGGTGTGTATGCCACCTCTCACCCTACGGCAGCTGGGATAGGCTTGAGGCTCAGTGCCAACAGGTCTTCTGGAGTTATGAATCCACATTGCAAATTTTTGATTCAAGTAATTTGGGAGGTCAGGTGAGAGGTACAACAGTGACTGTCTACATGCAGCCAAACCTCTATCAAAACTGATGGAAATATGAATAAAGAAAAGTAGCATCAAATTTGACTGTAAAATCAGATGCAGGATCCTCTGGAAAAGCATCTGATTGGAAACGTAATCATATTTCAGTATGATAGTTATCCCAAACACACTGCCAGGGGAGTAAAAGCATGTGAGGATAGAAGAAAACAGAATGGTCAGCCATTATTTGGCCTCCCCAGAGCCCGGACCTCATCGTTATTATAAAAAGTGTGAGATCATCCTGACAAAGAGCAGAACAAAAGGCAGCCAAAGAGCTTTGAATGTCCTTTAAGAATCCTGGAGACCTATTTCTGCAGAATAATTAAATAAATGTAGAGAAAGATGCCTGGAGAATAAAGAGGGTCATACCAAGTATCGGCTTTCAGGCTTGTTGGAAATGTGCTTTTGTGTTTTTGTCTCATAAACTGTACTTTTGTGTATGTTTGCAGATGTTTCAAAAAAAAAAATCCCTGCACATTATTTCGATTTTCATACTAAAGTATTAAGAAACTACAGGGGGCTAAAGACTTTTGCACAGTACTGCATAAAGAAGTAAACCCTGTGAGTTAGAAGCTCAGGCTTTAGACTCAAGAGAATTTTATGTTTTTACTTTTAGCTCTGGAGCTCCTGGAGTTAAAATCACTTGTGTGAAACAGGTAATGAACTAAAGGCCTGAGGAAAGGTGTAGTATAACACAAATGTGGATTATTTTGAACTGAATCATGCAAAGCTACTCTAGCAGAGTCAAAGAGTAAAAATGTGAAACTAGAAAACAGCATAGGACCTGAAGGACACATCATTCATCCTACTTTCCTGATAAAACTGAGAAATCAAACTCCAAACACGGAAAAATATTTATTCTTATCTTTATTGTATAAAAACAAAAAAAGTACAAAATTCATGTAGAAATTTTACAATAGAAAAAAAGTTGAAAACAGCAAATACAAACTGCATGTAACTGGCCGACCGACACTGAGCTTTGCTGGTAGGAAAGAGGCGAGCGCTAAACCAGGAGAAACATCAGCTACGAGCTCGCAGAGTTCACCGGCCGCTCTGATGACGGCAAACACGGCTAAAAGCACTGCGAGCAAAAGGCCGGACAAATATAAATATACAGGCTGTGAAGGAGAGTCTACGGAGCGAGCGGTTTAACCTCTGCTCAGCTCAGAGTCAGCTGAACTTCTACAGGCTGTGGTATCATTACGACTTTATACACAAAGGCTTTCAAAAGTCTTAAAAACAAGGCCCCGTGCTAAAAACGTAGAAAACGGCCGAGTGAGAGCGGCGTTTCAGACAGGCTGAAAGGCCCCACGTTTCCTGAAATAAAATGAAAACCGATAAGTGGGCACTTTAATCCAAAGTACGTTACAGTACATCAATCTGCATTCTTGAGCATGTGTAGCACCAGCAGCACTACAGCTGTCGAATAAAAACAGAAATCACACGGTTTTGGAAATAAATTTACAAAGAAAATCGTCACAGACGACTCGGCGTCCGTTTGGTTCGCCCCAGTCGATTCAAGCTGCTAAACACTGAGTATTGCTATGAGCCTGCGACGGCAGATTTCTTCTTCTTTGTGCTTTAAAAGAGGCTAAAGGGAAACTTTTTGGTACCATTTCTTCCCCATCTCATTTCATATTCACAAATGTGGCTTTCACATGGTTCAGTAATGCTCCTCACGTCTCATTTTTCACATTTGCTTCGTGGCCAAAGACAGCAGAGAACAGAGTGTGAGTGAGGCCGTTTGTAATGCTTTCTAACACAGTACTGCTGAGAGTGTTTCTGCATGAATGAGTGTTTTCACTGTGGGTGATTTCTAAATCAGTCCGCTTTTTAACTGTTTCAACTCAAGTAGCGCTTAAATTAAAGTTTTTGATCAGGAATGTGTGAAAAAAAACAAAAACAATAACATAAAAAACCCCAAACAAAAACCATGCTACAGCTAGGCTACTTTTCAAAATAAATTATGCTCTTAATACGAGCAATCGACCCCCCCCCCCCTCCCCCCGCTTTTTAAACTACAATGAAAATAATCCCACAACCAGAGGGCTCACCTGACAAACATCATCGAATACTTTCCAACAATCATAAAGATCCAAATCATATATTTCTCTTTTGCTGATATCTTCCCAAATCCACTGGATTTAAATTCAGACTCTACAGTTACAACATAAAAAACAAAACATCTTCCAACTCTCCATCCAAACCTTTGGATTGGGATAAGTTTCATCTTCCAAAAGAATATTTACAGTTGATCAAGTAACTATGAACACTGTCAACACAGGCGGGCGAGCGAGTGAAGCTGGAACGTTTGAATGTAATGTGAACGCTCGAATCCAGTGACTGCAAACAAGCCACTCCAACATTAAGTGTGTTTTATTCACTCTGTGTGTGTGTGTGTGTGGGGGGGGGGGGGGGGGGGGGGGGGGGGCTGATTGTCCTGGTGTTGGAGATTAGACCTCAACAGAGCGCCAAGCAGAAAGGCACATTGTACACTGACATGAAGCAGATTGAGAGAAAGGTTCGGTCTGTGCTTCGCTCCGTTTTGTTTTTCCCTGCGATGCAACCACAGCGCCCAGTTTTCACAGTTTATAAGAAGAGGGACACAGGTTGCACGATAAAGACACAACGGCAACACGCACACATCAGACGAGGGTCAAATTGTGCCTTTGACAGTCCTGTAATGCTGAACACCGCAGCAGAAAAACACAATTTTTTATATATTCAGAGGGAAGAGCTGGAGAGATGCAGTCTATTGAAACTGAAATGATTTTGCATCCTCCAGCTGATATTAAAATCAAAAGATTTACCATCCTAATTTTAAATATCATTTCTGTACTTTAACCCTGGAAGAGCATCACAAATCCCAAACTCTGACAGCACGGGGTTGGAATTAGGGCTAAGGCTCAGAGGTTCACATACCTCATACACTTCTAGTGGCTTTAAACTTTTCTAAGGACCTCACAGCTTCTGTTTGACCCACATCTTCCATGTGTGCACACACACATACACTCCGACTCACACGAGCTGAGTCACACCTGCTACATAAAGAGCTGAGCCCCGAGACACGACATTGAGAAAAAAAAATAATAACAATTTTACAAAATATACAGGTCAGTCCATCAGCAGCGGTCCGTACCAGCAGACGGGCTGACTGACAGGCAGTCAGACGGACAGGCAGGGTCCAGTTTCCACAGGAAGCAGCCCGATCCAGCTGCCGCTTTCATCTTCCCAACGCCTCTTTTGTTCAACGGATGTTTTCAGTCGCACCTCCAGGTGTGAGTGACGATGAAGAGCAGCAGCCAGTCCGGGTTGTCTTGTTCGCTACAGCAAGTCTATGTGAGCCTGTAGAGAGTGCTGAGAGTCTGGGTGATGAAGCTGAGGAGGCCTCGGCAGACGTCTCTGAAGTCGTGCCAGTGAGGGCCGCCGTGCTGGAGGGAGAAGGAAAAGACCAAATGAAGTCCAAATAAGATTCAACAACATTTCATTATTCAACAACTGACCTTTTTAGATGCTAAAAATGCGCATGCATTGACAAAATGACCCCGAAACAGCTCATAGAAGACACTTAATCACATGGCTGCAGCTTCATGCAAGTCAATGTTGTCTCCAGATGCCCTTGTTGACACACGGAGGAGCAGCAGCAACAACAAAGTGATTGAAACTATATAAACGATGTCAGCTGATCATTTATGAACTTTCAGAGATGCTACATTGGTTGAAGATTATGAAGAAAACTGTGCAGACACCTCTCTGAATGAAGAGAACGTTTATATACCAGAATCATGTTTAACCTCGATTTACTCAAATCATATCAGCTGCAAACATCTGCCCAGTTATTTAATCCCATTTTTAACTTCTTAGGTGCAAAGGTTAACTCAGGCTCAGTGGATGCTGCTCAGAAACCGCTTATCCTGCAGAGGTAGCCCCGTCGTGACATGGCAAGTACTCGTGACGCTGTAATCGCCTAATCTGACAAAGTCACCGTGTTATTGGACACAAATGTCACATGATTGAACATAAATGTGCCATTGTCTTACTCCTAGGAAGAGAAGTAACCAGAAAAGACACATACGTCAACCCCACTGTGACAAAGAATAACATCTACTAAAGGAAAAATATCTCTTATTAATTCTTGAATGGACAAAAAAAAAAATATAGATGCATTTAGATGTTTCCATGTTGAGCTATGAAAGGTGCCTTTTCCTGCTTTTTGATTTGTTTTTCATGTTTTTAAAATATTAATAAATATATGCTTCTGAAACAAGAAGTGGCCAGAAAGAGATAAATGGAGAGAAAGACTAATAATGAGGAGCGCTGAGCCCGAACACGAGGAAAACAAGAGTGTTCCTGTGTGGAGGACGATGAACCTCTGTGGCTGTGGTTGTGGTTACACCTCCCTATATGCTTCCTTTGCAACCTCCATCCCTCCTTCCTCCCTTTCCTCATTGCTTTTGTTTCAAAGTGCTCGTTCAGAAAAACTGACTAGATCATAAACAACACGCACAGTTTCCTCAGTTTCCCCCAGAGACTGAAGTATCTCTCTCAGTGTGAAGACAGAGCGGCAGACAGTTACACGAGAAGCAAACCCTGAAACCTGCTGCACTTGTCTGCAAGGAGGAGTACGCGGGGAGGCGGGTGGGTGGCTACATCCTCATAAAGTGAGCAACTCATGTCTGAGTGCGAGCCAGGAGGAGGTGACGTCATCTTTGTTTGTGTGCAAAAGGCGGGATGGTGAGGGAGTGAGAGGGGAGAGGAGGTGGGAGGGAGGAGGAGGGGAGGGGGGGGAGGTCACTGCCGACTCCTCACGCGATGTAGAGCACAGAGGCAGGGCGGGGCCGGAGAGGGAGCGAGATAAAGAAATAACAATCAAAAGAAACAGACAGTAAAGGGAGGAGAACGCTGTCATTCAGACAAAAGGAAGAAAAAAAAGGATTAAAGAGCTCCATGTGTGACCTAATTTCTGAATGAAAGGAGAGAAAGAAGAAAGAGCTAGATGATGCAAATTCTGGAGAAACCTCAGGATTGCTGCTATTGCAGGTCTTAGTTTCTTACCTGCAGCTGAAAAAAACAAATACTAGACACAAGGCCTTTATTGTGCTTTTATTCTTCATTTATAACTAACTTGGGGCTCTTATTGTGAAAATCTGACATAATTATGACCATTCCGAGGGTTTGATATCTACAAGGGACTTGTAATTTGAAAAGTCCATCAGAATTAAAGCATCCTAATAACTTCCCATATATAACTGAAGGCTTTTATTTTGAAAACAACAACAGTTTAACAAAATAATGGATTTTATTTTGAAAATATGAAATACCTGATCTTTCTCATTACTTTCTTCAACTAACAGTGGCTTTTATTTTGAAAAAATTGCATATTTTAAAGCACATTGTAACGTGTAATGTAATGTGTAATGTGTATGTGTTAGTCCCCGTAGGGAAATTACTCCTCTGCATTAAACCCATTCACCCAGTGAAGCAGTGGGCAGCGCCCGGCGTACCTCAGGGTAGCCATTCAGTGGAGTTGAACCCCCAACCTTCCGATCATGGTGCAACCACTCTACCTACTGAGCTATCCCTGCCCCCCTAACTTCAACTAACAGTGGCATTTAGTGCACACATAAAGCAACTTCTTATGGAGCAGCTGTTGCCTAGGCTACCATCTAACGTACCTGCCACACCCTCATGTATCAACAGTATCCTTTGCTACAACTGCTTCCCTCGCCTCACTCGCTTCAAAAGGTGAGAAAAGTTTAACTATGGCCTCGCAGCATTCATTATTTTACACCTGCTCCCTTGTAGTTGCTGAAACTCCGTCACTACAGAGTCTTTGGGCACCAGGTTGCTCTAAGTCACTTCCTGTGTGGATGCTCCTTCATGGCAAAAATGTATTGAAACAACTAAGGGCTTTTACTTTTAAAATCTGACATGATCTGCTAACAGCGACTAACTTTGGGTCCTTCCCTGCTGCCCAGATAGAAAACAGATAACTAATGAACAGGAGCAAACAATGAATAAAAGATGGAGATAGGAGCGCACACAGTTGTAATTGATCCACTCGTTCGCACTCACAAATATCGATCTCTCTTCGCTCTCATGCACACGTGCAATTACTCATTGAACTCACATCCACTTATAAACCTGATAACAATGAAAGAGCAGGGCGGGGGAAAGAATCAATGTAACTGCGCTGCTTTCAAGGACTAGAAAGCACTTCGCACTTACGTCACCATCAACTCCACACTGAAAAAAAAAACCATTGCAGTCGCCAAAACAGCTCAGCGACTTTAGGGTTAAAGGTTAAAACTGAGCCCAGTTATTTCCCGTCACCCTCCTTACCGCTCTGCGGAGGAGCGTGACGTTCAGCTCATCTCCAATTGTCCTCAGCTGGTTCGCCACCCTCCTGATCTCCTGCTCCTGCACTGCTTCTCCCCCAGGAGCTCTGCGGCGAGGCGAAGCCCAGGATGGCCGCTCATTTCGGGGCAACATGTTAGACTGAGGTCGCAGCCGGCTGGAGGGCTGCTGGAGCTCCTGTCTGCTCGAGTCTGCAGAAGAAAAGAAAACTGCATATAAGAATTTATTTTTACCTTCCCCATGAACTCCATCTGCCTCTCAAGTGAGAAGAAATGTTCACGTGTGAACGGCCAGAAGCTCCTGCAGAGTTTCTGATTATTATCAATTGATTGTCAACAAGCAGCATACATTAATGGCCTCCTTGTGCAGACAGGTTAAGTCAGAGGGGATGTGTGCCCACACAGACACTGAACTCCTCCACAGAGGAAAACCGGATTAAAAATTACATACAGGGGAATCATAATAATTTAAATTTTATGCATTTCAGTGGGAAAAGAGGCCGAGGAGGTGGATTTTCTTGACCTCCGAGAGTAAATCAGGCTAAAAAGAAATGTTTCGTTTTCTCACACAGACCGACAAACATACAAATTTCTTAAGGAGGAGGCTGATGGAGTGACTTATCTTCCTCTTCATGGAACTTGGGAGAGTAATCTCTTAATCTGCTTAATAAGTCTGGCATAGAGAGCTTTTGTGTGTTTGTTGTGTTTACAGAATGATTTTTGTTTTGTTTTCTTGGACAAGCAGATACCTGAGCCTCCAGTCTGATTCCTCCGTCGTGACAATCCAAACTAAAATCAGACCTGAATCTGTTTGAGATATTATGACTTTAAGAAAACTCGATATATATCATCTTATTCTTTTCATTTACATATCTGTACTTACTTTGTGCATTTTGGTTTAAGTATTTCTTAAATCCTTTTTCATAGTGTGGAAAGCATCGTAACCGGATAAATACTTTAACTACCTCAGTCTTTTAATTTTGATGCAGATGAACTAATTAAAAGTTAATCATCTGCTGGCTTCGATTTTAGATTTCGGCCTCTTTAATTTGAATAACTCGTCTCTAAAAGCTGAACAGATGCCCTCTGTGACCTCCCTACGGCACACCTTTGGTTCCCCGGCTTGTTTTCTACTTTGTCCAATCACACAGCTTCTTTGAAACAACCCTGTCACCGGCACAACGCCGAGCGCCAGTGGCGCCCCCGGCAACCGCAGCATCCACTTTGCTAGGAGGATTATAACTTATCCTTTAAAGATGCAGGTGACTAGACAGAGAGAGACGGAGTGAGACGGCGAGAGAGAGAGAGAGAGAGAGAGAGAGGAAGAGAGAAAAGAGAGAGCGGCGAGGAGAAAAAAAAAAAAAAAAAAAACACAAACAGGAAAACCCTGGCTTGTTGCCAAGGTAACTCTGAGGCAGCACTCCTGGAGACATCTGCGTGTGATTGGAAGACAGCACAGGGGGCTGAGCTGTGATAGGATGACCTAGAGGAAAGGGGGCGGGTTTCTAGATGAACCTGTCCGTCTGATAGGCTGACGGGGTGACAAGGTGACAGAGAGACCCCCTTGACCAGTTAAGTGTGGGAGCCACTAGAGACAGAAGGGGTGGGTGAGGTGAAGAGGGGGTGGCATTAAAAACCTCAGACTAAACCTAAAGACACACCGACGGGGGAGGCAGAAGGCTTAATGGTGAGCTGGATAACTCTACCTACTTTAGTTCTGTTATTAATATTTCACTAATATCTATAAACTTGGGATGCAACAAGCCTCCAAAACCACCATTTCTAATGATCTTTAAGCAGTACAGCACTCATCAGGCTAATATGGCCATAACGTTATGGGAGGATGTCCCGTGACATGATACCGTGGACGTCTGTAATGCAGTGTCTTTACTTTTATAACACCCGTATAAGAAACAGATACCTGCAGATGAACCGAAACAGAGAAGAGCAAAACAGGGAACTGGGAACTATCTAGTTTACTGAATTTCCGCTGACTGCGCTGGAAGCTCTGAAACATTGTTTCCTTAACAAATACACAACCTAAGCAAATGCGCTGCACACGAGCCCGCGAATGACGTGACCGCAAAGGAGCGCATTGTACGGCAAAGCAAACTATCTCACCTTGATGACTCGCTGCGAGCTTTGGAGCAATTAACTAATGAGTAAACCATTTTAAGACTCGTGGCCACAAACTTTCCTAGACATCACCTGAAAGCATAAAAATCTGGCACATTGTCCGGTCTTTAACCTGTCAGCTTCCTGGTAAAAGATAAAGAAAAAAAATCTGTGTAATGTTTGATTGCGGTGATGTGTGAATAGCAGCTATTCAGGTGTCTCTCTCACCTAAAGTACTTCCTGCAGCGACAGAACATTTGAAGCGGACTACTTCCTGCTGTAAAGCATCCTGACCAGGAATCATCCAACGTTCATGTGTGAAAACAGTCTGACCCTCTGGTTTATTAAATAATTGGCTGACTGATGGTGGCTCAATAATTATTACAGCTTTACGACTAATTGATTAACTCGGTTTCTGTGCAGATAGCTGAATAATCAACTTACCCACTCACTGAATAACAAATCCACTTGCCCATTAACTGGCTTAGTGATTGACTCATAAGCCTGCTTAGCAAACTTTTAATCTGATAAACCGACTTTTGTAAAGCTGTTTTTTTAAAATAATAATAATAAAAAACCTAACTGAATAAATCCCTGCAGCTTTGACTCTTTGGCCTCATTTCCTGCTGGTGACACACTGACAGGCTGACCTGACTCTGTGCTGCCGGGCTGAGCCTCTCATGAGGAGGAAACTGCAGATTGTTTCTTTATTGCAGGCGGGGACATGTCTCAACATGCCTGCATGCACAGCTGAACTACAGCTGAGAGAGGAGGAGGAGGAGGAGGATGGTAAGATATTTGTTTACATTGCTACAGCCCTGTCACAACAGCATGGGTTAAAGTCAAACCTGCTGAGCCACTTCTGCAACCTCACCTGAATTCACCTTTCTGATAAATTTTCCTCCAGGATACAGACTCTTGGGCTTACTTCACCTGATTCCTGAATCGCCCGGAGAGGTAATTTTCTTTCTGAAGCGGAGGGCTGAATGTCTTAAACAGCCTCAGGCACAAATCAACATCTTATCACAGACACCTTATTCAGAGTGACAGCAGCACAATGAGCTTTCAGAGCCCTTTTTACTAATATTACAAAGTGGCAGCGACTCTAATGTCCCCTGGAATGAATCCGGCCTTGCGCCATAAACTCTGAGCAGTTTGAGGCGTCTGTGGCGCCTTGGGCAGCTTCTTGAAAGATCAGCATAAAGGCCAGCTGGCCTCAAGGTCACTCTGCCAAAGAGGGACCACATGTTGATCCCTGCGACAGCTGGAGAACATCTCATCTCTACCCTCCACCTGTCCCCACTCATCAGCGCTGCCCAAACAAACTCATGTCAAGTAAATAAAGCCACGGCTCCAGTAAACACATAACCAACCGATACTCTCCTGCTAACTGATAACGCTGGTGTTTACTTAAGGGTGGGGGTCTGGAAGGCAAACACTTGCGTGTGGTTGTGGCTGAGTCACATCTGATCACAACCGCTACTGCTCGTTGTGTATACATGCAGCTTGCTTCCTGCTGCAGCGGCTTTTAAAATCAGATTTGCTAAGGCTCACCTGACCAGCCGAGACAAACTGAGACAGATTCTGACATTTTGATCTGTTACACTGTAAGACAGAGACTTTTTCTTTTCTGGAATATGTTAAAAACTACCACAAATTAAAAGAAATAAAGCTTCAATTAAAGCTGCAAGTGTACTGCACAAGACAAAGTTTAGCTTCCCTGAGTTGTTGAACAAGAGTTGTTGTATTTGTGCTATATCCCTGACAGAATGTGCCCCACATGGCTTCACACAAACATACTATGTTCCACATTTACTCTGTTGGAATCACTCTGGCTGTGGCTGAAAGGGTAATGATTAACACCGCACTCGGGCTTGGTGTTACATTAACCTTCTTTTCTGCCAGCCTGTCAAAACAAGTAGAACTACCCCACGTAGTTTTAATATTACACCATGCTACAACTCACTGTGAAAACTGTAAATATTCAATATTACCTGAACGCTCTCCTGAGACGTCACCGGGTGCAGGTGCACCTCTGCACCTCAAATCCCTCCGGTTGGGAGGCGATGCTGCGGGTAACTGCTGGTGAACTCGGGGGTCGTCGTTGTCGTCTGGGTGGGAGTACGACAGCGGGTACGACACATAGAGAGCCTGCATGGGCTGCAGGTGATGGTGGTGATGGTGATAGTGGTGGATGTGTATGGCACCAGTGCTGGTCCCGGAGGAGGAGGGGGTGGTGGTCGTACTATTGAGCATCCCAGGCCAGGTGTGGAGGGGGCAAGGCAGCTCCACTCGGCAGGTGTTGTGACACGGAAGAGAGGAGTTTCCTCCAGCAGGGGTTTCTCCAGCGCTCTGTATGGTCTGTGCTCTGGCCATATCAGTTGTAGCCTAATTAAGGAAGACAGAAGTTTTAAAATTTTGTGTTAATTTTCAATTCAGTTGTGTTTTTACAGTTTAAAGTTTTAGTTCTGTTTTTATTGGTTTCAGCGTTGGTTTTGGTTTTTGTTATGGCTGCCATTCATCAGAAAGTATAACACACACCCCAGTCTCCATAAACACAGGCACTAAAGCTTAACTCAAAATTAAGACCTCTCCTATATATAGATTTTTTATTATTTTGCCCATTTTTATAAATATCCAAAGTTATTTTAGTTTTCATTGTTTTAAAAGGTTTTTACTGGTTTTTAGAGGTTACGTTGTTTTTAAAGGTGCAAATATACAAGACTGTGTAAATTAATTTATTATAACAACTAAAAATACGTCAGACAATAATCATTTTAGTTTGTTGAGCGCACAGAGGCAGCTGGACGGTGTAAAAACAAGTAAACTGAAGATTTAAAAAAAATAAAATAAAAAACCACAGATCTATTTTTAGCGCCTCTGATTTTTCCTCCGGTATATTCTGCTGTAGGCCGCTAGGAGGCACCAGCGGCTCCATTTTCGGAGCACGAGACCTGTGTTTGTAAACAAATCCGTGCCGCCCGTGCACGAGGAAGCGCGCTCGCGAACTCACACAGCGAAGAACAGGGACGCGCGCGCTGATTTAACGGCGGAACACTTCGATGTTCGCTGTCACCGAGCAGAAAGCGGGGCACGAACAAAACTCAACAAAACCGTTTATTTAATATTTTGTCGCCACAAATGCACCCAATGTTGTTCATTTCCGGGCACAGAGTCAACACTGACAATTTAAAAATAAAATCCACGAGAGGAAAAAAACACAGAAACAAAAAAAACAGCGTTGACTTTACGAACCTGTCCGCACTACCGCGAAACAAAATTAGCTTATATTTATGTTTTTACCGCCACGTTGTTAGCTTTTCGTGCTCTGACATGTCGGGGCTTGTCTCTGTCAGAGCAACGCGAACATCAGCTCACTGCACAAGAAAATAAAACTCTGTGTAAAAATGCACTGTTTGAGTATAAAATCTGAAAGGAGCATGAAGTAAACGGGCTCGTTCAGGTGAAGTCTAAAGCGCACTCCTGATCCCCACAGCTGGGCAGATGATGCAACTTTGCGCTGCCAACTTCTGCAGAGAGAAATCCGGCGGAAAGCGCTTACTTGGTGGAGGTTTTCTGAAGATCCGCGGCGAGGCTGTCTGCAGGTCTGAACCTGACGGTAACAGGTGGCCATAAGACGGAATAAAAGCTGCCGAAAGAAACCGTGGATGCGCCGGTGAGAAGGCTCCGGAGATGTTTAAAGTCCGCCCGGAGGAAGCCGTGTCACTCCATCCCAGGTGTCCCGCTGTGAATGGAGTCGGTGAATTTTTTTTAATCTCTTTTTGTCTCGGGTTACGTCGTCAAAACAATAATATTGATGAAGATGAGGTGAAGCGGGCAGGTAGCGGGACTACGTTCTGCCTGGCTTGCTGTCTGTCAGGGTTTTCCGTCTGAGCTGGTCCGTCTCGGCGTTTAAAACGCGATCGGTCAAACATCCGGTCTAGCCTTTCACAATAAACTCCACACAATACAACCAAAATAAACACATCTTTCTCTTTCGGCTTCTCCTGTCAGGGAGCTTACTTCCATCTCTGCATGTCTTCCTTCACTTCATCTTCAACATCTTTTGTCCAATATATCCACCATCCCTCCTCTGCAATTGTCTAAACCATCTCAGACACACAATATATCTGCTTTCCTTTTCCCAATCATAGTCCCTACATTTAATATCCCCCCTCTCACCTGTATAGTCCCAATCACCGCCTCCAAACACACACCTTCCCTCTTGGACACTGGTGTACAATCACCACTCAAATCTAATAGAAAGCCCCCTTATCTGTTTGCCAAATATGATATTTTAAAAAGATTTCCCATCTTTTCTGTGACAGAATTTTCCTATTTCAATCCAAGGATCTGTGAGTGTCATGCCTCTTTCGCATTCAGTAACTAAGTTAAGCAAAATTGGACTCTAAAACTTTCTAGTTGACTTGCATAAAAATAAAATCACTAAGATGTATTTTAACACTTATTTTAACAAATATCATTAATGATTCAAAAAAATTAATGTCTGTGTAAAAACAACACATTAAAGCAAAAGTTAGTGCATATAATAGAAATCACCACATGTGGGCTCACTTTATGTGCAGACTGAGTCACCTATCCAATGATTTGTGCTTAATTTACTTTTGCGTTTGCATTGTTCTTGCTTTAGCTTTTATTTTGATGGGTTTGTCTAACTTCCGGTCCCTCCCTCCCTCTCCTCCTCCACAACAAGTGCAGACATGCTCCTTGACAGGATGCTGCTGTCTTTAACTCCACCGCTGTCCCCTCTGCCTGCCTTCTCTCTTTCTTTTACATTTTCTTTATATTTGACATTTTATCAAAAACTTTTAAATCCTCTTCAGCACGTCTCCATGGTTTTTTTTTTAACTCGCACATCAAACACTCCTTCATATTTAACAGTTAATGCCCTTCTTGTGCTCTGTTTTTTTCCCTTCCCCCTTATCTTTAACTTTTTTCATGCCACAGCCCCACACAGCGATCAACAAAACACCCCCCACCTACACACACCTCCTTTCACTCACAACCCCCCCCCCCCCCCCCCCCCCCCCCCCAGCTGGTTTCCCTCTAGTTTCCTTCTCTTTTTCAGACACATCCTCAGCAGCTGTAAACAAACAGGCTGTCTTCCTGTTTGGAGTGGAGCTGAGTCAGCCTTTAGCATACAGTAGTGCTGCTAACAACACATTCATTACATAATCAGTGTGTGTGTGACCAAGACATTAGTGCTTCTGACTGTGGTGAGTTCAGGGTGCATGTGATTCATGCAAAAAAGGAACATATCTTCCGCACTGAGGTCACAACCCTGGGAATTCTGTTTGTTGCATGGGTTATCTGGCAGGCTAATCCGAGTTTAGATCCAGGAGCGTCACTGGTGCACCCATGGCTTTGTTCTGACTCAGCTCAACACCGTCAGCAATAAATTCCACCTTATCCATATCTGGATATGTCTTTGAAATGCAAAGCGAGTGTGTTGAAAGCTTCATTAAAAGTAATTTAATGGCATTCATCAGGAATTTCCTGCAGCTAAACACTAGAAATTATAATCCTGTATACTCGTGTTTCTCATACCTACAGTGCTTCCTTTATCTTGACAGATGTCTCAAATGTTTTAATGTTGTTAATTATAGTTTTCTACAAAATCAGCAAAAAAACCAACTGACATCACTTTTCATCGAAATCTTTATGCCATACTTGGCTGGTTTAGAAGGGATGTGTTGCCTGAAGCTGCACCTGCTTCTGAAAGCTACCAACTGTTCATCCACAGAGAGATCAGTAGGAGGGAGAGAGAGGGGGAGTATTTTGGTAAACGGGCTCCAAACATGGTCTAAAAATCCCTGGAAACAGCAAGTTTGTCCATGGCCTGCCTGTGTGCTCCGGTTACTTGTGTGTTAAACCTGCATGTACTTCAGGATATCTCTAAATCTGCTCTGTCAGCCATGGCTCGCTGCAGAACATTGACAGCATACAGAGATTAGAAGTGGAAACTTACAATGTCCCCTATCCTCGTGGCACAAATAGGCTAATTCCTATAAAAAATTATGAAAAGCTGAAGAAGAATTAGACTGAAACATTCTTCTGAATATTAACACGACTGAAGGTTCGCAGTTAAAGGTTATTATTCTTTTACTACCACATAGTTACCCGAGCTGAACCCTTCACCTCACAGCAATGCTCATATTTAACATATTGACATAAACCTGCAGTAAAGTTTAAAGTCACAACAACAACTCAGCTGTGCAAGCTTTTGTTCCCCCAAGTCTGAGAGCTCTGCATAACATTAGCATCCTAAATGACACCAGAAACTCCGTCATCTCGACCCCTGACCCTCAGATCATTGTTTTTTGGATGCACCCCTCAGCTGCAGGGCATGTGACAGGGGGGCTGCTCAGCTGAGCAGCGGGGTTGGAGGTTGGTTAATCGGCTGGAAATGGCAGCTCGAGTGAGGAACGCTTTCCAACTCTTCCAGCAGCAGATTGCTGCACATGCCTTTGTTTTGGTGCAGGGGGTGGGTCTCCTGTCAGGTACATGCCCGGGCGAACACCCTCTGCCAGCTTTGACACGGGCAGACTTTGCATGACATGTGGTCAACAGTTAGCTTGTAGGGGCGAGATAATGAATGGTAATCTGAGTCAAGACCATCAGGCTGCGTCTGTTACTGGTTTGATTATGAATACGATGAATTATTTTAAATATAATCAACTTTCTAATATTTGTCAGAAGAGTCTGAAATAACTGGATTATCACTGAAGGAGAATTTCCTTCAGCTTTGTCTCCCTCTTTGTTCTTCTTCTGTCGTCTTCGACCTTTCTTCTCAGGAGCAGCACATTCGGATGCACTTCTGCTTTCACCCATGCAAATTTTGTAGGAGTTTTACTGTCACACTCATAGCTTGATCACAAACAGGGTTATGAGTGGGGCTGAGGCCTGGATCACATTCAGGAAAACAGATGCTGTTTACAGACTTTCCATGTAGAAATTTATCCTGGTCATTGTTTTGGATTTTTATATTTAAACACTATGTTTGTTGTACACCTGTAGTGCATCTGAAAGCTGTGAACACACCTGTGTGGTTACTTCTCAAGGCAGTGTGATAAGCTGATTAGACTGAGTAAATCTAATCGAAATAAATGTATTTAAACATCCAGACGTTTGCACTTGTGTTTGTTCATGAATGCAAGTCCAATGTTTCCTCTTTTGTGGTCTCTACCAACTCTTGCGGATGATATCAGGCTCTGGCTGTTAAATGTTGTTGGTCTTTCTGTATAAGCAGGTCAACTATCAGAAAATAGTGCACTACTGTAGTTTTAATGGAATAACAGCCTCTCACTGCATAATATCCTCTGAGGTACTGCTGTTGTGTCCTTGACAGGGGGCTTGTGTCTTACATAAACTAGACTTGAGCCTCTGGTAAAGATTTTGTACCTTAACGCAGCATTTTATTTTTTATCCATTTATATATATGTGAAACCCATCTGCACATGTGCAGGAAGAAAAACAGCAGGTTTAAACTTAAATTCGTACTTGCCGTGAGGTGATATTGCTAACCTGTGCAGTTAAAAATCTTTCTGTTTTTTTTCCTCCTGATATCAAACCTTAAATTATAGAAGAAACGGTGCAAGCATGTTCCTTTAACAGCTCGAAAACAAAGACATACCTTTATGTTCCTTGGAAGGTTCACATAGTCACACTGAGGCCGAATAATTAGTCCCAGAAGGTTTGTGGAGATTATACCAGCTGGAAAATAGACTTTTACGACATTCCTGTTTCTAAAAGTACACAGCTGCATTTTAGACCCCTTTCTGCTTGAAGCTGCCTACTTTCTCCAAACATGAGGATGTTAGAGCAGTTAGAATAAAGGAAGTTGGAGGCAAATTGAAGGATAATGCTCTTCTGAGTCTTTATTGCCAGACCTTTGACTGATACATAACCTTTCTGATTCATAAAAAACGACTGGTTATAATATTGAGATTCCTGCAGCAGGAGAACAAGTGCAAACTGCACGGTTCAGACCCAATGCAGGGCTCCCCAAACACCTGCTGATGCCACCTGTGATCGAGTCACCTGCCAGGTTTTTGGTTCCAAACTGCATCACCAACCTTGTTTTCTGTCCTGCAAAGCATGTCTCTGTGTTGGAGGTGTTATTCGCTGTAACCCGAGGGCACTGGTGCAACAGAGAGACGGTATGACGGCACCAGATCAGGTGTACGCACACACACTCTCTTCGCTCTCTCTGACAGGTAATCGATACCTCTGTAGCTGTGATAAGAATGTAAATGAGATCTATCACCTCGAGTCTCATCTTGTTCTTCAGTCCAACTGAAAACCTCAACCTCAACCTTCATAACGTTGCTGAATTTGGTAAGGTTTCATCTAAGGGTTACGCAGCTGATGGATCTGACCTGAAAGTTAAGAGTTTAGCTTAAATGTGTTTATTTTGTTATGTAAGTGCCAAATTTAAATGTGCTTTGTGTTTTAGATTTTAATCAAGAAAACCTTTTTGTTTACCTTTCACCTGGATGCTTTTCAAATTTCATGTAAAACGCTTTGTTTTGTTGAAGTGAGCTGAACAAACAAATCTGCTTCTTTTTCATTGGTTGTACGTTTGTTAGGAGACGTGATGAGAGCCTTTAGACAGGTCAGAGGAATCCCCATTGTGTGTGTGTGTGTGTGTGAGTGTGTGCATGTGCGTGTGTGCGTGGCTGCTGTTTGTCCTGCAGTAACCAAAGCAGAAAGCCTCAGCTTTTGTCCCCACAGCTGAAAGCTGAGCCACTGTTTGGGTTGTTACAATGACATCATCGTTTTAACCCTCACCCACTCCGCCCTTCATCCCACACCTCCTCCTCTTTCCTGCATCCAGGGCTGAGTTTGCACTCGGACACAACATTGAAAGAAAGGACGTGTTTGTAAAATGTAAAAAGACTCGATAGTGATCTTATAGTGAATTATCGGTGAATTATAAGTAAAAGGACTATTTAGATTTAACAGAGAAAGTCATGTGACTGACACTTATTATGACAGCTTACTGTTAATAAATTTCATCCTGTAGGCAGCAGGAGGTCTGACTTAAATGTTTTGGCAATAATAATTGTTATGGTATGTTTCTAAAAAAATATGTCACCCTGTTATTGACATCATCCACAGAAAAGGTCAGGAAATCACCGCCAGCATCAGAAAAGCCAGTCTGGGTATACTCATATACACATTCATCACAAACATGCACAAAATTTGATGGAAATTCATCCAAAGAGTCAGAAACACATCCATATATACTCAGCCATACCAACACATGAAGCAGGGATTAAACTCTCTGAGGTCATCCTTTCTTTCCTGATCTGCACTTCTTTCAGCCTATTTACTTTACTTTTCCTTAGTCATCCTTCAGCCCTTCCTATGTTTTCATTACCTCTGAGTCTGGGTGGCCAGTTGGCAACAAACTAATGTACTTGAACTTCAAGTGTTTCTTACACAGCATGAATGGAGAAACCCAAATGTAGGAGAAAAGCAGACAAGAAGAGTAAAAAGGTATTGAGTTTTTAATTTGAGACAGACATCCGTTAACACTCACATTCACACCTATGGGTAATTTAGAATCCCTGGTTAGCCAAAAAAAATAAAAATAAAATAAAAACATCCATCTACTTTCTGGCTTTACTTACGTAAGTTTTATTTACGTTTTTCAAAATAAAAAAATAAAAAATAAAAATCACAATAATGATGCAAAGGGCTCCAAAACCCACAAAAACTCCTGTACCAAATTTGATACTCTTGGAATTTCAAGGTGAACGTCTTAGTTATGCATCGTTATTTTAACTTTTAATTAATCCCCAGCTCCAAAATTAAAGTGATGAACAGATTAAATGTGCATATATGATTCTGCACAGTGACTACTTAAGTAGGCTCATTTCAACTTGTGCCAGCATGTTCTGTCAAGTCTGTGTGCAGCAGGGGTTAATGGTGGACCCAAAGTGCAGACTCACGGAGATGAAAATACACACTCAACACAGCTTTATTGCTAAACACGACAAAACAACTAAGCAGGATGGCGGCCAGCCCACACAGTGTTGCATGAGGGTGATCGTGACACAGACCAAGGAAAACACACGGCTTAAATACACAGAGGAGCAATCAGGGAATGCGAGACAGAAGGGAAACACAGCTGGGAAAAATCAGACCTAACGAGACAAGGAAAGCAAAATTAGAAACACTGAAGTGAGACACGGACTTTCAAAGTAAAACTGGAAACATAACACAGAGACACGGACTAGACAAGGGGATACAGCTCTAACATATAAACCAAAAGACTAGAAATTATAAATAATGACAAAATCAAAGTTTAATAAAAATGCAAAACTCAAAACACTGGGTTAACGACCCAGGCACCCTAACAGGTTTAAATAATGCTTGAAATCATGGTATATTGTACATGTTTACTTCCGTTTTAATACCACAATCACTGTTAAAACTGTTAACCCTCATTCCTGATGTTCTCCTGTCTGGCAATCACCCTTTCAAATGTTTATTTTGAGGCTCCCATTGCTAACTTTTGTAAATTTGATCAGTCAAATAATCTCAAAACAATCTCAAAATGTGGAATGATGCTGTGGTCCTGCTCACAGTACTTACAGAAGGTGCAGGTTTTGAATTTTCCGTTATTCAAAACCAGGTTCTTATCTCAGTCCCCCTTATACTGTCCTTTATTATCTTCTACTCCCTTCATCTCTTGTCTTCATTTAACAAATTAGCCCTCATTGCTGTGGTGACTATCAGCTAAAGAGCCAGCAGCAGCGGGAGAAGCAGGGACCTCATCAGGTGAGCTGCAGAAAGCTACCTGTTAACAGGTAAATGTAAAGCTATCTGAACGCACTGTGGCAGACCAGAGCTCGCTGTTATCAGATGTGAGTTGTAATGTTAGCAGAGTGTGGATGGCATGATAACGATGCTTTGTGCTGGGTGTTAGCAACTGTAGATAAAATGAAAAGAAGCTCTGCTGGACCTCACATTTAAAATCTATGCTGCCCTGTGAACAACTAATGATCCAGTGGGTTGTAGAACTCCTTTTGCATGATCCCACTTCAGGCGAGCTTTAGCTGAGGGACATCTAACGATACTTTGGTTTACAGAGGAGTCCACGATCGACTCAGTGACTGCAAAGTGCCCAGGTCCTGTGGCTGCAAAACAACCCAAATCATCACCCCTCCACCACTGTGCTGACAATTGGTATGAGATCTTTGTGCTGATGTGCTGTGTTTGTTTTTTCCAAACGGTGCATTATCTTCAAACATCTCCACTTTGGTCTCATCTGTTGCTGCCAGGCTGTCTCCTGGCAACCCTTTCAAACAAGCACTGCATGAGCATTGCATAGTCCGACCTTGGGGTGGATTTACTGGAACGTCTCCCCTGAGAAGATCGTGACATTAACACGCATCTGAATGCTCCAGAATGCAAACTGTCAAAACATCTGCTTTTACAGAGATGTTCACAGTTACTGATCATCAGTTAATCTTGATTATCAGCAGCCTAACTCCTATATATGGACCACATAAAGTTAATTCAATTTCACATGACTGTAAAACCTTAGAGAGGGATACGGTAAATGTCCTCTTCTGTCCCTGCAGCTACATTCTGCATAAATTGACCCATTATTGCAGATGACATGACATGATGACTGCTTAATGGTTCTGCCTCATGATGGAGCAAAACATTACCTGTTTGTCCAACGACTACCTTAACTCAGTCGACTCAGGTGCGACATCACTCGTGGCTCCACCATCAGACTGCTCGACAGCAGTCAGTAAAATTAGGAAGACAACATTACATCATTACAAGTATAATTAAAACAGACTCAAACTGAAAAGATTAGTTCTTAGTTTAGATTTGAAAACTGTGAGGCACATGAACCAGAGGGTGAGGCTGCCTCAGAGCTGCGACAGACCAATCAGCAGGAAGAGCCTGTCTGGTGTCTTAAAGTACTAACAGCTGCCAGTCAACCGCCCCAAGCATTCAGCGTGGGGTATAAAACTATAACCCGTCTAATAGAGCCTTAGTGGCAAGCCAATACAAGAACTTATAAGTGAATAAACAAATCATGAACTGTACAGGTAGCCAGTGTAACGATGCCAGCATGGGTGAAATGTTTCCATCCACTCGTCAGGAGTCTGTTTACAAGCAGCATTTTGGAGCGAGTGCATAAAAGGGATAAAAGTGCCTCGCCCAGTCTGATGTATAAAGAACTGCAGTAATCTAATCTGGAGGTGATAAAAGCATGAATCACCTTCTCAAGGTTATTTAAAAAAGCTAAAAGTGAAAAGCTTTTCTTTTTCCAAGCTAAACTCTGCAAATCCAATTTCAGAGAGTAAACCTGAGGTTCTTCACAATATGAAACCAGAGATCTGACAAATATCTCCCTCGGGATGAGTACTGCACCTGATACACCTGCGTACACATATATGTTTCATATTTCATACATATTTTGTCATTTTTGTACATTTTAGGATTAATATCAGGACCGAGTATAATATAAGTAAAATGGAAAAATGCATTTTGTAAAATTTAAATCTTACATTTTTAGGTTTATTGATTATAAAAGCCAAATAAACAGCATCTGATACATTTTGACAAGTTTCAGTCTGTATCTGTCTTTAGCGTGGTGGTGCACAGCATCTGACTTCAAACCTTCCTTTGTTCTCGAGGTCCACCTGTAGGTACAGATTTAAACCACATCTGTGAAAACAAGGATCCCTATTAAAGGTCCTACAGCAGTGTGTTAGAACTGCCACCGTGACAAGCTGTGGTACCATAAAGGTAGAATAAAGCACCTTATTTTCTCAAAGTGTGCACAATCAAATACCTCAAACTAAATCTGTGGCCACAATGAAATTTGTAACCTCTCTTAACATATTATTGTCTTCTTCTTCAGTTTGGTTTTGTCTGTTCAGATTAACAAAAAGCTCCATTAAGAACTTTTCCAGATTGCATCCATGCACAGTAAATCAGAAATATGTGTTTATGTGTCGAAACAACAGACACCCAGTGTTGTGCTTTAGGTTGTTTTTGTCCAGGGGCTGGTTTCACAAAGATACTTTAAACGGGTCTGCAGGCTTAAACCAGGCTTTGCTCATACATTCATCTAATGGAAGTTAGATTGTTTGCTACCAATGTTATGGAGAGAGTACTGAGGAGGGAAAGAGCTGTTAGAGACTGCAGTAACAGCAGGGAGGACATCGTCAGCCACTATCCAGAGGAATTCACAGAATTCATACAGGCTGAACAGGAAGTTTCCTGCACATTTTATTACCATCTTTGTCTCTTGACTGACCTTTCCAAGTAAAATCTCTTTATAACTGATGAATTTCTCCAAAAGAGAACCATTTTTATTCTTTTGGATCTAAATGGTGGGCTATTTTTTTTCTTTGAAAAATTTGTCTTCTGCGTTTAAGTAGATAATTGATGCAGGAGGACAGGCGGCTGCTCAGATCAGCTTTTGTCACGTCTATAAGTTTTTTCTGACGTCTGAATAACTGTGAAGTTGTAACTGGGCAAGAAGGAAACTGCTCCCGTGCACTGACATGTCAAACCACTGTTTGATTTTGACAAAGACACGCGTCGTTAGCAGTAGCGGTTTCTGCATTAACAGGTAGTGACACCTACCTGTTAATGTCGTTAGTTGCATTAACAGGTAGGTGTCACTGTGTCTGAAATGCTTGTTTAAAACAGGTGTTTTAAACATGGACATTTTTTACTTTGCATGTGTTGATAAGGGAGAGGATTCCTTGTAGATTGAGAGAAATACAACCCCCTTCAGCTGAGCAGCACGGTCTGATGCCAACATGGTGTAAGTTTACAGAGATTACAGAAGGAAACAAAGAAAACAATACAGAGAGAAAAAAAAGTGCTGCTGCGTATCAGGAAGAAATCTGAGAAATCTGACAGGTTTATGAAACAAGAGAGCAGGAGGGGGGTGTCAGGCTTCTGAAGAGCAACAGCATTACATCATCCGTTTCACCTCAAACAGAGTCGGACAGATGGACCTGGTGTGTGTGCATAAGCACGTAAATGTGTGCCTGCGAGTGTCAGCCAACCAAATCCTTGTTATAATAAGTCGAACCAACACAGTGTGGAGGAATGTGCATCTGCAGCACATCATGTCTGTTCACTCATGGATTTATTTCTCCCGAAGCAACGAGGCAGAATATGAGGTTGGGGGAGATTTGAAATCATTTAAATAATGACAGACTTAAATTCAGCAAGGTCCAAAAAAGGCATCAAAAATCCGTCGTATTTTCACGTAAACCTGGAAATAATCAAAACATTTAGAAGCTGAGAATTAAAAAAACAAAACAGGGACAGTATGAATGACAAAGAAATGCTCCTGCATTGTTTTCAGGTCAGAAATCAAATGTAGGTTGATTATTGCCACTCGCTGAGTTAATGTGTTTATACAGAAGGTCAGATTTCCTTCATTTGTATCCCGTCCACTGAAGCAGGTGTTGATTGTCTGGCTCATGGCAGGTCGTGTCAAGTCGAGCTTATTAATAGAGCGCAAAACAACAAATGTCAGTTAATGTGCTGTACAACTGTTAGGGAAACACCGCGAGGTTAAAAGCAGAAAATAGACACACATATGTACACACGGCAGACACATGTTAAATGTAATAATAAGAAACCCATTGTGGCATAGTTTTGAATCTTATTAATTTTGTTTCTTGTTTTGTTTCGCTTTATTTAGACTCAGACTTTGTTTTTGGTTTCAGATTATATTGTATATCCTCAGTTTCTTTGTAGTCCCGCTTCTCTTTCTGTCCCCATGGTTGTCTGGTTTTCCTATTTGGTTGCGTCAAGTTAGTCTTGTTTTCCCAGTCAGTCATGTCCCATTGTTTAACTTTTTGTCTGTGTCAGCTTCATGTGTCTAATTCCTGGTCTTGGTGTTTGTTACTCCCAGTCTTATTTTGATAGTATCTTGTCTCGTGTACATATGTTTGCATTTGGTTCCCCTCTCTCATTAGATTCTGTTTCACCAGGTGTGTCTGCTAGTGTCCTTTGTCAAGTCCTCTCTCTCGGTTGTGTGTTTTCCTGTTCTGTGGTTTTGCCTCTAGAGTGATAGTTTCCCCCACTTATTTTTTATTTTTACTTTCACTTCCACCCACTGGTTAGAGTTACACACCTAAGACTACTATGGCTAAAAGAAGCACAGCTCTTTCACAAACTGAGTGACCAATCATCCTCAGTTAGACCCTAACCCGGTGCATCAGGGCACGCACGCCAATGGACACCTTGCTTGTAAATTAGCCACACCCAGCGACTTTGGCAAAGCGGTACTAACTCATGCACTGGGGTGAAAACAGGTTGACGAACTACATGCAGCACTTCGCCCTAAAAAGCATTTCAAAAGACATTTATTATGCACGTATGAAAATTCTGCAATGCGTGTGCACAATTTCACAACATTAGAGCGTCATTAACAGAATAATCCAAAGTGCTGACGTTACCTCACACATCTGACACGGTGGTTAACTTCTACTGTATGCGTGCATCAGAGCAACCTGGTTGGCTAATGTATGACATGTATTTTGTTGGACTTTACCACAGTCTTTAGGGAGTCTGTTAAGGACTCTTTAAGTGCTCATTACATAATGTCCATGCTGAAAGTGAACACACTATCAGACTGCAATCTGTCACAAGACGGGCTGAGGTGTCTGTTGAACCAGGACTGACTTCCAAACTCACAGCTACAAGAGTTAATACTGACACACACACACACACACACACACACACACACACACACACACCTGGTCATCGACATCAGCAAGTTTCAAGGATACACCAGAGTTCATCAGATTAGCACGCGAGCTGCTTGAAGCCCTCACGTCTCATAAAACCATGTTATCCCATCTGATCTGATAATGTTCCACAGAGCTCCATCTGATATCAGGCTGTTTGTGTTTCTCTGCGTTTTGGTGCACTTCTAAACAATGGAGAAGTACACTTCATTGGCAAGATGGAGCCGTGGCGGTGCAGGTGTCCAACTCCATCACTGTGGGTTTGATACACCACAGTCTCTCTGTCTCTTTCCAGTTCTTCTCCTTATGTTCACCCATCTGTTACTGCCAGAAATCTCAGATCAGCTGATAAACGCTGGCCTTTTTTTTTTCCACCCTGAGAAGTCGTTTGGAGACACTGTTCTCGTTCTCTGACACCACATCCAGTAAGTAATCCATTCTTTCTCACACAAAGCTTTAACAGTTTTCTACATGGGGAACATTACGAAATAGATTTTTATTAAAAACTTGTTAAAAATTTTAACTTTAAACAAGATGTTCGAACTCTCAGTTCTTCTGACTTTAAAATCTGATGTTGAAATATAAATGAAACTATTATAAAATGGGTATATTAATGAGTATTTCGAGCCATCACCCCAGCTCACACCCAGCATAGAGTCCAGCATAGTAGTTGATAAACTGTTTGAGTCTAAGATCATTTTCATCCCATCTCAGGATGTAATGCAGTATCAGTAACTTCCTTCCAAGCACTTTTAAACACACATCCTTATCAGTTTGTTTTTTTTATGTTGTAGCATGTTTTATTGTCATTTTTTTTATTGTTTTTTTAATAGTTTGTGCATCATTTTCAGTGTTCTTGTAATTTGTATTTTGCATTTTTGGGAAAAACACAACTTTAACTTTGTCTTGTTTTGTTTTCAGTGCCTGGCCTACTGTTTGCATTTAGGTCCCTGTTTTTGTTTCTTTGTCAAAACCTTTTCAAAACAGCTATATCAATTACATTTGTACTATTATCATCATTATGGTGAACCAGTGTCAGGCTAATTTGAGATAGTAAAGACCTCTTGTGTCATTTTGAGGTCTTTTTGACAGGGTGAGGTTTCAGTGCAAAGAGAACGAGACAAATATTATGTTTAGTGTTGCATTGCTCTGAGGACAACTGCAGGCATTTTCTAAATTTCCCAGAGGAAAGTTAACGACGTCTCCCCGAACAAACTTCAGCAGTAACCTCTGCTTGAGTCACTGACATTGCCGTGTAAACCCCCGAGTGCCGGGTGTTTATATCAACACTAGAAACCGTCGTCACTTTCCTCTGTCCGTGATCAGAGCCTCGAGGGAGCTCGTGTTATCCCCGGGGAGGCTGTTGTTTGGCTCTCACAACAATGAGCTCATCGCTGACATCCCCCCTCCCCTCACTTGATCCATGCTCAAAGTGAAAGGGGATCCACGTCTCTGCACCGGGCCACCAGTTCAAAGATGGAGCACTTTTTAAGCTTAGATGGGTTGACACTGACCTATATGACAGGGAAATATAGCATAATGATTCCAGTTAATCAGCCAGGAACAATCAAGACTGTGTAGCATGTGTGAGCATGTGAGGTCTGATCTCCCCGGGTTATTTGGTAACACTATGGTAACACTTTAAAATACAAACAGCTGATACATGTAGATCTGAGCTATTAAAGTTCAAACTCATATTAGTTGCAATAATAAAATAATTGTCCTGACATCAGCAGACATAACACTTTCTATACTGAGTTATAGCTTAGCTATTCTTGTTTTGTAATAACACCAGCAAGCCTGTCCTCGGTCTCGGGGCCTCAGTGTTGTGAAGCATACACTTGTGTCAGGTGGGCAGGACCAGTAAAACAATTGCACAATAACCTATAATTCATAATTGCATAACAACCTGGAAAAAACACCTCCACCTTTTCCACTTCTGTTTAATGTAAAGAAGAAGTCTATTTTGAAAATGTTCACATCTAATGAGCAATATATTCATTAAACAGATGCTAAACAACAAGTTGAAATGGCTTTAAAATTTAAATTTCTGCAATATTTCCCCTTTTTTTTAACATTTAGTCAGTTTGCTGAAGGTACGAGGAAGCATTAGTGCCATGAAGCAAAGACAAGTGTCAGTATGATGTTATAGCAGGCCATAGAAAAATTGCTGTCAGTCACCTGGACCAGACAAAATTAAAGATTTGGATTTAACTCCTCTGATGATCTGATGACTTGCAGCACAATGTTTCATGGAGCAAAACACAGCACAAACACCAGAAATGGTGCCCTCCTTCTCTGCATGCGTTCAGCCTTTAAATAGCCATCCAGTGTGCCAGCTTTGGACCTTTTAACAGCTTTGGCATGAAACAGTGCAGCACAATTTCCTTTACTGCTCAAGCTGTGACATATGCTTTGGAACACTTCTAACTTAAACTTCCAACTTTAACCACAGTCTTTTCCCAAACCTCAACCAAGTATTTCTGGTGACTAAAGCGAGCCAAAGAGCTGGTAAAATACAGTAAAAATCCAGAGTACACAAAACTAAAGAGTTCCCAGTCTTATGATTCACGCCGCCACCACTCGACCTGCCTGTTTATACCTTTTTAAAACAAACAATCAGATACAATTTTACAGAAGCGATCCAAAACGTTTCCAGATCATCAGCTGTTTTCTGTTTCTGTCGCAACTTTCAGATAATCACAACGCTCATAAATGTTTTACCAAACAATTATTAACCAATTTGTAAACAGGTTTAATGATTTTATTGTAAAGTAGCCTCCAGATTAGATTATGTCACCTGTCAAACGACATATTTCCATACTGTATGTGCTGTCATGTGACATCATGTTACATAAAAATTGATTACACCACATCACATTGAGCTCTATCACAGGTTTGTCACAGCACATTATGTTCCATCATAACCATGATTATATAACCTGATGTTGTGTTACAGTCTCTGCTCCTCTGGGCACTTATTTATGTACCTAATGTGAAGTACTATCTAAATTAACTCCGTGGGCACTGGGTCATAAAAACTGTGCAGCGTCAGAAATTAGATATAATAAAAGCAGCTTAAAATCTTTTGTGACTTTAGTTTTGTTGGAAGGTTTTGTTGAAGCAGACTTCTTTGACTGCTCTCATAATATCTCATCTTACAGTCCACTAAGACCACTGATTCTTCTGGGGCTCTTATTGTGTAACTGATGCTGCTTGTCTGGTGTTTCCCTCCACCTGTCTCTTAGTTTGGCAGCAGGTCTCATCTGTATGTGTTCCAGGGATGGCTAGATACACTTGGTCTGGTTGCAAGATCTTATCAGGTGATTAACAAATCCTGTGTGGTCATTACTCACTCAGCCTTCTGCCTAACAACAGAGGAGCTGTTTGTTTTGACTTCATGCGCTGAAACTGGGCCACGGCAGGATACTCTGTCATATTTGTGCTCGCTAGACAGAGCGTGTGAGACGGCACATGCTTTAAACGTGTACTGCTCATATTAAATGATCTCTTTTCAAAAATCCTTGAAAAATAAAGCACATAAACATGCCTGTGGTCTCCTGGGGAAACATTAAACGTAACCAACTCAGCCTTATCTCACCTGCGTTATTCTGCCCAGACTAACGAGACACAAAACAGTACGTCATCCGGGCTGGAGATCTCTGAATGTGCTTAGTCACTGTAAAGCTGGTTGATCCCATTACCTTGTGTATTATATCCAGTTGCATGCTACAGCAACTACATTGAAAATCCTGCTTTAAAAGCTCAACAAAATTTACAACATTAGAAAGGACAGTTAACCCCAAATTCAGATCCTCTGGATTTTTGCATCAGAAAATCCTAACCTTTGATAAACTGCAGGAGTGTCTCTTTAAGAAATTATGTAACTACAAAAAGTAAATAGATAAATAAATCCACAAAGCTTGTTTTGGGAAGCTTTATGGAGGAACTATTTTCTGTCTACTTTCTCCATCCACCAACCAAAACAAGGGTGCAGGTAGCCAACATCAGGGTCCTGACATCAGCTCATCAAAGGGTTAACTCTTTCATTCTCCTTCATATTCCCCACGGGTGAGAGGAAGAGCTTCTGTAGGGGTTGTCTACAGAAAAGAGTGTATTCCTGTTTAAACATTATTAATAGTTTTGGTAAATAGGTTCTTGTAGTTGGTGTCAACACATAAAATCATTAATGGGCAAAGTCAAAAAGTACTGTCCGGGTACATTCTGTAGAATTACAGGAAGTGAAAAAAACATTTCCCCGAGACTCCACATACACTTGCAGCTCCGCTGAGGGTGGATGGTATTAATGTTTACACCCTCATCACAGGTCCATGTGATGTTCTTTTGGTGGGTGTTGTTCATTATAAAGAAAACTGTTTTTACAAAAAGCTGTTTTTAAAGTAGCCTTGCAGTCACGGCTTCATGAATAAGAAGTGGCTGTTGAGTTATTTTTTCTTCAAGATATTTTTTTGGCACTTTGAGGACCACGAGATGATTTCATTCTATTATATTCAAGAGAAAAGCTGGCCCTTTTCTACAGCTGATATTTCCAAATGTGGGCAAAGCAGACCAAAATAAAACTATATGTTTAAATAGAGCTGTGGGAGAGAGGAAGAGGAGGTCAACTTGATTTTGGGGTGTACTGTCCCTTTAAGAGCTACACCTTTATCAGGACCTGTAAAGCAAATTTAAAAGGCAGATAAAGGGTGTCATTAATTTAATGTGCTTGCTGTCTGACATATTCTTGCTGATAACTGTTGTGAATGTGTGACACTGGGCTGAAACAAATACCAGATGTTTAAAAAATAAATAAATAAAAATAAAAGTGTAAAATATAAATCTTGTATCCTTTTTGTTTCACGTGATGTAATTCTATTCTCTAAGTGGTATTTGGAGATGATTAGAGTGACCATAAACTTGTGTTTTTATATTTAAAACTGCGTCTAAAATGTGTTTATTGTAGTTCTTTTAGCTCACTTCTTTTACTTTATTTTTCATATTCAGTTAAGCTTTTAGTTTTCTATTTTTTTACAACAGTAGTTTTGTTTGATATATCTGATTTTTCTGTGACGCAGAAAAATAAAGGAGATCTTATCTATTTCATCTAATTATATTTAAGAGAAATCTGAATCTGTGAAAAATAATTAGTAAGTAGAAAAAGAGTAAATGTGTAATCTTTTCTGTACAGCTGTGAGGAAAGAGCAGTCACCTTTATGCTTGAAGTAGGCAGTGCACTTTGTTCTCGGTTATTTTCCATGGATAGATCTCCTCAGGTTCAAGGTTTAATGACAAATTTTTGTGTGTTCAGGTCAGCTTACCGCTGGTTTATCAGGTCATGTTAGCTGGCTGGCTGCTGGTGCCATCTCATGGCCGGTTTATGAATTACATTTGCCAAAATTTAAGAAGGAATTACATATATATATTGTACTTTGGAGTATGGATCAACAACAGAGAATATATTTTAAGATTATTATTGGAAAAACTAAACTGATGGTCGAGTCAGGTTTGATATAATAGAAGATTAATTCATTATTGCCCACAGTAGTCATATGTGATGAGTAATTATAATGAGTAATTATTTACACATATTAGTAAGATTGATAGTTATGCTTAACAGACTATTCACTTTAATATATGGCTCAAAAATCTTTGATTGGTCCATTTATTTATTTATTTATTTATTTATTGTCTATAATATAATAGATACCAGAGATGGGCAGTAACGCATTACTGTAATCTGATTACTTTTTCAAGTAACGAGTAAAGGGATTACTATTGCAAAAACGGTAATTAGATTACCGTTACTTTCCCATAGGAACGCTGCGTTACTAAAACCGTGATTTTTTGCGAGAATGTCTCACGACAGTGACGTAAGCGAGTGCACCGTTAGTGACAACAGCTGTGTGCAGATCAACAATGGATCACATATCGACTGTGGGAGAGAGTATGAGTGTGCAGCGTTTAAAGCGTGGAAGTACTGACCTTACTTTGAGTTTGATTCCATAAAAAGTGACAAAAACATTAGCGTCCATCGTGCGTGGGAAGAAAACTTCTTTTTACAGCGAAAAAAACCCCTAAACTTCCGAGCAAGCACCGAGTGCCCAACGACGTAATGGGAAATTCACAGAGAAACTCGCGGATTCTTCAACTGACCGCGGCACACCTGCACCAGGGTAAACCTCCGCCTACCCTTGTCCTGCTTTACAGGTGAAAATAGAGCAACAGGACCGCTGAGTCTTTGACTTTATTTATTTTCTGCTGTGTTTTACTTGCATCTATTTGAAAGAGTGAGTGTAAACACAAAAAATATTTTATTTTATGTGCTGGAATGTGTAGAAAAAAGGTTTAAATGGTAAACTCATTTATTCAATAATTCAATTTTTGCTTGATGCATAAAGTTAAAAGATTAAAACTGATAAAGCAAGTTAAAAAAAGAGAGACTTTTCCATTTGATTACATTTTGTATGATGGATTATGTAGAAAATGTAGAATTGGGCTGAAAGATCTATCGCTTTCTCACCTCTTCAGGTTGTAAATCGTGTTTTTAAAAAGTAACTAAGTAACTAAGTAATTAATTACTTTTGAAAATAAGTAATCAGTAAAGTAACGGGATTACTTTTTTGGGGAAGTAATCAGTAATTAGTTACTGATTACTTTTTTCAAGTAACTTGACCAACACTGATAGATACTAAAGGTTGCAGATTCCTGATATGCCTGGTTCAGAACGAACAATTAGATTATGGATCTAATTGTTTGTTCTGAACCAATACAACATAAGTATTGCACTTTTGGTTCTGAAGACCACCACCACAGTGGATTATGTGGGACTTACAGTCATTTTTAAATATAATTCTTCATTTTCGGAAGCTCAATAATAATAACTGGACTGTGACATAATTTTATTTTATGAAAAGCCTTTGCAGTGACCGCCTGATTGAAGTCTGGAATCTATGGACAAAATACCGTTTCCTCCATTTAGATGCTCTGCCAGGTGTTTTGTATCTAATAGCTGAAAAGCTGTTCTGTTGCGGTGACATCAGTGCCATGGAATCTATTTGCCTTAAAAAAGCCCTCTTGTGTTGCTTTTTGTCCACTTCAGAAATCATCACACAACCATTAAACACTGGTGACCTGCTTCACCTGGCAGCCATGTGTGCCCATGCTGTTTGATTGGCTCCATGTTTGACATATAATGTGGCCTGCTTCGGACCATGTTTCTCTCCTTCTCCATACTTTTGTCTTCTGCCTCCCTGGGAGTGTTCTCATCTTGGTTAGATGTTGTCAAATTGTTTTCCTTAGCCATGAAAATAAATCTGTGATCATGCGCTTTTTCAGTCTTCTGTAGTCTTTTAGACCTTTTATTCATTTTTTAAATGTCTGATTGCTGATTTGGCCACTCCTACAGTTTTTGCTCCCTCTCTCTCTATGCTGAGAGTTTTTATTTATGTTATTGTTTTGTTGTTGTTGGTTTTTTTGTTTGTTTGTTTTTTTAGCTTAATGGCAGCCTTCCTCACTTACACTGCCATCTCTTCTTCTCTCACATTTAAAAATGCAGCGAAAAGCCATAAAATACAAGTTGAACTTCAGAATATTAGGTGTGCTTGAAATAATAATAAATGGACAGGTGTCACACATTAATTTTCAGTCAATTGTCCAATTATCTTTAAGCCTCTAAAGTTGGGGGCTCTGTATAAAAAAAATGTCTTGTTCCCAGACATTTTTTTTGTAAAGCCCGCTAAGCTAAAGCTGGAAGTCTGTACTTCAGTCACATCCTGATGGTTTGGTTTAAAATCCACTGTGGTGGTGCGCAGAGGCAGACTTTTCCAGCGAAAATCTGCTGGGATCGTTTTGAGCCGTCAGAAAGTGTACTGTCTTTTTAAGAACCGGGAGGCGGGATTTATTTGGCAGGAAGTTAGCCGCTGCTAACAGGAAGTGGAATAATGAGGACGGATTGAGGCGCAGGAATTGGCGAACAGCAGCGAGTTCAAACATTGGCCCTTATTGCCGTTGCAACAGTTCCCTCTGAAACAGGTAACGTGAACGGACTGTAACTTTAGTGCGTGTGAACGTTCATCCAGGTGTTCTTCTGCACGTCGTCTCTGTTTGCGGTGGTCTGTTTCCACGTCTCGTGGGCTCCTCGCGGCTTTGTATCGGCTCAGACAGCTCAGACATGGCTCAGTGTGCTTACATTACTGAACAGCATACCAGGGACAGACAAAAACACCAAACCAGTACTTTATTGCAGCTCAGGTGAGGCTGGATGTGCTAAAATAGCCTCAGGTATGTGTGCTGTGGTACTGTTCCTCGGGTGTCATATATACGTCTTGTCTGCAGCTCTGAGACTTTTACAGAAGCTTTTGAAATGGGTTTCATCACACACCTGGCTGTAAACTCACCTGCGATTACCTTCAATAGTGTAATCAATAGTGAGGAAGGGTGAAACAGCAGAAGGGAAAAGAGGGCGGTACCCAGTCACCGCTCAATTTCTGTTACTGTGTAATCTAGGGTTTCTATTCATCCTTCTTGTTCCTGTGCTCACGGGTTAACGCAAAGAAACTCACCTTACTGAAGGTGTAGTATCTGTATAGTGGAGGTAAAGAAACGGTAGGATGCTCCTCATCCTCCTAATCTTCTTTACAGGTGGAACAAGCAGCCAGCCACCAGTGTGTGAAGAAGAGCCGAAGGCAGCTATGGTGAGTAAAAACACTGCAGACAGTGTCTTGATCTTCTGTGTAGGTTACCCAAAACTTTCAGGAGGACCAAAGTCTGTCTAGAAGGAAGTCTAATCATCTCACAGCCACCCTGGTAACGGTTTCAGGCTCGTATTTTGGAGAGTCATTTCAATTGCTGTTATTTTTAAGGCTGTTCTTGGTTCCTAACATCCTATATTTAAATTAAATTCATCCGAAAAGTATGCAAAGTTGTTGCCTTCTGTCTGTTGTTAAACTTGGACACAGGGCGTTCATATTTGCATCTCCCGCCTCCCGGAGAAGTCACTAAATGTTTCCCTTACCTTTAAACTATCGTTTATCGTTACGACAGAAACAATTCATGAGCATTTAAAAACATAAAGTTGAATAATAAAGTGGTAACATGAGACAGAAGTACAAAGATGAGACAAGTGTATAAAAGTATGTTCTGCTACTACTACTGCCATCTTTATTCTCGTTGATTTCAGTTTTGCGTTCTTTGAGCGCAATCTCTCGCTCTTTCTCTCTCATAGAATATTTGTATATGGGTGTCTTATTTCTTTCTCCTCTTTAATAAAAGCAAAACAATTATTTAATTAAGCTGGGACAGCTGATGTATCTTCATTGTGCTTAGTTTAGCGCTGCACATTAAAGTATTACAGGCCAAACCGGTCTTGTCACTTCTGCTTTCCTCCTCTTTGCTTCAGTCTTCAACGGTGGATCTCAAGACAAAGGAGGAGAAGGATGCAGAGCTGGACAAGCGAATTGAAGCTCTGAGGAAGAAGAATGAAGCTCTGATGAAGAGGTACCAGGTACGGAAAGATTTTACACGCTAAATGTATCTTTAATACTACCATCTTGATGTTGATAACTGTCCTCACCGAAGAATGATGACATCCCCAGAATGTCTCAAAACACAACGATTCACTTCTACATAAAAGCAGCTTGTTTTACCACATTAGTCAAAGATTATACTGCATACTTGAGACAAAAGCCAAGACAAATTAGGACTGTGGTTAAAAGATATTTCAACAACTTCTTTTTTTTTTTTTTTTTACAAGTTTGCTTTAATGAACTCAAGCTTGAAATACCTTAAAATCTTAAGTGGCCTTTATAAACATTCAGTGGAGCCACTCATGCTGTGTGCGCCCCCAAAAGCCCTGTTTTGAATCAGGAAACCCTGAATAACTGTTTTTGTTTGTTTGTTTCAAACCATTTCTCTTCTGAATTTATTTATTCACGGCAAGCAGCCAACACTTTCAAGTTGAATTTGAACTCGCTGCGTTTTGATCTTATTTGCTGGGATGTTGAGGCGAGCTGATGTTTCAGGATTTACTGCTACTCGTTTCTATTTTTTAAGGAATTCTTCACTTCATGAAGCTGAATGAGCAACATGGTCTCATCAATAGATTTGGGAGCTGTTTAATAAGTTAAATAGTTGTCATATGTCTTATTTCATTAGACTTGTAGCCACTGAAATATGATGAGAAACGTTTAGAAAACCAAATTTTTCTTTTCAGGTCTCAGATAAGATACAACCACAGCTTCTCTTGAGCTTCACATGTACAGACTGAGAAATTAAAAAAAAAAAAGTGTCTGAAGGATGAAACACAATATCATCAGTTCAGAGCGATTAAAATAATTTTCTTTTTAATTGGAAAATAGACACTCTTTTCCCATAAACAAACAGTTTTTGGTTTTCCCGACATTAGTGGCTGTCCTATTCCCTTTGCGCATTGCATTGTGGGAGAAAAGTGTCCATCAGCTGCACACGGATGACTACTTGACTTAATCTTCTTACTTTTGTCGTATGAACACAGAACACACCCCAGACCTGTTTGTCTTTGGTGCGTTTCTTATTAAGCATTAGTCTCACTGGGCTCCTGCATTTATTTATTTTTTAACAGGAAATAGAGGAAGATAAGAAGAAAGCAGAGCAAGAGGGCATTGCGGTGACTACACCTCGTAAGCCCCGCCCCCACGAGCCAAAGACGGAGAAAGAAAACTTCACTGTCACAGTCGACCTTTCTAAAGCAACAGGGGTGAGAAATCAAGTCGAACTGAACATCCTTTGTGTGGTGGTGCCGGTTCAGATTATGTTGTACTTCCATCACTATCATTTATTCACTTAATTTATGAAGCATTTTTAACCTACAACAACAGGGCCGACCCAAGTGCTGTACAGTCAAACCGAGTAAGAGATAAAAGCATCTGAAACAGGATATGTGCGTGAAGCATTTCAGACAGATAAAATGGAAAATAAAGGATTTTAAAATTAATCCGTAAACTGGAAGCCAGCAAAGAGAAGCGAGCTGCTTTCGCCCGCTCGCACTAGATAAAAATCAAAACAAAGTGTACTGGTGCAGATCTGGCGTCAGAACAGAAGTGTTGTGGGCAGGTGCCAGACTCTAACTGGGCCACATATGTGGGAACTTCAGTCACCATTGCACACAGCTATTTTTCTTTTTTATTGGATTTTCTGGGATTAAAAATGATTAAATATATATTTCACTTCTTTGACACAAAGTAGTGATGGGAGACGTTTATCTGTTTTTACAAATCGTGGCAGGGATTCCTACTGATTACAAATCTGTAAAGGTAATTGTCCTCTAACACTCTTCTGCTGGCACTTTGCTTTCAAAGGCCTGAAGTACTAAGCCTAGGATGGCTGGAGGGAACAGTGAAGCAGCGGGCATAAAATTAGAGCACAGCACACACTAAAAATACCCAAAGTTACCCTGTGAGAGTTCATGAGATGAGTTTTCTCTTTAACGTGTTTATCCATTCATGCAGCTCTGCTGGGCAAAAATGGGATTTTAAAAAGGCATGTTGGGTAATTGTCTTGAAACAGAGCTGAGATGATTGTACCTGCTGTACTAACATAATGTTGTTAACTGCAGATGTTTGTGCAGAATGAACTTTAGCCAGCTCATTAAAGTACCCGACCATGCTGGAGAACTATCTGTGTAATCGGTTTATCCAGCTCTTTCTGCTCGGTATGCAGATCATCTGTTTGTTAGATCTATCCTTTTCTCCTGCAGACAAACAGGATTTAAGCGTGCCTTGTGAACACAAATTGGACAAATGCCGTGGACACATTTGTCTGAAAAGGAGAAAAAACATGGATTGCATATAATGGATGGATGTAGCCATAGCGACATTGACTCTGATTTTTCTGAAGCCTGCATTTTGGCTGCCAGGATGTTGGGGGGTTTGTTGTCTGTTTGTTTTTTGCTTGTTTTTACCCCAAAGGAGGACACCTTTGGGGTAGAAACAGTGCAGTTCTAAATGATCGGCTAAGCCTGCCAAGCTGATCATGCACCAGAAAAATGCCCAATAATTAGTAACAGAGTAATAATACTTGAATTGGCCTCATGGACACATGGACAGTGAACTATCCAGAGACTAGATTTCATACCGGTCTGCAAACATGTTTGCTTTTCCTGTAAAGGCTCATTTTAACACAGGGACTCACTTTAGGGTGCAGCCTCAAGTGGTCAGTAGAGGAACTGCAGGGAACTGGGAACAATATGGCAAACCACAACAACATCATGATTCTTTTAGAGCTGCATTCATGGCCCATTGGTTAAAATCAGGGTTTTTAACGCTCTGTTTTTTTGGCACAACCAGTCCCCCCCCCCTCCATTAGTCGTTTAGTTTGCCACGTTTCTAATTAGTCTCCTGTGGGCTGAAGAAGCTGGTAAGCAGATCCAGGGGGGATACAGGTGTAAGAGTGGAGTGAGCGCCTGCTGAGATCCAGATTGCCTCAGAAAAGACTACCGATCACTGCCGGCACCTAGATTTCAAACTGAAAAGGTCATAAGACAAAAGAAAGGCCTGAAGAACAGCAGGGGGCTGCCTGCTCCACACGAGCGCCTGTCTGACTGGTTAAAGGGTTGATCTGGGCCCATTAGTCTGTTGGACCTTTTCTGAAGAGGCCTTTGAAAACCTGATGAACGACGATGGCCTCTTTCTGTCTCATAACTCAGCCTCTCAGAGTTCATCATGTTGTAGCTCTTTGCATAATCCATAGCGCAGATTAGTCTTTAGTTCATGTGACATTCATTAGATTGACGAGTTTGTAACTGTAAGAGTTGAGCTGTTCCATTTCCTGGGTTGAAGATGATGTGTTGTTATAATCTTCACCCTGTTAGTCCCTTTATATCCTAAAAGTTACGGCGTGCTATTGCTTGCAATTTTTTGAAATGGTCTTGAAATATTAACATTCCTGACAATACTGAAAAAAGTAATTGCATAATAATAATATAATGTATTATATTATGAATTACCATTATTACATAATATTAATAATGTAATAATGGTGTTTGAAGGCAATGAAGGTCATTCTCCTTCTTTTCCAATGAGCTGCTGTCAAACTATCTAATTTAAAGTGTGAATAAAATACGGCTTTATCTGACTTCTTATGAGCTCTACTGCTGATAAGTACCTTTTTAACTCAGATTTTTTTGACAAAAATCTAAATGAAAAACTTCAATTTTACACCATAAATCAACCAAACCTTTATTTTCTTTTGCCATGCGCTGTAACTCTTCTAGCACCACAAAAAATCCAAAATGTATCCAAAACAGATTTTTCCCTCACTTATAATTTATTGGTAGCCAAATATAACTAATATGATCTATAAGTTGTTATTGATCCACATTATAACAGGCTAAAATGGACACTTAGGTGTTTTGATTAGTCAAAGAATCAGGAATAAGGATGGTGTTTTTAAACTACCACATATGTCATGTTGAGCCTCCTCCAGCAGCTGACTGAAATTGTAACTAAGGTGCTGTTAAAATCACTCCGTTCACAGTGAAAGTCTGTGTGTGTGCTGCTTACAGGAGAAGAGAGTTGTGAACGAATGGAGACTGGGAACTCCTCGCGGCCGGAAGACATCAGAGGAGAGCGACAGCCACAGAGGGCAGAGTGATGGCCGCAGCCCCCCCAGGAGGACCGGGTCTGGGCGAATGAGTCGGGGAGGTCAGAGAGGAGGAGGTGGTGGAGGAGGAGGAGGAGGAGGAGGTGGTGGTGGTGGTGGTGGAGGACAAGTAGGACAAGGAGTAGGAGGTGGGGGCGGAGGTCGCCAAGACAGGAGAGACTGGGAACCGAGAACACCCAGAGATGGAGAGCCTGGTGAGGCAGGAGGCCATGGACGCAGAGGAGGAAGGAGAGGAGGAGGAGGAGGAAGAGGAGGAGGAGGAAGAGGAGGAGGAGGGGGAGGAGGAGGAGGGGGAGGAGGAGGAGAAGGGACACCAGGAGGAATAGACAGGAAATCCAAGGTGGGTGAGGATGAACTGTTTGAGGGAGGTTTTCACACAGGATGCAGCTGCATGATGCACGATGCAAGACACTGAAGATAATACATTTAGAGTGTGACTGTGTGGTATACATGGTAGTGCGATTACTTGAAGTCATGTATCAATGAAGTCTCATGGGGCTTAGCTTAATTTATTAACTGTTAAAGTCCATTCAGAGGTATGAGAATATGTCACATTTGTTGTCATATATTAAAAAATTCATATTAAAGTGAAATAATAAACGAAAGATGACTATCTATAATCTATAAATGATCTATAAACCGAGCTAATCCATATCCAGTTGTGTGTCTTGTTTAAATTCGAGTGCACGACCTGTGAATGTTCAAAGCTGCTTCTGTTCTTGTGCTTTTAAGCACCGAATGTTGACTTTCAGTTTAAAACAGGAGCTGGGATGATTTCAGTGTGTAGAAAAAACATGATACAAAGAATTTACATGTGTATGTAACATCTACAAAAGTATTGCTGTAGCCACGGCACGTGCTCTAACTTTGGTCCCAGCCATTTTAATCTTTTAACACAGAAGTACTAAAACTGGGATTTTTGGGAAAATACTGCAGAAATTTTTTTATTTTGGCTCAAAAATCTGCTGCAGTTACCTCCTGGTGGAGGACTTTGTAACATGGACGATGCAGTCATTTTCCAGTATTGTTAAAACGGTTGTAACACTAACATCCTGTTCAATAATAACTCGAATGTCACAAACTTCCTGACAGGAATGGGAGGAGAAGAGACGACAGAACATTGAGAAGATGAATGAAGAAATGGAGAGGATAGCAGAGTATGAGAGAGGACAGCGGGTATGGAAGTCACTGGGGGGTTTTTTTTGGGTTTTTTTTCAGCTGCCATGTGTCGTAGCGGGTTTGATTTCCAGAAATGGATTTTACAGACAAGGCTCTGAAAGACCAACATTATAATAAAACTTTTCTAACCACTTATTTTTATTGGAGTTTAATTTGCTTAATATAGCAGAGATGTGTGTAAATGCATAAATTGTTGTCCGGTGAGACAGCACAGATGGATTGTTATGACTGTACACACACCAGATGTGTTTTTTTTATCCTCTTAAATTACTATAACATAAATTTCCCATAAGATCAAGTGTTATGAAGCTAACCGTCTCTGCTTTGGTCTCACATTTAAATCGTGTGGTTCTTCTGCGCAGTATTTTTGTTTGTTTTGCTTTTTTAAAATCATTTAAAATCAGCGAGGAACTAGCCTGAGCTGAACAGAGTCGTTCCGTTTCACAGCAGGATGGAGACAAACCGACCCGTAACTTCCTGGATGACCCGAGACGTTCAGGTCCAGCCCCGGACACGGACCGCAAGGAGGGCAGCCGGAGACATGTACGAAACTGGGGGGGACTGGACTTTGACAATGTGAAGACAGGGTCTGAGCTGGAAAAAGAGTGGACCGTGAGTACTTCTTTAAAAATGGGTTTCGGGTGGTTCTGTTTATGAGCATTACCTTTGTCTTTATTTAAACTCCTGTGGCTGAATTATTTACTCTGACTTCTCTGCAGAGCCGGAGACCTGGTCCCAAAGGCTCTATGGATATGACGATGTCTATGACCGGCCGGGAAAGAGCAGAGTACCTGCGCTGGAAGAAGGAGCGTGAGCAGATAGATGAGGAGAGATTAGCACGCCATCGTAACGCCACAGGCCAGTGGAGACGAGAGTGGGACGCACAGAAGACGGACAACATGTAAGAGTCTTTCTTTTAAAAGTAAACTAAGATCCCGTAATTCAAACTGCAGAACAAAAAGATGCCAGGAAGTCTTAAGGCAGCCTCTGCACATCAATTCATCCATCGAGTCACTTTGATAGAGCATTGAGGGGGGCCTCCTTCTCCCCAGCCACCTCCTCGAGCTTATCGGAGGCCTCTGCAGAGCTCTTAGATGAAACTGTGGCAAAGAAATGGATCAAAAACCGTTCAGAGTCTGAGAGTCGGCACAGTATTGAAGTGGAAGATGCTAACAATCTCAAGAAGAGGTGACCAGAAACCTGACAGTGACTTTGATGGAGCTTCAGAAGTCATCTGCAGAGTTTAGAGACTGAGCCAGAGGGACGATCATCTCAGCAGGACTCCAGCAGAGCAGCTGGACAACCTGCTTGGACTTTATCAGATGGAATTGAAAGGAGATGCTTCTCAGTGGCAGGGGCGCAGTTCAAGGGAGAATAAATGCAGCAAAGTAGGATAGAGTGTAGTGAGCCACAGCATTCATGAGGCTTCAGGACCGGTCTGTGACGGTCTTTGGTTGGTCCCGCAAAAGTCCAGACTTAGAAACCCTCATTGAATATCTGTGTTGTGTAGTAGTAGTCTGTAGTGTCTGAAATAGTGCCGCTTATGTTGGGTTTACTAAAGCTCTGCTACAGAACTTTAGTGACTTTACAAAGATGGAGGGGGAGGAAGAGGTGAGCACGATGGAAGGCGTCTGCTGGGATAAAGATGGCGACAGACTGACGTGGCAGAGAGGGCGCTAACGTTTGATGTGTGTGTAACCCTGTGGCTGTTTTCACAGGTTCAAAGAGGACCCATATGCGGCCACTGAGGGTATCCCATCGGAGGGCGGCAGGAGAGGCAAGTACACACAGACGCACGCACACCCATCGCATGCTGTTGCACAACACAGCCGCTGACCCTCGATCCACCTCCATGCCACGGCTTCGCTCGTCTGACACGATGTCTCTCTGCTGTGTTGATGTATACACGTCAAACACCCCACTCTGTATGAGAGGCAACACAGTCGCCCTCCTGAGTAATTAAGCTCGTTATGTAAATGCTCGCCGTGTTTCCCCAGAGTCCAGATTAAGCTTGGAGTTAAGCCGCGGTCGTTCTGTTTGGAGGAGTCCGGATTTCCTTTATTGTGCTAACTGACTTTGACCAACCCGACCGAAGCTCCTGCATGTTTATTTTATTTTTCAAAGGACTGAAGACTTTATTTGACTAGGCAGAGATTTTAATGGTCTTTACTTAGTAGCAAGATAAACGATGTTTACAGAGTTGCAGTGAGTGTTTATGTCAAAACCTTATTTCACAGATAATGTTTTTGGTGTGTGTGTGGCAGACGTAGTGTAACGTGTTTGTGTGTCCTCTCTGCAGCGCGGGGGCATAACTCTCGTACAGAGCCTCGGGGCAGGGCCTCAGGTTAGACCACAGCATGGGCCTGAGTCTGAGTGTGTCTGTGTGAAGCAGCTGCACCCAAAACCAGCCTCACCCCTAACTCACATGCCCGACTCACCCTCATGATGGCGCAGCCCTTAATGGTGTTATTATGACAATCAGCTTAGTCCACTATTGATACCAGCGTTTAATTCCACTTCTTTTTAGCTCATGTTAAGACCCGGGGCCTGTAGCATTCATCTTTTTCTTATCAGGCTTCACTCCTTAAGACGAGGAAGAGCTGACTGTAGTTACAGCTGCAGTATGCAGGGTCCAGTTATGTGAACAGGTCGTTGAATACAGGCATTCCTGCAGAAAGGTCGAGGCTTAGGTGCCCTGTTTAAAGATTATAGGACTGTTATAGTTGTATGTCATCGTTCAATGAACGTTTAGAAGCAATACAGTTGGATCTTAAGGATCTTTCTGTTATTGATTCACCAAGGAAAGATTATTATTATTATTTTAAACTAAAGTCTCTCATACTGCCTGAAATGGAAAAGCACAGGATCCCCTTTGGGAATGTTATTTTTCCAGAGAACTGATTGGTCAGTACAGTAGTTACCGTGTCCCACCTACTTAACCTGGAGTTAAACCTGAAGTAAACATGCTTCATGTTACAGGCCCCAGAAAGTCCAAACCAAAGGCAAACTGTCTTCATTCAAGGCACTGAAATTAGGAAACTTGTGTATAACTGTGAGAATTAAGCAACAGTAGCAAATCATGTTTTTAATTTTAAATGCAGGTTAATCTTGAGTCTTTGGAAATATCCAAATACTCTGAATCTGTCTCAATTAAACCTTCAGAGACCCTGATGTAAATTCTGACTGCTCTCATCTCTAAAATCACAGACGTTGTGACAGCTCGGAGAGGTTTGCCTTTGTGTGAGCAGCTCTAATCTTTCTGTGGCTGGAAACGCTTCAGATGCTGCCGCCTGCACACACAGCGACCTCAGGATGTCCACCAGTGTTTGTGGATGGTCCTCAGTTTTTGAGCCTTGGCTTTGGCTGCGTTCATGTCTTCACTGTGATTTATCCTTCAGTCCTCTTCAGTCTTGTCGCCTACATCCTTTGTCTCCTCACTGATCCCTTCTTTTCGTTTGTACTTGTATCTGTCTCTTTCTGACCTTTTAATGACATCCTCTCCTCTCTCCCTGTTGAGCTCTTATCCTCCTCCCTCGTCTGAGCTTTTGGTCTCTGACCTTCTCCTCGTGTCCTCTGCTCTTCTTCCCTCTCTGACTCTTTTTTTTTTTTTTTTTTTTTTTTCAAATTTCCACATTTCTTTTTTCTATTGAGGTCATTCCATAAAAAAATCAGCCACATCTTAAAAATAGGGAACATGTGACCACCCCAAAAATCAGCCTTTTTTCTTTTTTTCTTCTTTCCTTTGTCTTTTAATATGCAACACATTAAAAAATTTGCCTTTAAATTGACTTTGAACATCAGCATGTGTTAATGTGCCGCTGGCCAAAAAACAAGTTAAAGCATGTGGAAAGTCTCTTTTTTTGATACTTGGTTGATCTTCTAACTGTGATTCTTTGTGTCAAACCCGAGTCATCAGATTGGTCCCATGATGCTGATGCTGAAAGTTGGTCATAAAAAATGTTATAAAACAAACATTTTGGCTTCAGTTTGTGACACTGAAAACTCGATGTGGATTTCTCCTGAGACAAAATACTGGAAAAGTTAATTTTTTCCTCCTTCATGTCTCCATTAGCTGCTCACCTAATCAACACGTTTCTTTCACCCTCTGTACAACATCTCTTTTTTCTTTCGCTCAAATTTCCAGTTGTAACTCTAAAGGAGTCCAAACGAGGTGGCTTTAAAATTTGGATGTTCTCAGTTTTACTCGTAGTATTTCCTCATCCCTCTTCTCGTCTTTATCTTAAAAATCTTTTCGTTCTCTCTTGATGCCATCAATAATAATCATAATACACATCTGGCGTCGTCCCAGAGCTCAGACGCACTCTGCAGCTGACCCAGCGGGACAGCTGCTGTCACGCAAGTTATGACGTTAACTCGCAGACCGCAGCGGAGGCGGAAGAATCGGTGGAGGCAGTTTTTATTGAAATGTTTTATTTTTAACATTATTAGATGGACTTTTACATGCCTGGATACTTTCCAACAGACAGCCAGTGGCATAAAGACATGTTAATGACACAACGTGTGCCCCCTCTCCGTTTTGAATTTTTATTTCTTACTTTAAAAAAAACACTCCTGTGCCTCACTTTTGAGCAGTGATGATGAAACATCCATCACCTGCTTTCTGCTTTTTTAGATTAAACATCACAGCAGTTCATAGTTTGATGTATACTCACCATCGATGTCTCCTTAGATGACAGTAAGCGACCTCCGAAAGCGCCGACATTCGGCGACTTCCTGTCCCAGGGCAGGACCCAGGGGCCGAGGGGCGACCGGAGCAGAGGGAGGGGCCGAGGACAGAAGCAGAGCTACAGGTAAAACTTTTCTCACCATCAGCTGACAGATCCATTTACTTGACTTTTTAATGTAATTCTTCATCACAAAGCTGTTCTGCAGTGAAGAAACTGAAGTCTGAAACACTAAAATGACTTTTAAACTAGTTGTAATGTTCCTCATTTTCCTTTATAATAAACATTTTAACAGCTCTTGTTGAGAATTGCGATGGTTTTCGGTGTATTTCTCACGCTAATGCGATGTCCACTGAACCTTTTATTCTGAAACTTTTCACAGCATGCATGACAACCGCTGGGAGGGAGAGAAGGAAGAGGAGGAGAAGGAAAAGGAGAAGGAGGAGAAAGAGGAGAAGGAAAAGGAGGACAAGACGAAGAAGGAAGAGAAGAGTAAAAAGAAAGATAAGGAAGAAGAGAAATCTAAACCTCCCACAGTACAGAAGGTAACGGGTGCATCTGGACTTCTATGAATAATAAAGTATCTGTCATGCTGAGCTTTACTTCAGAGAAATGGATCCTTTTTCTTTTTGTGAGGTGTGAATTTTTTTTTAGTTTCTGAAATGGGACACGAGAGCCGGTGCCTTAAATGCTCCTGCCACTCCAATCAAACATCCAAATTAAAGCATTTGTTGCAGGATTTTAAATAAATAAATCGCTAACTCTTTCTTTGTTTCCATCTTTCCTTAGGTGGAGGAGAAGAATGGAGGAGGAGAGGATGATGATGAATGGGAGGATGCCAGTGACGATGGGGAATATGAGGAGGTGAGCGACTCGGAGCAAGACTCCAAAGGCGACGAGAAGAAGGACATCGGAAAGGAGAAGCAAGCAAAGAGCAAAGAGTCCTCCCCAAAAACTCCCAAACCTCGTTCTCGTCAGGCATCAGCAGGAAGCCCCAAAGATCAGCGGACTCCCAGGCCAAAGGTCCACATCCCGCCCCCAGCGGCCGCTCAGGAGTCCCCCGAGGGAGGCAAACCCCTCAGCCCCTTCTCCCCACTGGACGGCCACAAGCCAGTGTCAGACTGGGGAGAGGAGATGGAGTTGCTGTCACCCAGGAGCAGCATGGGAGGCGAGAGCCCGCCGAAACCCTCCAGCGTTGATTCCAGCCCCCCACAGAAGAAGGAAGAGGAGGAGGAGCAGCAGGAGGAAGAGATCAAGAGCCAAGCTGGCAGCTCTAGTGAAGCTGCCGAGTCACAGAGCGAGGAGCATGCAGGTAGAATAGTTACCCCACACTGAGACCATAACAGGGAATTATTGTAGCAATTTTCTGAAGCTGCTGCACATGTGCTATACCAGTGTTAACATCAAATAATATCCCAGGTGGCTTAAACTCAATAAATCTGATAAATAACGAGGATTTATCAGCTAATGATGCAATAACATTTTTTTGAAAACCATTTGTTAAAGTTAGCATTTGTGCAGGGCTATAAAGAGAAGAATCATTGATGCAATTTTACGTGTGTTAATGAGAAATCGCAGAGGAGCAATGTAGGATGAAGAGCTGTTAGCGGAGGAGAGAAACAGCACTCCAACAATCCTGAATGTAAAGCTTACGGAGCGTTTTGCATGTCCAGAAGGAGGCCCGGGACATGCTGGAGAGATCACATCTCTCAGCTGGTTTAGGAACTACTCCCTCTTCCTGGCCAGGAAGAGGGAGACAGCCTCTGGTTGACTATATAAGCGGCAGAAAATGAAGCATTTTTACTGTGTTCACAGAAGAGCCGTTGAGACACTTCAGTTAATGCAAATATTAACTTAGCGCGCTTAAACTGGGGGCTTGTAAAGCTTCAAATGCTGCAGAAGCGATTGACAACGTGTCTTTATTTCTTTGCTTCGGGCACCTTTTATGTTGTTCTGAAGGCTGAACTTTTACTTTTGTGTCAAGTTGGTGAACATTTCTCCCAGTAAGTCGGCAGAAGTGTCTCAACATAGGACTTTGTGCCCATTTAAGCTCTCTGTTCTCCTACAGGAAGCCCTGCAGCATGTCTCCCTCCTGCACAGGGAGGATGCTGCTGCACCTGTGACCCGTAGTGCTCAGCGTTTCTCAGAGACCTTTAGGGATGGTTACATAACTTTTTGTTATTTATGGAAAAAAACGGCTCGTTAGAAATAATTGTGACATTAAGGAAGGTCACTTTCTGGTTTTAATCTGTTAAATGGACAGCCTTCATATTTTCCCTTTGTTTCTGTCAAAGATTCAGTCAGTGAGGGGAAAATATTCACACCTCTCTTATTTTCTTACCTTGTCTCTTCTGATTTCTCTTTTTCTACCTCCGCCCCAACACCTCTCTGTTCTCTCCTTTTTGTTTCCTCCCCTCATCTTCACCTCTTCTCTCCATCCTCTGTGCTCAGCCGTTGATGTTTCGTCTCCTCCGGAAAAAGCTGAAATCCAGGAGATCCAGGTGATGGTGTCAGAACCTGACTCGGCTCCTAAAGACTCACCTACTGCACTGCCATCTGACCCCGCCCCCTGTGAGGTGAAGGTGGACGAGGATACGCCTCCAGCCCCGTCACAAGGTAATAAAAAAAAATTAACCCCTCAACATAAAACGCACCAGGCTGTTTTCATCCACTGCACCCCGCACTTCTCTAGGACTCGCCCAACAGGCGTGTGTGAGAGTGTAATATCTGGACGCTGTATTAGGGCGTTAGCTGGACTTATAGGACCTCCTACATGTTCTGTCCACGCAGCCGCTTCACCAAAACTACACAGAGCTTTTCCGATGGTGTAAACACGTGTGAGAAATGACAGCTATGGAAAGTTGAGTCCTCTGTTGCAGGTGAGCCCAGACTGATTCAGAGGAGTTTGCAAACCTTCACCAGTCTGTATGAGAGTGACTGCAGCTGTCTGCAGACGGGTTTCCTCCTGTCAGCCGACCCGTGCAGTCACCTTTTGATTGAAGCTGGTCACCCAGAGGTTGAGGATGCAACATCAGTGCATCAACCAGGCTACAGTTTTTCCCAGGCACATAAAAGTTGCAGTCTTATGTTTATTCTAGTGTGACTGAGACAAAAACAAAGACGTGCACAAATTAAAATGACTGGTTATTTCTGCTGCTTTAATTTATCCTAAATGAAGAACCAGAACATTAGAACCAGATTTATTTATGGTTTTTTTCATTAATCTTTCATTAGTATTTAGCTTTGTGGATTTTCTCATTTAAATTCAGATTTCGTTGTTTCAAAATGTTTTTGCGGTTTATTTTTTACAAGTTTCTAGGATAATATAGAGCGACTGGAAAGACGAAGTCAATTATTAATAGTTCAGTCTTAATAAATGTCAAAGAAATGTCCTTCACATGCTGGGTGTATTGGGTTATTTTATTTAGTTAATACAACATATAATTTCAGTCATTTTACATGTTTTTTTCTAAAGCTTAGTTTCTATTATATTTAACTAAAAAGTACTTTCTTTAGAGAGTAGAAACATTACACGCTGACAGTCCTGTGGTATAGTGAGGATCAGCAAACCAGCAGCAGCTCTAATCCAGCTGCATCAGGAGGATTAATCCAGGTGCTTCTAATCTCCCGCTTGAACTAACCCAGCATCTGAAATCCTCCCGCGCCGCTTTGCAGTTCAGCTCATTTTGAGCTAAATTTTAACTGATGTTAATCTCGATTCAAGTAACGCCTCCAAAACCTGCAGAATTTTTGGGTTCTCAAGTTGCTCTGCACATGAACATCTTTATTTCCCTCCAGATTGCCTTTGAGCATAAGCTTTTATTTCATTCTGAATCGAGCCTTGTTGCCTTTTTCTCTCCGACAGCAGACAAACCCGACTCCCCGCCCGCCCCCTCCGTCCTGGAAGCTGAACCGAGCTCGCCTGAACCTTCAGTAGAAAAAGAAGATGACGCGCCGCCTGCCGAGAGCGACGCTGCTCCGACAGCAGAAACGCAGCCGTCCTCAGAGCAGCCGTCCTCAGGTGCGGTCCTTATCACTGACTTTGAGACGGTGGCTTACTGTAAATCCCCTGCGCACCTCTAACGCCTCCTCACGCTGTGCTCCTGCTTCTTCTTTTTTTTGTGCTTTTTTTTGTGATTGTGCTGGTTTTCATTTCCCTCATGGTGTGGCTCTCTCACTCTTTTTGTCTTCATTCCCTTATAAATAAATCATGACGGGAGCTGTTTGGTGGCCTGACCCAAAGATAGCTTTAGACGCTGCTTTTTAAAAAATCTGACCTGCAATGCTACCTCCTCCTTCCACCGATCAGGACCCACTTCCTGTTTTGAAACTCCTCCCGGCTGTCTTCCTGCTCCTCCTCTGATGGACTGAAACTTTTAACTCCACCTCCTTTGTTGGATGCACTCCCCGTGTGCTGTTCCTCCTCCTCTTCCTGTTCTTCTCCAGCATGTAAAACCTTTTGTTTTTGTTGTTTTTATGGCTGTAATGAAATTCCTGCTGCTTGATGCTCTGCCTGCATTACCAAACCTTTTACTCTGTCTCCTCCTCTTATTTGTTTGCATTGATGTGAGCTGTTAATCATATGATATGATCAGAGTGCATTTGCTGTCTTGCCTGTTTTGCAGTTACACTCATGGCATCTGTGGAACCAGATCATTTCAGTTAAAAACACATTTTATAAGCAATCTAATTCAAAACATTCAGACTCATAAGTATCCGTTAACGTGCTCCTCTACCCATCAGCAATCTCAGGAGGGAAATCTGAATAATTCAGGCCTCAGGCGCTGAGTTGTTGGTGAACGCTGGGAACAAATCTGGACTATAGATGGTGCACAAACTAAGAGGACATCTTGTATGTGAGCAGAGCCAAATGAGCTCCATTAAACTCTTTCAGGGTCTTCTTTGGGTAGTTTTTAGTGTAATAGCTTCGCCTGATCAGGTTTGCTCCGCGGTTTTATTTTAGACTAAAATATTGTGATAATTATTAGATGAATTATGTGCAAACATGCAGCTAAATCGTGCGTGCTTTGACTTTTTATGTGGTGCCTCTGAGAAAGATCCACGTTTAATGAATTAGTTAAATAGCTTCCACCTGTCATACACCATCAGGTCAGGGTTTTATCTTGATTCTTGCAGTACTGTAGACTCTGTGCTGATGCTCATTTGTCTGCAGCTACACATTTGTTTCTTAAGCGATCTCCAAGGGTCTGTTTAATCTCTGTAAATAGGCAAGGGGCAAGAGTTTTGTACCTTTCTTGTTTCCATATACAATCCATTTGCAGTATGTTGGACAATAATATTTTGCAGCCTTTGGTCACGTGCAGGCAAACGTTCAGATATATTTTTATGTATTTGCATTTGTAAACGATGCTGAAATCTTGATATTTGCTTCAAAACTCGTGGAAATTGGTGTTTTTAAAATGCTTGAAGGATGAAGAAAACAGTGGGTGTATTGACAACTGAGCAGTAATATTATAAACCACAGACATGATATTTAAATCTGAGATGTCAGCAAAGGCAAAGATGATGATGTAAGAGGGGGAAAGTGGGGTAAAAAGTTTTTTTAAATCTTATTTTAGGGCAAAGTCATCGAACGTTTTAACCAGTTTTCATCTGATTGGTCAGGTGATTCTATACATGTGTTTTTGTTTTATTTTTTTAAGTCCAAGTGTTCCCTGGAGTTAAAGTTAGGTTAGATATTGCTCTGAAATGAAAGTCCCTGGAGGCGTTTTAATTTTGAAATGAATAAACAGCCACATTTGTATTCATTTACTTTTTAAAACATCTGCATAAGCCCAGAATTACACAATCCGTGCATCCATACAACAAAGTTCCCATCAGCCTTACTTATAATTTGTGTTTGGTCCTAATTAATCTCCATGAATATACATGAGACAAACTCAAGTATTCTGCTGATGGGTCATGTTTGAGATGGCACAGAGTAAATACTCCCAGTCTGGGATCCAATCAGCTATTTTCTGATGCCAATAAAACCTGATTAAAAAGCTGTTGTTATTAGTTTTTCTTTTTAATAATCTGCATCCATAAACCTGCCCGAGGACAGAAATGGAAATCTTTCCCCAGATATCAGCCGGCTGCACTGGAAGCCCAGAAAAATTGGCCACTAACTCCAGAGGCCCGATCATCAGACTATCTGGGTTCTCAGATTATATCCTAATTACCACATGCTTAGCAAGTCTAATCTGCCCAACACAGATTGGAAACTGGAGAGTCGGTGTGACTCTGGGGTGCAAATGTGGCTTTGAGCTCTGATGGTTCCTTTTTGCCATGAGTGTAGCTGAGTGCCTGCTTCAGAACTGGTTTCTGTTTATGTTGCTCATCTCTGTTTAAACCAGCAGTTCTCAGACTGTGAGGCCGACCTTTTAATTTACTAAAACTGAATCGTGGATCTCTTTTTTTTCTGGTGTTGGACGTTGAAGAAAAAAGAGAACAACTGGTTTAAACTTGTTTTTCTTTTGTATGTGTCTCTGAACAACACTGTGCTCCTTTATGCCCCTTTCCTTCATTCGTTGTGACACCCCTCATTACTGCTGGGGTTGATGGGAGCACTGAACTATAAGGCCAACCAGCCCTTACAGTGGGGCAAAAAAGTATTTAGTCAGCCACCGATTGTGCAAGTTCCCCCACTTAAAATGATGACAGAGGTCAGTAATTTGCACCAGAGGTACACTTCAACTGTGAGAGACAGAATGTGAAAAAAAAATCCATGAATCCACATGGTAGGATTTGTAAAGAATTTATTCGTAAATCAGGGTGGAAAATAAGTATTCGGTCACCTCAAACAAGGAAAATCTCTGGCTCTCACAGACCTGTAACGTCTTCTGTAAGAAGCTTTTCTGTCCCCCACTCGTTACCTGTATGAATGGCACCTGTTTGAACTCATCATCTGTATAAAAGACACCTGTCCACAGCCTCAAACAGTCAGACTCCAAACTCCGCCATGGCCAAGACCAAAGAGCTTTCGAAGGACACCAGGAAAAGTATTGTAGACCTGCACCAGACTGGGAAGAGTGAATCTACAATAGGCAAGCAGCTTGGTGTGAAAAAATCAACTGTGGGAGCAATCATCAGAAAATGGAAGACATACAAGACCACTGATAATCTCCCTCGATCTGGGGCTCCACGCAAGATCTCATCCCGTGGGGTCAAAATGATCATGAGAACGGTGAGCAAAGATCCCAGAACCACACGGGGGGACCTGGTGAATGACCTGCAGAGAGCTGGGACCAAAGTAACAAAGGTCACCATCAGTAACACACTACAACGGCAGGGAATCAAATCCCGCAGTGCCAGACGTGTTCCGCTGCTGAAGCCAGTGCATGTCCAGGCCCGTCTGAAGTTTGCCAGAGAGCACATGGATGATACAGCAGAGGATTGGGAGAATGTCATGTGGTCAGATGAAACCAAAGTAGAACTTTTTGGTATAAACTCAACTCGTCGTGTTTGGAGGAAGAAGAATACTGAGTTGCATCCCAAGAACACCATACCTACTGTGAAGCATGGGGGTGGAAACATCATGCTATGGGGCTGTTTTTCTGCCAAGGGGACAGGACGACTGATCCGTGTTAAGGACAGAATGAATGGGGCCATGTATCGTGAGATTTTGAGCCAAAACCTCCTTCCATCAGTGAGAACTTTGAAGATGAAACGAGGCTGGGTCTTCCAACATGATAATGATCCAAAACACACCGCCCGGGCAACAAAGGAGTGGCTCCGTAAGAAGCATTTGAAAGTCCTGGAGTGGCCTAGCCAGTCTCCAGACCTCAACCCCATAGAAAATCTGTGGCGGGAGTTGAAAGTCCGTGTTGCTCGGCGACAGCCCCAAAACATCACTGCTCTCGAGAAGATCTGCATGGAGGAATGGGCCAAAATACCAGCTACTGTGTGTGCAAACCTGGTAAAGACCTATAGTAAACGTTTGACCTCTGTTATTGCCAACAAAGGTTATGTTACAAAGTATTGAGTTGTATTTTTGTTATTGACCAAATACTTATTTTCCACCCTGATTTACGAATAAATTCTTTACAAATCCTACCATGTGGATTCATGGATTTTTTTTTTTTTTCACATTCTGTCTCTCACAGTTGAAGTGTACCTCTGGTGCAAATTACTGACCTCTGTCATCATTTTAGGTGGGGGAACTTGCACAATCGGTGGCTGACTAAATACTTTTTTGCCCCACTGTATATAGGTGATAGCCCATAATATTACCGCTTCATGGTGCCGTGAGTCATGCACCGCTGGGAAGAGGAGTCACTCACCGTGGTCTGAATCAATGTTTTTCACATTTCCGTCCGTTCGTCTGTTTTTCTGCACGCTGTGGTTTAAAAGTGAGCTAAGTGGATAAACCACAGGCTGGAGGAAGTCCAGTCATTAGCACTCTCCCTGTACCCATTTATCATGTGACTGGGGTGTTATCACTTTGGCAAATGGCAAAGCTTTAAATAATAAATATTTCCTTTTCTCTGGAACTGTAATAATATGGAAACAGTTTGAAGTCAGCGTGAGTTGGGCTTAAATTCAGATGGCGTGATAAAAGCTAGAAAGGCGATCTGTGGGCAGTTAATTGATTAATCTCATAAAGTAAAACCAGAGGAGAACCGAATAAAATGGTTCAAACTGAAGGAGGCCTGTTATGCTTTTCCTGCCGCATGTATCCTGATACGATCCGTTAATCTTAAAAATGGTCAAAGTTTCAAAAATTGAGTTGCTTTTTCAGGTGTCATGTGACACCATAGAAAGTATATGATCATGCTAGTCACAGAAGCTCCACCCATTTTTCTTATGCAGGCCGGCCAATCAGAAGAAAATTTCTTTAAAGGTGGTAGAAGCTAAACAGGTAAAATTAAAGCGCGAGTCATACTAAGCTTCTTTATTAAAGTCCAGAAATAAACATGGAGCTGCAAATGAGAATAGTTCCACTTGATGGAACCAAGATACCAAGGCTTTAAAATAATAATAATATGTGAACACACATATTCAACAACTTTTAATTAATCTACTCTTAATGTATAAATTAGGTTGTTGCCGCAAAGGATGATAAAAACGGCGGCCATAAAAAAAAAAAACAAAGGTGAACTGAGGTTGTTTGGACTTTTGCTGGAGCAAATTTTGACTTTTATTCTTTTATTTTCATAATTTTCTTTTTTCAAGTGAAGATTTGTTGCTTTTCTCTGTCATTTAATACGAATAAACCATACGTTTTTGGCATTTGCAACAATTTTGACATTTGAATTTGAATTCCTCGATTCTTTTAAAATTAAATCGAAATGATTAACACAGAATATTAGTTGATAACAGCTGCTTGTGTGTTATCTTTATCCAATTAGATCTGGGCCGTTTAAAAACAGACTCCAGTAAAATTTTTACCATTTGGACTGAGTACAGCAGTTTTAAAGGATCGCTGCTTTCCTTTTGTTCTGATATAAAAATCCACAGTAGCTGCATTTACACCTCTGATGACTCATTCGTGATAAACGGCACAAGTCAGGTAGGTGTGTGTGTGTGTGTGTGTGTGTGTGTGTGTGTGTGTGTGTGTGTGTGTGTGTGTGTTGGCGTTAGGGTGGAGATCAGGAAACCAGGGAAATTAGAGGCACAATTAAGCTTTTAAAGGCTTTTCAGAGGAAATGAGCTACAGCCTGCTGGACAGATGATAGGGCTGATACAGTGGAGTCCGTTTAAAGTCTGATTGAATTAAATCGTGTGATGTTTCTGAGGCTCCAGTGTGGAGAGGCTGAATTGCGTGAATCACTCAAGTATTGGCAAACGCCAACATTAAAACACAAAGATATTGTTGTAGCAATGTTTGCAGAACAAGTCACGGACACAACATTAAGAGGCTGTTTTGCACTCTTGGTAATGTTTATGGATTGTTGGAAAGAGTCACATGGCCGAGTGAAACCTCCTGTCTTCTAAAATTCTCCATCCTTTAAAACCTTTTTATCTGTTTTACCTTTTAATAACATTAATAGTCTAATGTCAGGAGGTTTTAAAGTTCTGAACCAAATGTGAAGAAACGACTGCTCTGACTTTATGGAAACATCGGTGTGTATTGTGTTGAAGAGATATCAACTGAAGTCGAGCTGTGTTTGAGCTGTACTTTTGTGCAGTGCCATCGTGCACCACAAGGTGACGCAGTAGGTCAGTGTAACCTTTTATTAAATTAAAATTTTAATATTTAAAGTTTAATAAAACCTCGTTAGGGAATGAAAAGATATATCAGAAGTTCAACCTGCAGCCTTCAAACCTCGCTGCTCATGAGAGGAAACTATAGCAAAAATAAATATTGGCTCTTTAGCTTGCAGATACTTTAGCTGCCTTTACGTTAGTACCAACTCGGATCGACTCGACTTGGATCGACTGGTTTTCCATTGCAATTGAGTACCTCCTAATATGCTTGGCCATTGTCATAGCAACGCGTCAAAGCGTCCCACAATGTAATTAATATGTGACGCGAATGCTACAGCAACGGTGGACGTCCAGGCAAGTATATACCTGCTGCTCAGTCTGGCTGTTCGTTTGACTCGGGGACCACGGCGTTGTTTTTTTTGTAGCCGTTTCCCTCGTTGCCCGGTTTTAAAAGTGGCGGTTTTGATTTTCGTGAACGAGACGCTTTCATGACTCATCGAGCGACGCTGCTGACCAGACAATCAGTAGCATGCAGTCTGATGACGTCACATTTTAGCACCTGCTCGGATTGTTTGGAACCCGGGAGTAGGTACTAAATTGTACCAGGTGCTATGACCTAATGGAAAACCCTGAAAAGCGTGAACCATGGCGAGTCGTGCTGAGTAGGTACTAATGGAAAAGGGGCTTTTGTGTGGTTCAAAATTTGTGTTAGATGATATATGTTGATATCTTTAAAGCTAGTTTCCATTGTGACCACAACTTTATTGGCATCTGCAGCATGGGAGGGTGGTGCAGGACAGTGGCGAGGTGTGTGGTGGGAGTGACAGGTGGGCAATCATTCTCTCCGAGCCCCTCTTTGTTTGCAGTGGCAATGGATAGGCTGACAGGTGGGAGCCTCTGCAGGGTATGATGTTTGCAGATGACTTTATGACAGTAGGGAGCAGGTGGCGGTATGCACAGGAGAGAAGAGGAATCAAAGTCAGAGGCAGGACAGAATAAATGTGTGCAGATGACAGTGAGACAGATGCAACGAGGAGAACACGTAGTGAAGGTAGGTTAGTTTAAATACCTGTGGTCAATCATCCACATCACAGGAGAGGTGAAAAAGAGTGCTGGCCAGGTGGAGTGGGTGGAGATGCTTTGGATATGTGCAGAGGAGGGATGGGAGCTGCCAGGCTGGAGGAAGAGCTCAGAGAAGACTAATGGCTGTAGTGAAGGAGGTCATGCAGAGGGTTGGTGTGACAGGAGGATGGTAGAGAGCGATGATCTGCTGTGGTGACCCTGAAAGAAGAAGAGGAGCATGAACTCATGACAGGAATGAGAAACGAGGAGGAAAAAGAGGTTTTACCGACTGTGTGTCTGTGCGGTGACATCATTTCCCGAGTGGTCGTTCCTCCATGGCATCAGCTGGAAGCAACATGAAAAATGAACTCGCTCGATATTAAAATGTATTAAACTGCCTCTCAGATTTAATTACACATTAACTGAAAGCACCGGGACGCCGTTCCAGATCTTTCCAGGCTACTTTAACCCCTTCCCTTATCTTTCCATCTTAGAGGGAAAGTGCCACGCCGGGGACGTGAAATACAACTGCTGTTTGTGACTCGGGGATCAGGATGCGTTCTGATCTGCTCTGAGAGGCTTTCTGCAGCTGCGAGAGTTCATATTGATCACCAGCTTCTGTGCATGTGATAATTTCTCTCATTGAGCCGCAGAGTGGCTGAATGCGCTCGTGATGGCTGCAAATGTTCAGCCTTTATGGTAGTCTGAAGTGCGTTGGGTGAAAGGCACATTCTCTAGGCCACACACTTTTAAACATCCTCCTTTTGTTTGTATCAACAGACTGAAGCTGCAGCACGTCTGAGGATGGATGGATGGATGGATGGATGGATGGAGGAGTTGGATGCATCACACTACTCATCCGTGACCACTGCATATCTAAATTTGTTTTAAAAAACAGGAAAAAAATGACTTCATCCATGATGAGGAGGTGGAGGACGAGGAAGTGTGCATTGCCTCCACGGACCAACCTCTCCTTAGCGCTCTGAGCTGTGATCAAACACCCCCTCCCTTTGCTTCACCTCCCCTCTCTCTGTAGTACTGAGACATCAAAAGTAAAATGTCCATCAGTGTCTTGGTTTAAAAATGGCGACTTCTCTCTACAGACTCGTTGTCTCTGCTGCGAGAGAACATCTGTGTTCGTGTGAAAAAGTCATTCTAACACTGCCCTGAGAGCCTCACAGAGGTCGTTTCTGCCTCAGAGGTTCTGCTGAAGTTACAGACAGTAACCTGGATTACTTCACTGCCTGGATTACTTCACTGCATCCTTTTTGTCCAGCAGGCTCTCATCCCCATTGATCGCCCAGCCTGTATAAGGTCGACGTGGTCTCTCCGTTCAGGACCAGGAACCAGAATTTCTCCACGGGAAACAGACAATCATTAACTTCCAACTTCCCCAGTGATTGATTGATTGGATTCATCTTATTAGCCGATCGTCTGCAAAATGAGGCGATCGCCGTCCTGTTCTAACATAGTTACAGGAAACAAGAAAATGGTGATTGACACAGATATTGACCACGCTTAAACTGATATCCTGTAAGAGGATCTCAAGCACATTAATCAATGAAAAACAAATCTGCCTTTTCCTCAATTTTATTTTCTTGATGCTGTTGAAATTAAAAAGGCAGGATTACAGCTGCCAGACCCAGTTAATGTTGAGCTTTAAGCAGAGGTGACAGCTGTTTGCTAAGCTCGCTTCTTTCCGATCAGTTTCCGTCTTTTCCATCAGGTCACGCTGTAGTTTCACCGCTTCATTTTTTAAGGTGGCGGCACAGATGACGCAGATATAATTAAATTTTAATTGATGATGTGATTCTAATTCAGCTCAGATTCAAACTCTGCTGTTCATCGGCTCATTTTGTGTCGAACAATATCGAACGTAATAATATCATGTAATGAGTTATTGTTTGTAGTAGATGGTGGCAGTAAAACGGCGCCCTTTTTACTCCGAGGACAGCAACTGTTTAGGTGTCAGGCACACCGGCTCGATCTGAATGGTGACGTCTTTTTAACTCTACTGCACACATAGTTACACCATTTGGGCGAAATGTTGGCGTTTTCCATCCATCCGTCCGTTTTCTGCCACTTATCTGGGTTCGGGTCACAGGGGCAGCAGTCTGAGTAGACTTCCCTCATCCCGACCATCTTCTCCAACTCATCCATGTTGACACAGTCATTCCCAAGCCAGCCAGTAGATTTGATCAAGTTTTTATCACTAAATATAACTTTTAATCAACACTTAAGCAAAGATTTGTTCTTTGAACTGCACAGACTCGCTGTGCAACAACATAAACTGTGTCTTTGAATTATTGGGGAAGTGCAGCATGAAATTCAGACACTTTTCATAAAGATTAATTTATTATGTGGATTCATTTTTGATCAAATCTGAAAACACAAAAATATTGCTTCAGAATTCTGTGAAAATCACATTTTTGTGATATTTTTATCCTAAAGCTGAAGTTTGCTTGTCCTCAGAGGCAGCAGCCATCAGCAGTCTCTCTTCAGTCGTGTCACTATGTTGAGCCTAACACAGTGCATTTGATCTGATCTGAGTTACAAAGAGATTCACATATTTGCAACACAGGAATCCACCGACTGCATAGTTGCGGTGTTGGTGCAGGCGTAAAGCAGAGGGGTGTTTTAAAAGGCACAGCATCGAGCCGCCACGTCTTCATCTGCATTAAGCAGGAGTTTAGGGTTCTTTGTGCAAATCAGGAGCGTTCGCGCCAACAGGAAGTCTCTGGGAAGTTGTGGAAAATTGTGAAATTAACCCCTGTGAGTCTGTAATGAAGACAGATTCAGCAGGCATCGTCCTCCCAGACGACCCGCTGTGTTGATTTTGGTTTTAAACCAGGACTGTGGGAGAAAACCCACGCGAGATGTTCATCCCCGCAGGTCACACATCCCTTTTCTCTTTATCGTTCCATTGAAAGGCCATCGGTGAGTTTAAATATCAGGAGGTAAGGCGTGCAGTAGAGGGTTAAAGAAGAAACTCCCAACAAGTCCTCAAACCTCAGTTTCACCCATTTCTGAACTGCAGCACGTTTGACGTGTCCAGATTAAAATCAGTGAAACTGAGGTTTGTCCGCGTGTTCCTGACGTTTTCTTCCTTTTTAATCAGCTGCTGTTCACCTGCTTTACCTGAAAGAATCATGTGACCTACTCGGGTCTTCTCTTTATTTCAAATCTATCAAAATCAATTATGTACACAGAAAAAAAAGTCACTCCAGTTGATGATTTGATTATGTAATTCTCTCTGATGTTGCTTTACATTTAGGCGACTACACTTTCCCGGCCCTCTTAGGACTCGCTGCCTCCATCATATGAAGTTTGTTTTGTTTTTTGGGATTAAATGCAAATGTTTTAAACTGTCGTTTGTGAATGAAACTGTCTCTTTTTTTCTTTTTCTTTTTTGTTCTGATGGTTTATTTTGGAGTGAAACCGCTCTCTCATACCTCAGCGGGCCAAGAGCTTCAGAGTGAGTCTGTTTTCTCAGCTCGCATCAGCCGGAGCGTTGAAACTGTGGCGTTTAAACACACGTGGATGAGTGGGGATGCTTTGGTTTTTGTATTCTGTATCCAAGGAATAAAAGTGATGCCTCTGGGTTGAAAGAAAACTGCAGTATGTACAGTTTTATAAAAGGAATTGAAGTTTTTGTTCCAGCATTGAATGTCTGTGCGAAATGCAGCCTGTGATCTCTGAAGTTTCCTCATCTTCCTCTTCTCTCCGGTTTGAGCAGGGCGTGGTCGTGTGTGTTAGTCCGGTGTCCATCACAGTCCAGTCCTTTTATCGGCTGTTCAGCTTGCTGCATCCTAGCACGCATGTTTAGGTGAAGCCACTTTGATTGGTTCACCTCCTGAGCCCAGCAGGCAGCTGATATCTAATCAAGTTTTACTGTCCAGCGTTCTCGGTCTTCGCCCACCTGCTGATTCTCCTCCAGCAGCCTGTGCAGCAGGGGCGTCTCCGGGCAGGTTTTCTCCTTCTCCAGGACGACCGACAGGAAATCAGAATGATCAGAGACGCTGTAGGGAACTAATGGAGAGTAAGCTGCATGTTCCTCAGCTCAGGATCTGCTTTGGCAGAGGAGGTGATTGCCTCTTCCATCCAAAATCTGAGTGTGACTCTGAGGGCAAGTTTCACCTCATTTCTCTGACCCCAAGTTCATCAAGTTTCTCTGAAAACGCAAATGTAGAAGGCATACAAAGAGATGTAGCTTCTGTTTTTTTTATGTTATGAAAGACCTCGATGAGAAATGTCCACGTCAGAGAGGGAAGGAGCATCTAGACGCTTGTACAGCTTTTAAAAAATATATTCAATGAAATGAAAAGCAAACTTTTGCTTTATGTTTGTGTTTTATTCATTCAGCCAATAAATGTTTTCTCTCTCTCTCTCTGAAGTCTAACGTGTTTGTTCTCCACGTGAGGAAATGATTTAAAATGCTGGTAATATTTCCTACATAACAGAATCTGGATCACCGACACCGTCTCTGCTCCGTTTGTCCGCCACCAAGACGCGTGAATTCAGGTCCTGCTCGCAGACACAGTCCCGGACTGAGAAGCCGATCTGCGTCTGCACACACGAGCATCGCAGCTCCTGTTTGAACATTGTGACCTTGCTCGCTGCAGGACAGGAAGACAAACGGTTCCTCCTCATCCTCAGTTAACACTACATAACGGGGGCTAGTAATCCCCCCTCCTTCCGCTGCCTGTGACTCATCTGTGCAGAGAGGGTTTATTTATTTATTTTTATTTTATTTTGAGGTTTCTGATGTCTCGGTGGGGGTTTTTTTTTTTACAGTCTCTGTACAGATTTGTTTTGGCTGGAGGAGAAAATCTGAGGCGGTGATGATTTGTGGATGGAGATGGCTCTGCGCCTTCTGCTGCGGGACGTTTCTCCCAAACTATGACCCAATCGTCAGGTGTTGCGTACTTTGAGCTCCTCCTCGTCCACAGTTTCGTAAAGACTGTCAGGAAAAACTCGGAAGGCCGCCGGAAACGTGGCAAAAATTCCTTCACAATAAGAGGATTTCTGTTTTCTTTTGGCCTTGAGAGTAACTGACGACAAAAGAGCATCTCAACATCTCGACTTCGAATGATTGTGATGGGTCAACACTGAAGGACGCAGAGATAAGACACCAGAGTTAGGTTAGGGTACCAAAGCTTACAAATAACTCAGCAGGGACTCCAGTACAGCCAGTAGTTTGGCTGTACTGGAGCAGTCCGTGCGCAAGTGTGCCATGAATGAAGGAAGAAGTAAGTCCCGTGTTAACTGGTGTGTTAGCTTCAGGTTGTTTATCTATTTACTTACAGTTTTTCAGACTTTGTTTCCATTTTAGAGCCGCTTCCTTTAATCCGTCACATTTATCATTTTGCTCTTCAAATCCGAGAGAAATTATTCCCACTTTTCCAAACTCAACATTTTTACTTCCCCAAAATTTGATTTTGTAGATCTGGAAACGCTACGTCCAGATTCAGCTGAACAGAATCTACTTTTGGGGATTTACTTACCTGGATGATTGAGCATGCATCAAGACTTTGTTTGGATATTTAATGTTCATTATTTTCTTCTCTGTTTTTGCCTGGGAGAAAAATATCTTTCAGTCGTTTTAAATTCAGCATGTAACTTTCTTCTAATTATTTTAGTTAGCAAAAATGTTTTTTCACATCTAGTTTTATTTTTAGTTCACTATAATAACCTTGATTCTCGAGCTATGTACGTTTATCACTCGTTTTACTTTGAAAAGACACGCCGGAAATGACTTCTTTAATTCAGAGCAGCTTACTAGCGGTCCCATCCAGCTGATAGCGGAGCAAACCTTCCTGAGTTCAGTTTGCCCTGTGCGCACGGAGAGCTCAGGGAGCTCCAGCATCCCGCGGAGACGCACCAGAGAACCTGAAGCGTCTGCGTCCTGATCCGGGCCCGGAGGAGCGCAGCGGGGCGGCAGCGTCTGCAGACTCCGATGAACGCACAACAGTCAGTTGGGGAGCAATCTTTGAGTAAGACTTCAGCGCTGATACCGAGATGAAGGCGGCCAGCAGACAGGGCAACATGACCGTGGAGAAGCTGAACGGGGACATGAACCGGAGGCCGAGCTACCCCGGAGAGCTTCGGGCCAAACACGCTAACATGTCAACTAAGATCTGGGTGAAAGTGGCGATGGCGATCGCCTATTTCCTCTGCGTGTCCGTGGCCGCGTTCATCCTGGTCATTTACTACGTGTTCTTCTGGACGCCGGGCAAAGCGGACAACATCACCGCGACACCGAACCAGAACCCGAACCAGAACGTGTGCCTGGCGAAGCCTTGATGACTTTTACAGCACGCACGCACGCATTAAATAAGTGACTGCACACACCTGACACAACGCTGCGGCGGCGGATGGATGGATGGATGGATGGATGAGAGATGACGGCACACAGACAGACATGACTGCATCCAGAGTTTGGGATGCTGACTGAGGACCTGAGGGAGGACAGAGGGGGGGCAGGTGCTGCCGGGATGCATCAGTGTTCCGCATGCAGGATGCAGGTGGAGAGGAGGAGGAGGAGGGGGGTTTTCTTTCCAGCTTCACCCCAACACCCAGTCCTGAGGGGGTTTATGGTTTTTTGTTTTTCATTTCACTGAACTCGTCTGTCCAATGAGAGAAAGCCTTAGGAACACACACCTGGCATCTTTTAGGGCTGCTTCCCTCTGATTTGTGGCTGTGTGCCTGTAAATGTTGGTTATTCTGAGAGTCATGCTTACATCCTTTAAATCATGGATGGATTAGGTGAAGCAGGACTCCTGGGTGCAGACATGTAAAAGGTCCCGCACTCCTCTGGGACTCCCCGTGAGGTGTCGCAGGTAAACGAGTGCTGCAGTTAAATTTCAGTAATCACTTCTCAGGCTGAGTCCTGACCACTGAGAGCAGATATCACACTACAAAATGACAGATTGAAGAAGGTCCTGCATCTGAATGCCGCATCCTCAGCAGAGGTCACATTATTTCTTTATCGAACGCTGTCTGCTGAAGCTTTTAATGTTCCAGGACCTGGTGATTTTTCTCTCTTATGTGACTCTTCATTGAATGTGTTTGAGTTTTAGGTGGATGACGGGAAAAACCCTCTGGGTTCTGAGAGCATACAGTATGTTGCATGCTTTCATTTCTTCCATCATATTCTAAGCAAAACAAATAACAGAAAAATTAAGTCTCTAGATCACTCGTTATGATGTGCAGCTAACCAGAAACAGGGATTATTTTTCTGCTGCTCCTTCTATAAGTGAGATCACAGATGCTACTTCTTTAGATTACCCACCATACATTCAGACCATTCAGTCTGAGATTTCGGTGTCTTTTTCACACTTGTCCTAGCCTCTTAGTGTAAATCTAACCAATGTCTGTGCCCAGTTGGTCGCTCATTAGTCCATCCGTGCTTTAACTCTTTCACGTTCCTGTGAAAATTGGACCTCTCCTGCTCACTTCCAGCTCTGTATTTTACACTCTGGCAACCTGCTAGAGTAGCTTTGCATGATCAGCAGTTCAAAATAATCTTTATTTTTCCCACATGGCCTTGTTGAAGCCCCTCAGCTCATCAATTCTCTTCTAATTGGCTGCCCAATGCAAACAGCAGGTGGATGGGACCTGTACCTGAGAGCTCTCTCTCGCTCTCTATGACATCACAAAGAGCTGAGGGGGAAAAAACCGCCTGAACATGCACTGACCTCCTTATTTGAAACTTTGTCCGTGTTAAATATGAGCATCCAGCACTGGAACAGGAGATATATGCCAAAAAAACAGGAAAACCATAAGAGGTCCCCTTTGAAAATTCACTTTATACACCAATGCTCCACCTTATGGAAGCTTAGAAACCATGAGTGTGCCCTGATCCTTTAAACATCCTGGAGAACATCCCAGCAGACCCCTCAACCCCCGAAGCTGATCCCCGAGAAACCTCATTAGAAAACCCCACCAAAGAACTCTTAAACCCCCCACAAGAGTGCTTGAGCCCTAAACCCCAGCCTACAAACCCCTTCAGGAACCCCTGCAACTCCTCAAGGACCCTGCTCTGCACTAATGGAGACTTCTTTTTTTTCATGCCTATAGAGGACTTTCTGGTTTTTCTCTTTTTTCACAGCAGAATGCTGTTTTTATTCAGGTATCTAGAGGAACTTAAAGCGATACTGTACTGTAGCAGAAGTAGCCTAAATTGTGATCTTCGGTAGCTCGTAGCCGTACGAAATGCAAGGTGATCACTCTCAGTAGTTGCAGCAGTTTTACCTTTTTAGAGCCATCTTTGTTGTCTTGCACAGAATGACCGTTAATTCTCAATGCAGTGTCACGTTTGTACCTCTTCTTCTCGATGACACGTTTTGTTCACCTCACTTCCTTCTTCAGAATTTAGGCTAAATCTACTAGACTGTTTTATTAACAATGTAGCCTTGAGAATTTATTGTTATGATATGATAAACTATGCATTTATTCCAGTGTGGGTGTGTTGTCTTTCTGTCAGCAGTTGAGCAAAAACAGGCGACGGGGCGGGCAGCTTGGTGTCGTCCTGTGCTGAAATAACGCAGGGACATTTTACTGAAAAGGCCAAGCTGACGTCAGGGGAGTGCTGGCCTGCATCTGAAACAACACAGCCTCCACTTTCACTATAAATCAGAGCCGTTAGATACTCCAGATTACCTGGAAATAACACTTGTGTGAGGACATCTGGCCTCTTCAGTGTGAAAGCTGCTTGGCCCTCTCCTCACTGACCTTTCTCATGTTTATCTAAGTAGAGTGCTTTGGTAACCGAAGACTGTCGGTGGATGCTTCTCTGATGATTAAAAAGGTTGTCACAGAACAGGAGCAGGATGCAGTGACACGTCCTGTTTAATGTGCATCGTTTTTTTCTTTTTGGATAAACAGCATGTAGAGATCAGTAGGAGTAGGCCGTGCCGACATCAACCTGTGCTTTAACCTGTCAGACTTATAGACTGTATGTAAAAGTTGGATATAAACCACCGTGAGGTCATCCACCGATTTAGGATTCCATGTTTGGAAACCTAAAAATGTTATTTTTTCCTAACCATGTGCAGAAACAGAGATACCTGCTGATTATTTCTAAGCAACAGACTAAAATAAACTATTGACGTTCACTCACTTAAAGTGCAGCCCAAACTTCTTGCCTGGGCTGATTCACAGTCGACCATATACTTAGTCATATATTTGCATTAAAAATGCTCCATTAGGCATCAGCAGCACAAACACGGTGACGAAGTCCAGTTCAGTGACTGAGTGATTTAGTGAATGTGAGGCCCAACAGGACAGAGCAACTACAGCTCCCTGTTAATCAAAGTGGCCACACCCCTAATTTTAACCCTTAACAGTGTCCAGATAGAGGAGTTATAGAGTAATTCACCCACTGTACAGATGTTATGAGAGGCCAAAACTATTTGAACCAGACTATATGTATAATTGTTACCACTTTAAAGCCCGCCTCAAGTGGCCGTTAGAGGAACTGCATTTTTTTTGCACCTCCGTGTTTTGCATTTTTATTATTTTTATTATATTCCCAGAGTTTGCAGAGTTGAAATGACTGCGTACCTTTCAGTTGGATGCTTTGCGGCGCAGGTGGCTCTTATTAATGCTGGAAATGTTCCCTCAGCGTTCTCTCCCACTATAACAGCTAGTAGAGTAGTAACAGCCAAAAAGATCACAGGTTGGATTTTCTATGGAAAACGAACTGTCCAGGAGTTAATGTACAGTAAGTGGACAGATTTTTCTGCCTAATAATGCCAAAATAATATTATTTATCACAGCTTTTCAAAAAAAAATGGTTAAAATCGATATGGAGGAAAGCAGGAAGAGCACAGAGGAGATTTGTGGAAGCAGAGGATTGGCGTGACAGATGCTAAGAATAGATGTGGTGACCTCTAGAGCGAGCAGCCAGAAGGACAAGAAGAACTACCGAGCTATTATGCTGTGCTGTTTGAGATCACAGTGACTTCCAGCCATGATGCACCATTATGCACGCACATTAAAGAGAGATGGTTGCCATTCTAAAACATTAACATCTTTCTGCAGCTATTACCGTAAAATGTTAGTTATGACAGTTGTAAATCACATTTTACTGCAAAGCTGTAGAGAAACGGTGGCAAAGTTTTTAATGCTGAGGCAGCAGGATCAGTCAGGGTCGCAGCTCCTTTCCCTCCTCCTGTCACGTGCCCCTGAGAAACGGGACTGAACTGCAGGCTGCTGCTGCAGTGTGACTGCACAATGGGCTGCGCTTAAACACTAAAACTTTACTGAGCACCTAGCAGAGCCATCCTCTGAAACCATCAACCCCCTAAATAAAAGTAAAACTGCAATTAATGGGAGTCGCAGAGCTAGACTTTTTTTTTTTCTTTCGGGAAAATAATAAGCTCTGCTGTGTGGTGCAGACCGTTAGAGTTAGTTCTGGAGTCTTTTTCCAGTGTGATGAGCATCAGCAAACCTCTTTCTAACAAAAGCCTTTATTGGCTGATCAATAGTCCAAATAAACAAAATCACACGGTAGCACAAAGTAGAATCCGATGGAAACGCATATAATTCAGACAGGGATAAAGGCCAGTTGAAGGCAATCAGGGAACAGAAGAAGCACAAAGACAGGAATTAAAAACACAACACAGCAGAAAACCAACCTAAAATAACCTCAAGACAAATAACTGACAGCATGATAACAGAGACAGGAGAGGCACTGAAACGCTGACAGACTGGGACACAGTGGGCAAACTGGGGACTGCAGGACAAACCGAAAATATCAACAAAGTCAAAGCAGGAAATAAAAATCAATTAAGCGTGAAACCTGCACAGCTGTCATGGTGAACACATTCAGAGGACTTTTTTTTTCTTTTTTCCTGCAACTGTGTGTCAATAAAAGCTAAAGTGTGACATTTTTCTGATGCTGCAAAGCATCCTTTTATATTTACGGTCTCACGCTGAATTATAATCAGCTGAAACACAGGATGGGCTCTCAGAACTAAAAAATGTCAGCGTGCGCTTCATCCCACCCATACAGCTCTTGTTAACCCGCGTTTTCCCCTGGATTAGGAATAAAAGAGAAACACATGAGGCCAATAAGCAGCTGTGCTCGAGCCAGCTCGCTCTCATCACCGTTTACGCACACACAAAATCTCATCAGAGTGGGCAGGGAGTTTCCTCTATCTATTATTTGTAGCGGCTCAGGGCAGAGCGTGTGACAGTGCGCGGGTCGCCGTGCCTCCCTCGATCAATAATTAAATTAACAGCTGAGGTTGTCAGCGCTTGTTCCTTCTCACAAGCTGCAGACGAGCCTCGCATGACTCAGCAGAGCTCGCCATCCTGTCCGAACCGCAGCAGCAACAAGCAGCAAAGGCCGTGCTGCATGCAGCCTGAGCCAGCTGTTCGCACATCTGCATCAGCCTCTGTGTTCAGTGATTCCTCCCTTTCTCCTGTCGTCTTTGCTCTCCATGCTCCCGAAACAGCAGCCCACATGGAAAAATGTAAGAGTCGACATTCATCATTCATTTATGGCAGTTTTAATCCGCAGGAACTGTGCACTTCATAATATTCTCCAAAATAGACTCAAAGCAGTTGGCTGATCGGTTTCTGTCATCGTTCTTAAACTTTCTAAGTGCAGAAAAGGCCGTTTTAGGAAGTGAAACATGAGATAACAGAATAGTTTTCATCATTACACTGATAAACACATAGGTCAGCTATTTCACTTCAACAGTATTTCACAGGATACAGCAAACATCACACTCTTTTCATGTTATTTCTAAATCCGGAGCTTCTAACTACACTTTATTACCAAAAGTATTCACTCATCCATCCAAACCACTGACTTCAGGTGTTCCAACCACTCCCAGGGCCACAAGTGTATAAAATCAAGCACCGAGGCATGCAGACTGCTTCTACAAACATTTGAATGAGTTGCTCTCAGGAGCTCGGCGAATTCCACCGTGTGACTGTGAGAAGATCCCACTTGTGGAACAAGTTCAGTCGTGAACTTTCCTCGCTACTAAATATTCCACAGTCAGCTGTTAGTGGTATGAATGCCGACGCTTCACTGGCTGATGAGCTGAAAACGTTTTATGCTCGCTGCGCACATGGAGTGCACCAGTGAAGACAATGCATTCATCATCACAGAGCATGCCGTGAGGAACACCTTCAGGAGGGTGAACACCAGGAGGGCAGCAGGACCAGATGCAATCCCTGGCCGGGTCCTGAGAGCCTGCGCTGACCAGCTAGCACCGGTGTTCACAGAGATCTTCAACCTCTCCCTGGCCCAAGCAGTGGTTCCTATGTGCTTCAAAGAGTCCATCATTGTCCCTGTCCCAATGCCACAATGATTACCGCCCAGTAGCACTGATTTCAATTGTGATGAAGTGTTTTGAAAGACTGATGAAAGATCACATTACTTCTTCACTTCCTGCCACCATTGACTCACTTCAGTTTGCTTACCGGACTAATCGTTCCAGAGACGACGCCATAGCTCACCTGCTCCACACATCCCTGAGTCACCTGGACACTGGCAGAGGGAATTATGTTAGGATTATGTTTGTGGACGTTCAGCGTTCAGCACAATAATTCAATCTAAGCTTTTCACGAAGTTGACGGATCTAGGACTCAGCTCATCACTGTGTCAGTGGATCCTCAACTTCCTCACAGATAGACCCCAATCAGTGAGGGTAGGAAAACAAGTCTCCCCCTCCATCTCACTCAGCACTGGAGTGCCTCAGGGCTGTGTTTTAAGCCCCCTGCTGTACTCACTGTACACTTATGACTGTGTAGCCACATCAGACACCACCTCCATTGTCAAGTTTGCTGACGACACTGCTGTTGTGGGCCTGATCTCCGACAACATCGAGACGGCCTACCTGGAGGAGATTAGGAACCTGGAGACCTGGTGCCAGGAGAATAACCTCCTCCTAAACATCAGCAACACTAAGGAGCTGATCGTGGACTTCACTACAAAGCAGGTGAGGAATTACAAGCTCCTCATCATCAGTGGCACGCCAGTGGAGCGAGTGGACAGTTTCCGATACCTGGGTGTCCACATCGCTCAGGACCTGTCATGGTCCTGTCACATCAACACCCTGGTTAAGAAAGCCCGTCAGCGTCTCTTCTTCCTCAGAAGACTTAGAGACTTCCATCTGCCACTGAGGGTGCTAAAGAACTTGGTGCAAGTCCAAAGCTAGGAAGATTATGATGGACCTCTCCCATCCCAACAATGGACTCTTCTGACTGTTGAGGTCTGGGAAGCACTTCTGCTCCCTTAAGACCAAAACAGAGAGAATGAGGAGGAGCTTCTTCCCCCAGGCTATTCGGGCCCTGAACCAGGTGTAGGACTGGACTCTCCCACACACATCACATCACCACACGCACTCTGGTTTTTCTTCTTGCACACTTCCTATAATATATAATTTCTTTTGACTAATAACATCTTGCGTAAACTGTTATTTGCACATTTTTATTGTAAATTTCTAAGTTGAAGCTGTAAATTTTTGTAGTAACCTGTAAATTTTTTCTGTAAATCTTACTGTAAACCTACTGTCATTTAATGGTCACAGCTACAAGCGTTTCACCTCATGTCATACTGTGTATGGTTGTGTGTGTGACAAATACAATTTGAGTTATTATAATACATTGGAAGCAACTGGGAATGACAGCAGCTCAGCCATGAAGTGGGAGGCCACAGAAAATTACAGAGTGGGGTCAGTGGATGCTGGGAGCGCATGGTCCGCAGAGGTCGCCGACTTTCTACAGAGTCAGTTGCTAACGAACTCCAAACTTCATGTGGCTTCAGATCAGCTCAAGAACAGTACATAGTCATGTGATGAGCAGCTGCATCCAAGCCTTACATCATATGCTGACTGCCACTGGACTCTAGAGCAGTAGAGACGGATTATGGTGTGGAGTCGTTTCTCAGGAGTTGGTTCCATACAACTTCATGCTCCCAGCTTTGTGGCAACAGACTGTGCACCAGTGCACCAAGCAAGGTCCATAAAGACATAGACAAGCGAGTTTGGTGTGGAAGAACTTGTCTGCAAAGTCCGGATCTCAACCTGATAGAAGGCTTTTGGATGAATTAGGGTGAATACTGACAGCCAGGCCTTCTCCTCCAGCATCAGTGTCATAAATACGCTTCTGGAAGAATGGTCAGAATTCCCATAAACACTTCTCAACCTTGTGGAAAGACTTCCCAGAAGTGTTAAAGTTGTTATAGCTGTAAATGGTATGCTGATATCATATGAAACCCTGTGGATTAATAATGGGATGTCACTGAAGCTCATACGCGTGTGTAGGCAAAACATTTAACAAATGCATCCTTCACAGTTTCAGTTGTGTTTTTTAATTGTGCTTCACTGGGGCATACTTTCTATTTATTTAAATATTTAGCAATATCACCTCAAAATATTTCATTAGTGTCAGAAATAAAATTTTCTGCTCTTTGTTTTGATATATATGCTGTGGGTACAGTATTGTGTTCATTCATCATTTCTTTATATTTTGCCTCCAAGTAGCCAGACTTTCTTGAGGAACAGATCTCCAGGCCAACAACAACAACAACAAAAAACAACAACAACACCAACAACAACAACAACATTTGAAAAGGTCTGAAGATGCTTTTTGAACTCAATACAAGGTTTGGAGTTTAAAGAAATATTTCAGGAGCATTCTGAATGTTTTATCTTTTGCAGTATTTATTTTGGATGTATGTGGATTAGCATTTTTTTGCCGAGTTTTTGTTCCTTGTTTGCTTTTAGTGCGTGTTTCATGCTATATTTTTCTTTTGATTGTTTCTTTTCTTACCTTGAAAAATCTTTTGAGCTTTTACACCATGACTATTTCTGTTTTACTGCACAGGCATTTTTCACAGTACAAATGACAACAATAAATGTCTGACTTTATGGTTTTGCATTTACAGTCTACAGGCAGCAAAACCTGGAATTTGTGACGTCTTATGAAACAGGCCAGACTACATTTTACATTTCACCTTTGTCCAATATATATTTGACCCCCTGTTAAAGTAATTAGATGCCCAGTGAACACTGGAAGGATTGATGATGAAGTCCTGCTTTGTACCATCCATTCAGGGCTTTCATTACCTCATAAGAGGATGTAAACCAGCGAGGCGGCTCGACAAACTGCTGACCTGTGGATTCATTTAAGAAAGCTGTTTGAGCAGCTTCACATTTTAATCACAGAGTCCAACCTGTAGTCCCTCAGATGTTGGTGCCTTTACTTTCCTCCACACTTCTTTAATGCAGTGAAACATGAGAAAACCATCTGTTCTCAGTTTATAAAACACAGCTGAGATCTGGTTAACTATATCTTTTCCCTAAGAGTTAGAAACCACAATGAGAGGAAAAGCAGGAATTTTAAAGGACAAATGTGATTTCGCTGTATAAAGGAAATTAGTAAATATAGATTTATCTATACATGCAGAAGCAAAGCTGGAAAAGAGGAGCATGCTCAGCAAACACACACGTTTCCCAGGACAAACAAAGCCTGTAAATAAGCTGGAGAGACACCAGAAAATGAGCAAAGTATTGATCCAAATCTGCAATGGGACACAAAAAAAGCTGCTACTTAAAATGTAACAAATTTGCTTCCACTGCAGAAATAAATGATCAAACTCTCGCTGAAAGAAACCTCTAGTTATATAAATTTCTGCTAAGGCTGCAAGTGAAGTTATAATCAGCTGATTGTCATTAGAGGTTAGCAGGTTAAGAGATTAATGTAGGTTTTTCCTCAACATATTAATACAGTAAGCAAGACTATCTAAATGGGAAGATGTTTCCACCGAGAGAAACTCTCAAAGGTGACCTTTCCTGCTCATTTCCAGCTCCGTGTGTTTAGGTTTCAGGGACATTTAATATGATCACCAACTACTGTAAGAGTAAATATATGACAGAAAATAAGGGTGACGTGATAGTTTCATCTCCAGACAATGAAACCGGGAACAGAAGAGGTGTATGCACTTAGTATTGGCAGAAGAAATCTGGTAAATGCATCATATGAAAATTTGCTGTTCAATAATAAAACATTCACAGAAACGTACGTCTTTGAGAGTAAAATAAAACTTCACAGTTTAGTTCACAAATTTCATTATTATTTTTATCATTTCTGAAACTAATAATGACATGACTCTATTAGTGTGTGGGGAACAAAAAGAAAACTGTTCCCTCTCTCATCAGGCCTTTTTGAAAGCCCCTCCCCATGATGAGGACGCCACAGAGCAAAGCTTGACAGAGCAGTGTGTGCATTTGATCACTAGGGGTCAGTGTTGTGCAGATGAAACTGCAAAGAGACTGAGGTAATATCCTGGCTTTTACAGTGATGAGGGGAATGTGGTTAATGACGTAATGGTGTCGTTTACTTGTTTTTAAACAAGATTACAAATGTTTTTAAAAGTTGCAATTAATTCTCAATGTTAAGTAAAAATTTACATAATTATAGATTTACATTTTTCTTTAGTAGCTAAAGTTGAAAAGTGATACTGCAGAAAAATATGTTCATCCATCCATTCATTCATTCATTCATTCATTCATTCATTCATTCTAATCCAGATCAGCCTGATGCTGGAGCCTGTCACAGGGTGAGAGGCGGAGTACACCCTGGACAGCTGGCCAGTCTATCACAGGACTATTATACATTATTTAATCATTTTTATTGAATTCTGCTTCACTGATGTTGCTGGTTGAGGTCAAGCTATCATAATGTAATTTACCCTGTTGTGTAGTTTAATCTGTAGCAGCACAGGAAATTCTGATGAGATCATCATATACATGGAAACTAATAACTTGCTGCTGAACCATGAGTTTACATGGTTCATGGAATATTTCACTCTTATCATATCAACTAAATAGACATGATTTTACGTGGAATCAAATATGATCAATCAGTATATACTAGAAAAGATCTGTAATTGACAGTATGTTGCATTTACATTTTCTGAAGTAAAACCATTAACTTTATGTTTGTATAGTCAAAAATGTTAGATTTTTTTTATATATATAAACCCAGTTACTAGTTTAACAAACTGGTTTATTTGCGTAGTAAATCATTTTTTCACATTATGAATGGACTGAAAATACAAAATATTGCATAAATTACAAAGTAAAATTCAACAGTACTTTTCTCTTATTTTAATTGGATTAATTAGTTGGACAGTATTTGAACTTATTATTGGGTAACATTGTTGTTTATACAGATTTAAACATCTTTATTAAATATAAAAAGAAATCTGTAAAAACAGACATTTTTCATGTAACTTAAAAATATCTGTATTTTAATTTACATGATTTTATTTTTTTTAAATACAACAAAAAATTGATTATTATTGTACATTTCGGGGGATTAATTATTCTTTGATTAATACAAAGAGCTTTTTTTGTATCACAGATGTGATATAGAAGCTTAATTTGTTTTTTAAAAGTCTCTGTCTTCAGATGGCAACATAGCAAAATCAGGGCTTTCAGTGGCAGATTAATGAATATGGTTGTTTATACAGTTCTAATTCATCTTAATGCCAAACAGAGACACTTTCTCTGGGTCGTTCTCGCTGCACTGCAGTGCTGCTTGGCATCACTGGGGTGTTTTTTTCTGGACGGTAAGCATACTGTTGCAGTCCCCTTTAACAAACTCGTGAGCAGCTCTGAACCAGCTGTGATGGAAATGGTGAATTCACAGATCCCCAGAGTATGCAGATGTGTTATTCTGGGATAAGGTGAGGATGTTCTGTTTCAGTGTGTTTCTGTGCAAACGAGCTGGCCCCAGTGTTTTCTGGCATCTTCAACTCCTCACTGCAGGCATGTCATGTGCCTGCCTGCTTCAAGTCCTCTACCATAATCCCTGTCCCCAAGAAACCTAGGATCACTGGACTAAATGACTACAGACCCGTGGCTCTGACATCTGTGGTCATGAAGTCATTTGAGCGCCTAGTTCTCTCCCATCTCAGGACCCTCACGGCCCCCCTCCTGGACCCCCTGCAGTTTGCATATAGAGCCAACAGGTCTGTAGACGACGCCATCAACATGGCCCTACACTTCATCCTGCAGCATCTGGACTCCCCAGGAACCTACGCCAGGATCCTGTTTGTGGACTTCAGCTCTGCCTTCAACACCATCCTTCCAGACCATCTCCGAGACAAGCTTTCCCAGATGAATGTGCCTGATCCCATCTGCCGGTGGATCACTGACTTCCTGACGGACAGGAAGCAGCACGTGAGGCTGGGAAAGAATGTCTCGGACTCCCGGACCATCAGCACCGGCTCCCCTCAGGGCTGTGTTCTTTCTCCTCTGCTCTTCTCCCTGTACACCAACTGCTGCACCTCCACCCACCAGTCTGTCAAGCTAATCAAGTTCGCAGATGACACCACCGTCATTGGGCTCATCTCGGACGGGGACGAGTCTGCCTACAGGAGGGAGGTTGAACGTCTGGTGTCTTGGTGCAGCCACAACAACCTGGTGCTGAATGCCCAGAAGACAGTGGAGATTATTGTGGACTTCAGGAAGCACACAGCCCCACTCCCCCCCATCATCCTGACTGACACCCCCATCACCTCTGTGGACTCATTCCGCTTCCTGGGTACCACCATCACCCAGGACCTGAAGTGGGAGCCCACCATCACCTCCGTCATCAAGAAAGCCCAGCAGAGGATGTACTTCCTGAGGCAGCTGAAGAAATTCAACCTGCCAACACGGACGATGATGCAATTCTACACTGCAATCATCGAGTCCATCCTCGCCTCCTCCATCACCGTGTGGTACGCTGGAGCCACTATCAGGGACAAACAGAGACTGCAGCGTGTTGTGCGCTCTGCTGAGAAGGTGATTGGCTGCAGACTCCCATCTTTGCAGGACCTGTACACCTCCAAGACACTGCGGCGTGCAGCCCGGATCTCAGCTGACCCTTCTCACCCTGGACACAGTCTGTTTGACCTGCTCCCCTCAGGCAGGAGGCTCCGGTCCATTCGCACCAGAACCTCTCGCCACAAGAACAGTTTCTTCCCCTCTGCTGTTGGACACATGAACAATAACCACATGTTTGTCCCCGCCACTAACACATGACCCTACGCTGTGTCACTGCATCATTTCATGTTTGGCACTGATCACCACCTGCACTCATGTATATATCTTTCTACGTAGCACTCATAATTCTTATTCTCATGTATATATCTCATGTATATCTCATGCACATATCTTTCTTTCTACATAGCACTTTAATTCTTATTGTCTGCACTGAAGCACCGCAGCAATTTCCTAATGTTGTAAACCTCAACATCTGGCAATAAACCCATTCTGATTCTGATTCTGATTCTGATTCAGACACAGCTTGTCTGGGCTGTTCTCACTGCAATGCGGTGCTGAAGCTCAGCAGAGAAAAACAGTTCTTCTTTGTGAATGTTTAGCAAACATTTGCTTTAGCTGCTCTAAATTACCCTGAACTATCCCTCTGTTGCCCTGAAGCTTCTTATGGATGATCACCTCCACCTGCAGACTGTCACATATCTGCACTCCTCACTGTGCAGCTAGCTCTCTCCTATCTCTCCACCCACCTTCCTCGCTTTCCTCATCTCCTACAGCAGCAACAGCAGCAACAGCTGCAACGCGATGACTTGTCCCTGAACTTATACTGAGGAATGATGTCGCTCCAACTTTGCCTGGCACAGAAAGTCAAATTGCATCCAAGTATCTGTTCTCAAGGCTGTAGTCCCACCTATCCATCACCACCTCTGCATCACACAGGGCCCAATAGGAGCCTGGCGCTGTATCAGCAAGTTTTGTTCCCGTCTCTCCTGGTGAATCATCAACCAACCCCATTTGCCACAGTTTTATTTACTAAAGTTAAGATAAAACCTACCATATGAGCTCATAGTGAGGTTGTTTGTCCCTGTTATTGATTGAATTGTCTCTGTTTTATCAGAATTTACTGCATATTCTACATATTAATGCATGTACGTATGTGTGCCTGCATTGCTTGGACATGGTAGATTAAAAAAACAAAACAAAACAAAACTAGCCACCCCCCAAAAATATATTTGACAACATGGTAAAACTGGAATTTCTGTTTTTGGTGTGGGACCCCAGTATTTTTAGTGGCCCTCTATGAAAAAATTCTGGAGGTGCCTCTGCATGAGACTCCATCAGTCCCGCAAATATGACGATTGGCTACATTTGTAAAACAGACTGTTTTGTACCACTGTGTTTAGTCACTGTAACATTAAAACACACTCTACTGCCATGAGATCAATACATTTCTTCTAAAAATTGTATTTTTTTGTTTGTTTCTCTTGTTGTAACCTTACATTAACTCTCAAGATATAAACTTAGACAATTCTCTTATGGAAAGCATCTTGAAGTGGTTAGCAAAGGGGTTTACTGAAAGGTTCAAATTCCCAGGTTGGCTGAGACCTTTCTGGAGGTTTGGAGTTTAGATGTTCTCCCTGTGCCCTCGTGGGATCTCTTCTGTTACTCCAGCTTCCTCAAACAGTCCAAAGACATGCATGTTAGGTTAGCTGGTGATTTTAAAGCAGCTGGATGTAAGGTATATGGAGAGTGCAGAGCAAATCTTTGTCATGCCAAGAAGAAGCCATATGTGAACATATCATTGTGTTACAGCAGCGGGATAAAGAATAAAAATAGTGCAGTCTACCGGTGGGCGGTAATGTTTACCAACCACAAAGAAGAAAAAAAAAAAAAGCCGAAGAAGAGTCGTCTCCCGGTAGCCCGTCGCTAACTCGGTTTCCATGGAGATTGGTTTCAGTTTCCCGGATGTTCCAGTTTCCTCTGTTCAACATGGCGTCGGGAAAGTAAGACTTCGGCTAATATCACACAGTTTGCCCTGAAGTTAGTCCGCTCCCGCCCTTCTGATTTTTGGAGAGTTTCCAAGTACGTCGCGGGGTCGGCAGAAAAAGTTTTCCTGGGACATCCCTGGTGAGTATCCCCGCGTGGCTCTGACTTCGGTTACCGGACCGTGCTGTGGGTTAGCTTGTGGCGCGTCTCCGCTCCCCGCTGAGCCGCTAACGGAGGCTAGCGTTAGCTGCGCTCTGGTCGGTCCGGCCAGTCCGGGTGTGAGGATACCGGAGCAGCCTCCTTGAGTCTGCTCTCCTTGTGTTTGTGTGTTAGCTGATGAATCACTCAAAGCGTAGACTAAAGCGAATCGTGTCTGAGCTGTGGAAAAAAAATCTGAGGGCCACTTGTGAAAGTTGTTAAACAATTAAAATGTGAAGCTAACTTTAGGTTCAAACTGTCTTTCTTTGCTAAGATCTCATAAGCTCACAGGATGGCTCATTTGCACACCCAGGAGACAAACGGGTTCTGGTAACTCTGAGTCTGCTAGTCTGCTTTCCGATAAGTTCAGCTGGTTCCTGATAATCAGGATCACGGTGAACTTCCGTTTTCACCTGTGAAGGAGGACTGAGTTGTTTGTGTGGGCAGGCTAAAGCAGGAAAATAGGATATTAAGCTGCTCCCTCTCTCTCTCTCTCTCGTGCATGAATGAATTCTCCTTTTTAGTCTCTTTTTCCCCTCCCGCTTCTTTTCCTCTTGGCTGGCGGATGTCATGTTATGGATTGCATTTGTGTTGTGCTTCATGAGTGTGCAGTAAGAGGAAAGGGGGGTTTGTGTTTGTAAGGTCGTGCGGTTGGTGCTGGGCACACCATACATTCCTGGGATGCCAGAGAAGCTGTATGAAAGGGTCATTCCTCTCTCTCACATATGCACCATTCCCAAACAGCAGCGGGAGCATCTACATCATATATGGCAAAATATTCATCAGGAATATTCACGTGTTAAGTTGCGAGATGGGATGCAGCTGCAAGACAGCTGATATCCATCTACTAGTAAGTGAGATAAACAGTTAAGTTTATCTGCTGGAGAGTTCAAAGGCAGTGTAATGAAAAGGTGAAAGTCTTTTAAAAAGATGTTAGTGTTTATAGCACAGAAGTGGGAACAAATAACAAGAAAAGTACATTTAAATAAACTGTGGGTACATGAGGATAGGATTTAGGCCAAAGTCTTTTAACAGTATCAGCTCAGAATTTCACAATCAGTACAGCCATATTGAAAAGTTATATTTTTGTTAGATAGTAGCTAACTGACTAATATCTGTAATTACGACAACTACTACAACTATTGTAATTACAACTAATATCTAAATTACAGCCTCAACTGAATCTGAAAGAAACAAATGGCAAGTTTACTGGAAAAAATTGGACATGTGTGTGTTTTCTTTGAGTGATTGTTCATTGTGAACAAAAACACAGCATATGTGCTGAATATGAATCTAACAGTGTTGAGATAACATGGTTTTAAAATACCTTGTTAGGTCCCTGATAATTTTAAAATTATACAAACCAAAGCCCAAAGGGACAGGTGAAAGGAAGTAATTAGCTTTTCTAGCAGAAAATGTTTAAGTTGTGTTTACTTTTTCGGGTTTCCAGAACAGCTTTAATAAAAAGCATCTTCTTCTGTCTGCTGCTAGTTGTAGAAACATTGGAATTGTCTGCTCTGTGGTGAAAAACGAGGAGCCAACTGAGGTAATCAAACAGGAAAAACAGGCTGGCAGGTTAAACAGTCATCCTCACTGACATGATATGTGGACCAGATAAACCAAATCCACGCAGGTCATAGAAGCAGCAGACAATCAACAAGTGGAAAAATAAACGACTTTGTGTCTCTGCATCACACAGGGCCCAATAGGAGCCTGGCGCTGTATCAGCAAGTTTTGTTCTCGTCTCTCCTGGTGAATCATCAACCAACCCCATTTGCCACAGTTTTATTTACTAAAGTTAAGATAAAACCTACCATATGAGCTCATAGTGAGGTTGTTTGTCCCTGTTATTGATTGAATTGTCTCTGTTTTATCAGAATTTACTGCATATTCTACATATTAATGCATGTACGTATGTGTGCCTGCATTGCTTGGACATGGTAGATTAAAAAAACAAAACAAAACAAAACAAAACTAGCCACCCCCCAAAAATATATTTGACAACAGCATGGTAAAACTGGAATTTCTGTTTTTGGTGTGGGACCCCAGTATTTTTAGTGGCCCTCTATGAAAAAATTCTGGAGGTGCCTCTGCATGAGACTCCATCAGTCCCGCAAATATGACGATTGGCTACATTTGTAAAACAGACTGTTTTGTACCACTGTGTTTAGTCACTGTAACATTAAAACACACTCTACTGCCATGAGATCAATACATTTCTTCTAAAAATTGTATTTTTTTGTTTGTTTCTCTTGTTGTAACCTTACATTAACTCTCAAGATATAAACTTAGACAATTCTCTTATGGAAAGCAGGAAAATAGGATATTAAGCTGCTCCCTCTCTCTCTCTCGTGCATGAATGAATTCTCCTTTTTAGTCTCTTTTTCCCCTCCCGCTTCTTTTCCTCTTGGCTGGCGGATGTCATGTTATGGATTGCATTTGTGTTGTGCTTCATGAGTGTGCAGTAAGAGGAAAGGGGGGTTTGTGTTTGTAAGGTCGTGCGGTTGGTGCTGGGCACACCATACATTCCTGGGATGCCAGAGAAGCTGTATGAAAGGGTCATTCCTCTCTCTCACATATGCACCATTCCCAAACAGCAGCGGGAGCATCTACATCATATATGGCAAAATATTCATCAGGAATATTCACGTGTTAAGTTGCGAGATGGGATGCAGCTGCAAGACAGCTGATATCCATCTACTAGTAAGTGAGATAAACAGTTAAGTTTATCTGCTGGAGAGTTCAAAGGCAGTGTAATGAAAAGGTGAAAGTCTTTTAAAAAGATGTTAGTGTTTATAGCACTTTGTGTGGCAGACAAGGGGCATATAGAGAGTCTGTTGGGAAAGGAGCATAAAGTGTATGCTGCTGTTTGGTTTTTGTTTGTTTTTCCTTAAAGTAGGATATCAGTATTATACTTTATTATCATCCTGAAAGGAGGCTCCAGTTGGCTCTCCCTGCAGGGTAAAAGAGGGGGTTTTGTGGTACCCTGGAGGTTTCTCAAAAAGCCTTCATCCCAGTATAAATAATCAAAACTGGTCCCAAAAGATACCGCTTAGTGTTTATTCTGCTTGCTGGCAGGAAACTTATAATACTACCTGGCAGGATAAATACATTTAACAACACTTTTTTACTTAAATTTTACTACTTCATAATAATTTCCTTTGGCTAACACAACAATAAACTACAATGTCTGCGGGTAGAAGTCTGTTGGGAACCATTGCTGCATCCATCTCTCCTTCATTTCCTGCCTTCAGTGCCTGCTGGCACTATGTAACAGGGCCAAACCTAAGAGAGCCCTGCCAGTTTCAGTCACTGACTAGCAGTTTCACTGGCTGAAATGAAACCTGTTCCTGAATTTATTCCCAAGACCATATGATTTATCGAAGTGCTGTGACTCATTACTGATGATGATTGAAATGATGACACAGATCTTTGGGGGGACAAAACAAAACTAGAACTTTTGGCCTATGGGTTAGAAATGTGTCTGGAGAAGGAAGAATAAACCGACGTATAGTAAAGCATGATCATGGCTCAATGATGTCAGAGACTTCTTTGATTCCTCAGGTAATGCAAAAGCCTACAAAGTATAACAGGCAACATGTAGTAAGTAAAATATCAGAAATCCTGGAAGAAAATGTAATGCTGTCAGTGAGGAATCATTGATGGACCTTTCAGTAGTAGTACAGTGACCCAAGCATACCTCAGAATATTGGCTTTGGGTTTCAGAAGAGGATAGATAGTGTCTGTCTGAACCATTAATATGGAGAAGCTGTGGTGGGACTTGACTAAGGTAGTTAGAAAGAAGTGTACTTATAGTTACACACTTTGAGGTGCTGTTTTATGCAAAGTTTACTGGACAAAGCTAGACAAACTTCTTCCATAATAAAGGCCCATTTGGCAGCTATTTCAGTGTGCAATGTAGGCTTTGGTGATAAACCTGCTGGACATTGAATTTATGCCAACAAACCTAATACACAATGGGGCTAAAGAGTTTTTGCTTGTAACTGTATTTAGCAGTAAAGAAGAGGCATTCAAAAATATGTCTGATCACTCACTATATGCTACTTTTTTCAAATTCCTCTGCAGTTTCTGTATTTCCTTTGCTCATATTTATAATGCAAGCTGCAGTACCTAAAATCTACTGAGTCTGAAGGATTCACTCCAAGCAGATTTAAGAGTTTTTCTTGATTCCTGGCCAGTTTTTAGGTGAATCACAGCAGAGGAGTCGAGCCATAAAGGTGGAAATGATCAGAAATCACAGATGACTGTTGACAGATGTGTCCAGCAGGAGACAGAGCTGCTGGCAGGAGGGATGTTGTCATTGCTTTGATGCGAACTGACCAGAAGGGCCCGAATGCAGCTGCTGTTCAGGCTTCTTCTGTGAAGTCCAAACAGCTTTCACAGCGATGTACAAGGTGATGGCTGGAGGCAAAAGGGCAATAACAGGCAGGAGCATGAGGTGTGTGGGGGATTTGTTATTGAGTAAGAAAATGATGGTATTGGGGGGCAAAAAAAAATAAAGAAACAATTTTCTGGTGTGGTCTGAGTAAAGGGCAACAGGGTGTCTATTTCAAAAAAGAGATCAGAAAGTTGCAGCCACTATGTTTCCAGGTATGAAACTTTGAAGACATGACGGCTGTCTGGCACATTTGATTACATTTGACTAGTCTGCGATGCACGGTTTTCCTTTTTCACTTAGTTCTGATCTTGTGTGATGACTTGAGGTGGAAAAATGAACTTCTGAGCCTTTGAATAGTTGAATTGTAATCAATTCAAATTTTTAAAATGTAGGAAATTAATTTCCTTCATTTATAAATAACCGTGAAGTTCATTAGTCACCACCACCAACAGCAATTAAAGCCTCTACAACCCCACATTTTAGTTTGTAATATATAGAATAATGTGTTAATAAAAAAACAACAGTTTTGACCTTTAGTCAACAGAGATAAAAAAATAGGATACACTCCTCTTATCTTATAACTAATACTATGGCTCAAGCTCAAATTAGCAGAAGAAATGGTTGCCTAAATGTTTAATTGGGTTAAAATCTTTACCCGATGAAATGTACCATTATAGGCTGAGCTTTATAAGGCCATTGCGGAATATAGTAAGTGGAGTAAGTTCCCCCTGTGAAACCAGAAGCCTATGAGAGTGGGAGGTCTTGACTATTTAGAAGTTCTTTGTTTGTAGCCACATGTGAAGTTGCAATTACCTCCATTTTCTTTCTGTCCTGTTTGTGTCGTTGCTTGTTGAGTTGATGCTGTAGTGGAAACATTAAAATCTGACTTTTCTCATGGGGCCTGATCGCACAGATAAAACTGTGTGTGAGAGAGGAATCAGAGTTTAGTGAGTAAAAAGAGGGAGAAAAGGGGGGGGGGGGGGGGTGTTTGTGGAGAGGTGAGCTGCAGAGGTAACGGTAAAACAGATTTAGCTGCAGGCTAACAGCCAAAGATCTGCCCATACTGAGAAAAAAAACCCAAGACTTTAAAACAAGATCGTTTTAATTCATTAATTTCTCCTTTATAAGCTCTGTTTTTTTGCAAGTATATTTTATAGATCAGTGTTTAACAACCACATGTAAAATTTCTGAAACCAAGCTTGAAATCGTGACATCAAGCTGCCAAAAAAAGCTTTGGAACAAAAACCTACTTGTCTTACTTTTTCTCCCTAAACATAAGTTAATTTTTTATTAAAAATCTGCTCTGTGTATAGGGCTGCCACGATTAGTCGACTAGTCACGATTACGTCAACTATCAAAATCGTCGACGACTAATTTAATAGTCGACGCGTCGTTTGAAGCTTTGTAAGATCACAAAAGACGCAGGAATAAGTAGCAGGATTTAAGAGTGTAATAACGGACTGAAACAGAAGATGGCAGCACATATTTTTAAAAGCGCTCCGACGTTTTCAGAGACGTCTGTTACCCACTAGCTCGATAGCTAGCCGGGGGCAAGGCTCATTAGAGCCCGTGAGAACACCGGACTCCCGGCTAATCGTTTTCAAACCCACCGCCGTCTTTCGCTACTCAGGTTAAATATATATGAGTCACTTAGATAACTTAAAAATGTTATTGTTTGGCTTTTTTTTAGTATTTTATTTGTTCCTGAGTAAATCGGTTTGGCTGAGATTAAAGTTATAGTTTTTACACAGCTGAATAAACGTCAAGCAGACAGCTGATTATCAGAAGTGTGAGATGCTCGAGAATAGAGCAGGGCGAAATGGCCAAAAATATTTATCATGATATATATTTGAAAATTTGCGATAACGATATAACCGACGATATAATTGATGCGAGACAAAATACAACTCCACAACATTACTAGCGCAAAAAGACAACCTTCCATTTATTTTCACTTAAACAAGAAGCTGGTTTTTATGTACATTAAAGCTTTATAAAAATGTAACAGTGCAAATGCAAATTCCTTGCTGAAAGTTTAACCAAAAGGCATTTCCAGTAGAAATGGGCTGACATATCCTGAGCATAACCATGTATAATATCCACTGAAGTTAAAAAAAGGTGCTTTGCAACATTAAACTGCAGTGTGCAGTACGCATTTTTCGGACCATAAGGTGCACGGGATTATAAGGCACATTAAGCGAAACAAAGCAGTCAGATAAATCAAACTTTATTAAACTCATTCTTCTTGCTTCCTCCACTTCTGTACCATTCATTCATTAATGTTGAATTCTCTGGCAGCTGCTCTATTCCCATGTTGTTGCAGTATATTAATGACTAACCTCGTATTGTGGATGGATTATCTCAGTTGTTCTCCTGACTGAAGTTTGGTCCGTTTACAGCATCCTGCCATGCGATTGCATTTGTCTCTAACCATGAAGAACCTTCACGTTAACTTTTATAAGTGGAAAAGTGTTAGTGTTCGTCCTCCAGCTTCACTGTTTATGTTATGCTAACATAGCTTTGTCTCTAGCGATCACGTAGCACATCATTATATACCAGCTAGCCCAACTTCAGTAACCCTACAAACGTCACTGCTGTTTAGTTTCCTGTCTTCATTTATGTTGGAAGTGATAGCAGAGCTGTACGTTTGATTTTTTTCAGAAATCTCTCAGTCAGAACATGCTATATCATGCTTAGGTAACTAGCGAAACTAGCGAGCTAACTTCCGCTAGCTTCCTGCTAACTTCTAACTCCGTTAAATGTAATAACTTTTGTTTTCATGGATGCCTGGAAGTTAAACTTTATAGTTACACCTGGTAAAGCAGCAATGCTGATCGTTTTATTAAAGATGAAAGAATTTAGACAGTTTTTAACTCTTAAGTGATGCTGCAGCGTTGTTTGACCTGAAGATTACGGAGTTTAGGACCCAGATTACTCCCAGATTTAAGAGCATCTTAGTCCGACAAATATGACAATAACAACGGCCGCTTGCATGTTCTGCAAAAAAATGTGCTTTGTTGTGTATCTGACGGACAAACACCAAACCAGTTCCACATCACGGAAGTTGCACCATTTTTACAAACCAATTCTGGTTCATCTGTTTCACTCAACAATCGGCCATGTGCGTATGAAAACAAAGGCACTGCGCATGCGCGTTTTACTCCCATTCTATCACGATATTTCATTTTCCTATCGTTGCCTAACATTATACCGGTATTACCGTGAACGGTATAATATGGCCCAGCCCTACTCGAGAATATACTCCGGTGTCCTGTTATATTTTAGATAGCAAGGAGTTTATTAAACTTCACCGAAACAATCTGCAAATTTCATTAAAATGTAATAAACTATCATCTTGTCTTTATTTTTAGTTAGCACCTTAAACACTTAAAGCTGTAAGCTAATGATAGTTATATAAGAGCAGATGCTGCTGGTGCAATAAGGTGTACGTTTTACATCCAATGGATGATGATCTGATTAGTCGACTAATCGCAAAATTAATCGGTGACTAGTCGACTATCAAAATAATCGTTTGTGGCAGCCCTATCTGTGTAGGACTCGATTAGCTGTTTGTGGTGTGCTCCACATCCAACTTCAACCACCAAATGCAAATTATCATCTTTAAAAGTGGAAGATGTGGACATTATCAGTACATATGACAAGATTTAGGTGAAAAATCATGTTCAGGGGGTGGAAAAAAAGGAAGGGAAGATGAGGGATAGGGGAAAAACAGAAATGATACACTTACATCAGATATTGTGATTCTCACTGTAACAGGGAAAGAGGTCCAGGCTTATTGCATTAGAGGGGGGAAAATCCTCTGTGGAATGACTGAAGGAGCCAAGATCAACAGAGCCCTGTAAGTGCTCAGGAACAGAGGCAAGAACACACGAATAACATGAATAATAATAATTGTCATCATCATAATAACGCAAAAAAAAAAATCAGTATTAAAAAAAAGGAGCTCATTTTTGACAGTTTTTGGTGGTCTGTGTCTGGAAAAATTGAAATACTTTACAGTGAGTTTGTTTTGCAATTGATATCATCATTTTATCTTTTACACTGAGTGAAGCTTGAAATCTGCATTCTTAGCCACAGTTGAAGACAAAATAGGACTTTAGAGCTTCTTATATCGAGTCTTTTAACGATGGTCAAGCAAAGCAAGTCAGTTTCAGCACCATGGGGCATCATTTTCTGACATTTTGTTGATTAAATTGAATTGAATCCCAGCATGCACTTATGTTTGCTCGCACAGTTGTCCTACTTTAAGCTGATAAGGCAAGCTTGCTCATATAGAGATTTTACAAACGATATCGATATTTGTGGATTTTGGCTGTTTTTTTGTTGTTGTTTTTTTACCTGAGTTGTGCTGGTGTATGGCAGAAGTGCGAGGGCAGACACAAGGGAAAAGCAGATTTTTTTTTTTGTTTTGTTTTTTCACTTGCATAACTTTAGATACTTGGGTGTGTAACATGTTACCTTTGCCATATATGTGATGAAAAATAAGGATAAGCCTGTTAAATCCCATCAAGATGAGAAAACTACATTAGAAATTTAAAATTTGATCTTTTTTAATACAAAGGTTTGAGTTTTTCATAATCCCTTCAGTGGGATTTCTGAGGAAACCACTGAATGTAACTGGAATGCTTTTTTGGCATGGAAATGTCCAAGCTGTCCAAACGTATTAATGTGAGCCTTTGCTTGATTACGGACTACACAGTGGTAACTGCCTGTATTTTCACAGCTAGCGTTAGAAGGATATTTGCCAGCTTCTGATTGCAGTTTCTTACCTCTGCTGAGTTTGGCGGGCGGCTCTCTCCGGTAGACCGTAATTCTTGGATCAGATGAAAGCCGGCCTCGCTAAAGAAAGAGCAGACTGGCATGAAGTTTGGCTTCTTCAGCACACCATCATCTCATTGCCTCTGTTTTCCACAACATGTCGTCATTATGTAATGATGGTGCTGTTCTGAGTCACATGCTTTACACTATACCTCAATGTTTAACACAGCTCTAACACTGAAACAACGCTTTTGTTGATGGGACTGTAGCAAATTATGATGAGAGTAGTTGAAGCAGAACTATCATGCTTGCTGAGTCTCAAAGAAAAACACAACGTTCTTAAAAAACTTAAGAAGCCACTCCAGGTTGTCAGACTAGTTGTTAGTAAGCAGTGTTTTTGTGTGTGGCGATCTCTTATCTCTCAGCTAGTCCTGCAGCTTAAGTCAATAAACATCAGTGCTGTCTGTACTGCAGGTGCTCGATAGTTTGGGCTCTCAGGAGTTTGCAGCGTGGTTCAACCCTGCAGGCTCTTTGTCACGTCCTGCTGCAATTGGGGAGAAAAGTTAGTGTAAGGCCCTCTGCAACAAAGTTTTAGGCAGCTGGTACATAATCAGGATTGACCTGTTGGGGGACGACTACAAACATGAGCATGATTGGTGCAGTAAAGGCAATAAGTCGTTAACTTAATTTACATCATTCATTTAATTTTTCTGTTATTTCTGATAATTCGATAAACAAAAAATAATACTAATAAAATAATAGTAATAATGCATAAGTAAATAAAATGTCAACATAACTAGTGAAAAAATAATCTAATATTGATTGGTGATGATAAGTGTGGTTGGTTGTTTATTAGGATTACTCAAAAGGTTTGGATTAGTGTTTTTTGCTTGGAGGGTCTTGGCTGAACTGGATTAAGTTTCATAGTTGATCGGGATTCCGGAATTTTTTAGTCTTCTTCACCACGATGAGATGAGGCTAAATTGGACATTTTGTGTCATATCTTCACAAATGCAGATGAGATGTGAATAGAGATCATCTTAATGTTAAAAAGAAAATACCACAGACTAATCCCGATCCAGCTATCCTTCTGAATCCAGAAGGATCCTGGATTCATTTTTTCTTTTCTTTTTTTTTATCTGGTGGTCTTAATGAAAAATTTTCATGACGTTGGAACGAGGTTAAATTTTCCTAAACTAAGCTTCCATAAACCTCAGTACTTCTGCATTTGTCAGTATGTGCTTAATGAGCAAAGGTCCTTCAGGTGAGTTCACAGCCAAACTAGCTCGTGTTCACAGTGTGTGTGTGCTGGGAGCTAGCTGGTGTGCTCCATGTAGCGCTCTATCTCTTTATCATTGACCTTTCCACATTCCACAACCTGCCTCTGGAAGTCAGCCCTCATTGGCTGCCACACTGCATGCTTTGTTTGAAGTTGCCGTCGGGATTGGCAGGTTTGTATGTTCCTGGATCTGATACGTTGAGTGGACTAGTTCCTGCTGTATTTTTACTCTCTGAGGAATGTGCCTTATCCTTATGGAGGCTGACACTTTGTAGTCTGTTGGAAAGCTGATAAAGCGTTGGCTTCACAGCACTCTGAGAAACTCCTGATATAAACTGATCTTGTATTCTGATGGATAAATGGGTCATATTATTATGAACCAGCCAACGGACTATTGTCTTGATGCATGCTAAATCATCCAGGTAAGTAAATCCCAAAAGGTTGATTGTGTTGATCTGGACATAGTGTGTTCAGTGGGAGAAACGCTTCGTCACTCATCCAAGTGACTTCTTCAGTCTCAGCTGACTGCAGGTTTCCCTGTGATCAGTGGTTGTTGATCAATGGTCATGACAATTTGCATGTTAATGATCAAGGAACTGACCTCACAGCCCGTTGTTCCTTCAGTGGGCTAGTTTCAGTTACTGTGCAAATGTACTGTTTATAAGACTGGGGAAACCTGCAGTCAGCTGAGACTGAAGAAGTCACTTGGATGAGTGACGAAGCGTTTCTCCCACTGAACATGCTGCGTCCAGATCAACGGAATCAACCTTTTGGCAATCGAGTATTTATTAAACTACACACCTTATAATTTTATGATTTAATTGTTCTTAGCTCTGCACTGATACTACAGAATGCACAAAATAATCTACTTCCAAACTATCTAAATTAGAGTTACATTGTGAAGTCATGGAGGAAAAAACTGTTTAAAAAAGTAAACTGTGTACCTGTCAAGGGCATAAACCTGTAGAGTAGTTGTGACTAGAAACTCCAAAAACATATACATAAAAGAAATAAACAATGAGGTGGGCCTCTCAGTGTTCATGACAAACTTGTCTTTATCTTTTTACTCTTTCAATGTCAAAGATTTGCCCATTTGTGTTCTCGCCCTGAAATCTGTTTATTTCCCTCTTTTGAAACTAAGCAACCATATCACAATTTTTCTATGAGCAGCTTTTAAATGTGTTTTTAAGCAGCGATGTTAACACAATACATTGGCAAGATTTTTGAGTCTAAGATAATGTGTTTCATCGTGTAGTCTTGACATACTCGGCCTCCGCGAGTCCTCCATGTGTTGATGGTTCTGTTGACATTAGCAGGCAGACGTGGTATTTCATAGCAGGCTGGACAGCACTAATTTGAGCCGTACTGGCAGGTCCTGCCATGCCAGAGTGACTCATATTGTCATGTGACAACAAACAACAACAGAAAGACCTAAAAATGTTTCAGCCAGGAAATAGCTCATCATTCATCCTTTGTTTTAACTTTACTTGGTATTTCAGAGTAAATGAATCCATTTTAGGGCTCAAACATCATTCAAACTATAGATTTACAATAAACACAACTAATACCTTATTGATTAGTTGAGTAAATAAACAGATTAGTTGTGACTGTATGTGACTGTATGTTGTGTTGACACCAAACACAAGGCCAAGTTTTCACACAGCACATCTGCACACAGTAGCTTTGCAATGAGGCAGACTGAGGTGAACTTCAGCTTCATGTGATGTGAACATGGGCGAATCTGTTTGCCTGAGTTAAAAATATAATGCTAAAAAACAGTTAAAGGAACACTTGAACAATTTTAACCCTGAGGGCTGGACTCAAAATCCCACCAAAAGGATTGATGATTTTGGTTTCTTGGTGGCTGTTTTTTTTTTAATTGAATAGTTCATTCATCAAATCCAATCTGAGATTTAAACGTTTCCTTTTTTTTCACAAGTATAGTTCAGCTTTGAATATTTTACTTCATTTTGATTCTTTTTGAACCACTTTTGTGGGAAGATGGAGCTGTGTAGTTCAACCTCACTTTTAAATAGAGAGGATGAGAAAGGAGAGGGCCTGGAGAAAAGTAAGTGAAATTGTAGAACTTCATGATAAGGTCTTCAAATTATGTTACTGTAACTTGATTCCAGCTCTTCTTCGTCCCATTAGCTGTTAGGGGGTTTTATGATTTGATTTTATGGAGCCAAACAGTAGTTCATTTTAATCCATTATACTCAGAAAGGCTGGCAAAAGCAGGTAATACTCACTGACCAATGATTTGTGATTTTACAGGTCCTTAGCATAAAGATATGGCACACAAAGTATCCTCAATAGAAATCCTGTCATCCTTTCTGTCACACTTCAGGAATCTCCCGCCACAGGCATATCGTTACCTGTGCTGTCACATGATGTCACTCTGATTATGACAGCACTTGCCCAGTTTCAGCTCTAACCGGTATGACTGCGGTTAAAGGAATCCAGTAATAAAGGCAAACCAATTACCAACATTTAATCTATGGTTTCACTAATAAATACCACATAGTTTACTATTTGAAACTGTTGGTATTTTAAATGATGAACAATAAAGGTGGACAAAAGAAGATATTTGTTACAGATTAAACTTTGAAGTGTTTATGGGTAAAAAACAAAATACTTAAAGTTGGAAAAAAAATCCTCGATGTTTCAGTTCAGGGTTCCTTGAATGACAGGTCTTCTGCATCACGTGACAACTCAGGTAACAACACCTGTGACAGCAGATTCCGTGTGTGTGACAGGAAGGAAAGCGTGGGAGTGGAAGAAAAAAGGGACATTAACGGCTTTTATTTAAAAGCAGGCAGGACATAAAGTTGTGAATAGATTCGAGCTTACCCGTGCTAATCTCGCCCTCCCTCTCTCCGTCTCTCTCCCCGTGACGTCATGATACTGGGCCGGGTTTGCGACGCATTTTGAGTTTTTACGGCCGGGAGCTACAGCGTTCCTGTGTTTGTCTGTGTTTTCACGCTGGCGCTGAGTGTCTTCACTCGTGTCCACTTCGCTGTGTCTTTAAGTAAAGACACAGAGGCGCTCCGCGGAGCTGAGCTGGATTTCTCCGCGGAAGTAACTTTGCGGCTGCTGCAGGGATCCTCTCCGTGTGCTTTCCCTTCGTCCTCCGCTGCGTTTCCGACATGAGATCAGGTGGATAGTGTTTCCTGCTGGATAAACGGAGTACCTGTGCTTTAAAGTGAGTATCCTCCGCTATGAACGGCGTGTGAAATTTTACGTTTATCGCGTGGAAAGCCACTGAATAAGCGCGCAGCTCCTCGCTGGGTTGTTTGCGCTGGAAAGTTAATCCGAACAACGAAACTCTGTTGTTGAAATCTCCCCGCGTGGATTAACTGTGAGTCAGGAAAAAAGCATAATAACTTTATTGTTTGCCTAGTGAGGAGGGGAGGGGGGCAGTGAGAAAGCAAGCAGCAAGGGATGATTCCCCCCCCCCCCCCCCCCCCCCCCCACACACACACACACACACACACACACACACCACCCGCTGCTCCCATTCAAACCTGTTGCTCACCGCTCATGTTTGCGGCTGTCAGGACAGCTGCTGGACCCCGCTGTCCCACTCATGTGTCTTTCTCTGCACAAGTGTTGGTGACACATGGAGATAAGAGGGGGAGGATGGCGATTCATTGTGAACCTGTGTTTGTGGTAAGAGTTGTGAGGAAGCTTGGTTTAGCGGGACCTGAACACAAAACGTGAGGTGCAAGTATAATTTTAGCACTGTTTTATTTTTATTTAAAAAAAAAATATTAGGCTCCTTCACAAGGGGTAAAATAATGAGTAATAAAACTGTAACTGTAATAAAATTTAGGTTGAAGGTTCAGGATAAGCAGTTTTTCCCACATGTAAACCATTTAGGCCTTCCACTGCAGGAAGCTCAGTGGGACTGTGATTTTTAAGGCTTTTTTTCAAGTGGGGTTTATATTTAAGTTTAAAATGCTTCTTTCTCTATCACATAGCCAAAAATATCAGGGAAGTGCGGGATTTCTGGTGAGAAAGGTAACCCAGCTGCCTATGCATTTTTCAACTGGAATTATAATTTATTTATTTTCTTTCTTTCTTTTTAAAATTTGTCCAGGACTCAGAGCCTGATCTTACTTCTCTGAAAGAGAAGCATGAAAAGCCTTAATAATAGTTGTATTAACCTGTTTCAGTCATGGTCTCAGGGTTGTATGGAGTTTTGTGCATTTCAGCCACTTATTCTGCTTTCTGGAGGGCAAAAAGTGCTACAATAATAGGTGCATGTTCAACACCTCTGTTGGCCCCTGCGGTGATGCTGAAGTTTAGACTGTCGTATATAAACTCCGTGTTATGAACAGACTGACGCTGTGAGAGCAGTCAGGAGCTCCAAGGTCACAGAGTGTGCTGTGTCTCTGCACTGCATTTGTAAATCTGAGAAACTTTGGCAGAGAAGTACTGTCCTCTCTCTATCTGTGTGCGTGTGTGTGTGCAGTAGTGAGAGTACAGGCTATTAGTTATCAGCCCTGATTCTGCAGAAGAAAGCTAATGAAAGCACACCACAACAACAGTGACAACTACCAGCAAACAGCAGAGGTAATCAGAACCCTGCAGTTCGCTTTCTGGTGCTTCACTCTTTAAACCCCCCTCTGTTTTCCATCTCACTCCAGAGTTGTTACCTGTGTATTCAGCTTTGGTGATACAAAGCGTGAGAAATTTCCGCCTGACAAACATTCGGGTGAGTTTTTTGTTCTTGCCTGGCAACTCTGTACTCCACCATTTGCATTGGCAGGTTACCAGGTATCATTTAGAGATAATTTAATACCTCAGCCCTAGAAAATGTGCTTGGCTGTTAAATTTAAAGCGTTTATCAGTCATTGTGGCTTCATGTAAACATGAGAGTTCCTGTGCTTTAATTAAACATATTCCCACGGTCCAACAGCTTTAAGATAGGTCAGCAATATTTGAAGGGGCCTTCAAACTTGTGAAAACCAAATAAAAATGTACAGAACTGATCTGATATCTAATTATTTGTAAGTTTTTTTTTGTTTGAGGGGTTTTTTGTTATAGATTGAGGGACTTTTTTACTCCACATTAGCAAAACTGAATGGTCTTACTTGCAAATGTAACTTTCATATTTTCAGAATTTATTAACTGCGGCACTTTTTCCTTCTTTGGTAAAGCCAGCGAGATTGTGACATTGTTATACATCATTATATCTGAATTTCTGCTTATTTTTAAGTGTTTTATTAATGAAAATAGATATTAGTCTTTAGTTGGTGAAAATGACAATACTGGTTTCTTTGCAGGAAGGTCACTGACTAACAAGTTACTACATGGGGTGATGAACATCTGTGCTACTTGGCATAATAGTCTAATTTATAACGCTGCCTTAAAGATATAGTTTGACTTTCTGAAGTTTATCAACACCTGAGTGCCGTAAGTGCATCCTTAGAAAGTTAGCTATGTGAGGTATGCCTGAATGGAGAAAAACAATTAGCTTGGAGGGGAAAAAACTGTAATGCATGCAGAGCAGGTGTCCTTAACTAATTATGCCAATAAAATATAACATCCACTGGCGGGTGGCAGTGTTTTACCTGTAGTTCTGGTGATGTTTCCAGATATGTGTTGCTGGGTTGTTGTTGTTTTTTTTTTTTTATACTTCTGTTTTCATCTCAGGGAGGCTTTGCATTTTCTTAAATAGAATGATGTGTTAATGATTTGACTGCTTAAATAATGATGGCATTACCTTGTTTCACTATCTTGTGGTGCAAATTGGTATTGCATCAAAGTGCAGCAAAGTGCTAGTGCGTGGTTGTACTTGATATCTGTTCTTGATATCTCCTCAAGTCATAGTGGCTGTTTCTTCACACCCTGTTGATAGCTTTAGTTAAATTTAGAGGGGAAAAGAATAATACTAATAAAAATTTACTTTATAGTATCTTTCCAACTGAAAATGGTACGAATGTTTCACATATAGGCAAAGAGTCGCTGCTACCTGATTTAAAAGGAAAATAGACATTTCTGTGTTATTTATGATGAAAAGAAATGCATTTTATACTCAGTAACTTCTTAAAAATCAAAGTCCTTGTGATTTTCCTTTGATCAGGAAGACTTGAACCTAAAATCTGTTTCAGGTGCTATTTAAGATTTTGCTTTATCTTAAATAACCACTGAAAAATCAGGCTTTTCATACTGCTCCATCATAAATGGACTGTGACTGCCATTTAGCCAACTGATGCTGTTTATAGAAAGAGAGAAGAAGAGAGACATTTGTAAGTTAAATAGAGCCACATCAAACGTATGTCTGCAGTACAATCAGAGGGATCATTCCTAACAAATCCCTCTGTGTACTGTATATTTGGATCTGGTGCCAGTTCAGAAGCAGCCTTTCATAGTGCGGTCCCCGTCATTACACCGCCTCTCGATGTCTCTCAGAGTGCAGACCACCCATAATGTACAATACGTGAAACAGGCCGGAGGACAGCAGCTTCGTCCAGAGCTCATCAGCCCGGCTCTGCCCCACTGACCAGACAGGCTTTCTCACGGTTCAGCCAGGCATACAGCAGAGGAGGTTAAATTAAGGAGGGGGAGAAGATGGAAAACGCTTAAAGGGAAAAGGAGAACAGGGAGATGGAGATATTGAAGGGAATTTTGGGAGCAGATTGAGAGCTAAATGGCGGGTGGTGGGGCGAGAGGATGGTGAGAGATGGATTTTTTTTTTTTTTTTGCAGTAGGAGGGAGGGGAAAATACAGGGGAGCTGTAACTACACTGATTGTTGTGTTTAGGGAGGGATGTGCTTGTTTTGCTCAGAGAGGACAAATTATAGATGTTTGAGGGGGTGATGCAGTGCAGTCCTGTCCCATTTTGCCTATTTGTGACAACCAAACAATCAAGAGCTCAACCAAGCAGGACACTTCCTGTCCAGCCCAGCTGTGCCAGCCACAGTCAGGTCCAGAAATACTGGGCCTGTGTAATTCCTAAACAGTTGATGCAGAAAGTCTGGACTTTGTTTTAAAGTCAACTGTGGTGGTGGACAAATATTTATGACCGCACCATGTGCTGCCTAGATGTTAGTTGTCCAGTTTATTTAATCCATTTGCACATGTGAGATTGTTTTGGAGTGATTCAGATCTCTGATCCAATAGGGCTGTGCGATTTGACCAAAATCTCATATCCCGATATAAGACATCGATAACGATATAAATCACAAAAATGTAACATTTTCTGTAAATTCTGTGAATCTCGGGCAGCTCCACTTACGTGAAGTGTTTCCAGCTGGGCGTCGTGTAGCTGGAGTCGAATGTTTTAACTGATGCATGAAACGATACATGCCGTTTTCTTTGTAAGCATTTATTACACGGCGTGCTGCGGGGAAAAGCCTGTTCCAACGTTTGAGTGTATGGTTTATTTTTTTAGCACCTGGGGCTCTTTTTGGCTTCTCATCTGTAAACACCCTTCATACTCTTTCATGTGATTCAATTTATTTTGAAAAGTCTCAAAAGGATCTTGAACTTTATTGTGAAAGGTTTATGTGTAAACTAAACCAGCGGACACGCGACGGTTTTACCGTCGTTGTTGCTAACGACAACGCATAAAAACAGGCGCTTGTCTGTCAGTAGTGTGGTTATATTAAATATAAAAGAAAGAGAGAACTTTAAGAAATTAAAATAGCCACTACAGTGACCATCAAAACGATGAAAAAATATTGCCGTAAACGTTTATTTTGCAACGCCACGAAACAAACGATAGCGTAAAATGAAACGATAGATGTTTTTATATCGTCATCCGATATATATCGTTATATCGAAAAGCTTGTTAGGCAGATTTTACTTGCATACAATGAAATTGCTTTTCAAACTAAGCTTAGTTAAAACTTTTACTCACTTCTGCAAAAAAAACCCGCTTGGCTGCTAAATTATGCAGAGCATTCAGTCACTTAGTTACGTTAACCTCTGGTTGAAGTTCATATCTGTTATATATTTTCTGTATTCTCTATTTCAACTTTTTTTTTAAACAGTAAAAGCTAGAAGAGTGGTGTCTGGTTTGGTCTCCAAACACATTAATTTATGTGTTTGTTTTGAGATCAGTGGGCTTTTATAGGCCAAGATGTTAAAGAAATATGCAAAGAAAAATGCAACTTCAGCAAAATGTTTTTTTTTTACTAACAAGCATACTTATTTTTGTGCCAATAGTTTGAGACCTTTTATGAATAGTATAACAAAAAATTTTAATTGTCACTTATGACTTTGTCTTCCAGCATTCATGAAAAAAGGATAAACAGTCTTTTTTTTCATTAATTATATTTATGTTCTTGTTGTTGTTGTTGTTGTTGTTATTTTGACCCCTTTCTTAAAGCTGAAACTTGCAGTTTAATTCAGATCGTGTCTCTGTGACAGGAGGAGATCCTTCCATCAACAAAATCTGTCAAGAGGAAGTTAAAGATTTCAAAAGGTGAAGATGAGGAACAATCTTTCATGGTTTCACCTTCGTCTTTGGAGTTTTCTCCTTTGGTCTGATTTTGGCAGCGCGTAGCTAAGGTGTTGGCAGGCTGTCAGCTGTCTGTCTTGTAATTTAGTTTAAGTTCAGATCCAGTCAAATCAGCTGTTCACTGATCATATATAACAGAAAGTGTGGGTTAAGGCAGTGAGCCTGTATCCCCTTACATAACAGTAGTAGTATTTTTCCATCAATTTTGGCTGTTTGATAAACAAAAATGTACCTGGTTATTCTTCAGGTTAGTGCACTTGAATGGACCGTTTTTAACACGCTCATTCTGTGTTGTGTGCTGGGATGAATGAGTTACTGACTCATCTCTGTTGTTATTTTGTCCTGACAGGCTTGTGCAGTTATCATCTCCTGATTGAACTGCATGCCTGGACTCACTTGTCCTTTCATGTAAACTTTGTCTTTGCGCCCACACACTTAGGTTTGTTCATGCAACAGTGAAGCAACCTGTGAGAGAAGAAGGTTTGCTCTCAAATCAAACGGGATCTCTGAGGTCAGAGCTCCATAATCTGTTTACTGTTTGCCACTCGGCCTTTGTTACTTATGAATCTTATCATTTCTTGGCTCTTGAAGGCCGCAGTAAAATCTTGTTTTTTACCCACAGCCATTTGGCTCAGAGCTCCGCATATTTCCAAATGCAAGAGAAAGAAAAAGCAGAGGATTTGAAAGCCGCAGGGCTCTTTGATTCAAGGCCAGACCGCCACAAATATGAGATGCTCAATGTCATTATCAGCCCTCACATGTGTTTTTTGTACTGATTTCCTGTATGTAACAGGCCCCTGTGCTTTGTTGTATATTACAACTTAATCAGTCAGATAACTGTTTGTATTTAAATGTAGGAGTATAAGGTTTGTGTTACTGTAGTGTAGTAATCCTCCTCAGTCTTTTGTCATAACTTTTTATCCTTCCTTTAGGCAGTGCTTTCTTTCAGTTCCTTTCAGTTCAGATGCATTGACTGACTGTTTTGGTGTCTCAGCCCAAACACTAATGATAGGCCTCTGTGGTGATTTATTCTCCTCTCCCTGTTGTCACCAGACTCATTATAACTGGAAAGAGGCATTTATCATCCATGTTGTAACTGTGCTGTTGCAAGTCAGCTGCGAGTCAGTTCTGCTAATGGGAATTAAATCCAGAGTTGGGAGCTGGGTGGGGATTCCAGGGAAAAAACTGAATATGTGTTCAAGTGTGAAGCTAAATTTTTGATCTGGTCAAAAAAAGTCTGCATGCTTCAGCTTTGCTCACTAAACCTAAAGCAATAAGAGTGGCTGTTGTCACACATGACTTCCAGATGCTGTTGTTTGTTTTTTAGCATTATTAGCATTAGCACCAGTGTTAGCTTTCCCTGTCTGCTTGTGAAATGCTGACTTGTTGACTCTGTTTCTCGTATTTTAAGGTTCTGCAGTTCTTCATGTCATGTTATTTGAACAGAGGCGAGCTCCCAAAAACTGTTACTCGGCCCCTCAAAAGTTTTGTGATCAGTATTCATGCGTAGTAGGTCTCACAGTTTTCAGTGTGGACAATAAGCTTCCGAGTAAAACAAACCACACAGCAACATATTAATGACAGCATTTGTCCATCAGGGACCCTCAACAGGAACTTTTATTGAGGACAGTTTAACCCTCATCCCACTTTCCTGTTCTGATGTGTTGATATTAGCCTAACCACAGCTCTGTAGTTAGCTAGTCCAACATCACTAACTCCTGAAGTGATCATTTTATTGGAGCTGAAGAAATTTGGACCATTTTGTATTTGTTTACTTTTAGGAACTGAATCAGCGTTTGGAAATGGTGATAGCGACAGACTTCTAATCTAATTCCTCCTGACCTTCTCCAGTCATTCATACAGAGACATAAACATAACAAGCGCTTCTTGTACAGATGTCACTAAAATTCGTAGAAGAGAATAAAAAAATAGGTTAATGACCTTTGAAAATGGATCTCTCTTTACAGTTTACATTTTTATAGTTGTCCTGTAACTTCAATGGTTGTTGATATAAGAGATGATGAAGGAAAAATACTTGAATTTAAAGCAAGGAAATATTGACTAAATATAGAAAAACTTAAATTATTTGATTATTTGTGAGATTTCACTGAGCACTGAAAATTATTTCATAGAAATACAGAACAGAGTTTAATTTAAATAATTTTTTTTTTTTTACTTTTCTCTAAAGCTTGGTTCTTATTTACAGTATGAACTGGTAATGAGTCTGTATCTCTTTCTGTTTTCATCTTAGTTCATCTCTTTTCCAATGGAATCTGTCTTTGATAATCCTGTTTAGAAAACTGAGAGAACAGCTTTGCATATATAAATCACAGCTGATCTGTCTACCATTCATTTCATTAGATTTTTTATCCTATCAAGAGGAAATAGCCTTTTTCAGACACGTTCATATTACTGGAAATACTTGGTTTGTTTTAAGGGGAAGCTTCCTGGATAGAGTGCAAGGGAGGCAAAACACATGACGCTCGTTTACTAACCGTTCTCATATGCACCACATGTGAGGAGCTGTCGGCTTTAAGATCTGCTGCATCCCATCTGACTGTGTTGGGAATTCACCTACCTCAACCTCTCTTAAATAACTGCATACTTGTCATAGACTTGTGACTTAATAATAATGATAGTAATGGATTGCATTTATATAGCACTTTTCGGGGCCCTCAAAGCGCTTTACAATTCCACTATTCATTCACTCTCACATTCACACACTGGTGGAGGCAAGCTTGCTCGGAGTTCCCACTCAAATTCATTGAAGTTTATATTTGTCATGAGTTGCATACATGGCTTTTTGATGGTTGTAATCATCTCTTGTCTTTCATGTTTCTCTTGTTTCCTGCTTCACTTGTCTGACCTCTGGTAGCTAGTATCATGCTGTTCTTGACAGATATCCTAGAGGTTATTCTGCAGGTGTCGAAGGGAGGGGGAAACGGACAATAGTTTCCAGTTCCTTTATAGCTGTGCTTCCAGTCCAGATGATATATAATCTCTTCAGCAAGTTTGGGATTTACCTCAGGGTCTCTCCTAGTTAGACCTCCCCGGGACCTCGTTAGCTTGTTTCTTCTGACACAAAGGAGCAGTGTCTCTACTGCGAGCTCCTCACCCGATCTCTGAGGTAGAGCTGGGCGATAGAACGATAACGATATGTATCGCGATATAACTTTTACTCGATAGAGAAATTAAGCTATCGCGATAGACCTCGCCGCTCTTGTCCTCAAAAAAAAAAAAAAAAAAAAAAGGTCAGCCAATCCAAATTCAGTAGCGCAGAGCCGAACCAATCACAGCCACAGCGTCACGTCGCGTGACTTGTTACGTACAGCACAAGTGCCAAGCCGCACGTGTGTTTGTTTGGGAAGCAGCCAGCGGGTAATGGAGCCAGCGCGTAATGGAGGAAATGAGTGTGCCGACTAGAAAAATCAACCGAGCGTGACCGAAGAGAAAACAGATGATGGTTCCAATGCCGGAGAGATTGTCGAACGGAAGAGCCAAAGAAGGTCCGTAGTGTGAAGGTATTTCGGCTATTTCAAGTCTGACAAAAAACAGAGTAGCGTGCACTGTAAATTGTGCCGAAAGCAAGTCTGGAAATACAATAAACTGGTGCATGCGTCACACTGTGCGCCACGTTATTGTTTCGGTGAAATGAATTTCTACAATACTGTTACTGTTAATTCTACTCTCTGCAGTGTTTAAATGCTGACATATACACACAGTTACTGTCCGTCCACACATACGACTCGGTTCTGCTTCTATGCCCCAGCTTTGTTTACGTTTTCCCACCGAGGCTTCTAGACTTCTGATTGGCCAATATTTCTGCACGGTTAGGAATCTAGCGCCACCTGCTGCTTTGGCATGTTCATAGCAGCGTTTTCCTTCATTTCTCCCTTTGTGTGTGGACGGGATTATTTTTTAAAACGAAAACAGAAAATCTCCGTTTTCAAAAATACCCGTGTACGTGTGGACGTAGCCTCAGTCTCTGACTGGAAGCGCTAATTCGTCATTCGGCTTTTGTCAGACTAAAGTAACTGTTAAAACTGTTTGAAAAGCTAAGCTATACAACAAGGAGAGATTGAGAATTTCCTTTTAGTTCTCAGTTTATTTGATATTGACAAAAGTTAGTCAGTTTTGTCTGTTCTTCTGTAAAACAAACTAAGATTTATTTTTAGAATTAATATTTTGTTTCTAAGTGGAATTGACAATTTAGTCTGTTTCGTTTGTTCTATTTTGAAACTTAAACGCTTTAGCGGCTGCCTTTTGTGTAGTTTGCAATATTTGCCTTTATTTATCTGAAAAAGTCTCATGTTCCTTAAGTACATCTACCCTGTTGAACTTATTATGGGAAATAAATATTTAAATAAAAACAAGCTGCTGATTATTTCACATTTTACTTGTGAGCAACGGCACATTTAAATCTTAAAAAATATAGTTATTTGGCTTATATCGTGATAGATATCGTTATCGCCTGAAATGAAAAAAACATATCGTGATATGAAAAAATCTCATATCGCCCAGCTCTACTCTGAGGATTAACCCAGCAGACTCGTTTTTGGGTAACTAAATGAAGCTCATGACTTTTTCCAGTTGAAATGTGATACCAATACCTTGGTTTTGATTATCTGCTGGTACTGACTTCTGATCCAGTGTTAATGTTGAATTAATAAACTTTCTTCCTCACTAGGAGGAAGAGACTGTGAGTCTTTCCCTAGGGTGTAAGGAAGCATCAAGCTAAGGTTAAAATTTATTTTCGTAAGTAGGTAAAATGTATTTATTAATAAAATATTGTAGTAACAACAGGACCAAGAGGAAGCTGCACCGGTTTCTCACACTCCATCTTCCCATCAGTTGTGAATATGATGCTGAGATACCTGAACCTCCTGTGTTTACAGCACCCGCTCATCCCTGGCACACAGGGAACCGTCAACAAGAAATAAATGTTCAATCAACTTAATGATTGAACATTTGAAGATCATGAGCATTTCTACTTTGATCCATCATTTAACATTTGCCTGCGCCATTCATCGGCTGCTTTCGCACATCTGGCAAATCGAGTGAGGTTTTAAGATTTGACTGGAATACTTTTTTTTTTTTTAGTCCTTGGGTTTTCCTTTAGTTCTTGATTATTTCTATTTTCATTTTGTGTGCTCATTAAAATGCTTAGAGTACTTTGTAGGTAGGGCTGCTCGATTATGGCAAAAATGATAATCACGATTATTTTCACTGAAATTGAGATCACGATTATTTGACGATATTTATTTAACCCTTTAAGACCTACTATAGAACCAAGTCCACCAGAGCTTATATTTTTTTTTTTTACATGCTGTAGTGCCATTTGTGGGAGCATTTCAAGTTGCTATACATCAATACAACTGTTATAGCCCATATTTTAATAATATGTATGCATTAAGTCCATAGTAATTACATAAATTGCAAAAAAGTGCAATAAACTACAAAAAAAATTGAAAATCGCTTTTGTTTTGTTTACATATATTTCTACTTGGAGAAATTTAAGAGGTTTATCCCTCAAAACTTTAAATACAATAAAGTTGCAAAAAATAGTTTCCCACCACAGGAAATTTATTTTGAGTGTCTTCATAGTTTTATTTTGGAGATACAGCAATTTTTATATACTGCAGGAAAAACAAAAAACAATCCTATGATGCAAATTTGCAAAGAAAACAGCATGTGCATCATTTCACTTTGGGAAGTGTTACGAACAGCTGATAGGAACGGCAAAGCGTGTTTCTGGAATATTATGTTTTTGTTCCTGCAAGCGCTTTTTATGCAATTTTTGCAAAGCTATATGTGGAACGAAACCGTGACCGAGGACAAGCTGATGGCATAAGATGTAAGTACAGCTCCTCCGGTTTCATATGCAAAACAAATTATTGCGCTAGCTTACACGGTTCAGGTTCTACAGGGATTTAACAATAGTTACGCAAAACGGAGCGTGCTGCTCTGACCGGCTTTAAAGGGTTAACAATGACTTTAAAAAAATAATATAAAATAGTGTGCAACACCACTGAAGTTTTTTTTTTTAAACTCTCTTTTCAACCAACGGCAGTCACTCTCCAAATAACTTCTGCTTAGCTTTCCGAGCTTCCCTCGGGTCCTCTTAATCAGCGGTCTCCAACCTTTTTTGCGCCACGGACCGGTTTATGCCCGACAATATTTTCACGGACCGGCCTTTAAGGTGTCGCAGATAAATGAGGGAGGGGCTAATAATCGGCTCAGTCATTTTTAATGATCGTTGAAAGCCCAGATCGTAATCGTGATTAAAATTCGATTAATTGAGCAGCCCTATTTGTAGGTACAGTTAGTTTTTTTCTTTGCCGACGTTGATCCTGATTTTTCTGTACTGATGTCCTCTGTCTGTGCTGCGTCGTTGGCTCTGAACCTCTCATTTCTCAGTGTGTTTCTAGGCGGGTCTCACTTCACTTCAAACGCTCCTGCTGTGAAAGACTTTATTACCACAGCAGCCTGTGAGCTCAGCAACATGACTCATGCTCTGTTAACTTGTGACCCGCCCAGATCACCCTCTGAATTGCCTCATCACGCCCTCTATCCCCCCCATCCTTACATCCCAGCATCTTTTTCATCACTTTGTTTTCGACTTTCTCCTGTTTTTTGTTCTTTTCATGAGCAAATGGAGCGAATGGGCACAGTATTTTGTAGAAAGCAGCTGTTTTTAACAAGCCAGCTGAGTCATTACATCCTCAGAATCCTTCTTGTGCAATGAAGCCGTGTAAGATTTTACTGTCCTACTATAAATATACTACAACTGAATTTTTTCTTAGTCATAGACTCTCGGAGTGGTGATGGTACACAAACCAGCCACACAATGATGGTTGTTGGATTGTTGTTGGATTCAGACTTTTCCCTATCACTTAAACTGTTCAACTAAACTAATAATGAACACGACTAATAATGAATAACCAGAACTGCAAAAGACAGTGAGGAGTAATGCCAGTGCTGAGAGGGACCCATCAGGCTCTACCTTCTGTCTTTATATGCAAGCAGAGGATCGTTTGCAGCAAATCACAACGACTGATGCTGAATGTTGTTCGCAGAAACAAAAATCACACAGAAGAAAATAAGATTTAGCCTTTTAGATTGTGATATTTGGAGTGGGTATAAAATTGATTTGGTTCAGCACATCTGTGTAGTTCAGAAAACATTTACTGTGATTTTAACATTTTTTGCACCGCTTCATTAAGTACATCAAAAAAAATCATCAGGTGATTTCGCTGAGGTGGGAACTTTTCAGATTTGACTTTTTTAAATATGTAATGAGCACGCCGCTCCACCTCACCTGTCAGTCACCTGCTTTACCTGATTCCCCTGCTTGACTACAGGGAGTGGCTCTTTTCATACTGGATCCAGACTGCTGTTTTCTAACATATGCTGGTTTTTGTTTCAGTCAACCACAACAGCAGGTGATTTTATTAAGGTCACTAGCTAAGTGTGGACATCTGTCAAACATGAGAAAACATCATTGGCGGGACAGACTGCCAGTTTATTACATGGCTTTTTTTCCACTTGCACGATCTGTTGAGCCTCACGTGGGCCTGTGCTCATGTTGTCAAGTATCAGGGACACGTGGAGGCTTTTTCTGGGAGCAGGATGGCAGAACCCTCAGCTGAAGTAAAAAGCGAGTGTCAATCCTGAGTCGGGCCTCACAGTCCTTCCAACAAGTTAAATATCGAAAATATTAAAACCACTTCTTTATTTCGTCGTCTTATGGCCATCTAATATGAGTCCTCAAAGGAAAATGTTGCAGGATGAGATAAAGGGCGTTCTGAGACATCCTCCCACTTGCACACGGTGATAAGTTGAAATCACAATTATTTTTAAGTGATAAGTGCAGAATCGTGTATTTGTCTGTTTTATCTGGCAAAATGTGAGCTGTTAATGACTCACTACAGAGTATGTACGTGACACGCCGCGAGTGCTGCCAAAACTGGCCAAAAATCACATTTGATTAATGGTTAAAAAGAAACAGGATTTTGAATCATTTGACTCTCGATTAACGTCTGCGAGAGGCCAAAGCAGTACAACAAAAGATGACTCGATTAGTATGTTTGTTTCAGCCTAATCGTGTTTTTAAAAACGAATTGAGTCTGTCTCTCCAAAAACACACAAATTTACACTGACAAGCAAAGCAAAGATTTAAATACTTTTTTACGAATAAAAATATCTGCTAAGAAAAAAGCACGAGGGCTCTCAGAGTTGACTTAAAGTACTTTTGCTTTGTCTTAATAGTAACATTGGTAGGAAACACCCGGTTATTACCTGCAGATTTCTTGAAACTGTTTGATATTTGAGTTTACTTCTGCCGAGCTTGAAGCTCCAGCAATTCTTACTGTGTAGAACACCTTTATTTGACTGACCGGTTTCAGTTTGTGGACTTCATCAGGTTCATCATAAAACAGAGAGCCACATGGGGGAGAGAGAGAAGCGCTTTAAATATGATAAATGAAAAAAGAAAACTTAAAATAAACAAATGGTATAACTGAGTGTTTAAAGAACAGGTAAAACAGAACACATGATAAAAGGAGCTTAATCAAACATACGATGCAAATTAAACCCGAGGCATTTTAAAACCATGACAAGAAAATTGAGACTTTTAGAAAGTGATTCATTGAGAAGACTTCATCCACAGCCTCTAAAACCCTTAAATGAGATGTGACTTTCAAAGCTTGACAGCAGTTGTTTTCGAGCGTCGCTGCCTGTGAGCATGCATGTGTGTTTTACATATTTTACTTGGGAGTTTTACATTTGCATTTTCTCCTTACTGTTACTTTCTGTTAGCCTTCATCCCTTTCCACCTTCCTCCACACAGGTCTGATGCTCGGCCACAGCTGCCATCATGTTTGCCAAAAAGAAGAAGTCTCGTATCCAGATCTCAGCTCCGTCCAACTTTGAGCACCGTGTGCACACGGACTTTGACGAGCAGGAGCAGAAGTTTGTCGGGCTGCCGCGGCAATGGCAGTCACTCATCGAAGACACGGCGCAGAGGCCCAAACCCTTTATCGACGCGACCATCATCACTACTGTAGAACCGCGAAAGGTGAGCGAAAATCAGAGATTGAGTTTATCATACTGATTCTTTAGTGATAGACGATCTAAAATATTCTCGTGATTGTAGTTTTCAGTCATTTTATACAAAAACAACACACGCTGCCAGCCCTGTAACCTGCTAAGTTTACAGATTGTAATGCATCCTCCTTTCTTTTTTTTTAAATCTCCAGACCATCGTACGCGGCAGCAGGATGGGAACAGAGTCTCTAACATGGCTGCTGGATGAGTTCGACACCATGTCCGTGACTCGCTCCAACTCCCTGCGGCGAGGGAGTCCTCCAACACACCCTCGCAGGGACTCGAGCTCTTCAGGAGGAGGTGGAGGGCAGGAGAACGGAGATCCTCAACACAGACACTACTCAGACAGACAAGACAGGTGAGACGATGAACTACAGCTCCCCGTGGAGTGATAATCGTGCACATTTGCCTCGTTCCAGATTCCTCGGACGTCGGATGCCGGAACTGCTGAGTGCGAAAAAATGGAAAAGCAGGGTTTGTTTTGCCTCTTAGCAAGGTAGAGCAATTCGTCCATTGCTACCAATACAGCATAAAACAAAACACCACTGCAGCACGTTCATGGATGCATCCTAATCTCTGGACTATCCATAGCTTATTTAGTGAGTCACAAATGCACAACAGTGGCAGTACAGATTACAAGTTTTACATATTTTAATACTGTTTACGTTCACTGCCACCATTTTGGATTGTTAACTCGGGTTGATGAGGCTGAGATAAGGGCGTGTTTCAATTCTGACTTCCTCTGGAAGGCACCATTACTCCCTACACACCAAATGTTTTCAGGACCAGCTAAAAAAAGCTTACTCATGAGTATTGGATTACTTAAGTAGGAGTGAAGAAACTTAGTAAATTGTCATGAAATCTAAACTATACTGAAATGATATTGTGTACTTACCATAAATGTTCTTTTATATTTTAAGTAGTTTTTGTGTTAAGTTTCAGTTTTTGATTACTCTGTTTGTTTATCTTTTGTTTTGTTTTATTACGTGGCATTTTTTCAGGTTGTCAGCACAGTCATGTGGACATCCCAGTCTCAATAAACATCTGCAGCAAAGGAAAAAAATAAAGATATTGTCTGTGTTTTTTTATTTTGTGTTATTTTATTTTTGTATTTTATTTAAGTGCAAGATCTTCTTTCGGATAATTGCTTTTCCATCTTTGTTGGTGGGATAACTAAAATGTATACCACACCCCTTTATAGTTTTTTTCACTTAACTGAAATGACCTCCGTTTACAAAAAATAATTAAACAGAAAGAAAACTGTACGGGAAATGTCTTTGCTTTCGTTCTTCTTGACACAACCTGCCTAATGAGGCTTCAGTCCTTTTGTTCATTCAGATTTGGCATGTCAACATGACCGTGAGTCATCTGTCTTCACTGCAAGCTATGTTTATATCATAAAATCTATTTTGAACTGACAAACACCCTCTGTAATAAACTGTAATAAGTAAAAATACTAAAACTCAACATTTTCAAACAGTAAAAACTCAACTGGAAACAACTTGAAAATAAATAAAATGCAAAATAAAAGAGAAATGCAAATTAATGAAATAATATAAAGTTATTATAAATCTGTTCTGTATTTACATTTGTGTCGATGTGATTTTCAGAGACCGACTCAGACAAGACCAGCAGAGCGGAGGTGACCCCGGCCACCAAGGTCAGCGCGGAGTCCGTCCTCCTCAGACAGATGAGGTGATCCAGGGCCGCCCCCAACAGCAGCCCCGGGGTCAAGAGCCCAACAGAGCCCAGAGGGACAGACAAGGCCCCCCTCCTCCCCCTCACAGAGACAGACGGCCTCGGGACAGAGACCAGGTAGACACGGAAGAACCTAGATTCACATTCACAGCTGTATTATTATTTTTAAGGCTGTTTGATGCTCAGTTCTTGCCCAGTTTTCTTCTGATTGACTCCCCCCTCACAAACAGAAGGCGTCATCACATTTATCCAAAATTAGGGGGAAAAATGTTGAAACTGAGTAATCTGAAGCCTTTTGCTTCACACTGATATCATGATTGGAAATTTGGGCATGTTTGACATGAACATTATAACAAAAGGTTGATTGTGGTTCAGTTTGACCCCTTGCTCCTTTAGCCCACATACTCTCGCAAAATAGTGATTCTTATAGAAGTTGCTTAGCCACAGAATTAAACGCTGTATGAATGTGTGTGAGTGGGTGAATGAGGCTTGTAGTACAAAGTGCTTTAAGTGCTCAGAGTAGAGAAGCACTATGTAAGTGCAATTCCATTCACCATTTATATTAAATATTACAGAAAATAAAAGCGTAACAGGCAGTACAAGCACCTCCTCTCTGTCGGTCTCTCCGTGAGTACTTCCCATTAATTTACTTTCTCTGGATTTTTCCCTCTCCTCAGGATCATGGGGCTCAGCGGGATCAGCCTGGTGACCACAGGCCAAAGTCCAGCTATGTGGCACGGGACAGCAGTCCTCAGTCTCCCAGAGACAAGAGGCCTCTCTCAGGACCCAACATACGCACCCCAAATCTGCCAATGTCTGAGGGAGTGATGAAAACTGCTCAACAAGCCACTCGGCCGTTTAACACATACCCGCGGACAGAGAGCGATGGCGGGCGCAGCCCCACTGGACAGGTAGGGGTGGGAACCCTCAGGGAACCAGTGATAAAATCACAGACGTGTCTAAACTGAGCCTGCTGGCAGATCTCCAGATCAGATTTAGCTGCTTTCTTTGTGACGGTTACCATAGCTCCATAATAATCCTGACACTTGTGCACCTCACGAGATGTTGGAAGATGTTGTGACAGAAAAGCTTCATCTAGATTTAAGTTTGTGCTTAAGTTTGGCTCTCTTTTCCAGGTGGGTCGACACCATGAGTCCTCACCTCAGAACGGCCCCTCTAGCGGCTCCGTCCGAGGTTCCTCTGGCTCCAAACCCCCTATAAGCCACCCACACCCTCATCACTCTTCGCACCCCATCCTGGCCCCCGAGTCCTCCCAGCTCCCGCACACCCCTCACCCCAACGTTCCAGCCCCACGACCCCCTGTACCCTCTGGGCCCGCTGCATCGGGTGCTCCTCCTCAGGGCCGCTCACCACAGAGGGAACCCCAGAGAGTTTCCCATGAGCAGTTCAGGGCGGCACTGCAGATGGTGGTCGATCCGGGCGATCCGCGGACCTACTTGGATCACTACATTAAGATCGGTGAGGGCTCCACAGGGATTGTGTGTATCGCTACGATGAAAACCACAGGAAAACTGGTCGCCGTGAAGAAGATGGACCTGAGGAAACAACAGCGCAGAGAACTCCTCTTCAACGAGGTAAAAGATCTGTTTGGCAACTTAAAAAGGTCAGAGTTAACATGCCAGATTATGGCAAAAAGTACACAGAAGTAGGGAATGTAGAGCGTTTGGTTATTCCAGTTGGCTCGTTTCCTCTGCACTTTTTACTGCACTGATGGCCATTGCCTTAACCAGCTGTGAGGTCACTGATCTCTGGAGATCTGTAATTGATATACTTTTAAAAATTTACACAAGGCAGTGTATGAGGTTTTAGGTGGCTTTTATTTTGAAAAGGGTCCATGGTAAACGTACAAACCCAGAAAAGTTAGGACACTGTGTTAAATCTAAATAAAACCAAAATGCATCCTCAGTCAGATTCAATTATGTTTTTGTATATTTAAAATTTATGAAGTTTGATATGTTTTTAACACAATAAACAATCAAAATTTAACCCAGTTTAATCAGCACGGTAAAACATTGTCAATACAAATGTTGCATTTGTATTTCAGAGGCATTCAGAAAGCTGGCTGAACCAGAGAGGAGACGAGATCTTTCTCTGTTCATACAGATCTGTTTTTTTTAATAGTCTCAAATCTAAAAATAATATTTGATGCTTTCCTGACACCAGCGCATTTTTCCAAACACAGATTTTTATGTTAATACATCAGAGTGGTAGGAAATGCGTGAAATCTCTCCCCACACTCGAGTCAAGATAAAACCAATACAGTAAGTAAGAAGTCGCCTTTAGACACATCTCAGCAGCCTGCGCTGCCGCCTGAAGCGTTGTGGGGTTCACGCTCCATCTCGTCTTCACCTCAGTTGCAGATTTCCGCCTTGGATTTTAAACACTGGACTCCCTTCATGAGTGACGAGGCAGGGCTTCAGTGCGATCAAAGTAATGTGATGATCCTTCCTCTCTGTGTGGTAACTGCAGGTGGTGATCATGCGGGACTATCACCATGAGAACGTGGTGGAGATGTATAACAGCTACCTGGTGGGGGATGAGCTCTGGGTCGTCATGGAGTTCATGGAGGGAGGAGCACTCACGGACATCGTGACACACACAAGGTGAGAGAGAAACTTTATACATCAGTCATTTATGCAGCACCTCGCAGTATTAAATGGCTATAATAATAACAATAATAAGAGTAAAAATCCACCTGTCCATTTTTCTAATCACTGAGCCATTTCAGGGTTTACTGAGTTCTCCCAGCTGCAATAGTGATATTAATTACCAATATATACACACACTAAACCTTAATTTATGCATATGCAGTGAATAAACATAGAGCCTATCTAAGTATCTGACACTGATGCAAGCATGTGTGCACATGTTGATCTCCATGTTTGCTGTATGACCAGTAGCGAGGCCGTTCAAGGCTTTATGAGTGATTTAATAAAGTCTCAAAATGAATACAAACTTTAGCTGTAAGGCGGTGAAGTAAAGCAAGAAAAAAGGTGATGTCAGCTAGTTTCTGTTAGCTTAGCTCCAGTGTTCAAGCTAATGAGGACTGAATGCTGGAATTTAAGGAGGAGAAAATTAGTTCCAATTTTTTTAACTGTATAGATTTGTTTTTTTGCAATGTTTGCTAGTTGAAAGAAACCAAAATACTTTAGGCACTGTACCCATTATATTCCTTTTTCATATGCTTTAAGCCATTTACGTCTGCCCCTTATTAAGCTGTTTGTTCACCAGATATGATTTCCGCCATAAGGGGGCGCTGTCTCCTATCTATTCAGCACAGAAACGTACTGCATTGCATCTATGTCATTTTACATTGTTTTCCACGCAACAGGAGTGAGAGTGTTTGGCAGACTGAATCATCTAAGTCTAAAACGCATAGGGGCTTTTTTTTCTATAAATGTCATGAAGTAAATTTGGATTGGTGTGATGGGAATATTTTGTCATGTCACGTAAATAATTTCTGTCCCTCTGAAAACATTTAGGTAATACATCATGATGGATGTGCTAGTTTCACCACCCTCATCTTGCTGTTTTTATATACAGAAATGCTTAACGGTAAAAGACCGATAACCTGCATGAGCTAATGAAACAGTTCTAGGTCTTATTTACCAAAGTCACTGAAATCTTGCCCAGGCAGGTGGTTATTTTAGGCCTGGAGACTTGCAGTACACTGATAGAAATGATGACGATGAAGAGGAAGCCAATTTGCTCGTTAGTTTACAGAAGTAGGAACATTCAAATTTATTAACATATGACCAGAGAATAGTGAATAGGGTTTAAGCCCCGCTTGTGAAAATGCTAACAAACTGTGCTGATTGTTGTAGGTCAGAAAATGTGATGTTGTTTAAGTAAACAATGATTTGTTTGCTAATTTTGTCAATTTTCTTAAATTTAATCAGATAATTTAATTTCATGTTATTTGGAACTGACTGTGTTTTAGCTTTAATATCTTAAGTTTGTACTAAAAGAGGTCTTGAAGTCTTAAATTGCATTTGTGTTTACATGTAGACACCCTGTGTGATGCGTATTATTGTAGCTCAAGAACTTTTCACTCCTGACTGTGAACTGAATCACAAAAACTGGTGTCTCTATTCGTCTGCAGGATGAATGAGGAGCAGATCGCCACAGTGTGTCTGTCCGTCCTGAAGGCGTTGTCTGTCCTTCACACACAGGGTGTGATCCATAGAGACATAAAGAGCGACTCCATCCTCCTCACTCATGACGGACGGGTATGTACTACACTTCTGTAAGAATCAGTTTAAGTTCCTGTTTTCAAATCAAATCAAATCACTTTTTATTGTCACATCACATGTGCAGGCACACTGGCACAGCACATGCGAGTGAAATTCTTGTGTGCGAGCCCCACAAGCAACAGAGATGTGCAAACACAACAACACAAACGAGCAAAATACAAGAATGGCCAACCTGAAACTAATAAATATATGTACAATATATAATAGTGTATGCATTTCTGGATGTGTATACTAAATATTTTCCTGTGTGTGTGTGTGTGTGTGTGTGTGTGTGTGTACACACATTTTTACAAATTAAATAGTAATAAAATAATAATAATAATAATAATAAAATATACAGAGTTGAATATGTGCAAAACAAGTGGCATTTATATACAGTATGGAGTGCATAATGTTGAAGTTCCAGTAGTGAAGCTGAGGTGTCTATGACGTGTTCAGCAGTCTGATGGCCTGATGGAAAAAGCTGTCTCTCAGTCTGCTGGTACGAGACCGGATGCTGCAGAACCTCCTTCCTGATGGAAGTAGTCTGAACAGTTTATGGCTGGGGTGACTGGAGTCCTTGATGATCCTCCCCGCTTTCCTCAGGCACCGCTTCCTGTAGATGTCTTGGAGGGAGGGAAGCTCACCTCCAATTATCCGTTCAGAGCACCGCACTACTCGCTGGAGAGCTTTGCAGTTGTAGGCGGTGCTGTTGCCATACCAGGTGGTGATGCATCCAGTGAGGATGCTCTCAATGGCACAGCGATAGAAGGTCCTGAGGATGCGGGGGCTCATGCCGAATCTTTTCAGTCTCCTGAGAAAGAAGAGGCGCTGCTGCGCCTTCTTCACTGTTTTGTTTGTGTGTACTGACCACGTAAGATCCTCAGCCAGGTGTACGCCAAGGAACCGGAAGCTGCTCACTCTCTCCACAGCAGCGCCGTTGATGGTGATGGGGGTGTGTACTTCTCTGCACCTCCGGAAGTCCACTATCAACTCCTTTGTCTTTGCGACGTTGAGGGTGAGATGGTTGTCTTGACACCAGTGGGTCAGGGCGCTGACCTCCTCCCTGTAAGCCGTCTCATCACCGTTGGTGATAAGACCCACCACTGTAGTGTCGTCCGCAAACTTCACAATGATGTTGGAGCTGTTAGTGGCTGTGCAGTCGTAGGTGTAGAGTGAGTACAGGAGAGGGCTCAGTACACACCCCTGTGGAGCACCAGTGTTCAGTGTGATGGGGGATGAGGTGATGCTGCCCAGTCTGACCACCTGGCGTCTGTCAGACAGGAAGCTAAGGATCCAGCTGCAGAGGGAGCTGCTCAGTCCTAGATCCTGCAGTTTCCTGTCCAGCTTCGAGGGAACGATGGTATTGAATGCTGAGCTGTAATCTACAAACAGCATCCTCACATACGTGTCTCTCTTCTCCAGGTGTGACAGGGCAGTGTGTAGTGTCAGGGCTATGGCATCATCAGTGGACCTGTTGTGGCGGTATGCAAACTGTAGAGGGTCCAGTGAGTCGGGTAGTGCAGAGCAGATGAAGTCCCTGACCAGCTTCTCGAAGCATTTGCTTACGATGGGGGTCAGGGCTACAGGTCGCCAGTCGTTCAATGAGGAGATGGTGGAGGATTTGGGTACAGGGACGATGGTGGCCATTTTGAAGCAGGCTGGGACTACAGACAGAGAGAGGGAAAGGTTGAAGATGTGCGTGAACACTCCAGCCAGCTGAGCCGCGCATGACCTGAGGACGCGGCCGGGAATCCCGTCCGGACCAGTAGCTTTGCGTGCGTTCACCTTCCTGAAGCACTTCCGCACATCCTCCTCAGACACAGTGTGCGCACTGACGTCATCCGCGGTGCGCACACTGTCCGGTCTCATGGTGTTCGCTGTGTCGAATCTAGCTGGTTTTCCCTCTAAAGTCTGTGATCGTGTTTAGTCCCTGCCACATACTCTGAGGGTTGTCAAACTGTTGTTCCACCCTGTCCCTGTACTCACGTTTGGCTGCTTTGATCGTCTTCCGGAGTTGGTAATGTGCGTGTTTGTAGTCCGATGTGTTCGCGGAGGCAAAGGCGGTGTTCCGTGCCGCGCGAACATCTCCGTTAATCCAGGGTTTTTGATTTGGGAAGGATTTGACTGTTCTGGATGGGACGACATCTTCCACGCATTTCCTGATAAATCCACAGACTGAGTCTGTGTATTCATCAATGTCTCTGGCGGCCACGTGAAACATTTCCCAGTCCGCGTGATCAAAACAGTCCCGCAGCGCAGACTCCGATTGGTCCGTCCAACAGTGCACCGCCCTCCGGGTTGGAGCTTCCTGTTTCAGCTTCTGCCTGTAGGCGGGCAGGAGCAGGATGGAGCAGTGATCTGATTGGCCGAATGGGGCGCGGGGGAGGGCTTTGTACGCATCCCGGAAAGAGGTGTAACAGTGGTCGAGTTGCCGGTTTCCACGTGTGTTGAAAAGGATGTGTTGATGGAGTTTTGGTGAGACTTTCTTCAGGTTTCCCTTATTAAAGTCTCCGGCTGTGATAAACGCCGCCTCTGGGTGTGCGGTTTCCTCGCTGCTGATCGCGCTGTACAGTTCCCTGAGTGCACGGTCAGTGTCGGCTTGTGGGGGAATGTAAACAGCCGTAATAATCACTGCTGTAAATTCCCTCGGTAGCCAGAATGGCCGGCACTTAATCATCAGGTACTCCAGGTCCGGTGAGCAGAAGGATTTGACCGGGTGCACGTTCGCATAATCACACCAGCTGTTGTTGATCATGAAACACACACCACCGCCTCTGCTTTTCCCAGTAAGATCCTGTGACCTGTCCGCGCGGTGCACAGAGAACCCCGGCAGTTGTATTGCGGAGTCCGGTAATACAACTGCCGGGGTTCTCTGTGCACCGCGCGGACAGGTCACAGGATCTTACTGGGAAAAGCAGCGTAACACTCAATAAAACTTCTCCGGAAGGAACAAGCGTTCAGATGTTGTCAACATTTTCCACAGAATTAATTTGTATTTCTCTGCCATTGCTCTGGCATGTGCATCTGTAAATGCAAAAAGACAAAGTCATAGTACTGCATACGCTTTGTGACAATAAATATCAGCGATAATCAGCTGACTTTCATGTCAGTTCCTCTCATGAAAAGAACTTTACGATGATAACCTCGCCCAGCTCTGCAGCCTCAGTGAGCTCCGCACATCAGCGTGTGAACTGGTTCTCCAAATGCTCTGGTTTCTGGTTAGAGCGACCCTCAGCTCACAGTGGATTTCCAGAGCAGAACAAAAACTGTCTTCTGAAGGAATGTGGGATTTGAGTCACTGAATAAGAGAGCAGCTAAATGCCACTTGGTCATCCTGCCGGTGGGGTCGCGATTGGCAATTGTTAGCTGGTTTGCAGGGACTCACCTTTCAAAATAATTTTGAGGAAATTAAAACCTAAACAACGAAGAACTGCTTTAAATTATGTACGAATGTCTGACATGTTTTTTCCATAGAACCGAACAGTTTTTTTTAAATGTTGGAGCAACACAAGAGAAACCCCAGCCAGCTGATCGGTCAAAGTTTCACAGGAAGGTGAATCATATAGTTCTGTTTTTAAAACAACGGCCTCACACTTGTGGTTTTATGTCAGACCACAACGTAGTTGCTGAGAAAGCACTTTTTTAGCAAAAGACTGTAACAGACCTTTTATCACCGAGCGTCTTCTATTAGTCATACGAAGAAGAGCACAAATATCATAAATCGCAATGTTGTGCATGTCTAAATATAGACTTGCACATGACCGTTGAAGTATCACCAAAGGAGATTCGTTTCCCCTCAGACCCTCGTATGCCTCGGCGGTGCTTGCAGAGGGCAGGAGAGCCCATCGATAGACAGAACTCGCTGATCTCCTGAGCGTTACTGGGGCTGGGACGGCTTGAATTAAAACTTGTCCTCCACTCGATTATGTGGGTCACAGTGACAGAGCCTTCTATGACAGGGGTGTTGTTTCTCTGGTCCTATGATCACTGAGCTCTCCACCCCCACCCTCAGTTCCCTTACTGGAGTTTGCACAGTGTTTTTTTTTAAATTTTTTATAATGTGGTGCACTTTCAGTTTAGCAAGTGTAACCCAGGTTTTTTTTTTTTACTATTCAGAAAAGAGCTCACAGCTGCTGAATGTGCTTGTGTAAATGTGTCTGGTCAGTATGGGGCTGTGCATAATGGGCAACTTGTGGGCTGCAGTTTTTTGGGGGGAGTTTTTTTGTTTACTCATTTGCATGTTGAGTGTCGGATTAATCTGTCACAGGAAACCATTTTAAACTAAATAAAACACGTTAAGCGTGAGACTGTCAATTGATGAGGTAGAGCTTTGTGGCTGGCTCACCTCTCCATAGGTCTCTTTAAGGATTAAGACTTTTAGGACTTTGGGCTTATGCTTGACGTTGAGGTGAAGGCGTTTGGTACTTACTCATGATGGTTAAACTTCATGATTAAGAGATGTGAAAAAGCCTTGATGTCAAAGCTAGCCAAATAAACATGCCCGCGTATGTACTGCACACGGAGTGGAGCAGGCAGCAGTCACTCAAACGGAGAAAAAGTGTTTTGGTAAAATATAAGAAAACATTCATCCAAATACTGTCAAACTTGTCACTGCCTTTAATCCAGCCTGCACCAGTATACCTGCCACGTTGAAAGTGTACTAGATATAGAGAAAGGGCAGAACAGTCAGATGTAGAGACATTCAGAGTAGAGATGAGCCTGAAATGTCAAATACGAGGAGTTTTCAAACACTTCAAACAAGGGAAGAGAAGAAATTTCAACCCAGGCCTGTGTTCATATCCATGTAAAACACTTTTATGTAATAATTTCATTCCCTTTAACAAAAAGGCTGTCTCTCCTTTCTTTTTATTCTTAGTTTTAATTTAAAAATTATTAATTATTAGCTAGTTATACAGTGAGCACAGTTGAAGTATGACTCTTTTCTATTTAAATGTGAGGGTGGGGGTTTCCCAGTAAACCATTACTTAAGCAGAATGCACTAACCACTAATATTAATAGCATTATCAGAGTTGTTTTCTGCTGTAGCGCATCACGCTGTCTGCTGTGAGAAAGGACTATGGCATGCGCCCGTAGTGGTGCAGCTTTATCCCTTCTAGTTAAATTTAGTCTCTTGAGGTGCACAAACTCTGCAGGATGCACTGCAGCCACTGACAAAACCAAGCCCACTTCTTGCATGAGTTAAAATAAAATGGCAGCTAGAAAAAGGAACCAGATGCCTCTTAACCACTACTGCATCTGAGACAGATGCCCAATCGCTTCCTGCCTGGTGACAAGCAAGTTTCTACTTTCTACAGAAAATGAAACCACAGTTAAACCAATAAAAAAAGGAACTCATCCTCTGGTGTGTCATAGTGCGCGCGCGCACACACACACACACACACACACACACACACACACACACACACACACACACACACACACACAAACGAACTGTGCCTCTAAAACTGAAGAACTCTGCAGGTCTTGCTGACTTAATGTTTTAATATCACTGCTGCCAGAATTTTCTCACATAGGATAAGTTGATGTAACCGTGACGCTGAATGCGTTCACTGTGTGTGTTGTAGCTCTCTCATCACATCATGAAATCAAAATTCTGCAGAAATCCACACACATTTCTTCATAGAAGACGAGGCTCTATATTGTGTACGATGAAATGCCCAAAAATCAGTTCCTCATTAGAAAAGTTTTTTGTGCTGTTCCTGTAGAGAAGCGGCTGCCGTGTATTTCTGGCGTCGTTACACCTGCAGTTTCTCCTGGCATTGTGATCATCGTCGTTTGGTGGTTTTGTTTGTAATTCTGTTCACATCTCAGTTAATAGCTCATCAGCACAGAACAACCATTTGCCTTATTATACAGTAAATTATTAAACTGGAGCTCAGCAGTTTGCCACCTTTCCTTTTTTTCATAACCTCATAATCATCTTTGATCTGGATTCACACCCCTTTAGTCAGAAAGTGCAGATTCAGATCACGGATGCTAGGCTGTCTGTAACAGCTGTTAAAGCTGCAATCAAGACCACACGTTTCACTGTAACTCTTCAGCCCTGCAGGGCCGAGTTGGCCCACCACTTCTTAATTCACGTTTAATAATTAGAATAAATTCCAATGAGAGGAAGCCTGCTTATACAGTGTAGTGCGTATACATTATACACAGACGGAGGTCTTTGCTGAGCCTCTTCTGAGAGCGCACTTGCTGTGCAAGTCACACATTTGATGCTTCTGCATAAACCACTTTGCGCTTGATCACATCTGATGAATGCTTGTGGGTTGATGTCTTTATGAGCTGTGGTTTCGCCATCCCCTCAGCCTCCAGATCTATGCATGACCAAGCGTTTGTCTGCAGTGACACCAAAGCGCTTTGTCTACTCTGTCGTGAGACAGATAAAGCACCTGCCAGCTCTGTTTAATCTTCCTGTGAGACTCTGTGTCCACAGTTTGCTGCAGTAGAATATAATGAGTAAACGAGCGTTAACATGGCAGAAATGTTTCTATTGTAATGTCTCCAGTAGTGTTTTGGTAGCTCTAATGACCTTCAGATTGTTTCATTTATTTATTGTATGTTGTGTTGGCTACTTTTTCAAACACTGCAGATTCTACAAACACAAAGTGTTAGCTTATTATTATTATTATTATTATTATTTAAATTTCATCTTTGGAGGGAAAAGGGCTCTAAGGGAGGGATTATATTTGCTTACTGACACAGATGGACACCACAGATGAGTCATTCCTGTTCTCCTTTTTTCCAAGTAGACTTGGAGTCCATCTGTAGGGTTTGTGTTGGTTCGCTGTAGTTCTGTTGGAGAAGTCCTCATGGTCCCAAAATACTGGTGGGCACGCAGATGTTTGCTTGCAGCCTTGTGCTCAATGTCTGATGAGGAAATTTACATCACTTGAATGCAAAACTTTTAACACCCACACAAATCATCATCACCATCTGACAAATCTTATTAGTCTAAATACGGAATGCTGTTGAAACTCAACTATATAAAATACTCACCCATACAGCACTAAAACTGAAAGCACAACTTCCGTACATGTCTAAAGACTGCAAATGTATGAAGGGTGGCAGGTCCTCTAAATGATTTTCTACGAATATTTTTCTTTACCAGTGTAATAATAAACAGTATAAACCCCCCACAACCTTCTTAGAAGAAACAAGTTTAAGCGTATAACCAAAAATAAATAAATTCTCACCGTTTTATTGCCTGTAAACCAGCCTCATAGTTAAAAACATGGCTCAGGTTAACATGAGTCTAAAGTGGCATGTCTAAGGAGTACACTTCCCAGAATAAATTGTTTCCCCGTTGTAAGCAGAGGATGTCTTGCTCCATCCTAGCGATTAGCTATGCAGTCATTTTATTTCCAGTATCTGTATTAGTAGTTAAAGTTTCAGTAAATTAAAAAAATCAAGTCAGAGTGTCATCTGTTAGCACCCTGAATGAACCTAAACGGGTTACAATAAAACATGAAGCACTGACGTGCATGCAGGCTCTGGGGGAAGTAGCGGTCTGCTTATTTGAAAACCGTAGTTTGAAGTTCTCTGGGTGGTCTCGTTCTCTCACGGAGCGCTTCCTGTTGGCAGCTGTGGTGTTTTGGTGCTGGGCTGGGTTTTACTTGCTGCTTGTGGTTTGGCCTGGCAGGGGAAGCAGAATCAGCCAAGCAAGAAGCGTTTCTCGGCAGAGGGGCGAGAGTGTTCGTTGCGTCTGAATGCACCTGCGTGCTGAGCGCTGCATTTGTGTGATGGTTTCATCCTCCTACGGTAAGGTCAGGCAGTGGGTTTTTGTTCTGGGTTGTGCTGTATCGTCTGCTGGAGCTCAGTGACCATCGTGTTCATGTTTGTGTATGGTGGTGTTCACACATGTGCAGTGTGAACCACTTCTCCTAACAGGCCGTTTCATTTCTCTTTGTGAGTAATCTGAACCCAGCAGCCAGCACTGTGGCAGACACTCAGCACAAGGCTCAGTGTCTGAGTGTGCAGCCATGCAAAAACGTTCTCAGAAAGAGGTGTGGATGGCAGCGATGCCTGACTGACATGAGGTCATGTGTGGTTCATCAGATAAACTGTGTGAATATTTATTTTTATGCGGCTGAAACAGTAAACCGATAACCATTCTGGCTCTGTTACCAGGAGTCTATTATCTAGTATCCAAGTGGTGTTTTACACAGAATCAGATTGTATATGTGTGCATCATGCAGGCAGGAAAGTACACCCACACTTATCTAAACAAATGAATGAATAATTGCACACACACACTTGGGGAACTTCAGATCAGCTGAGCTTAAAGTCACTTTCAAATTCAGTCCACTAACTCCACCATCTTAATCTGAAGGTAGCTGCAGTCTTAGCCTTTGGCGTCTATCTGACCCATAACTGAACCGTAAAAGATGTTTGTAACTTCCAGGTATGAAAGGTGCCCAGCTGGGATCACCTTGACTCTATAGAGGTTTTGGGGAAAACATGCCTCAGCTCTCTGTCTCTGTAAACTCTTATTTGTTAGTTTTTATTGAACTGAGTGAACATGAGGGATGAACCAGGGCATCATCATTGGCTCAGTATCATCCCTTCTTTGGTCAGATTGTGTGGAGAACATCAGACTTCATTCATCTTTTATATACAGCTTACACTCTGACTGTAGGGTGAGTGAATGATATCAAGTCACTAGGTGGGGAAACATGACACAGGAAGTGCTGGAACCAGCTGTTTAGCAACAACAGAGCGTTCAAGATAAGAGCTATGGGGACTGCCCACAAATGAGACTCAAAATGAGCACGAGCTGCTCGCTCAAGTAAAGTCTGTTTGAGAAAAGCTGTTTGATGTTAACAATAATGTTCCTGTTTCTTCTTGTCTTCTTCTCCTCCTTCCTTTCCATCTGCAGGTGAAGCTGTCCGACTTTGGTTTCTGTGCACAGGTGTCTAAGGAAGTTCAGAGAAGGAAGTCTCTGGTTGGAACTCCATACTGGATGGCACCAGAGCTCATATCCAGATTACCTTACGGACCAGAGGTAACACTCTGGCTGTGTTGTCTGTCAGGATAAACCTGTATTTTTGTCTCCACCCCTCACTGGTGGTCTCTCCTCTCTGTGTCCAGGTGGATATCTGGTCTCTGGGTATCATGGTCATAGAGATGGTGGATGGGGAGCCACCGTACTTCAATGAGCCGCCACTCAAAGCCATGAAAATGATTCGAGACAACCTGCCACCCAAACTGAAGAATCTGCACAAGGTAGAGCAACAGAAGAAAGGGCAATAAGCTGAAAACACCAGAAATAAACCAGACAGATCAGCTTTTAATAAAACCAGCCTTTGTATGAAACACAGTTGAGTTGGCAGAATTTAGTGTTGCAGTTTCACCTTAGTGACAGAAACACAATCAAAAGCACAGAAATTTTAGTTTTATATGAAAGCAGAACTTCTGCTTCCACAAGAGGAAGAATGGAGTGGTGGTGTTTATGGCCACTGCTAACACAGGTGTGATTATAATTTGTCCTTATTTTAATGTTGCATGAGCGAAATGACATGCAAGGTGAAAGGAGTGTTCAGTAATCTGCAACTTTGATTTCTACTTTGTGTCATCAAGCAACAATGACAGAAGTTATCTGTGGCCTGGCTCAGATCCTGGTGCTGATGCCACCTGAACTAAAGAGTCCCCAAAAGTTGCTTCTGTTCGTCTGGATGTAGCGTTTTCAGTGGGAGAAACGTTTCATCACTCATCCAAGTGACTTCTTCAGTCAGTCCAAGTTACTTGGATGAGTGATGAAACGTTTCTCCCACTGAAAACACGACTCACCAGATGAACAGAAGCAACTTCTGGAGATTTACCTACCTGGATGATTGAGAATGCATCAAAACGAGCTAAAGAGTATCACATCCATCAGGGCAGTACGCTTTCAGATTAAAAGCAGTGTTCAAAGGGAGCTAAGACTCTCATTTCCTTCTCGATATTTTTAATTCTGGGCACTCCCAGAGTAACTCTACATGATTCACAATTCAAAATAATACTACTTTTATTTATTCTGGATCCCTCGGTGCACACTGTCTGAAAAAAGCTGCTTCTGTGCAGCTTCCATGTGCCTGAGATGACCGTATCAGGCATGTCTGCTCTCAGGGACATAAAAACAGTTTGAGACTGTTTTTGAACTAAAATATTTGAGTCTTTGGCTTGTAACAGTGTTTTTCCTGCCTTTGGGGCTTGTAACTTCATCAGCATCTAAACACAATCGGTAAACATTAAAGTACAAGCTTCAACTTTTATTCATGTTTTAACAAAACAAGTAAACTGTGAGTAACTAACCAATGTGGTTAAATGAAGCATCTGATTGGTTGTTAGATTAACAGCTGGATGTTTTGGCATCAAGCAATTAAAATCTTAACTCTAGCATCAGTAACACCTGGATGTCTCTTTTCTCCCAGGTCTCCCCTCTGCTCAAAAGCTTCCTGGACCGGATGTTAGTGCGAGACCCGGCTCAGAGGGCCACCGCCAGCGAGCTTCTCAAGCACCCGTTCCTGTCGAAGGGGGGGCCGCCGTCCTGCATCGTGCCTTTGATGCGGCAGAACAGGATGAAGTGAGATAATACGCGCCACTAAGACGCCTGGACTCTGGAGATGGTGTTACAGGATACTCCTGCACACACAGGAGTGACCCTCAGAGGTCACAGACAGGAGACGTGAAAACAGGGTGTGCAGGAGTATCCTCTGTGAGTCACTGAACTGCGAGAGTGAATTCCATAAAACAAACAGAGGCAATAAGGTGGAGTGTGTGTGTTTGTGTGTTTCATACATGTGTGTGTGAGCAGCAGAGGAGCCTCCTGTAAACACTTTTACCTGAAGAGCCTCAATTGGAAAGATTAAGAACTGTGGATCTTTTTTTCCTCCTATCTGTGGCCCTTACCTGGATTCGAGGTGTGAAGGTGAGGTTTTGCACACCAGTCTGATGCTTTGAAGGAGCCGAGAGCCCATTGGCTGATTTTTAACATCACTATTGGACAATCTGTAAGCCGATTTTCTTTCTTTCGTTTTTTTTTTTTCCTGCATTCGGAGACTGTCCTCATCACAGCCAGAACTTACTACTGAGAGAGGAAATCTTGTGGCTCCGACTTTATTCTGTAGCCTTAAAAACACTAATTTCCTGTCGTAAACAAGCAAACGTACACTAAGTGAAAAAGTAAACACTGGAGTCGTGGTTTCAGATGAATTTTCTTCTTCTTTTTCTCCTGAAGTACAATGAACATAGAGAGCTATATCACTTGTGATGTTATACTATCTGTTTTGTGATTGTTTTATTGTTGTTGTAAAGTGTTTCCTGGTTTATTTTAGAGTGAGATGTGGTGATTTTTTTTCTTAAGCACTGTTGATGAGAGATAGAAGCTGCACTCCCAGTTTGATTTTGTTTTGTAGAGAAAGACCACATACAGCACACACAGCCCCTTAAACCTGGGTCTGAGTGTCTGAGTCACCCCCTGGGTTTGGTTGATTTTCACTCGTGTTTTTAGAACAGTAGGGTTTAAACACTCAACGCTCACTCGACAAACTAGAAAACGAGCCTGACTTGCTGCTCGTTGGCCCGTCACTGAGCTGTTTTTATTCTGTGGTCCTTTCATGTCTTTGTCCAAAGTTTCCAGCTGCTGACATTGTTCCTCTGCTCGTTTCGTGTTTGATTGCCACTTTGAGTCCACTCTGAAATAAGATAATACCAGGTCTCTGTCACGCAGAGGCTTTTATTTATAGGACGATGTTAACACTACTCCACCTCACAAACAGAAGTGTCAGCCATGATTAAGAAAAGCAGCTTCGTTGTCGATGAGCTGTGCTGCTCACGCTCCAGCGGAGAGTGTGTCTGTTGGAGATGTAACACTCGTGTGAAAATCTGCTTCCAGCTGCTAATAATGTAGAGATGTTTAAAAACTAAAGGAAGCACGAGACCTGAGGCACAGATCTACCCTTTAAGGGACAGGTTACCAAAATCAGGCTTGTTCATTTTTCCTCTGGACTGTTTTGCTACTTATGCATCTGGATCATTTTGGTGCGAGTCGTGCTGTTTTGGAGATATCAGCCTTTGCTTTAATATAATTCAACTAAATGGTTATTAAAGTGCTGCAGAGCTTGCCATCATTTTACCCGGTTACTCAAACGAACAGTTTGTTTCATGGGGGAACTGTTTTTTTTCCAGTGAATAGAAGCATGTGGCCTGCTATCGTTACAGCTCAGCCGAGAGGGAGGACATTAATGTTGTGGTGCAGCGTCTGTTTATTCAGCTCTTTGGCTGCACAGAGAGAGGAACTGTGCAAATTCAACCAGCACACATGCTTTGGAGTGTTTGCGGCCCTCTAAAAAGCCAACGGGGTTGGGTCAGATGCTGATTGGTTGATAATCTGACACAGCAAGAGAAGAGAACAGCAATAAAGTTCCTCGCAAAGAGGAAGAAATGCAACCAAAAGAAACTGATGAAAGTGGAAAGTTTTCATTCTTTTTAACACTCAGTTTAGCGACAGAGAAGAAAGAGAGAGGGTGTGTATTTTGACTTCTGTCACCTAAAAACAGTCAGCTGCTGGAGCAACAACAGCACAGAGTTTACCATATTTTTTGGCACCACTCCCTGGTAACAGTACAAGTTTCAATATGTAAATGTGGACCTGCAAGCTCTGCTGGTGCACAACCATTAGCCTCTCGACACGGGCCGCTTACGCTTCCTCCTGGAGAATGATACGCTTTCAGATGTGGTTTGGTTGAGAGAAAATAGTTCCTGCATGAAAATTCTTGGTTTTTGTATAAGGGCACTTTTGTTGAGCTTATCGTGCTTTCAGGACTATTTAGTTCCACAATTTTCTAAATCCATGTTCTCCAAACCTGCACAACTCGCACCAAAACAATCTAAATGGGTAAAGAGCTCTGATGGGTAGAAGAAGAATATGGAAATGTGATTTTTTTTTTTTTTCGGCCTGCCCTTCCTCTTTTAATTTTCTTGCAGCTCATAGAAATCATAACCGTTACCAAATGATGACGACTCAAGTCCCAAATTCCTCCTTAGGCGGCTGAAATCGACTGACAGTATCACAGTTTGGTAAAAATAAACTAAAACCTAAATATGAAAAAAAAATCGAGATCTCTTTAGTTTCAGTGAAATATCAAAGTAACCCGAGGATTGGGCTGTCTACACAACCACATTACAGCAAACTGAAACATGAAGACCACTCAGGAAACTGATTTTAAATGAAGAATTTTTAAATAAATAAAGATATAAACTAATAAATGAAAACTACTTATAATAGTTCAGTTTGATTTATTTTTTTTGGGGGGGGGGGGGGGTATGCTTCTGCCCTGGCAATCCTAAGATCAGTAAACAGAAGTCATTCCATGAAAACTTCCGTTCTTCCCGCCTGACCTGCTCAGAATCAGCTGATTTTTCATCATGTACAATAACTTTAGTATATTTCATGAAGCCGTGCATAATTTTGCCTTCATGCTGTGAAAGCTTTTTCGTCGCAGACCATCAAGAGTACAAAACTTTGCACTTTTAATGAAGAGCAAGCCTCTGTTAGGGGCTGTAACTCTGAAAGTATGAAGGTAAAATGTTGCACAGCTTCATTCCATAAACTGAAGTTGGTGTAAAAAAAAAGCAGTCAGCTGATTCTGAGGGGGTCAGGCTGACATTTTCAGACTTAACTACCCATCTGAGATCTGTGCAGTGTGTGACTGTGAGCAGTCGTTCTTAGAACGATGGAAGGAAAGCTGCTTCTGCTGTGTTCCAGCGCCCTGCAGGGAGACGGAGATAAACAACCTGCAGACGCATTCCTATCTCGGCCTGTTTCCATTCCTTCTTTGTCTTCCAGTTCAGCCTCCACATCCGACCAGAACTCGGTCAGGTGGCTTTTTATAAACTGCCAACCCAGAATACTTCCAATCGATGGACACAGGGAAACATGTAGCACACTTACAGGTGCCTTCTGCTTTTTGGAAACACTCCTGGAGGTGTATGATTGGGTGGCCTTTAGCACATTTACTGTACTTGACATAAATGTATTGTTAACCATGCTGACGCAGCAGCTGTCTAACTGACATATTTGAAGCTTTGTACAAAGAGCAGCAGCACAGAGTAGAAGCACGTCGAAGCAGGAAGTAGGTTTTAGTTCAAGCTCATTGTTTCCTAACATTGTTTATCATTTCTGCAGAGCACAGCTAGCTGCGGTTTGAAGATGGTTAAAATGACACCCTCTTTTCCAGCTGCGCAGGACTGGAGTATTTTGCAAGTCCAAAATAACACAGGGTGCAGTTCATCCTCCATCTGAGAAGAGCTGTTTTAGCTCCACCCCCTGTAACCCAACTAACTTCTGATTAAGAATAATTTTTTAACCAATCATTTCATTCACTATCCAGCTCAGTGTTCGAGGCTGTCCCACTTTAATAGGGTGAGAAACGGGGAACAGATGTGACAGTTTGGATGACTATTTGACTGCTCAGTGAAAAAATAGTTTTAAATTATTCACGCCTTCCCTTTTTTTAGCGATAGACTGTATATAAAAGATGTCTGACTGTGCATAAACTGGATAATCGGCATCTGACTCTAAAAATGAAATCTTTACAAAAAAGACCTCTATACAGAGTAGCTGCCCCCTTTTGGACATTTAGAAGAACGCAGGTGTAAAGCTTTGTTTTTGACACTGGATTGCTTCTGTGGTTTTTATCAGATGTGACATCAGTGAGCCTTTATTCTGTTTGCCAATAACAACAATAAAAGAAGACAACCTGCTCCTGGTGTCCAGGCGGCAGACCAGTAGAGCCTCCGCACTGATGCTGACGTGTCCAACTCCTTAATGAGGTCCTCTAATCTTTAACAAACCCCAGCTTTAAAAAAAAACAAACAAAAACAACAGCTTATACAACCCTGGTGATTTTCCTTTGGTTGGAGGCCAAAACGTGTTTGGAAGCAGCTGCTCGATATTTGAAACTTTGGCCTTGTTTTCAGGGATTTTTCCAGTCTTAAAACGAGCGTTTACGCACGTGAGAACATGTCAGCAGGGTCTGCGTTACCTTCACTGGTAGAAATGTGTGATTTCAGCTTACTTAAGACCATTTCATAAACAAAAACCGTACGCCTGTGTTAATGATACCCTGGTTTTCTTTGGCACAGGCTAAAACCTGGAATTTCTGCAGGTTTAACATCCACTGCCCTGACAGCACAGATGTGGTAGTATATAAGGAAAGCAGAACCGACCCTGCTTTCATGATGCAGGCTGAAGGATTTCTCAGTGAGAGCAGCACCACCCCGCACAGTTTCACGGTTTTTCTTCTGTGGTTACATTGAAGATGCAGACTCCGTTAGGCGGCACCTTAACCTCGGGGAAAAGCTTTCTTTCAGCCGCTTTAACCTCTGATCATATAATAATGTGTTGAATTTTTAGCTTCAGGCGCTCAGCACTGATGTGCCCATGCCTTCCTGCAGTTTTTCATAAAAGTGGAGGCGGAAAAAGAATAATTTCCACCCCATGAAAACGTGCGTTACGATATTTTCCATGCCCGGGTTTCAATCTGCATGTTTTTGTGCCACCACAGGATGAACGTAGGTTAATTGTAAACCTCGTCCCTGCCGCTCTTTTTTTTTTTTTTTTTTTTTTTTCCTTCCTCTTCAGAAGCATCCGCTCAGTTGAAACGTCTCGCAGGCGTTTTGTACTTTGTCTTCTTGGCAGCTTCCCAGGCTGTAAATTATCATCTGGATGTTCTGTGGTGAAAAGTGGAGCAGGCTGGTAATGAGTCACCGAGCGCAAAAGAGGAATGAAATGCCGGACTGGATGACAATCTTTATTTAGTGATTGAAACACTCTGAACTTCGCTGTTCTCTGTTTTGTGTATCGATCCCAGATCAGCCTCTAAATTCAGCTTTAAACTGCACGTTTTCACACTGATTAACACGAAGACTGGCCTCCTGCTAATGCCGCTGATTCTTGTTGGGTTTTTATTGGCTGTGTTTCTTGCTGAACTTTGTTAATCTGTTATAAGTTGCTGGTTAAAATGACTGGATCATACTGGGGGCACTGGAAAAGCAGAATAAGAGTCCAACTCTTAATTGTTTGTTTTGAAGCCACATCAGCCCCAACATTAAAACCACTTAAACCTCGTCCCTCATCCTGGGCAGCTCTGGTCTGTCTGGGCAGGAGGCTTTTTTTTCAGATAGCCAGTGGAAATAGAACCTTTTATACGATTTAGAGTAGGACTGCATGTCTGGCAGCAGTTCTTTGGGGTCTCTGTGGATCAGGCACCGGGCCGGCTCAGCTTTTAACACATCAGAAGGTCATGGGTTTAAACCCTGGCTGTTTGCTTGCTCTTCCAATGCCTCCTAGGGTTTCTCTGGAAGAACAGTGTAGGCTATCATCTTCCACATAGAGACAGGGGAGGACATCCAGGAGGCTTCCCCAGCAGGAGAGCCTCGTTCACCTGTTCAGCCAAAACCCGTGACCAAGCGTGGATCCGCTGAACCACAAAAGCTGCACACGGTCGTAGCTTCTGCCCTCATTTCTCCTTCTCCTTAACTCCTCCAGTCTGTTTTTCTGTGTAAAATGTCTCACCTGCCTGTCCTCCACGCTTCATCGTGCCTTTCACACACTTTCATCAATGATAAAAAACTGAAAAACAATAGCAGCAGTCAGAATCGCTCTCGTTTCATGGATGAGTCGCTGCTCCACACGTGCACTCATTCCAGCGAGTGCAGGAGGCGACATCAGCATCAAACTGTATTGAAGAAGATTAAATGTAAATATTAATTTAAAAATATTGATTAAATGAATTGATGCAAGAACAAGATTCTCCCAACACTGAGAAACGTGTTTGTTTAACACAACCAAAAGAAATTCTTCAGCTCAACAAGAAGTCTGTGTCCAGCTGTGAGAGACGGCAGCTGTCGGGGAGCGCTGCCAGGAGCAGAACGTGTTCAGGTCACCTGTGAGAGGTTTGAATTTTGTGGCTCACTGACACCTTAACCTAGATTTGCTTTAGTTCGTGCTTTCCGGTTTAATCGGTCACTTCACTGCCCTCAAAACTGCGATACACAGAGAAACTGGCACGCACGAGACCAACGGCTTCAGTCTCGTAATTTTTAACTTTGTTCTGCAAACGTTTCACGTGTTTTTCTTGCAGTAGAAACGTCTGGTTCGTGAGTCGAACAGAAACATGTCCACGATGAAGGTCTAATATGAAACATTGCAAGTAAATTAAATATGTTTTTGGATGTTAGTGCGCAGGAGTCTGTTCATAGCTGTTTTTAAGTTTTTCTTTCTGTTGTGTGTGGAGTTTTTGTTTTGTTTTTTTAATTGTCCCAAACAGCGGCCCTGATCCCGGGTCAGATCGAGTCCCTTTTAGTCTGGTGACAGTTTTTTGTCATGTTGTAAAGACGCTCTGTTTTTTGTATCACCCCCGTTTGATCAGCTGTCCTTTATCAATGTGAATCTTGTTCATCTGGTGTGCCAGATGTTGCTTAAGTAGCCGTAACTACGTGTCCGTGGACCAGATTGTACTGCTGTGTGTGCAGACACGTCGCAATTTCATGCCTTAACATTTACAGCCACTACTTGACAGACAACTAACTGACTCTGACGCTTGGACCGCTGGTGATGGGGGAGAAAGACACTTCCATGATGCTTTATCCTCTTCTCATCTCACATATCTGAGGGGTCTTCATCATTTAAACATGCTTAAAATGACAGCTCTCACTGACATTCCTCACAGACATCTGATTGATTGATGGGGCCAGGGAAGAGGTCCGGTCCAAAAGGATTTTTTTTCAGGAAGCAGGGCTGCTAACTTTCAATTTTCCTACAGATCTGTCAGAGGCGTCCTGTGGATCATTTTGTTAACAGAGTTCAGGGTTCAGTGCCTTTCTTTGAGGCATCGTTTTTAAAAGTTTTCCTGCTTCTTGGGAAAACTCCTGCAGGACCTTCCTCTGGTTTCCACAGCGAACGAGTAACTGACTGGAATACAACAAACGGCCTGTTCAGATTTCCACTGACTTGTTGAATATCTGATTTTGTTGATGTGTTGTTTTGTCAGACATGCGAGCGACTACCTGCACCGTTTTTGTAAATGTCACTGGTGTTGTAAAAACATAGATTTTACTCTGCAAATTTTACTTTTTTGCAAATACAGTTTTTGTAAAAGATCCACAGAGTCTGTGTGTTTCTTATTTCCTTTCTTCGTGTGCCTGGTGTGTTTGAAATGTTGGTCGTGCATAAATGTGTTTACATGGTGGAAAACAAACACGACTCAAAGAGCTTGGCCCAGTTACAGATCAGAGGTTATTACAGAGACACGGACCAGAATTCATTTTAAAGATGGCGTCTTCATGCTTTGGTATGTGGCTCAGTGCAGCTTAACCCTTCCTCTATGACAGCAGCTTGCGGCTCTTCTGGCCACGTCTGAGGTCTCGATGACCTAAATAAGCAAACATGACAGTAAAAAAGTTTTTGTTACATTCTCATTTCTAAACATATGTTACCTGAAAACTGAATTTGAAACATTTAAATTAGTGTGTCAAGCTGGCTCCTCATTCTCGTGTGGTGGCAGTTAAACAATAACAAACGTACGCGTCTGTTCCCGAGTCGTCCTTCACTCCACTTGAGTTTAAGATGCGAAGAGGAGTAGTTCAAAGGCCTGATAGGATCTCATTATCCTAACGCAGCTCTTCACTCTCAGACTCCAGGCTTAATTATAGGTTCATAGTTTGTAAACATATGTTACAAGTGGCCATGGCTGTGCAGAGATGTTTGAAGGGGCGGGTGCTCAAAGTTACAGGGACACATAGAACCAAGCTGAAGAACAACAACCCAGAATCACATCATACTACATCACTGTCTTCAGGTGGGGGACAATGTAAAGCAAACGTAGCCTATGTTTTACCTGATGGGTACAATGTTGCTGCTGATCGTGCTGGAGGGCAGGCCTGTGTTGATCTAGACATGATGTAGACATTAAAAAGTCCACAGGAGAGATGGTAGCTGATTAAACAGGTGTTAGGAGATAATAATGAAATGCAAAGATTGGTGACAGCGCTTGGAACCGTGATCCAGAATTCTTCCCTTATTATTTATTCGTAGTGCGATAATAATAAAGTAATAAGAATTAAAAAATAAAATAAAATCATAAATATAAAAATGTATTTATTGCCAAAATAATGTATTTATGATGTTGATTTGTTTGACTATCCACTCTGTGCAGGCAGAATGCTTATTAAATGTTTAAACTGTAGAGATGTAATAATTCTGCTGCTGTAAAATCAGCATTTTGAGATATTTGGGGCATTGGTTAATCGTAATCATGTGACTGATGCAAGCCAGATCCTTTTATTTAGCAAAAATGTGATTACTAGTTAAATGTTATTGTTGAAGGGCACAGGCAGGAGTCCACATGCACACACAAATTTAAAAAACAAAGTAAAAAAGGGAAAGGGGCTGGTGCCAAAGCCCCCTGCACGTGCCTGCAAGTGACTTTAGCTTGCAACTAAAGGGGAAGTCCACACAAGGAAGATATGCATTAACTGTTTTATTGACACGCGGTGGAAAGGATCAGTGAATCAGTGGTGACGTATATGAGCAGAAAGTCTGAAGTCCATCAGGCAGGAAGCGAAAAAAACCAGGTCAGCTCAGATACAAACACATCTGCTCCGCCCACAATTTAAGCAGTAACTGTAACGGAATACAGTTACTCATATTTTGTATTTTAAATATGTAACACCGGTACATGTATTCCGTTACTCCCCAACACTGTCCATAGCAGTGGTGTCAAACATAAGGTGCAGGGTTCACAATCAGTCCAACTAAGACTTCAATCCAAACAACTTCCTGTGAAAAGGGAGTTCTTCCTCCCTGCTGTCAAGTGTGGGATTTTCTCCTAGTATTTGAAAAGCAGTTTTATTTTCCTGATTTCTGCCTTCAGAGCTGCTGAGTGTGCCACAGTCACAGTCATCGGTTTATAAGCAGGAAGTTGTACATGGATGATATGCAATTAGTGCAGAGATGTTGCCACAGTGAGGCCAAAATCTGACACCTGATAAACTTCTTGTGAGTTTGCTGATGAGCTGATACAGCCACCAGAGGAAACCTTGATAAATAAAATAAAAAAATCACTTGTGCAGCATGCAGGGAGTCAGTGCCGTTTTATTTTTAGTATTTCCGTCAACTCGCCCCGCCGGCACCGTGTTCTGCAGGCTGCGGCTCGTCGCTTTTACTGTCAACAGTGAGACTGAAGGGTGGGTTCCTCCAAACAATGACAGCTGTGTTTGTGGTCCCTGTGGGCGTGTGAACCTCAGACAGATGGGAAAGAAGAAGTGAGGGGTTTGCTTGTTTGTATGTTTAGATCTTGTGCTATATTCAAGATGAGTGTGCATCTGTGCCTGTTGGGATGGGTTACCTAAAACTTGGAACCAGGTTGTTTTTGAAATATGTAAAAAGAAAAACTGAATTTGGATACTTTTTATACTTGTTTTTCTTCCTGTATTCATTCTGCTCCTCTCTTCAGTTGAAATGTGGTTGTTCACACACACACATTTGTGTGCAAGAAAGTCCATTTTATAAAAAATGAGGCCTGAAAAATTAAGTTACTTTAACCTGCAGGGGGCGACTCCTCTGATTAGAGACAAGTTTCTGCTTTTGTAATCTGTGACCCCAGTAAACAGTTTCCTGGTGGGTTTACAACCTCAGTCATTAGCTTGAAGCCCTCCTTAGAGCAACCTGATGGTGGATTTGTAAAGTGTGGTCTAATTTGGTCATTAAAGAGCCCCGCTTTACCCGTGCAGGAGAAATCATGGCTAAACTGTCTGTTTCTGATCATCATGAAAACATCTGGTTTCAAATAAGTTCCAGCACTTCACCTGCGGTTTGCTTGTTTTGACCCTGCGCCCTTGTCTTACTAATGTTACTCACAGTTTCACTAATAGATGACTGTATGAGTGTTGATGTCACATAGTGGTTAGTGAAGCTCCGTCATAAAGACTCAATTTGAAAGTCATCGTTTCCATCTTGATGTTTTAAAACACTAGAAATAGGTCGATCTAACTGCGACACCTAGGCCCATGTTCATGAGGCAGACACTCGTGAATCACCCGCCCTGAAGAATCCCTCCGTGCTGACGCAAACAGGGACATTTGTAAATGTGGATATCATGTTTTATAAAATAACACCTGAAACTAATGAAGGAGACACCAAATTCATGAAAGTACTCACCAAAGTCATAGACCAAAGAACAGGTAGAGTTGTCAATTTTCAACCAGAAAAGTCGCCCTCTGCTGGACATTTGAAAGAAAAAAGGTTTAAGTCTTTACTTACAAAACCCGAATGCTACGTCCATCTTTTAAATACAGTCTGTGCGTGCAGCTGTCTAGCCTCCAGCAGGGGGCGACTCCTCTAGTAGCTAACAGAAAAAACACATCTATAGAAGAATAGTGGGAATTTTCCTGCTTGTTACATGTAGATTATTCAATTCTTGTGAAACACAGCATGATTTACAGTTTTTGCCTAAATTCATGGGTATCTTGTGTAACATCACTACCATAACACCCATGATCTGTTGCCATCACTGACATGATTCCCAGGGTGTAGTAACACGGCTTTTGACTTACCTGACTATGAGCTGTAGTCTGCTTTGTGTTTAACAAACATGTTAAACAGGCTCAGCTCATTATAACTGCGAGCAGCTCAGCCCACTGCTTAATTAAATGTGCTTCCAGGAAGTCACTTCATCGGCTTTTCAGCTCATTTTAATGTTTCTTTGTATATGTTTATTTTTATTTTGGAACCGGCCACAGTTTCCTTTTCCTAATTGTGCTAAGAGGAACTAAAGCGTTAAAGGGTGTGTGTGTGTGTGTGTGTGTGTGTGTTTGTGGCTTAAAGAGAGCGTTTCCAGAATATGACGGCAGGCGCGCAGGTGGGCGGTGTTTGGAGGCAGCAGCAACCAATGGGAGGCCTATGTGTCGCTGTCAAACACAGCTGATCGATGAGTGAGGGGAGAACAGCCCAAAAGGTCCCACTTGTTGCTGTGCAGGAGCAGCGATCGTCAGCTGGTCGCGGAGGTCTGATCGACCCTCGGTTCGCGCCCTGAAACCGGTGAGGAAGCACACCAGGAGTCCTCGACAGCCCTGCAGCCGCTCCGGTGCACGATCACCCCGCCGTGCCTCGCTCTCAGCCCTCAGGTGAGCTTTTTTCATATTATTTTTGACATTTTCACTCCCTTCCATTGCTCCATTCACACCGAGGAGGTGTCGGGCTTTGCGCTTACCTGCCCGGTGACGGCGGGATAACGCAGGTGTAAAGACGAACAGCGAGGACTTCCCACTGTGATCTGGTGTGTGGGTGTTTTTCTGATGTCGCTGGATCCACACACAGCAAACATCGGCGGTCACAGCAGATCGCGCAGGGGCGCTCGGTTTCTGTAATTGAATTATTGTTGCGGTGACAGAAGAGCGGCTCCTTCACAAACGACCGAAGGGCCTAAAAATAACAGGTCCGTCATGCTGATGATGATGCGGTGGAACGGGGGAGATTTTTACATAACAAACAGTGTTTGTGCGCAGAAATCTGTAATCCGACAGGAGCTGTGCAGCTTTTAAGGACAGGCTTTTAGTTTCAAGGCTTTCCAGGAGTCCTTGAAGCCTCTTCAAGGGTTAATTTGAATGGGTTTAAGCTGTCAGGGCTCTGCACTGTAAGAGTGTAGGTCTACAGATGAAATATGACTTTAAGCACTTTCCTGCTTTTCTCTGCCACATTTCGTGAACATTGGAAATGATGCGAGCTTCAGATGTAGCAAAAAACGCCTTTGAGTAATGAGGTTATCACCCTCAAGCGCACTTGTGATGTTACCGATGTATTGTTTGGTTGTGAGGTGAGGAAAGTGCTCTTTGAGTCACGTTCATTAACACCAAGACCGTCAGATGTGGACTTGTGATGGGGGACGTACTTTTCAGTCAGTTTTATTTATATATTGCATTCATATTTATTTTTATGTGAGAGTATTTATGCTAAGGTTTTTTGCAGTCCGGCAGTAATGCGTTAATTTCTTTATGCTTGCGTGAACGAGGAGTCTTGACTCTTGAGGGACTGAGGAGGCAGGATGAAGGAAAACCAGTGTATGAGTTGTTCTGAGTTATTTTCTGCTTTCCTTTGTTTTTATGCTGCTTGTTGAATGATAAAAGAAGCAATCTGAAGGCGTAGCTGGGCCGATTTCCACATTATTCAACATTAATCAACTAAAAATCATAGCAAAATGAGAGAAAGTATGAGTCAAAACATGTTAATTGTAAAAACCTGAAGGAAGGATCTGGACTGTGGTGGATGAGCTAATATGAAAGTTCCTGTCAGATCTGGCTGATTGAGCGGTTAAATGAACCTGTAATATCAGACCAAAGCGGTTTTACTGCCATAATATTAGTGCGTGACTAATTTCTGGCAGATTTTATGACCTTTAGTATCTTACATCTGACTCACTGAACAGGAAACACTTTATGGATAAAATCATTTCCACAAAGAGATCTGAGATCATCAGGAAGGATCTCCAGTGCTAATTTAGCTTTGAACTTTCACCACATTTCAGTCTCGATCTGCAGCTCCCTTAGCCGCGGCACACACGATTAGACCAGTAAAAAATATAGAGCGATACAACATACATGCAAAACACGACACACTGTAAAACCTGCATATGTATACATCTATTTATAAACATAATATAGAAACCAGGCAGCAATTCTGACGGTGCGTTTAAGCGCGAAATGATCCTGCTTTCCATGTTTTTCTCTATTAATTTATGTCTCAGTTAAGTGAAGCACACATGATATTCCTGTTTCCCTCCTGCACTGAGATGCGTTCGTGTGTCTCAAATAAATATTGGTGCACACGGGAGCAGCAGCTGCAGGGTGGCATGCTTGCTGCATCCCTGCCATCGGCTCAGTAATGCAGCATCAGCACTTCCACAGAGTGCTGCTGTGCATTGTGTACACAGAGGCCAGGTTTCTGTTTCTTTGTTTGTTGTTTCATCACTGATGGGTTTTTTTTCTTTCTTTTTTTTTTTGTTGTTGTCTCAAAACATAAGTGAGGAATAATTTCCTACCGCATGGTCAGCTGAAAAGACGGATTTTGGAGCCTGACCCCAAACACAGGTTTAATCACATGCTATCTTATGATATCTGAGATGGAGCTCACATGTTGACTCTAACTTGTGGTTAAAAACTGGAGTCAGTTCTTAATTAAAAGCGGTAATAATCATACCCTGACATTAAGTGTTATATCCTCCATCTGCCTGCTCGTTTCTCACGTTCACACTGGAGCAAAAAGAGCAAAGTTCAGGCTTTCACAGGAGGACTCTTCTTCACGGCTACTCATCCACCAGGCTCTCAGATGTGGCTTAGCACCACCTTCTACAAACTACTGTTGATAACTTCCATAACTCACGCTTTTGTTTTCCCCCTTATCTTTACTGTCTGCGTCATGTTGTACGAGACCGCGAGGCTCCCTCAAGGTTGCAGTCCCCTTCTCACCTGTGCTCACGCCAGCTGCTTCCTCTGTTTGTGCCAAACAGCTCGATGTTGTGGCTGCAAACATGGGGGGAAAAAAACATCAGGTCCTGTGCGCCAGAAAATATTTCCAAGAAAGAGCGAGCTAAACAAGAGCAAATGCTACTCTAATATGAGATAAAGAAGGTGAAATGTGTACACACAGGCGTGGCCACCCTGAGTTACGGTGAAATCATTTCACCTCAGTCATGAAGGGGAGGTGTAGGTGATGGGGGAGGACAGTCCAGCTCCAGGAACTATTTTCTCTGTGAAATTATTCTGCTTTTGTCTTATTCTCACTGTGCAGCTGCATTTTTGTTGCACCTGCAGTGTGGAGTCACCTGTAGCATCTGCCAGTCATATCACCAGTCCTCAGCACCCAGACTGCACCGGCGCAGTCTGAAGTCGGCAGGAAATCTGACATTTAAGCCTCTCCAGAACGATTCTGATCGAGTCTGCGTTGATGCTTCACATCTTCAAACGCAAAGTTTGCCAAACCGAGCGAAGCCTGGCTGTCGTTTCAGGGCTTTGTAGCGAGACAGGAAGGCCTGATGAGGCTGGTTTTATTTTATCACTCTGTTGTCACGGCAGCCTTGTTGCCTCCAGGCTTTTTCTAACTTCACAAACATTACAGCACAAGTTCTAATATCACACAGATCCATGATGACTAAGATGCAGACCTCCCACACAGGTTGTGGTCACAGAAGATGGAGATGGTGTGAGTGTGTGTGTGTGTGTGTGTGTGTGTGTTTCAGTGTGTTAATCTGTAGTGTGTGTGTGTGTGTGTGTGTGTGTGCGCATCTAAGCCTGGCTGGCTCGCTGAGGCAGTGGGTCCTCCCCCGGCTGCTCCAGAGATGACTGGCATCTCTGTCGACATGAAAGCACCGAACACAAATGAAAGAGGGCAAAGTACACCTACACGCACCTTTTCACACATGCTGCCATTTGGGCTCCGGCAGAGGTCTGGAACCAGTTTATCTCAGGAAGTGTGTGCGTGCAATGTTAGTGATTTGGAGATAAAGGTTTGGTTGCTGTGGCGATTGCTTTCGGTTTCGGCGTGAAGAAAGTTTTGTATCGGCGCCGTCAGATGGCGGCGGTGGTCGATATGGCCACTGTTGAAACCGTAAACAGTGGGAGGTGGTAGTTTCAGAATGGATCACCTGAAAGGTTGAAGTCAGGCCATGCTGTCTTGGTTAAAGGTTTGATGGGAAGATGGTGAAATAAAGTAGGGTGTGTGTCTCTTTTAGAGTAGCTCTGCATGATTCTGAGTCCAAAATAATCTTTATTTGAACTGTACTGAGCATCAGTGCAGATCCTCAGTTCCTCCTCTGACTGAAACAAGCAGTCAAACTTTCTTCTGATTGGCTGTACCTCACAAACAGAAGGTCTGAAAAGCTGGTGGGCGAATTTTTATCTGATTATTTTTGCAGAAAACTTCTGCTCAGCCATCATCAGCAAAATCCACGTTTTACTGTTACTTTGCTGCATTTCCAGTAGAAGCAAATAAAAGTGTGTGACTGTTTGGCATTTTAACACAGAGCTGTGATATAACGTGTGGCTGACGCTGCTTTGTGACAAAGTGACAAACAGATGCTACACGATTATTCAGTTACTCCATTGGCTCTCAAACCTCCTTCAGAGGCTGGAGAAACTCCCCAGTACTTCCAAACATTAGACAAAGATCCTGGTGGGTTATAATCTTAAACATCTTCATCATTGTTGCTTCTCTGCATTTTAAAAGCAGCTTTCTGAGTTAAATGTGGCTGAAAATGGCAGGTTTTATGCTGCAGACAGAGGGGAGGACGTGGGGCTTTAAATCTTATGTTTTGTGTTTAAAAATCAGAGCGAGGTTCTTTGTCGCTGCAGCTGCAGCTACTTGGTGAGCAGAGGGTGTGGTGGTGATCAGCAGCTGACAGGTGTGGATGAAGACAACAGCTGGCTCGCTCTGTAGGTGTTCTCTGAAAAATAAGGCGGACAGGCTGGTTCACAGCTGACAAAAGCAGGGTGAAGGTGTTTGCGTTCACAGCTGGGGTGTCGTTTTAATCAGAAAGGTTTTGGCAGGTGGGGGGACTTCTTCCTGGTGACCGTCCGTTACCTGTGTGTGTGTGTGTGTGTGTGTGTGTGTGTGTGTGTGTGTGTGTGAGAGAGTGTGAAGATGGCCGCTGGCATGTTTGTGTGTGCTTTCTCCTCCTCTGACTCTCTGTTGTGTCACCAGGAAGTCCGGTTTGATGTCGGCCTCAGTCCTCTCTCCATGGCCGTGTGGACCCGTCAGTCTGGTCTGTGGACTCTTCCTGCTGGCCTCCTCACCACTCCTCATTGCAGGTACGACCTCTGACCCCAACAGGGTCGCTTTTAAAACACACAGCAATCTCCACTCAACCTTTTTGAAAGAACTCAAGCAAAAACTCTGAGCTGATGGCAGAGAAATGACACACACTTTGATTCAGTGTTTGAATATTAGAGAACTAACAAAGTGCTCATTCATCTCATCGTGGTGGTTTTACATTTTGGACTGAAAGAAGAAGTAGGGAAAAAGATTGCCAGTGTCAGCTCTGCCACTTCCTCTTAACCCCTTTATGACAGAAATTGCTCTCAGATGATCCAAAAGATACGAGGGGTGAAGAACCTAAACAGAAAGTGATTATTTCTGCCTGCTTCACACATCAGAGTTTAGTTTTCACAACTGTTATGAGTAGTGTGCATGCAGGCCAGTTCACTTTGCACATAAATGTTCATCTAAAGCAGTGGTGTCAAACATAAGGCCCAGGGACCAGAATTGGACATTGAAACATGTAATGACTTAACTTTTTTTCAGATTTTTTTATTTTTTTTTTTGGCTTGTCCTACTGATAAACACCTCCCCCCCAACATTCATACTACACCAAAGTAATGAAGTGATGGATCAACATTTAAATGACAGAAAATTCCCATTATTTTTCTTTCAAAAGTCTTTTTATTAGACAAAGGTTCCAATACAATGTATACAATAACACAAAATGCTTCAGAATATTCCAAAATTTCAATCTTGTTCCCACCCCAACCCTTAAAACAACAAATTGGCAGCCTGCTGCCCAACTAAACAAAAAAACAAACAAAAAAACAGAAAAAACAAACAAAAGCAAAAAACAACAAACAAATTCCCATTATTTTTATTTGAATTAACAAAACTTTCAACTTTATAATTAAAAGCAATGAGAAACCAGAACTTTTGCACATTTCTTATGCTGAGATAAATGTGCAGTTAAACCACTTTACCGTGACCGAAAGGGAATTTTTACTGCCCACTTAAGATCAAAGTGGGTATGTGTGTGTGGCCTTTGATGTAAAGTGAGTTTGACATCCTTGATCTAAAGCGTGCTGATTGGTCAGTTTGATGACGGTGCTGTGATGTCCCTGAAATTCACAGACATGTAAATCTGTTGCCTCAATAAATTTGATTAAAAATATGGAAGGAGATGGGCCAGAGCTCCACCGAGCCCCATTTATTCTGGACTGTTTCAAAGCGCTCTATGAACCAGGGAGCCCTCAGCCTGACACATCATAATGCAGCTTTGTCAGGCGCCTCCTGTGTTTCCCCTTCATGCAAAAGGCATCATTGAGCGTCAGTTGTTCCAGCCGCAGCTCTATCGGTACCTGACAGGTCACAGTCCTGTTTTTGCAGGACTTTTTTTGTTTTGCCCAAAGACTGGGCTTGGTTTAAAGCTTGTCTCTTCACAACAGGAACCCTGGTATTTGAGAAATGACGAGTTGGGAGTTGCCGATTATTCTCACGAATGTCGTAAAACCCTGTGTCTTTGTATTGCTTCAATTCCCACAATCCTTCTGCAACCAAAGAGCTCCAAACACAGACGCATGGCGACCCCGGCTTGAGTTGCATAAGCGGTTAAATAAACTGATATAATCCTATTTTATTCAGCTCACCTTATGTGTACCAGCAGGAGTGAAACTGGAAACCACTTTTTAGTGAAAGTTTTTAAAAGATAACTTTATTTGGAAATTCAGATTTCCACCTGATCTTACCTGAAGAGAAATTTAACATGATATTTATTAAAGCCACACAAACACTACAAGATTAAAAAGTCACCCTTATTTAAAAAAAAAAAAAAAAAAAAAAATTCACTGAAAAGGCCACATAAAGCCTCTGCAGCAGTTTGGACTGAAACACACTTATATGACACCTTTACCATGACTGATTTTGAAACACTACATGAACTTTAGGCAGGATGTCTGCAGTTTCTCTTCAGGTCACTGTGTTCAGTCTGTTTTGGAGGTTTGAAACTAGCTGTCTGGCTCCTCCTGTCCTAATAAGAACCGTCTTGTCACGCTCTTTAGCTCGTATAGGAACCAGCTGCGTTTCGTAACACTGCAGTGCAACTTTGTGGCTCAGATGCGTCTAAATATCTGTTTCTTTGATTTTTAGAAGGCGAGTGAAATCCCTTGAAAGTGTCTTACTTTATTCATTCAGGTGTCATTTTGCGCTCTCAGCTTCACACTTGCCCTACTCTCAGCACGTTAACGCTGAAGAGGTGGAGGAAACCATAATTCTGCAGACATACGTTTTTAAGGTGAAAGATGAAGAAATAGAGGAAGTTGGGAACACAGCTGGGTTTCTGGTAAAGCTGCCTGCTGTGGGCGAGTAAATAAAGATCATTAAAAAAAAACGGAACCACATCTCTGTGGAGCCTTTTAGCCACATATCAGCTCTTGTTTGCTGTAATAATATCCCCTCGCTGTGCTTTCATGTGGACACAGCTTGTGTTGCACTCTTCATCCATCACCCCTCACCATGAAACCTCGCCTGCATGCTTATCTTCTTCGAGTGTGTTGGAATAGCAACTTGCACTCCAGGCCGACTTATTGCCCTTTGGTTTCTTTTTTTGTTTAGTTATTTAAAATCCAGACAAAGGATGCATGCAGGTCCTCTTTCATTATCCATAAATTCAGTGAACCACACAAGTGTTTGCACAATGACACATTTAAGAACAGTGCAAATACAAAGGGGGCAGAAAGCTGCAAAATCATTGGCTAGCACTGTGAAACCAAAGGACACTGTGGAAATAACTCTAAAGCAATGCAAGCCTGCAGGAGATATAAACCCCCCCCTGAATATTTATGTAATGGGGGGGAAAAAAAACCCTCCTCAATCCAAACAGAGCTAAATCTCTCTTAGTTTCAGCTGATGGCAGCTGGTGGAAGGAAGGAGTGAGAAAAACACCTCCACAATGTTTATCCTGTTCTTTAAAGCCAAAAGCAAACAAACGCACATGGAGGAGTGCTGCAAAAATGGAGGAGGGCCGAGGGAGAACATAAACAATATCCAGCAACAGTGATGGATCCTGAACAAATGTCCAGGTCTAGGGCCACAGGACCGTAGTCTAACAATGGATGTCCAGAGCTTTCTCTCAGGACCCACCTCCTTCAGCTCTTCTGGAGCTGCACTGAGATGCTCCCAAGTGGCCATCTACTCTCAGCTGGATATGGCCGAATGTCTAACTTAGGAGGTGTCGAGGAGGTCTGGTGCTTGGAGAAACATGGCCCCTTCTCATCACTGTTTTGTTTTTCTGCAGGCAAAATGAACTGCACTCACCCTCTGGTGCCAGAATATGGAGGTTTTCGCTGCGATCCCTCCCCGTGCCAAGGCTTCCCTCACAAGACCACCATCCGCCTCTTCTGTGAATCAGGATACCAGATGAGGACCTCACTGTCCAGGTGCCGCAACGGGAAGTGGGGTCCTCCCATATCTGCCTGCATCCCCATGAAAGGTGAGAGTTTGACGGCCTCCAGTCAGAGTTATAGCGTGTTGTGTTTTTGTTTGCGCTCCAGCAAAGTGATCAGGGCGTGGTGTTGATGTTTGTGTGTTTTGTTAAGTGCAAAGAGCAGTGGTACATTAAACTCACACTCTTAGATGTGTTTAATGGAGCTGATAAGCCAGTTTGAGTTTCCATGCTTACGAGTTTTGCTCATGCATATTGTCAGCAGGTTGTTAGTTTCGATTCGAGCCATCCAATCGCCTCTGAGGCTTCTGGAGTTACTCAGTTTAGAAGTCGTATGATATGAAACTTTCCTTCTTTAATAATAAGATTTTCTTAGACAACTCTTAACATTTCCCAGCAGTAGCGAGCATCACAGCGTTGCTTAGAGATTATTACTTAAGTTTATAATCTACCTGTGACTCATCTCCCCGTCAGCCCAGCCAGTCTAAAGGCTGGTTAGTCATTTTAGTCACCGCTCATTTCTTGTTTTAAGCATTCAGGAAGTAGATGGCGTGTGTACCAAGTACTTGTCGACAGCATACAAATATGTGTTAATGCTAATTTCCGATATGAAGAAAGTAATATGAAGCTTCATCTCATCATCTTCATCTAATTTCCATCTCATCATTAATACCAATGAGTATCAGCCACTGTTACATTTTTTCTTTTAATTTACAGCCGCTGACTTTATGGCACTATTGAAAATGATTAAGAAAACAAATTGTACTTGCGTGGCTTTTTAAAGTGTGCAGTACTCAAAGAGCTTGAGTCACATGAAATCAATACAGCATACCACGCGTTCAGCAAATTATGAACTCAAATTTCCCAGATTTTACAATATTTAAAACAGATAGCCGAGATCACGTGCCCCATACACCGCACAGTTTCAGAAACACTGGTTTCATGAGGAACTGGATGACAGCCTGATAACAACCCTGGACACAAGCACGGACTAGGACTCAGTAACCACTCCAGGAGTTAAAGCTAAACCAGCGCTCTTGGTCAATGAAACACTGACAGCAGCATCACACGGCCGCAAGACTCAAAGTCTCAGCAGAATAAAAGAAAACTATGATCATAACACACTAAGTTAAGCATTAACAATCTAGTGAGACTGTGCATGTGCCACTGCAGATGTATCCCTTAAAAATAATTAAATAACACACTTGTGGATGACTGTGCTTCTCAATATTCACGAATAGGTAGTTATAACTAGACTAATATAAATGTATTAAATTCAACATCTTTTTAAAGATAATATTATAATGGAAAGCTCATAAAATGGAACCAACGAGCATAGATTTCTTTTAGAAAATGTACAGTATTTACATTATGTGTTAAGAGACATCTTAGTTTTGGCCACATGTTGGTGCCCCATACACCACACACTTACCAAAACACCCATTTCATTAACTTCTGAAACAACAACAAGGGGGGGGGGGGGAAACGAGTCTCTGTCGTAGTTTTCTGTTAATGTGTAAACTTTCATGTTTGTGGCTACATTATTGCTGGAAACCACATTATTCATTCACAAGAATCAACACCCACCAGCAGTGCCACTGAACTGTTGTACTCTTAGTCTCACAATGCCGCCAGTGCTGCAGTGTGACCCGATATATTTACTCTTAGATTCTGCTGAAGTACACTTTTATTGGGCTTGTATTGAAACTTCAAATCTCTACTTCCTTTTCCTTTTTTTTTAATTTATATTATTTCACATTTCAATGATGTGTGATTCTGCACAATGACTTTTATTTTAAGTACTTTTTAACTATATTTTGATGCTCAGAATCTTAACTTTACTGCAGTAAAGAGTCTGAATACACATTTCACTGCTTTGCTGAATAACTATGCAAAACAAAAGGACTTTTAGTTTTGTTTTTGTGCACAGGGCTGCGCATGAACCTGAAAATCATCCCCAATGTTTTCTACACTGACACAAAATGTAGATAATTCAGTACCGATGTAAGTTAAATGCATCAATTATGCAGAAACAGCAGACGCAGCAGCTTTATCGTCTTTATCTTATGACCTACTTAAGAGGTGAACACAGACACACTCTACAGAGGAAGTAACAGCTTTACTTTCCTCAGACCAGTTCCAACTTCCTCTGTCGCCATTCAGTCGAATGTGCTGCAACAGGAAGTCAAAGTGCAGAAAGAGGAAGCGGGCAAAGCCACCATAATAACCATTAAACATTTCCTCTCTGATGCTGTCAGTCTCATGGAAAGCTGCTGCCGTGTTGTCACGGGCACAAACAAACCACACAGCTTGAAAATCTCTCCTCTCGCAAAGATCTTGAGATAGATAATTAATTTCTGCTCAGAGCTTCTACTCAGAACACACAACCTTTCCCAGGGTTATGCATTTAGGTTCAGTTTACCTGTCTTATTGTGGTGACAAAAACACCAAATGCACATCTGGCATTCAGGCACAATTTTGGAAATAATCAGATCTCCTCAAAGAACCTGGATTTTAGTTTTGGAAGCCTGTTCTGCTGAAAACAATCCTGTTAAGTTCAAACCTGCTGCAGAATGTTCTGGTGGCTCTGCTGCATATGCATGGTCTCATGCATAAATGCGACCACACCCAAAATGGCCCAAGATGTTCAGTGTGCACACACACAAAGTCAGGAAAAGGCAACAAAATGTGAAGGTTTTGGTATTTTCAGCATCTGTAATGTCTGTCTTTTTCTTCCTCAGGCAATCCTATCCCAAAACCCGACGACTCAATGCCCAGCATGGCCACGACTGCAGTGGGTGTGTCCATCTTCCTGCTCACCACCACCGCCTGCCTGGTCCTCAAGTCCCGGCTCTACCCCTGTCAATCACAAAGGTAAGAAGAAACGTCTATTGACTTTTTATCCATGTATTTGTTTCTGAGCACCTATTTTTACAGGTGTGACATCTTATGTGTATTTATATGCACATGATATAAATAAACTAATAGCTGTACAGGACAGACACCACTTCAAACACTCTGAGTGTGATCAGCCTATCAAAGCTGTTGCCACATGTTCTTATTATTATAATAAATAACTTCTTAATTAGGTCAACTCCACCTTGTAGTAAGGCAAGAGGGTTAGTAGTATCCATTCTGGTTACTGATAAATACTGATACTGAAATGTGTGTTAGCATCACGTGCTGCCTTGTCTGAGTGTGGGGAGCTGGAAACACAGGCTGAACTTTAGTTACTTTATATTCAGTGCTGTAGTTTCAGGTCAGAGGTCAGGAGCACTTCATTTGTCATCTGAGCATTAACCTCTTACTTTTCCTTCCTCCCTGCAGCCGTCGCTCCTCAGACCAGCTGGACCTGATGGTGGACGGGCTTCCAGTTTCCCTTCCCTCCTATGAGGAGGCGGTGTACGGCAGCTGGGGGCAGCGCATCCCTGCCTGCTCAGCTCCCGGGCCCACGCAGCTCCTCCTGGCTCAGGAGGCCCCGGGCTGTCAGCAGTCTTCCCCGAGCAGCCAGTCAGACGGCAGCCACTGCCCGCTCCTATCGGGCCAAAGCCCTGACAACCCTCCACCGCCTTACGAAGAGGTCCAGTCGCCACATGCCAGAGACAGGATGAATGACGGGGACGTCCTGCAGCTCCGCGTTGCACTTTCAGACGATAAGGACACATGATGACGGACGGAGAGACTCAGAAGTAGTTTATGATTTTGACAGGTGCAGTGTTCACTCTGCAGATAACTGCTCAAAAAACATAAAAACAGGGGCTCACGGCAGACTCCTGTACTGCCCGCACTTTTCCTGGTTGGCTCACCAGCATCAGGACCTATCACATGGTATTTTAGACGATAAGCTCTGATTGGCCAGTTGTTGGGTCAAAAAAGACCCGAATGAAGAGGACTGAAGTGCATTTATAGCTGAAACGTTGATTGTATAGTGTGTTTGTATAAACGTTGATTGTATAGCAAATGTATGTGACACAGGGAGGGGGTGTGTTGTGCGGTATCATCGCTGTCTTGTGAAATCCTGAGAGTGTGAAAACAGGAAGGCTTTTACCAGACAGCGGTGACATGAAGGTGTGTGTGTGTGTGTGTGTGTGTGTGTGTGTTTTCAGTGTGTTTCTGGAGACGTCGTCTACCTTTTCCCCTCAGTGACGGGGCTCATTAAGGCTTCGTTTGTGAAGTCAGTGGCGTGTTGTTTCTTTTCACTTCTGCATTTGTGTCTGAGACTTTTGCACAGTGTTTCTATTAAAGTCCAAACGGGCCGAGGCGCACGGGCTGCTGATTTAAAAGCACACACACTCGGGTCGTGGATGGTGATTTTGTTTTTTTTAAATAAAATGTTAATTTCATGTACGGCAAAGTGCTTGGAAACCAAATGTTCTCTCAAAGTGTTTCTGCTGTGTTCATTCAATGCTGATGGAGGAAAAACTATTTAATATTTAATCGCTTTCAATCTACAGTTATGAGTCGATTGGTTTACTAAATGAAATCAATATATTTAGTAAATCATTGGAGATTTATGTAGGCACTTTAAAAAAAAAATCAATTTAAAATAAAATAAAAAGAAGATTTTAGGTGCAAATCTCTGAGATGACCCGGATGCCTTTGAGGATCATCTTCATGTCCTTACTGGGTTCCTCGAATGACTGACGCCTTCAGACCTTGAATGTATTTAATGTTTTTGTTTTGTGCAGACAGATCTGAACTAATATATATATATAAATATGTGTATATAAATTGTAATATTTACAAAATCATTATTTCTATATTGTGTTATTGCACAGAACTATGTGATTAATAAATGTTGAAGTGTTTCTTTATTTGCACGTCTCCGTCTCATTTGTTGCTGTTGTAAACACCGCTGATATTTTGTGCAGCATTTGTCTTTAGCTGCTAGTTTTTACATAAATCTGAAAGTTTTCACACAACTGTTTGAGATGCTCTGCTAAAAACAGCAGGAACTCTTTTTATGGGGTTGCAGGGTTTTAAATTCCTGGTGGTGAACTTTTTTTCTTCTTGCTGAACAGTTTTTCCTGGCTGGATGAACCTTTTACCCCTACATGCTGCAGGTTAGCCCACAACAACAGCTGTCAGCAGTAAAGTTGATGATTGTGTTCCCAGAAAGTGACTGAGAAACAGTGTAACTCAAGCACGGTGAAGAAACAGCACAGCGAGTTGTACTGTTTGAAGTTGTGAAAACAAATGACACAAAATCTGGTCTTTCCCTTTTAGGAGACTGCAGGTTAGCTGGCATGAGAACTTTGCCCATGATGCAACACAACAATCAGACATCTGATGTCACGTCGCACAGCCAAATCAGGTCAATTTGTTTACAAGGATGGTTAAAAGAAAAAGCTAGACATTGATCATGCACAGCTAATAAAACAATAAATGCATTAAAACATAAAAGTACTATGACCTAAAAAGTAAACAATACAAAACAAAGCAGTCTAGTTTAACCTGTTTTCTAGGCTTCCTGCTCGAAAATGACATCCCCAAAATGAATGGAGTATTTCTCTGCAATCACAAACTGTGTAAACAATCTTGGTATCAAAATAAAGCTTACACTTGTTCATCAGAGGTGTAAAAATTGCAGCAGATGTTACTGTGTCAAAGTTACTCAGGCTGGAACACAGAAAAAGTTTTTAGTGTAAAACCCTTTTAAAAATACGCTTTAGATCTCATTTTAATCCAGAAATTCAGTAATCAACATATAAACATCATCTGTGCAAAGATTTGTGCTTCTAAAGTAAAACAGTGAAAAATTGCAGCACTTTTAATAAATAAATATTTAGACATTGTACAACAAGTCCAATCCTGACACACTCTGGACACCATATGTGAGTAAAAGTTTTAGGTATTAAACAGCAGAGATTATTTAATTTCATTAACATGCCTAAAAATGCTTGTTTTTTGAATATTTTTGAAGAATTAACCACACATTCACAGACAATGGGCCCTTTCTGAGGGGTTGCCGCTTCCGGCTTCTTTTAGCCTCTTTTAGCGGATTGACACTTCTTTTTAACTGTTTGAGCCAATAGAATCATGGTAACGATGTCACTTCATCTAATCAGAAGTTGCAAAGCCAGACCCCACCTGGGCCCAATTTATGTCTGTAGCTAGGTCTAAAATGACGGAAGTGGCTCTGATGCGCTAGTTAGCCGCGGTAGCTGCTGATAATCAGGGTGCTATCGGCTACCTGCGAAAATAACGGAGGAAACTGGGAGGTAAGCCAATTTTGCGCTGCTACGCGTTTCTTCTTTTGCGGCTGGTTCAGTGACTTTTGGTCGGAGCGCGGTGAAACTTAGTGTTTGGAATCTGTGATAGCTCTCGAAGCTAACTAGCCTTTGTTTAGCCGGTTATATGAAGTCTGGAGAATTTCTGGTTTCGGTTTTGTTTGTTTACAGGATTTTTTCGCATTTACATAACTGCTCTTTTAATCATCGCTTGTTTTCGCTGTGTTTGGTGGTTGTAGAAAGGTTTCTGTGAATACTACACAAGTTGATATTTGATTAAAAGGCTCTACGCCATGGCGGGTTACATAACTCTTGAGCCCCAACGCCCCCGGTACCGGGAACAGAAGCCCCGCCCACTGGCTGCTCAAACCTTCTGTTTGTGATGGACAGCCATTCAGAAGAATGGAGGTTGTTTTCAACATATGAACTGAGATGCTGTAACGAGATCCAATTCAGGATAAATAAGAATTATTTTAATATGTGATTCATTAAAGCTACTCTAGTACAGTCTGAGGAAAAAAAGAGTGGAGTTGGAAATAAAGGCCTCGAGTATAATTAAACACAATTCAATTAAGGCTGATTGGACCTTATTAACATTAGGATGCAGTTACCTGTTCAGGATACAGCAGATCACAGACCACACCTCTGAAACAAACGTTTTATCCCGTCTCGGCAGATATATGTAAAAAAAGTCAGTATTTCTCTCTGAAATGATAAAACCTTAAAATAAGCCACAGACAGAGTAAACGTCTCTCTGGTCTCTTAAACTGAAAATGTAGGATCATGTTTCTTTTTTTCCCTCCTTGGATTTTCTCCAGGAAAATTCCCATAAAGATAAAACACATAGTCTCTTCAGTGATGTGTAATGCACCCATTTCCAGGAAAGCATTATCGGTCTTTATCAGTTTGTGACTTAGTTCAAGGACTCTGTGTCAGATAAGCCTGGATGTGTTTCACCTTTTCCAGTCAGACTAAAAGGAGAAGCTGCTCCGATGAGTCCAAGCTGTCCAGAAGTGAAACACAGACTGCTGCAACCAGTCAGCAGTGATTAATTTTCTGCATCAGCCACAGTGTGACAACATCCCGTCACACGGTGGAAGTTAGAAGAAGACTTAATTTCTCAACTCAGAACCAGAAAAGACACCGTGTGATCTTTGAAACTATTACCAGCCCTGAGGGTTTCCCTCCTCCGCTCAGCTTCCTTACAAATGCCTTCTTCAGAAAGTGACCAGCGTGTGACATCACAGCGAGGTTGTGCAAACAGGGTGGATTCACAGTTACCGTCAGCGTTTATGCAAATGCCCACATCTGTGATTTCTTTTTTGATGACAAACCGGTTTTCTTTCATTTGTTTTACTTCCCATTTCTGCTTCTTTGTTTCTTTAAACCCTAAAAGGTTAACAGAACTAAAATTTTAAAACTGCCTTACATCAGCTATTTTGACAGTTTTCATTTTGCCACATAACTGGGGCTACGTTCTTACAGTCAGTTTAAATCTTTACTATAAAGTCACATTTCCACTGGATTATGAAACTTAAATGTAAGTTAACATGTTTATGTTGCCTTAACTCAACACATCACTGTTGTTCCAATGATGAATGATTGACATTATTAATTATGTTTTTATTTTAGTGTTTAGGGCCACCTGCTGACGACTTGAAAGCCACCTGTAACAGACGAAACACACCTGTGGGATGAAGTCAGAGGTAAGGGCTTAAACTACTTCAGTTTTGCACCAGCTCAAACCTTTATGGAAATCAGGAAATGCTCCATGACGCCTTCAAGTTGTGAACAGAAAAACATGATGGCTGTGTCCCAATTCAGGGTCTGCACGCTTGAAGCACGCATTTCAAGTGCGGTTACGTCACCGCCACGCGACGACGGCTGTCCCAATTCGAAGTGTGCTTCAAATGCATACTCCAAATGCGCCGTCGATTTCCCCAAATATCAAGCGTGGTCCGGTGCACGCTTCGTGGTCCCATATATCCCACAATTCATAGCGCGGCGGTGGGTGTGGATAATTTTGCCGCAAAATACGGCAGAAGGGAGCGGCTGAAGAGGGTTTTATTTTTATTTTTATTTTTTTCTTTCTCCAAACTTTATTGAACTTATAAACAGTGTTGGGGAGTAACGGAATACATGTACCGCCGTTACGTATTTAAAATACAAAATATGAGTAACTGTATTCCGTTACAGTTACCGTTTAAAAAGGTGGTATTCAGAATACAGTTACTTTGTTGAAATAAATGGATCACACTGCGGTACTTTCCTGTTTCATTTTGTCGCGGGTCAGGACTGTTTGGGTTTTGTTTGACAGCTACGTTCTGTTGTTCCAGGCGGCAGCGTTACGGTTGCCATGGTTACAGGGCGACGCTCTCTCTCTCTCTGCGACTGTGTGTTTCCTGGGTGAGAGAGCGCCTTTTCGTTGTTGTTGTTGTGCTAAGCTAACAGGCAGAATGCTACAAGCATAGCTCTAAAGAATGTAGCATCATGGCCAGTGTAGTCCGTGCTGCAGGGAGAATGCACTGCCATACACGTTATGTGTCTGTGAGCGCGAGGAGGGAGAAAAAGGAGAGTGGAAAGGTACGAGTTGTCGTCGAGGAAAAACGGGAGCTGGAAGCATGTAAATATAATAATAACCACTGCAGCCAAGAAGAGTGCCTGACGAGCCCAGCTGTAAGTAAGCTATTACGACTAGACTGTACACCGTGTTCGTGTTTTCCTCCGAAAACAATAAGTTCCGTTGGAGCAGTCTTTCAACGCCTCTCTCTGTCTCTCGCAAGAAAAATTGACCCACACAACAAAGTAAAGCTATTTTTCGGCTACGAGCCGACAGGGACCCCGCCGTATTAGTCAGAGGTCCCTTTACTACAGTTCGGAGTCGCGGACCTTCAGTAATAGTAATAAATCACACAGCAATAGTACATTCACGTTGTTGTAAAAAGCACGATAATATATTAAGTAATCCAAAGTATTCAGAATACGTTACTCTCATTGAGTAACGTAACGGAATACGTTACAGAATACATTTTGGGGCATGTATTCTGTATTCTGTAACGGAATACATTTTAAAAGTAACCTTCCCAACACTGCTTATAAAGCGAACAGTCAGTCATTCCAGTTCAGTTTGTACAGTAGACATACAAGGGAAATAAGAGTAACAATATACAGTACAATGAAATAAGAAGGATAAATAAAGGATAAAAAAAAAAAGAACAAAAGGGGGGGGGGGGGGATGTGACAGACTTCATAACAACTTTGTACTTGAAAGTTGTGACAGGTCATTCGTTAAACATTTCTGAATGAATTTCAATCAATGATAAACCTTTTTTTATTGGAAGTTAATTTAAGAGAGTTTAAGTAATATTCAGCTTCAATCAAAAACAAATGATGGGGTTGAGTTTTGAAATTTACATTTATGTATATGGAATTTCCCTAATAAGATGGAGCGGCCGAAGAGTGAACTGTCAAAAGTACTGAATATGACGTCACTTATTTATGTGCGAATGTTTAATAATTAAAGTCAGTCATATATCCACAAACACAACAAGCTGAAAGTCAGGTGTGTGTGTGTGTGTGTGTGTGTGTGTGTGTGTGTGTATATATATATATATAAAACACCCAGCACGCCCCTGCGGGCGGTTTATCCTTCAAGCTCGGGTCCTCTACCAGAGGCCTGGGAGCTTGAGGGTCCTGCGCAGTATCTTAGCTGTTCCCAGGACTGCGCTCTTCTGGACAGAGATCTCCGATGTTATTCCCGGGATATGCTGGAGCCACTCGCCTAGCTTGGGAGTCACCGCACCTAGTGCTCCGATTACCACGGGGACCACCGTTACCTTCACCCTCCACATCCTCTCGAGCTCTTCTCTGAGCCCTTGGTATTTCTCCAGCTTCTCGTGTTCCTTCTTCCTGATATTGCTGTCATTCGGAACCGCTACATCGATCACTACGGCCGTCTTCTTCTGTTTGTCTACCACCACTATGTCCGGTTGGTTAGCCACCACCATTTTGTCCGTCTGTATCTGGAAGTCCCACAGGATCTTAGCTCGGTCATTCTCCACCACCCTTGGGGGCATCTCCCATTTTGACCTCGGGACTTCCAGGTTATACTCGGCACAGATGTTCCTGTACACTATGCCGGCCACTTGGTTATGGCGTTCCATGTATGCCTTGCCTGCTAGCATCTTGCACCCTGCTGTTATGTGCTGGATTGTCTCTGGGGCATCTTTACACAGCCTGCACCTGGGGTCTTGCCTGGTGTGATAGACCCCAGCCTCTATGGATCTTGTACTCAGAGCTTGTTCTTGTGCTGCCATGATTAGTGCCTCTGTGCTGTCTTTCAGTCCAGCTTTGTCCAGCCACTGGTAGGATTTCTGGATATCAGCCACCTCCTCTATCTGCCGGTGGTACATACCGTGCAGGGGCCTGTCCTTCCATGATGGTTCCTCGTCTCCCTCCTCTTTCTTGGGTTTCTGCTGCCTGAGGTATTCACTGAGCACTCGGTCAGTTGGGGCCATCTTCCCAATGTATTCTTGGATGTTCGTTGTCTCATCCTGGACTGTGGTGCTGACACTCTCCAGTCCCCGGCCCCCTTCCTTCCGCTTAGCGTACAGCCTCAGGGTGCTGGACTTGGGGTGAAACCCTCCATGCATGGTAAGGAGCTTTCTTGTCTTTATGTCAGTGGCTTCTATCTCCTCCTTTGGCCAGCCTATTACCCCAGCAGGGTACCTGATCACGGGCAGGGCGTACGTGTTGATGGCCCGGATCTTGTTCTTACCATTCAGCTGACTCCTCAGGACTTGCCTGACCCTCTGCAGGTACTTGGTGGTTGCAGCCTTTCTAGCGGCCTCTTCATGGTTCCCATTTGCCTGCGGGATCCCCAGGTACTTGTAACTGTCCTCTATGTCTGCAATGTTGCCTTCTGATAGTTCAATCCCCTCAGTTCTGACTACCTTCCCTCTCTTTGTTACCATCCTACTACACTTCTCCAGTCCGAACGACATTCCAATGTCATTGCTGTATAGCCTGGTAGTGTGGATCAGTGAATCGATGTCTCGTTCACTCTTGGCATACAGCTTGATGTCATCCATGTACAGGAGGTGGCTGACAACTGCTCCGTTCTGTAGTCGGTATCTGTAGCCAGTCTTGTTAATGATCTCACTGAGGGGGTTCAGGCCTATGCAGAACAGCAGTGGGGACAGAGCATCTCCTTGGTAGATCCCGCACTTGATGGTGACTTGTGCTATGGGCTTGGAGTTGGCCTCTAGTGTTGTACGCCACATCCCCATTGAGTTCCTGATGAAGGCTCTTAGGGTCCCATTGATCTTGTACAATTCTAGGCATTCCAGTATCCAGCTGTGGGGCATTGAGTCATAGGCCTTCTTGTAATCAATCCAGGCAGTGCACAGGTTGGTCAGTCTGGTCTTGCAGTCTCGGCTGACTGTTCTGTCTACCAGTAGCTGGTGTTTTGCGCCTCTGGTATTCTTGCCAATTCCTTTCTGTGTCCCACTCATGTATTGACCCATGTGCCTGTTCATCTTAGCCGATATGATGCCTGACAGGAGCTTCCATGTAGTACTGAGGCAGGTTATTGGTCGGTAGTTGGAGGGGACCGGTCCCTTCTTGGGGTCCTTGGGGATCAGGACCGTCCGACCTTCGGTTAGCCATTCCGGGTGTCTCTCGTTAACTAGCAGCTGGTTCATTTGTGCTGCCAGACGCTCGTGGAGTGCAGTCAGCTTCTTTAGCCAGTAGGCGTGAACCATGTCGGGCCCTGGTGCTGTCCAACTCTTCATACTGGAGACCCTTTCTTGGATATCTGCCACTGTGATGGTTACTGGACCCTGTTCAGGGAGGTCGCTGTGGTCTGCCCTCAGATCCACTAGCCACTGAGCATTGCCGTTATGGGTTGCGTCCTTCTCCCATATGCTCTTCCAGTATTGCTCCGTCTCCAGCCTTGGTGGTGCTGTTCTCTTGCCACTGAGAGTACACCTTTGCTGGTTCTGTGGAGAACAGCTGGTTTATTCTCCTGCCTTCTATCTCTCTGGTGTACCTCCTCAAGCGGCTGGCCAAGGCTGTGAGTCTTTGCTTGGCAGTTTCCAAGGCCTCAGGTATGGACAGCTTGCTGTATTTCTTATGCACCTTCTTTGTCGCACCTTTCTGCAACTCCGTTAGTTGGCTAACCTCCCTCCGTGCTACTTTGATCTTGCCCTCTAGCCTCCTTCTCCATGGAGGGTACTGCCCCTTGTGGCTGTTCAACTTGTAGCCAAGCATCTCACTGATCACTGCTGCCGTATTGTAGATCAGCTTGTTAGTGTCGGTAATCGTGGTTGTAGGTATTGTCCGTAGTGCTGCATTAACATCATCTAGCAGACCTTCTGAGGGTACTTCACGTAATCTTGGTAACCGGCTACGGGGTATCCAGGTTTCAAGCTTGGCCATTATCCTATTTTTCAGGTCAGTTCCTCTCGCACTCAACGATCCTTCTCCTATCGCACTTGGGGCTATGTACCCAATCTCGGGTGGGGGTGATGATATCTCCCCCCTGACCTGGCGTCCTGACTCCTCCTTGCCGTAGCATTTGTGTTGTACCTCGTCAATCTCTAGCTGTGAGAGCAGTCCCTTCTTTCGAATGTTGGAACACTGAGCTACTAGTTGTTTCGCCGTCATTGTGGATGTTGGGTATCGAAGAATCCATAGGTCCGTCATCCTATTCATGTAGCCCCTTCCGCCGGGGTTACTTGCGTAGTAGCATTCCAACAACGCCCTGTTTTCGTCTCTTGCCCACCGATGCCTTCTTGTTCCAGTAGCCCACTTTTCGTCAGGGTGCCCTGGTTCCTCAACACCTGACGCGGACCTTGTTGATCCGGGCGACGTCCAAGCCGGCATGCCTTTTATATTTATCTGTCTCGCTCATGGTAGGGTAGGCTCGCTTAGCATGGGGGGTCTAGCCTTAGGACCCTTACTGGATACAGACGCCCCAGGCAGGAATCGAACTTGCGATCCTGGGTTCCAAAGGCGTGTAGTCTAACCACTACGCTATCCAGCTGCTATATATATATAGTATATGTATATGTATATATGTGTGTATGTATATATGTATATGTGTGTATGTATATGTGTGTATGTATGTTAGGGCTGCCACGATTTGTCGACTAGTCACGATTACGTCGACTATCAAAATCGTCGACGACTGATTTAATAGTCGACGTGTCGTTTGAAGCTTTGTAAGATCGCAAAAGACGCAGGAATAATAGCAGGATTTAAGAGTGTAATAACGGACTGAAACAGAAGATGGCAGCACAGCATGTACAAGGATGCCAGCTGCCGTTAAACCCCGAAGAAGAAGCAGCTGTGTCCCAGAATTCATAGCGCGGCCCAGCTTAGTTTCCAACAATGGCGGCAGCTAGTTGGTTTTAATATTACTCTTATTATTCTTTCTGGGTCACAAAATAAACGTTTAACATATTTTCAGGCGAGAATGTAGCTGTGTAAACCTCAAATATCTGCTCAGTTTATCAGGACACCACATATTTTCAAAAGCGCTCCGACGTTTTCGGAGACGTCTGTTACCCACTAGCTCGATAGCTAGCCGGGGGCTAGGTCACTAGCGCCGTGAGAACACCGGACTCCCGGCAAATTGTTTTCAAACCCACCGCCGTCTTTCGCGACTCAGGTTAAATATATATGAGTCACTTAGATAAATTAAAAATGTTATTGTTTGGCTTTTTTTTAGTATTTTATTTGTTCCTGAGTAAATCGGTTTGGCTGAGATTAAAGTTATAGTTTTTACACAGCTGAATAAACGTCAAGCAGACAGCTGATTATCAGAAGTGTGAGATGCTGGAGAATATACTCCGGTGTCCTGTTATATTTTAGATAGCAAGGAGTTTATTAAACTTTACCGAAACAATCTGCAAATTTCATTAAAATTGAATAAACTATCATCTTGTCTTTATTTTTAGTTAGCACCTTAAAAGCTTAAAGCTGTAAGCTAATGATAGTTATATAAGAGCAGATGCTGCTGGTGCAATAAGCTGTAGTTTTACGTCCAGTGGATGATGATCTGATTAGTCGACTAATCGCATAAATAATCGGTGACTAGTCGACTATCAAAATAATCGTGTGTGTGTGTGTGTGTGTGTGTGTGTGTGTATATATGTGTGTGTGTGTGTGTGTGTGTATACACATACGTATATACACACACACACACACACACACACACACACACACACACACACACACACACACACACACACACACACACACACACACACACACCCCAACCATAATAATCTGACAGTACTATAATATTGGCCATATTATATTTACATTGCCACAGTGAGTTGACTTTAGTCTCATGAACAACATTAGCTAATTGTTATTTACTAACTAATCTTAAATGACTGTTCAGCACAGAAATGAAGCCCAACAATCATGTTTTACAGTCCTGTGGTCTCAGCCTCAGATACTCAACTAAAGTGATGTCATGACAAAAATGAATGACCAACAAAACATTTTTCTCCTTCATTTCTGTCAAACAAAGCTGTATGTGGTTGCTAGGCAACCTGAACAGTGCGACGAAGCGTATGCCGTCCCATTTCACAAGCCTCTCACTTCCGCACTTCTCGTACTTATAGTACGCACCGTATGTAGTACGCGTAGTGCGCGTACTTCAAGCGTGCAGACCCTGGGACACAGCCGATGAGGCCTCCTTTAGCAGGTCGTTTGAACCTTGGAGATAATTTGGTACTTTTGCCTCTGCTCCACACCACGCTGGATTTAAAATCAAACAGTCAACATGTGACTGAAGTGCAGACTTTCAGCTGTAATTTGAGGGGTTTTACAAAAATATTTCATCAACTGTTTAGGAATTAAAGACATTTCTTTCACGCGCAGTCAGACGCTCAAAAGTATTCGGGCAAACTAACAATATTAAGTATAAATGCTGCTTTTAATACTTAAAGATGTGTGAACCAGACAACCACACACACTCACATTAAATCAGGCATTGCTGTGAGGTGTCAGAGCTAACCACCTGCTACTAAACGTTCCCACTAATGTGGTGTTTGTGTCCGATCTACTGCTTCTATGCATTTTTTGCCTCCTCCTTGAGAAAAACAACCCCACGATGATGCAAACGAGCTTGGCTTGCCTGGCTTGATTTTCTTCATACACACGTTTCCTAAAATCTGCTGCGTAATAATGATTTGTGAAACCTGTGCAAATGTGGGTTTATTCGCAAAATCTTTGTGAACATTTCAGCACAGAGGGTTTTTTTTTTTTTTTTTTTTTTTATATATATCTTGCAGTACATAGCTCAGACATACAGGAACACTTTTTAATCAGAGTAGCGTAGAGTCAGTTAAACTTCTGGGATATTGATCTGGTCGGTGATCTATCAGTTGTTAATCAGTTTCAGCTGGATTATCAACAGGCGCACTAGAGGGGCAACAATGAGACAACTCCCAAAACAGAAATGGTTACGCAGATTAGTGAGCTGCCCTATCCTACAGCCTACAGTGTCATTGCCAGGTTTGCTGTGTCTCGACTAGACTGCAGGAGACAAGCGGTTACTCTAGGAAAGCCGGACAGGCCTGGAGAAGGTCCTTAGCAGGATCGGTATCTGCTCCTGTGTGACAGGAGGAAAAGCATGAGCCCGGTCAGAGCTACAAAATGAGCTCCAGCAGGCCGCCGGTGCAAATGTATCTGACCAAGCAACCAGAAACAGATCTCATGAGGGTGACCTGAGGTCAGGGAGAGCATCTCATTAGGTGATGTGCTCCTTTAATCGTTCTGAGCAGCTCTGTGGAACGGGAGGCCGTACTCCGTTGTGCAAAACAAGGGGTTTAAACTATGATGAACGTGCTTGAGCAACGCTGTGATATCCCGTTCGTGTCCACTTTAGTGGCAAGATCATTCCAAGCATGTATGAGCAGGATTTAAGTTATGGCTGAACTGTCCCAGGCATCTTCTGTTGGCCTAACTACTACAAACGGGTGGATCTCCAGGGCTACGTGACCGTGACCGCTCATTATATCACAGCGGACTGCGATATAATGAGCGGTATGTATTATTGTAGGGTCTACCTTACAATATAAAGCGCATTGAGGCGACTGTTGTTGTGATTTGGCGCTTTAAGTAAAATTGAATTGAGTGGTAGATACAAAGACCTATACTACTTTTTTCTTTTTATAATTGCATGGAATGAGTTTTGTCTTCTTTTTTTGCTGATCCGAAAATTTATCCGATCCAAACCGTGAGATTTTTTGATCCGTTGCACCACTAGTGATGAAACACCAGTTTTGGTTAAAAACTTCACGTTCAGGATTAAAAGATATGTGCGCTCTGACACAAAGAACATTTTTCTGTTTTCATTGGTATGACGTGACCTCCATGGTCGTGGACAGAAGCTCGAGGTCCTTCTGTGGCTAATGATCATAAGAAGCTCAGGTAATCAGGATTTACCACACAGATCACACTACAGCTTCTGCTTTTGCTTCATCAGCTTTATTTAGCTCAAGAATACATACAGGATAAAGAGTAAAAAGAAAAGAAAACAGTATGCAACCCCTCTCCCTCTGTGTAAATCATCAGGGGGACATAATGAACAGATCCTGCGTGACGGTAACAGGCCAAACAATGTTTTTCAGCGGGTGAGAAAAAGGCACAGACAGCTCTAGAAGAGGTAACACGTTTGAGATAAAATGGCAGTTTTACAGGGGACACACAGACAGTTCGTAGTTTGCAGATAACGTGTGGAAAAGTAAAAATGATTGTGGCCAAATGAAAACAATCCTCAACATCAAAATCACAATATTTCATCAAACACTGCAACTGAAGGATGCAAGCCTACTTTCAACTCATTTAATTTGAGGTAAAATTTGTTAGAAGTCATAAAATTTGATCTTAAGGACAAAAAAAACTAAAACTAAATTCTAGTGTTTCATCACATTTCTACCAGCATATAAACAAGCTTACTCTACTGATGCTTTAACTAACAATAATGGAAAGATAAATCGATTATAGAAATATATATACGTTTATATATATTCAAAACCACGATAAAAGGAAAAAGCAATACCCATTAAATTTGCTTTTTTTTTTTTTTTTTTTTGGCCTTTGACCACACCCTCAGCAGGTTATCCACGGCTATGCGTCTGAAAGCCAATTGATCACCTCACATTAACTTATAGAGTGTAAGAGAAGATGAAGCGCACAGACCGGGCACCTCGGGATTAAAGATTAGACATCAAGAACAATCTGCGACGAAGAGCGACTCAGGATCTGAAGAGAACGCTGAAGTAAAACTATCAGAACTTTCTAGTAATTGCATCATTTAATAGAAAGAAAAAAATGTTTACAAGTGTATAAAAAACACATAAAAATATGCCACTGAAATGACATGCCACTGATTTCGCAAGTTTGTTTCTTTTTGTTTATTTCTGAGTAAAGTGGAAGAGCGAGTGATTTATTTTTTGTTAGTTGAGACACTGACTGAAGAAGGACGACGGTGATTTTTGCTGACATGGTTGTTCTGTACACAAATTGGATCAAACTGTGAGAAATTTAGCTGCAGAGAAACACGTCTCTTTTTGTCTCACCGTTAAACCCATTCGGGATGATTAATCTTTCACATCGTTCGCATGAGGAAAATTAGCACCACCTGCCGTTTCCGTCAGAACGGACAGACCTCAGTGATGACTTCTCAGATTAAATCCCTGACGAAAAGTAAGTGATGATGGAGGAAAGCGAGCGCTTGAGTTGCGCCGGGTTGCGGGAAGCCAATTTGGAGCATCTTCGCTTTGACTTTTCTAGGCTCCAGAGCGGGTCGCCGGCTTGTTTCACAGTGAGAGACGGACGGGAAAAGCCAACATCAAGAGACCGTTTGGCTTCGGCTACAATCAACGATCCGATGACGAAGTGATGCAGCGTGTGTGAGTCTCGGATCTTTTGCGTGCATGTCTGTAGGTGTGTGCTCAGGATGCAGTGTTTGCAGGCAGATCCAAAGTCGACTTGCTCGTTTTAAGCGGTGAAGTCGGGCCAACTCGTGACTGGCAGGAATTCCTTTAGGTCATAGGTGAGAGAGGTGGCGAGAGGAGAGTCGGGCGGGATACAAATATGTCCTTCATCAGAGCTGCGAGACACAGAGAGAGACACTGTTAGGTCAGAGGACACTTCACAGCTGAAACTCTTAAGCTTAAGAATCTCTTGTGTGTCTCAGACCTACACAGGCAGTGATTTCTGGCTTGTTTTTAACAGCAGGAGGTAAAAAGCACCCCACAGAGTCACAAAAGGTCCCTGCAGGGGTTTGAACTAAGCACTCTTTCGCTGTGAGCTAACCACTGATAAATAAGATCTAACCTGAAAGGAGCCAGAATAGAGCAAAAACTGCCATCTGTGATGTACAGTTTATGCTCCAGACCCATCACGTTTAATACCTGAGTGAAAAAGATCACTCCCTTTACAATCCAACATTATCATAACAGGAAATCTGTAAGTAGCCTATGCACCAACATGATCAGTTATTGAACTGTGTGGAATATTTTGCCTAATTCCCAAACATTATCTCAGTATGACCACTAGATGGCGCCAAATCACCTGAATTTGGGATGGAAGTCACTCAGTGCCCGTTATCCTCTGACGTTAATTTGAAGCAAGTCTGATAATGTGAGCTGAGGTTAGAGATCTTACCTGCAGTGTCACACAGTCCTTGCATGCCTCCTAAGACTGGATCTCTGTCTGTGAGCAGATGGCTGCGACTCTCCGGTCCCGGGTCCATGATCAGATCTGGTTGGTCGGTTTCGTCCAGACTGTCCTGAAATTGGAGGTTAACGTGTGGTCAGGTGAAAAAGTTTGTTCTGAAAACATAATTATCATTACATAGCATCTATTAGTAGAAACCAACTAAATACTGATTTTTCAGATTTTCTAATTTGTTGTTTTTTATTAAAGGTAAAAACTGAACACTGCAACCTCCAATCAAGGCAGTGAAAAGTCATCAAGACAGAACATTTTGGATTAAACGTCTTAAAATCATCCCTCTCGGCTCTTCCTCCTCTTCCACTCACAAGTAGTTTGTGGGTGAGAAGAAGCTCCTCCTCCATGGAAGGATCCTTTTTCTGTCTCTTGTCCTGGAGCATCACTGGTGACAGCATCTCTTCAGCAGAGTCATGAGTCCTGAACGAGAGACAGACTGATTGTAAAACACGTAAATCTTTGTTTTGATGTTCAGATATAAATTTTTAGCTGTGTCTTCACCTACAATAAAAAGCTGGAACTCTACAATGTCCTGAATGGGCCACTGTACAGAGGACAAGAACACGGCCTTCTTACTGGCGCCTCCCTCAGGACAAATTTCCCATCTTGGCATAGGGCCGTTGTGCTCAGTTACAATAATGCAAGGTGAAACTTGGCTTCCTGTTTGCTCTAAGCACACCTTTGCACCAATAGTTTTATAGATAACGCTGGTCTAGCTTACCGTTTCCTGCTTGTTGCTGAAGTTTCGGAAGGTTTCTCAGCTTCCTCGGTCATACTGCTGAGGAAGGTCAGCTGGAAGTCATCGTCCATGGAGATGTACGGAGCCAACATGTCCAGGTCCATCCCCTCAATCTTCTGAGAAAATGCAGGTAGGACTGAATATTTTGCAGAAAGCGGTTGACTGAATAGTTGTTATCAGGATGTCTTTTGTTGATGCCTCATCGGTTCATGCTCTTACCACCGGGGTATCTTTCTTCTGGGCATTTTCTGGCCAAAAGGCGAAGAACTTTTCCACCTCGCTGGTGTCCATCACCTCTTCACTGCGGCTCTGAGACACAAACATCGATTAATGGTTAAAGGGAGGCGCAGACACTTCGACTGATGCACAAAGACTTAAGGCTGACATTTACCTGCTCTGGTTTAGGTGAGGAGCTTGGCGATGATGAAGAAGAGGATGAGGATGCAGATGGAGGAGGAGTGATGGGGTCAAAGATGGGTGCGAGGAGTTTTCTCAGCTGCGGGGTGCACAGATCCTGAGGGTGCTCGGGCACCAAGTTTGGACTGGGTGGACTGGCAAATGAGAGCTCGACAGAACCTGAAAGAGGGGGGGAAAGATCTACTCTGAATAACCACCGACGACATTTCCTCAACTGTAACATAAACGAGGCTTTTAGGTTTATATACTTAAAAAAAAAAAAAAAAAAAAAAAAAAAGGAGGGGGGGGGTTCCTCTGTTGGCCTCACCTGGACTCAGAGGTACGATGGTGTCTCCGGCATCAGGAGCCAACTGCAGCAGCTCCTCCGGCTTCTCCCGCAGCTCCATGAAGAGCTTCGCGCTGCTGCTGGAATCTGAATCCACATCTTCAGCCTCAGTGGAAACAGTGCTGTCAGTTTTAGACTCACACATGTCGGCAGTCCCGGAGTCTTCATCTGCCAGTTCAACTTTAGGGATGCTACTACAGCGGGTCTGCTCCATGGAGAAAATCACATCTGGCTGCTCCACAGAGCTAAAGACGAAGAACACGATGACGTTAAAATTGGGAACAGTAAATGGGCGCACCATCCTCGCTCATGTTGCAGTTTGCGAGACAACTTTGCTGCTTTTTAAAGTACCTGAGGATGAAGTTGAGGCAGACGATGGCATCCGGCTGGGACGTTTTACTGTTGTACAACACCGTGGCCTGAGTCTCCGCCCACACGTAGCCACCGTTGTTTGCCAGGAAACGGTACTGGCTGGTGCTAACCTGACCTTTGGAGAGCACTGCGCAGTGTGGACAGAAGAGAAAGAGGATGATGATGAAGTGCCAGAGCACATTTTCACTTCATTAAAACACAAATTCTGGGAGCTCCTGGTTGAAACACAGCTTTTAATAACAGCTGCAATGTAGTAAAACCTGTGCCTCAAATACAAGCGATGGACTGATGACATATCGAAGAAACACCCTTAAACTAGTTTTATGAGCTCAGGTGGATCAAAGCCAACTTTTCTTCTCAAGCAGGCACTTTGAGGGTGAAATACGTTTAATGGAACTTAATTCAGACATTGGTTCCTTAGTATATTAGTAGTAATCAGAAATGAGGAGCAAATATTTAGGCATAAATATGTTCAAAATTAGAAGGAAAAACCAGTTTTGGACATTCATGTTGGACACCCCTCTCTTTCTCTGCCTTCATCATCTAGACGCCAAATGAGAGAATTTCTTTTGTCCCCGTGTGCTCTCTCAAATTTTCAGACTTTGTTTTAAAGGCCAAAATGCACTGAAGGTGTTCTGACGACAGCTGAGAGCCAAATACCCTGCTGAGAGTTTTATGCTGGATTTTTCTTTAATTCGTCACCCGTCCGTATATGAAAGCCGTTTAGACCCAGGTAAGCGGTGAAAATGATTGAAAATATTACACTGTTGTAACACGCAGACACACACTGACACTCACATGTGTGCAGGCTCTTGTTGATGTGATCTGAGTCGAGTGCGTGAAGAAACTCGAAGCCTGAGCGTCCAATCAAATCATCAGGTTTGTATCCCACCAGCTCTGCAACCCTGGAAACAGCGTGAGAAAAGAAAACCAGGAGTTCAGAGGTTTCTTTCCCCCTTTCTTTCGCGCTACAGTGGAATGGTATTCCTCCTGCTTCCCATCCACGGGGGGGAAGGTCAAAGGTCGAGATCGGTTACATTTTTCCGTCTCACCTGCCCTCGCAGTGGGTGAAGCGCAGGTCCATGCTGTGACGGGTGAGGAAGGTGCAAGTATCCAGAGGGAACTCCACGCTGGATGGGTGTGGGATGGGCTCACACAGCAGGGTCATGACTCTGCCTGCAGGGGGCGACGCAGAGCCGCTGCCAAAGGGACGAATGTGGCCTGTGCAGTGGAGGACCTGGAGAAAGAGGGCGAGGAATTTAAAGCAGAGTTCATCAACCAAGCACGCTTCAAACAACCGAAATAAACTTTTATTTTTGCTCAATTTCATGCTGCTTAGCTGTAGTGAGCTCCTTTTAATGAAAAGTATTCAGTTTGTGTTGCTCTGCTTTTGCCAATGTTAAATTCAGAAAGAATAAAACCTCAAATTTGAGCTGTAATCCCTTAAATGCTCAGAAGAGGTTTTAAAAGAGTCCCTGCTCTGTGGCGCTGGAGCCAAGACACGTCAGTGCTGGAAACCCTCTGACTCTTCCAGAGGTTTTAAAATGTAAGTGCAGCACTTTAGACAGGAATGGTAACATCAGATCACGTGCCACTGTGCAGCAAGTACACGTGAGCGCATGAATTGAAAGTAGTGTGTGTGTGTTTGAACTAGTAGGTGTACCGTTTACAGCGTGAAGGCCGGCTGCCAGCGTTAATTTGACCATATCTCTTTCAGACTGGACTTTAGCTGCATGTGTGTCTGTTGTGCCTATTTTTATGAGGACCAATTATAGCTTCAGAACTAGCCGTCCCTCACTTTGTGACACACCTTCTAAGGCCTGTTTAAAGGGGACGTATTCTGCTCGTTCCAGCTGACAATTTATTATTTTAACTCCTCTTCCTTTCTTGTGGTTGGCTGCCCATCATAAACCGAAGACCTGGGTAAAGGTGGGTGAAGCTTATGTGCTCAAAGCCAGAGGTGTGAGCTCGAGACGTCCTTATTGAAGGTAGTTTATACACCAGCCAAAAGTAAATGTGCACTGCTGTCGTTTGGGCTCGTCGTGCACCTCCCAATTTTTTTTTTTTGCAAACAGTAAGAATGTGTTGGGGAGAGTACAAGCAATCTTCTGTTCCTGCTCGAGCCCCAAGGCTGTGATTTATTTGTTTTTCCTGAGCAGGAACACTTGTCATTTAGAAGAGGCCTGCAGCCAATCAAGTGCATGAGCCAAAAGTTCAGCTTTCACTTGTGAAAGTATATATTTACATAGGAATAAATAAGGAAGCGGTGAATACGTCCACTTTAAGGGTTAAAGACATGCTCCAGCTGGACCTGGCGGTATGAATAAAACAGAGAACATTTCTTTACAGCACTGCAAACTGCACTTTGACACTCTTGCATGTTCAGCAAGTTTGTGTATTCTAGTACATTATTACTCTGTTGCTGAGCAGTAGTTAGCTAGTAGCTGCAGTCCTACAGTTTATGAATGCAGCCTACTATTCTAAGCATTTGCACTGTTTACAACTACTTCTGGATAAAAATGCAACATGGATCCAGCCAAAACTTTAATATTGATGCTTCTAAATAAAAACTAATAGATGACAGCATGGTAGCTGTGTCCATCTTTTATATACAGGCTATAGTTTTAATGTTAAGGCTAGTCCGATGTTAGTCAGAGGTGAGTGAGCATATCTATCTCTATATCTATCTATGAACAGCTGTGTGTAATACAAACCTTCCAGGTGGCAGATTTGATGTTGACGGTGCGCCCCCTGGTGGTCAGTGTGCTCTTCATTCGCATAAAGAAGTTCCTCTCGCTCGTCTGTTCTGTCCGTGCCTTCTTACTCAGACCTGAAAGCAACACGACACTGTTAACGTGGGTAATTCACAGAAGTTTGTCAGGTACCAAAAACATTTTAAAAATTCAAAGAACGGCTGAGCTCAGAAAGCACACAGACGGGCTTTGCTGAGTCTTTGTGACCACAAACAAACAGAACTAATACGACAACACGCACTAAATTAACTCGTTACAATCAATCTGACCTGTAATTAAATTCTGGAGATCAAATTAAGAAGATGCTTGTCTTCTTGTCACATGACCGAACTCCAAAATAAAGATGTCAGTGGGCTCCTGATCCCCGGCTCTGCGTGTTTACCTGGACGTGGAGTCAGCAGGTCTCTGAGCTCCTCTTGATCGCAGGGATGAACAAAGTCATAGATGCTCTGACCCAGCAGCTCCAGCTGTGGACGATAAGAAACCAACAAAACCGCTGAGTCACACACCGACAAACACAAGTATCAACTGCTACCCCTGATTTTTTTTTTTTTTTTGTTAAAGCACAAACATGTAGTTTTTGAACCTGACGTGTTGGTTAAAAGTCTGTCTGTACTTTATTTTCTCTGGTGAATCAATTTTTCTTTGTGTTTAGCAGCGACTGTAATTACAGTTGACGAGGTCGGGTTAAATCGCCACCGCTGTTACAGCATGCTTCACTCAGGACCTCGGTGAATACTCGCTATAACCTCCTCAAACGGGGCTAAGAATAGATCCAAGGAACAGATTCTTTTTCCTGCTCAGCTTTCATAGACACACTATCCTGGCAGCTCACAGGAAATAAAAAAGAAAACAACTCTTATCTAAGAAAAGCTCGTAAGGGCTGAGTGTACTAAAAACTGATGTAGGTCAGGAATGACAAACAACACATCTACAATATAAGCAATAATGATGGCGTTCTCACGTCCAACGAGTACCTCTGGGGTTTAATTACACACCCTGAAACAACATTATTACAGTTCACTGAAAGTAAACCAAGACGCTGTAATTACCCAAAATAAAAATGACACTTTAGCAAATACGCTGCTGCGCAACTACAGAAATAAACTACAATAAATGCAACACAGGAAATGCCTTCAGTTTAGTCCAGTTTCTAAACCCAGTAAGTTTATATATGTATTTATGGGGATTGGGGTGATGTGTCAAGTGTTTCAAATGACCAACACCGCCAAAAATGGATGTTTGGAGACCAACATCTATTTTCTGGTGTAGAAGGTTTCCTAATGTTACACACTGCACGGAAAACCAGAACTGACTTGGAAAATAACCGGAATGCCAAGCTGACGGATCACAAGACCGTCACACGAAGTGGCAGCTGAGTGGGAAACTGAAGCCGGCACGGTTGAAATGAAAGGAAAAGATTTAAGACTAAAGTCTGGAAAATTAAACGTCACAGTTACGTCTCTCCAGCGCCCAATCAGCCATTAAACCAGCAAAGAGTCTTCATAAAGTAAGCATCACCACACAGGAGGGCACATTTCTGGAAACTTAGAAATATTCATACATTTTTAATCAATTGTTGGAATCATAAATGGTAAAATAAAGTGATTGCGGAGCGAGTGCTTGTTTTGTCCTGTTTGTCAGCAGGATTACTCGCAGAGACACTGATGGATTTGCATGAATTTTTACCAGAGGTGCAGCCTGTTACCCTGCTCTGATTTTATGTCACATTTACAGATAAACATTATTTCAATTTCGTCAAGGAGGAAAAAAATCAAAAGGCAAACTGATCCTAAGCCAACGGAGACTCGCTCATGGAGGGTGTGGAGGGAATGTTTTTAGCCTCGGAGAAGCTATGCGGTCTCCTGTTACTCGATGTGTTTACGAGAGCTCTCCGGCCTCTCGAAAAAGAAGCCTCGCTGATTAGAACAAACTGAGTAAATAATTCACTTTGCAAAATGTGAAATTTAAATCGGGGAGCGAATAATTTTACATACGATGCACTTTTATTGCGTCAACAGCACAGGTATCAAAATGTTAAAAACACTTTTAATCAGAGTTAAAAGATATTTATCTGGATATATGATACAGGCGTTAAGCTCTGCTTTGTGCTTTTGCACGGCTACACTGATCCTGGATGCACCTGTAATAAAGACGGTCTGTTTAAAATTCATGCAGGATATTTTAAGCAGTTTCTCAATATACGTGATTGTTTACTTCTATGTTAAAAGAAAGGTGGGTTATCACATAATTGTTTTATTGGTCCATTAACTAAAGTGACCTTCACACCCTTGATATAAACAAACCAAACTGTTTGTGTGCAAACTATAGGTTATTACAGCAATACTCGAACTACATAAAAAGTTTCCAGTCATTAGATTCATGCATCCATCCTGAAATAAAATCCTTCTGCTATAAAGAGCCTGGTGTGTTGGAGCAGTTGATGGATGATCTCAATTATGTGAGCATGACTCTTAAGGATAACAAGGAAATTAATCTTTTTTTATGTGAAGCAAAGCACAATTAAGCAGCGGTGTGACCCACTGTTCAAATTTTTAAAAAAAGAAAGAAAAAAAAAAAAAGTGGAAAAGCCAGCCCTCTACTGGCTTCAGCTGGACCGATGACATCACGAGTCCCCCGCCCCCGCCATGACATCTGTCAGGAGAAGTTTGGCAAATGCTAACACGATGCCAAGTGAGCTGAAAGGGGACTTGGAAACCAAACACCTCTCCGGAGAGGAGCTTGGCTCGTTCTCAATAGTGCTGGAACCGAACCAGATGCAGCACAGATTGTGTAAAAGTATCTGAAGGAGGCCGGGGATACGCGGCAAATGGGCAGAGTTTTCGTTAGACAACACGATCCGAAGAACCGACGGGGCAGGCAGGAACACAGGTTGCCAACAAGCTTTGAAAGCCACAGTTACAGCATCAATTTTTCATTTCAACTTTATTTATACGCCGCAAAATCCCAACAACGGCCTCCTCGAGCCGCTTTATATTGCGAGTTAAAAACCCTACAATAACACAGAGAAAGCCCCCTACGAGCAAGAACTCGTAGCGACAGAAATCATAATATCACCATGGTTACAGAGGAGGTTTTACAGCCATGGATCCACACAGTCCTCACTTTCTCCATTTATCAAAGGACGAGTCAGTGTGGTGAAGCTTTGGCAGCGAATACTTTGGTTTCTTTATCACAAACTACGACTCATACGGCGACGTTATCCGTCCTCGCCTCTACCTAAAATCAGTACTTGGCTTGTTACACAAAAATCAATCAACAGATGTCAGGATTAAATGTCCTGGACACGCCTGCACGGCACAAAAACAAATGCCTTAAGATTTCTGTGCCACCCACAAAGCAGAAGATTACCATTTAAAAACATCAAGACAGTGTGTGTGTGTGTGTGTGTGTGTGTGTGTGTGTGTGTGTGTGTACCTGTGTGATGCCAATGTGCTTGTTGACATTCTCTGTCAGGTAGATCATATCTCCCTCCTCAGTCATCACCATGATGAAGCCAGCCAGCGCCTGAGGATAGAAAGCATCCATCGGATCTTCATCCTTCTCCTCCTCCTCCTCCTCCACCTTCACCTCCTCCGCCACCTCTTTAGGCTCTTCTTTCAGATTCTTATCTGTTGCAGAAGAAAACAACAAGGTTATTATTATTACCAGAGGCCGATCAGGCAGGATTACTTAAACCCAAAGTCTTTAAGGTTAAACCTCTTTTCGACTTCGCACGTCTTTAACTGCCTGAAAGTCTCCTCCTGGATTTTCACCAAGCAGACCATGTTGTAATCTCTTCCTGTAAACTCTGCCGTGTTTATGGTGATTTGTGTCATTCCTGGAGCCAACCCGTTCTTATGTGTAATTACAGCTGTCAGCATAGCCACATTTTCAAATCCTGCTTTGGAGTTTCCTCTGCTGCGATGTGAGCTGCTCTCTGAGATTTGGCTCAAAGAAACGTACTCTGCTGTAGCTGCAAGCCTCTTATCAGTTCACCAACTTTCTGCCTGCATCTCCTCCCCATGGCTCTGCTGGTGTGGGCATTCACACCAACAGCGCAAATTAAAGGTCCTTGATATGCAGACCTCTTTGGAAATGATCATCATCAACTCCTGCAGGATTTTTCCTCCAGTAAATCCAGGAACACACTTTCAAACCCTGACGTACGCGTCATATTTGAATCCCCTCAAAAATCCGATCCAGCTATGAGAATGTCTCACCTCTGACCTCAATCAATAAACCAGTCAGGAGGAGTTCATGACTCTGCTCTCACACCTGAGGCAATGAGCCGACTCATCTTGTTAAGTAGTAACACTGAACACGCAACATGCCAGAGCTGTATTCACATTCACGCAGTGTTCATGCCTGACTGAGTTCATCATTCAAACTGTCACTCGAGAAGCCGTTTAAAGGATTAGAACTCACACTGCTGTTTTTAAAGGACAAACCTGACTCACCTGCAACAACAACCACTTGAGCCACAATCAAGCCTCATATTTGACTGTAGTCATAAAAGCATAACCTTCACGTCTTTCCTCATTCTTAACTCGTCCCGTGGAACTCAGAAGTTGCATTATTTATAGGGATGGGTATTGATAAGATTTTAACGATTCCGATTCCATTTTCGATTCTGTTTAACGATTCGATTCTTTATCGATTCTCTTATCGATTCTTTTTTTTTTTTTTAAAAAGGAGAACACTAAGGTCGATTAGCTCAGAGCTTTGTTTTATATCTTCTCTTTGAACAAGATAGAAATTTAGGAGTAACATGGCCTTACAAACCCAACAGTGAGATCTTGAGAGATCCAGCCTACGGCTCTTCAATGGGGTGTCACAGGATCCCCAGGAAAAAAAATTGTAAATGTAAAATAATAAAATAAATATTCTTGCGAGACATATCACATTGTGACGGGGTCGGGTTATGTTAAAAAGTATAAATTGTTATACTTTGTTCATTGGTTCAAAGGTACCCCACACTTCTTTTTTTGTTTGCTTGTTTGTTCTGGTGTATTTTTCATTTGAACTGTTACTCTGCCAGAGTACTCATATTTACAAGATGGCATTGAACGCCTCATTGGTGTATCAGGAAAACTATTTTGTACGTATGTTCCTTGAAGGGGATTGAAGTCGGTCTTTTTTCCACCGCAGCGAAGGGCTAGGAGTAGGAGAGGAGCTGCTGTATGTTTTTGTTATCGAATCGATCTGATTGTGAAATAAAGCATATGCAGTGAGAAAGCAACTCCAGGAGTCATCCCTGCCTTAAAGCTGCAACATTCTTCTGTAGCAATAACAAAGTATAACATAAATTGTTCTGTGGCAATTACACAAGAATATCCAGTAATGTCCCTGCCCACAATTAAACACATTCACTTACCAAAAATCGGGGGCATCTGCTGTGGCAAATGGGTGCAAGCCTTTGACCACAAACTTAGACACTGCTCGGTGACATTCGTCTATCCTGGCCTGAAAGGAGACGCTACCGGTAGACTGCAGCGAGAACTGCCAGCATCTGAGCCAGACTCTGTCTGTCTCTCTCATCATGGTCACCTACATGTACAGTAATGGCAGGTCTTGTAATAAGGCAGATTGCGCTAACATAATATGCACTGTTAGTTGATTATTTACCTGCCGCATTAACGGGAGAGGACGTGCAAACGTTACCGCTGCTGCTGGGTTGAGAGTCACGAGTCCGGAGCGGAATTAAAAACGCGTGTCATCGCGTGTTTTGTGAGCAAATGCTTTTGCATATTCGTAGTGTTTCCTCCCTTAAATGAAATATCTACTTTGCAAGTTGCCCTGTTGTCATCGGTTCTCATAAAGTATAATCAAACTTTTGAGCGTTTGAGCCGCTTAGGCGCCATGTTTCCTGCCAGGTAAATGACGCTCCGCAACGTGGTGACGTCATTCGGGGCGACTGGAATCGATAAGGGAATCGTTTGCAAAAATGGCAAACACTTCCAAGGAATTGAAACAGTGGGAACCGGTTCTCAACAAGAACCGGTTTTCGATACCCATCCCTAATTATTTACCTGAGTTAAACCAGTCTTTATGCTTTCTGCCATTAGAAAACAGAAAAAAGAAGCATGCAGGTCATGAAATTAAAGCATGTGCAGAAAAACAAAACCAAAAGAACCAAACCGAGTCTGCAGCTGTGCTCAGTATGCTAACATCCTGCTGTTAAGCAGGTCAAATATTTACAAATTCGACCGCACTGCTTCAGCAATGTTTGCTTATTAGCACTAAAAAAGCAGTATAGATGGAGCTTAACTGTTTTGTAGTTTATATTGTCGAACCAAAAACCGGATCTGCTGATGGTGAAATGACTATTTATCCTCTGGGGCGCGCGATTCAGACCAGGTGACATTTAAGTGCACTGCATCCTAAGCTGTTTTCAGGGCTCGGGGCTGCAGAGAATGTGTGAAAACACCTGCTTTGTCACTGTTGTGCACAGCAGCACATTTGCACCAACGCAAATCCTGCCATGCATGAGCTTTGGTTATAGCGTCTTAGCCTGAATTTAACACAAAACGTTTAATAATTTTTAATCAGGCAATGCTTATTGATCCAGAAAGGATTTTCAGGCCCTGTTGGGACATACTGTCACATGACAGGAAGACCAGGAAACACTTGACCCCTGTTTCAATCCAGGGGGTCAGTGTTGACATTGTGGAGGACTATAAATACCTTGGAGTACACATTGACAATAAACTGGACTGGGCTAAAAACACCACAGCACTTTACAGGAAGGGCCAGAGTCGTCTCTATTTTTTGAGGCGACTGAGGTCCTTCAACATCTGCCAGAAAATGCTGAGGATTTTCTATGAGTCTGTGGTGGCCAGTGCGATCCTCTATGCTGTTGCATGCTGGGGGAGCAGGCTGAGGGTCGCAGATGCCAACAGACTTAATAAACTGATCCGTAAGGCCAGCAATGTTGTGGGGATGGAGCTGGACTCCCTCAAGGTGGTGTCGGAGAGGCGGATGCTGTCCAAGATAAAGACAATGTTGGATAACACCTCCCACCCACTCCATGACATGTTGGTCAGTCACAGGAGCTCGTTCAGTGAGAGACTGAGATTACCGAAAAGCACCACTGAACGACACAGGAAATCATTCCTGCCTGTGGCCATCTCCCTGTACAACGCATCCACTTAACACACTGTTTGCTGCTACAACTACACATGTTTCTTTTCCAAATATTTATTTATAAGTGACTTATGTATGTATGTATGTATGTATGTATGTATGTATGTATGTATATATATGTATACCGTAATTGTCGGGCTATAAGCCGCTACTTTTTGCACCAGCTTTGAACCCTGCGGCTTTTAGTCAGGTGCGGCTTTTCTATGGATTTTCCATGATTTTTGTGATATCGTAAGACGATTTGTTTTGTTTGTTCCGCTGTTGTACGGCACTACGTTGCCTGGCGGAAGGATCGGGGTTCAAGAGTGGTATGTTAGTCACATGTCCGTCCGCCAGGCAACGTAGTGCCGTACGAAGTAGCGCGAAAAACAAACTTCAAAGTAGCGCTACGCATTCAGCAGGAGGCGTGGATGACGAGCGGCGATAAACTTGCGAAAAGCAAGTTATGCTCAACTCCACCGGTGGATTCTGACAGCGTGGAAAAGTGTGAAAACATCCACGATCACCAACGGATTTTGAAGGGCTGGACTGCTGCATGATGGAGAGGAGGACACCGCCACGGCCCTTCTGAGGGTGTTCGACTCTGACACTGACAATGAGGATTTCTTTGGTTTTGAAAGTGACAACGAAGGAGAGAAGAAGAGTGGATGACGAAGCCATCCTGAGCCTGTTCGTTTCCGACACTGGAGAAGAGGACTTTGGTGGTTTTAGAGCGCAGGAAGAAGAGAAAGATGGTGAATGACTGACTTTTCTTCTTGTTAAAGCCGTGTCACTGCACCTGAGCCTAAAAGGTAGTCCGAATCTATTTTTCTGGTGTGCTGTAGGTTACTGTTATGTACTACATGTGCAAATATGTACCCATAACTTGATTTTCAAAATATTAATAAAAGGGGTGTGTCTCCAAACAGCCATCTCTTTCCTGACAATTCCCTTTGTGCATATTCTTTTACATATGATAAGTCAACATTGAAACACCTGCGGCTTTTAGTCAGGTGCGGCTAATGTATGTACAAAACAGGATTTTCCCCTGATTTTAGCTTGTGCGGCTAATATTCAGGTGCGCTTTGTAGTCCGGGAAATACGGTATATTGTACTATTCTTAGTTAGCGTATTGTCTGTCTTGTCTTAATGTTGGTTTAAAATGGAGCACTGTAACAAAAAATAATTTCCCCCAGGGATCAATAAAGTACTCTGATTCTGATTCTGATTCTGATGACTCTGTGCTTCTTACCTGATCGAAGCAGGTGGTGCATTCGCAGGAAGCTGAGGGTCACTCTCATGATGGCGGCTTTGTCCAGGTGGGTGGACACTCGGCGTGGGAGCGGCAGAGTGTGGGCAAGTTCATAAAAGACCTCTGTCTCCTGACTCCGCCTGCATCTGGCCGCATCACGAGAGCGCAGTTTTCTCTGTTCTGTGCTGGTCCTGGAGGAAGGAGAAGAGGAAGATGATCAGGAGGTGAAATTTTTAAAAAAGGAGCAGAAGACTAATGTGGAAAGAAGAAGCTGTGAAGGAGGAAGGGAGGATAATCATTATGTGACAGAAATAAATAAAGAAGAATGGACGAGGAGAGGGAAAAGATGATTAGAGCAGAGAAGGAATGTGGGGCAGTGGGGGAGGAACGGGGGAGCTGAAGTGGGACTAAAAGAAAAAAAATAAGACCTCTGTGTGGAGCCCAGAATCAACAATTCACTTGTAACCAACTTTCCTTCCCCACTCCAGCCCCACCATGTGTTCCTCCTTTCCTCTGCTGACAACGCTTCTTATTGTTAACACAGAACTACAAGGAAGAAGGTCGTAACAAACATGGCTAAAGCTTCAAATGATAACCTCAGAGTTTGTACGAGGAATCTCTGTGAGCGCCAAAGCTCTATACACTCAGTTGCAGATAGCTTTATATAAAATCCTCTTGGCTGTTAATTTTTAATTTAAAATACATCGTCAAATACCTGCACTGAGCCAGTTCAAGATTATTTTTAAAAGAGGCATGCATCTAGAAAACTCTGAACGGCCCCAATAAAGCCCTAAAAGCCCTTCAGTGCTGCAACTGTGCAGTTTTAAAGCCTCCAGCAGTGACCTGCGAGTCAGGCTGGGAATTTTATGAGCAACACTCGGTGCCCTAATAAACTCAAACTGCAACTTCCAGTCTTCTGGATTTTGAAACACACTTGAGGAGCAGTTCGGGACCAGATGCTTTTAATGCAAAACAACCCAACCATCAAATATATAACACACTAATCACAGATGCATGTACAGATTCTGTAAAGAGAAGGCGTTTAATTAGAGGGTTAATCCCACTTTAAAGGCAACGAGACATAAACTCCTTCATGTCTTTACTTTGTGATCGTGCCCACAAGTTTCAGCTCTATAAACACTCCAAAGTGGGAACAGAAGAGAGCAAAAATAGGGAGAAGCACCCAAAAACTGAAGGGAACAAAATGTTTTTTTTATCTCAGCAGCCAGGAAAACGTCCAGATCTACAGGGCTCCCTCCCCCGCTCGTCTTTTCTTCGCTCTGTCTTCATCCATCCGTCAGCTCGCTCTGCACCGCTCAGGCCGAGATCAAAAAACATGTGCTGACAGGACAAAAGCCAGGTTTCACTTCTCTTCCATTCACTGCGTTTTGCAGCTGTGGGTGGATATGCAATCATGTTGAGGCCACACAGTGTCACCTAACACACTCTTTCACTGCTGTGGAGGACCCTAACTAAGAAAAATTAAAGAGAATATTTATAGTGGCGGCCCCTCATGATCATGATTTGGATAAGTTGTTAAGAAAATGATGGATTTCTAAATGTTCACTTATTGATACATTTAGTTCTGAATAAATATAAAACAATATAAAAGTAAATTAGAAATAGATTAGAAAATGCAATTTGTGGGGCGACTGCTGTGTGATGGTTGCTTCTCAATGTGTAAGAAGTTGCAGGTAAACAGGTTGCCTGAAAAAGCTGAATGGAGTCAGCAGTTAATGTTTATACTATAAAAAGTTATTTTGAAAAACTTGCACTGTAAAGCATGCTGGAAAATTCCTATAGCTAGCCTAGCTAAGGGCTTTTATTTTGAAATACTGCACACAGTGTATTGATCTTCCATTAGGAAAAACAGGATTTTTCTAGTTTTCAAGTTGTGGGTGTATTAGTCCTGTCTGGCTCTGCAGTTCACTTTAATAGGGAGAGATTTACAGGTGGTTTTCTTGTACAACAAATATTAAATTATTGAAAAACAGTAAAACACTTTTGGAAAAAGCAAACAGCGAGCAGGCATCTGAAGGGTGTCTTTGTCTGTGTGGGATCACACGGACGTCGCAGAAGAAAAAAAACATAATGATAAAGAATTTAGCTGACGAGAACACACAGCGGGACTGCGCGCTTTAAGTATTTATTTGGTGGTGCTTTTTAATCATGAATGAACAAAGAATGGCATTCAATACAAGGCCTAATTATTTAAACACATATGTCAACATTCCATTACACGTGCACTGTTGACACATAAATTAAAAACTAATAAAGTTGTTTCTTTATTTATTTACTTATTTTGGCACATTGGGTCCTCCATAATAAAAGCTACAGGCTTTAATAACTACCTAAAACATAGTGACCTCTTTCAGTGTGCCGACTCAGGCCAATGAATGATCAAACCGCAGAACAAAAAGAACACAACACAGGACACCAGCTGAGCACGGCTTCAAAAATAACTTCTGCAGCTGACAGACGCCTTTACACAGCGCGCGCACACACACACACACGGTCAGCATCATCACACACACTATGGTAATACGTGTTTAATCACGCTGACAGAAATGTTGCACAACTCTTCACATTGTGGGTTATTCCTTACAGGGGCCTCCACATCCTCTAAAACAAGCAGACTTCGAATGTGAAATTCTGGGCCGATGCTGCTGTTTAAAATTACGACTTTGCCAGTATTGTTTTAGTCTTTGTGTTTATTTTTTCTGTTTTCAGCAGCAAAAACAAAACAAAACAAACAAAACCTGCCGAGACAACAGATCAGACCTCACCTAATACTGCTGCTTAACATCCACTGGAGGAATATGGAGTGAAACAAAATCAAATGAAGGTGATCAATGAATAATAACAATAACAACTAGGGCTGCCACGATTTGTCGACTAGTCACGATTACGTCGACTATCAAAATCGTCGACGACTGATTTAATAGTCGACGCGTCGTTTGAAACTTTGTACGATCACAAAAGACGCAGGAATAAGTGGCAGGATTTAAGAGTGTAATAACGGACTGAAACAGAAGATGGCAGCATTGCATGTACAAGGATGTCAGCTACCGTTAAACCCCGAAGAAGAAGAAGAAGCAGCTGTGTCCCAGAATTCATAGCGCGGCCCAGCGCAGTTTCCAACAATGGCGGCAGCTAGTTAGTTTTAATGTTACTCTTATTATTCTTTCTGGGTCACAAAATAAACGTTTAACATATTTTCAGGCGAGAATGTAGCTGTGTAAACCTCAAATATCTGCTCAGTTTATCAGGACACCACATATTTTCAAAAGCGCTCCGACGTTTTCGGAGACGTCTGTTACCCACTAGCTCGTTAGCTAGGCGGGGGCAAGGCTAACTAGAGCCGTGAGAACACCGGACTCCCCGCAAATCGTTTTCAAACCCACCGCCGTCTTTCGCTACTCAGGTTAAATATATATGAGTCACTTAGATAACTTAAAATGTTATTGTTTGGCTTTTTTTTTTTTTTTAGTATTTTATTTGTTCCTGAGTAAATCAGTTTGTCTGAGATTAAAGTTATAGTTTTTACACAGCTGAATAAACGTCAAGCAGACAACTGATTATCAGAAGTGTGAGATGCTCCAGAATATACTCCAGTGTCCTGTTATATTTTAGATAGCAAGGAGTTTATTAATCTTCACTGAAACAATCTGCAAATTTCATTAAAATTCAATAAACTATCATCTTGTCTTTATTTTTAGTTAGCACAGACCTTAAACACTTAAAGCTGTAAGCTAATGATAGTTATATAAGAGCAGATGCTGCTGGTGCAATAAGCTGTACGTTTTACGTCTAATGGATGATGATCTGATTAGTCGACTAATCGCAAAAATAATCGGTGACTAGTCGACTATCAAAATAATCGTTTGTGGCAGCCCTAATAACAACAACAACACTGAGTCAAAAGAAATGAAATAAAGTGGGTCTGTGAGTGCAAGGACATCTTCTACATTCACTGCCTGACCTGAAAACCTCCTCCCTGCTTTGATTTGAAAGTGAACACAAACCTGTCTGTCCTTTATTCAGACAGTAGCACATAATGTTCCAGCGGGACACTCGGGCACACCCACACTGTTTGTATCAGGACCTAATCCACCTGGAACCCGTGTGAATATCTGAGCTCAGATTAAAAAAACATCTTTGTTTTTGCTGCTGTTGCATCAGCACATAATACCACAAATCTCTTTATTACGGGGCAATAGAACAAGAGTACAAATTTATTACACCATCCGCATCCACGTGATGGCTTTTATTCAACAGACAGCAAACAAACACAGCCACACACACTTTCAGAGTCTCCCCCCTCACCCCCCTCTGAAAGAACAGCCCTTTGTTTCTTTGCTGAATCTTCGTGCAAAGAAGTGAAACAGAGTCACGTTCACAGCATGAACGAAAGCACAGCCTGAAATACTGAGTGTACCGTACACTGCACAGGGATTTGGTTTGTTTACCTCTGGGGTTCAGCTCAATTTTGCTCAAAAGCACACCCAAAAATTAAATAAACAAGACGTTTTCCTCCAATTCAGCAACATCTTTGCTGCAGCTCTCTTCCTGCAGAGGTGTCTGCAACACTTTTACTTATCATTTTTATTCAATCGTTTTGTCTACAAGGTGGCCAAAAAAGAAACAAACAAACAAACAAAAAAACCTTGTAATTTTCCACAGCTCAGGGTCATGAACTTTTTTTTTTGGTGTGTAAGGAACTGACTGTACCAAAGACAGGAAACTCTGGTATGCTGCTTGCAGAAAGACAAAAAAAACCTCTCGGTTTAGCATGTCAGCTTAACGTCACTCAACATCTTTTGGGTACATAAACACTGCGAGGGTCACAACACTGCAGATATATTTCATGCAGCCTCTGGCACGCCATCCCAAGTCAAACGCATTTCTGTGTTTGAGGAGGTGAAGTGCAGCTGGACAGCCACAGATATGGTCAAAGTTTCACACCAGCCTACGTCACCCTCAAACACTCAGCAACCGTTCAGTAGAGATAATGGCGCAGCTCGTTTTGTCTCTTTGTGCTGCGTCTGTGCAAGAAAAACAAGCTGACAAACCGCTGCGCTGGAAGCTGACAATTAGACGACTCACACTCAAACTCGCAGCAACAAAATAGCAAGACGTGAATTCCCAAAGCGCAGCTCAGTGACGCCAGGGGCGGACAAACCCCTTCAGGGGGTTTGCGAGGAATGCATTCCTCTTTTTGCCTTTGAAAGGCAGCCCTTCCCAGCAGGGAGGTCACAGACCCTTCAAGGGGTCATGGGATTAATGTGGGGTGTGTTTGTGAGAGCTTCTTCTGCCCTGGTTTTCTTTAATATCTTAAAATATTTGTCATGCTTACCAATGACCTTGGTAAGCATGTGGACACATGAAACCGTGTCACAGTTTTATCACAAACTAAAAACAGAGCTGCACACGGGTGAGGACACAACGTGTCCTTCTGTTGTGCTGTTACATTCAACTGTTTTGATTAAAACTCAAGTTTTAGCTCCTTTTTGTGTTGTTAACACTGCTGCTTGCAGTCCTTCCGCCACTTACAGAACTACAGACAACTGTTGTTGTCGCCAATATTAGCTTGATACTTGCGTTAGCATCACTGCTGTTGCTCGCAGAGCCCCGAAGCACCTTTAAGGGATTTTATCTTGTGGACTGGATACTTATTTCCTCTCAGGTTTTTTTTATCTTACACAAACAAGACAAACACCCCATGTAATTTACTACAGCTTCATGAGTCTCCAACAACTTCAGTGCTTCCCCTCAGCTGACTTGCTTTAGGGTTTAAGCCTAATTTCCCTCCCCCGAAGACAACAGAAGGGAAACAACTTCAGCTAAACACGCTTAAATTTTTCACCTCTATAACACAGATTACAGCTGTTTGTTAAATACTCCCAATATTTAATCTATCGATCTGTGTTCTCGGGTACAGATTTCCCCTCCTTTGCTGTTTACACAAACACAAATTTTCATCAGATTTATTGACTCATGTCCACAAGCACAGGTGGAAACTTTTCCAGGTTTAAAGGGTAGAAAGTCCACATTTTTTGGATGAACACCACCGCTCGAGCTGCACACGTGACTGAACACTTTTACATTTTCTTTCATTTTACTTTCACACACCCTGACCTTCCAACAGCCAGAATGACTTGGTTAAGATTTGGAAAACAGAAGTTCAGTTCTCTTGGTTTCCGCCAGGAAGTTGCCAGAACCGAAACTCAGGATACCTTTTGATACCAAAACTCCAAAAACGCCCCAGTAGTTGGTTTTTTCATGACCTCAGCTGCTGTAGGTGGTGTAGGTACTGAACCTGCAGCTTTTCAGGAAGTGACGGGGAACACCTACATGTTTATGTTTAAGTGCATTACATAATTTTGTTTTGGTATTGCAGATTGTGTAAATCTACTGGCTCTGATATCATCTACTCAATTTCAGGTATGATGGCATTCCTAGTTCCCTCAAAGCTTCCTCCTTAAATGTCAAATTCCTCCTCCCTGTACTGGAAAACTGCCAAATTCGTGTCCTCACACATGACAGCGTTTCACGTTTTGCCGTTAGACGGAGGTGGAAAGACATTTCCACACATGCGCAGCATCCTTGAACTCTTCTAGACATCACCTGACAGAGGTGTGTGAGAAAAATGTCTGACGTAGTCACTTTAAAATGTTTTGAACCTGCCAGCTCCCTCATAAAAAACTCAGACTGTCAGACTGTGAGAGCAGTTCGAGTAATAGCTCTACCGGTGCATTTACCGGTAGTGAAAGAGCATCCTGGAAGCTCGATCCAGACAACTCCCTCTGGAGCACTTCCAGCGGTTTTAACATGTCTGAAGCAGACGGCTTCCTCCTGTGTGCTTCATGCAATATAAACAAAGCCAACTACAGAAAACATCCTGACCTACTTATCCTGAAACTCTCCAAAGTTTGTGAGTGAAAACAGCTTTCTGGTCCTACATCGTCTCACATATTTATTCTCTGTGCACAAATTAAACAATCGTGCAAATAAGAGGAAATCCCATGAAAAACAGCGCTGACATGATTAGGCTCAATTTCAAGGCCATTTCCCTAAAATAATGCTGCTTTGATAAGGTGTCACATTCACACAAAGAACGTCCTTCGATGGCGGTGGGTGATACATGAGGATATGGGAAAAGCAAAACACGTCCGTCACGCCAAACCTGTCAGTGTTAAGCATGCATGGCTACTGCTGAGAGGTCTTGATGAAACCAGACCGCGTTTTCTAAACCAAACCAGGAACTTTTTAGAGTCTAAAGACAAACCTGTAAAACACAAGAGGTGGACGCGAATAACCCTCCTGGCTGATTACTCCATCACCCCTCCACCAGCCTAACATTAATATTAAAGGTTTTAAAATATGTCCTTATAATAAAAAACACAATAAAAGTTTGTCTGTCATTCTTCATTGTTTTATAACAGAACAATTAAAGTCTTCATGGAGCTTCTGGAATCAAACCAGGAACCTTTCACTTGTTAGGCGAATGTGTAAACCACTACACCACAGAGCCACACACAAAGTACTAACACTATGTTGATGGATTTTGACACATTAAAAGGAGCCGATGTAATTACACCTGGACGAGTCAGTCAGGTACTGCAGCCGCGTTACAGCTGTTTATCACAGGCTGTCAACACACAGCACCCAGCAGCCTGCCAGCGGGAGGAGCCTCAGCGAGCTCCGTGTCCTTGGTCAGAGAGCAGCGCTGCTCTTTGTCGACTTATTGCTCAATACAAGTGTGCATGTGTGTGCGTGCATGTGTTGGGACGAGGTGTACAAAGCCCTGAATAGAGCTCTGCACCAAACACTGTCTTCTGTGTGTGTTCTGGAGTACAAACTGCGGTTACTGAGCCGTCACACATGACTGCGCCTTCCTCTAAAAAACACACACACACACACACACACACACACACACACACACACACACACACACACACACACACACACACACACACACACACACACGAACACTCAGCAGCAGGTCACGAGACTTTAAAGCAAAAGGAACAAATGCAGCGATGAGGACGGGAGAGAGTGAAGGAAAACATGAGGAAGTCCAGGACAAAGACTCCGGGACCCCCTTCGTAAATAATCACACATATCCTGCCAGCCCACTCCACACACAGTCGTGTTTTTACATCTTAGTGGGGACATCTAATTGACATAATGCTTCCCCTAGCTGCTAACCCTAACCATCAAAACTGAATGCCTAATAGTAACCCTGACACTAAAACCACATTTAGAGTCTTAAAAATGCCTTCAAACTCATGGGGACGGGCATTATTGTTGGTCCTGTTAGATTCTAATATTATTTTATGCCATGTTATACCCCGAATTAAAGATTGTGAATTATTATGTAGTTTTAGTTTGCATTATTCTCCTGAATTAGAAGAAGCTGATAACTATTACATTAGTTAAACTGATTTGCATTACATTAAATTGCTGACTTGTTGTGAATGAATGATATTGTTTTATGATGCATTATATTGCTGAGTTATAAGAAATACTGTTCGCAGAAGGTTATTGTCTAATTTGTCTGAGTAGAAGAGAACAGAGTGTGCTGGAGTTTTCTGCCCCATTTCAGCAGGAGCAGATAAACAGGGAGCCAAGGTCGTAGCTCAGGCGCTGTGTGAGAGAGAGCATGTGAATGTTTAGGCTTTTTATGATAAGGTGGAGGCACCAGAGGCTATAAAAGTTTGAGCAATGCTCCACCATTTTGAGATTTTGAGGCTGTCTGCATCAGTGTCCATCTCCCACGCGTGTGTTCATTAAAATCATCGTTTGACTCAACCCGGCCGGACCAGTGTTGTTATTGTGGTTTTTTCTCTTGTCTCCATCCCCAATATTTTGAACCTTAACAGTCCCCACAAGGATATGTAAACTTGGTACACACATACAAACACCAGACATCTCATATCCTTACTGACATGCGCACTAAACTATAAACAACAAAGTGAGCTCAGCTTTGTTTGGCTCAGTACACAATGTCCAAGACTGCTGAAACAGGGAAGGGTTGTTTTTGGCAGCCTGGAGACTGTCATGGCAGACGCACACCTTTGGCCTACTGTGGTCACATTTGAACAACTGTTCTTTTTCCTACTCTCACAGGTTACTTTGGCATTAAACCAACTTTTCTTTAAAGCAGAACTGTCAAACTCAGCTAACGCGCCAATAAAACAGTCTCAGAATAACTTGCCGATCTGTTAGTACAGCAGAGAAGGTTCACACTTAATGAGCCAAAACAGACGATGAAAATCCTGATTTATCTCAAGAATAATGTAATTTCAACATTATGTGCTTATGTCAAGTCTTTTTAAATCAGTTAGTCCCAATCAGAGACACTTCTTTTCAGGTGACCACAAAACTCACAAACAGAACTAGGACACATTAAGTACCAGGAGCAATCCAAGAACACATACTTCCTCCAAGGCCAACAAACACACACCCTCCACAATCTGAGTGTGCAGATTCAGATTAATTTGTGAGATTATCTTTAGAACATCAAAACAATTTATAGCATGTGAAACATCTACATCAGACATTAGTAAAGAGTCCTTCCAAAAACTTCTTGGACTTGGATGCAGAAATTTATGGAAACAAGCCGAGTGTGCGCGAACAAATTTCCCAACAATCTAGCTTCAACTTTCTGAACAAATACACAGACTGGACCAAACACATAACGGCGGTTAAAGTCCAAGACCATTTCTTCATATTCCTAATTTTCCAATCCACATTTTTATGAGACACATCAAAGCTGACACCAGCAACTTTATGGGCTTTATCAAACTAATTTTAACAGACTAATCAATAATGTGACCGAGAGTTCATCCTTGTGAGTCACCTACAAATATGAATAAATGTACTAACACATGACACCTTTTGGTTGAGCACACTGTTCTGGTGGGCTTCAGGTTTCCTCCTAGGCGGAGGTCACAGCTCCTGCTGTGGCTGTCCACTCTGTCCCACATGTTACCACCCCCCCATGCTCTGACAGGAAAGACTATACTTCCAGTTTTAGTGTTAATATTAAACCCTAAAGCCTTGCCCTGACACCAGCGGGATTTGAAAAGAACCTCAAAGCATTACAAAAAAACAAACACAAAAAAGAGACATGACTAGAAATCCTCCATAAATTATCTGCCACTTACTCCAGAACACATAAGTGTGTCTCTTATAACATGAAAATATGCCCTCTATGGCAGCCATGCTCTCTGATAAATACAAATATCTCATATAAAACAATGTGAACCAAAGGTGTACTCAGGCTCTGCTCTAAAGCCTTCGGAGAACACACCGTTCCTTTCTTTGAGGTGTCACTAAATGTCCCCAGACTGTCTTCCACTTTCCACCAAAGCTTCCTCTTTTTCTTTTTTAAACAATCTACTACAATAAGACGCAAAGTCCCGAGAAACCCCGCGAACACGTTAATATTATCTCTCCGCAGCCATCTCTGTCTGTTATGTCTGCCTGCAATAAAAAAGAAAAGAAAAATCCATAACTGGGATGCGGGACATCCATGAAGCAGAGCAACATGGCGTGAACAAAGGCGGCGGCTGTGCTCTGCAACAACAACACAAGACCAGACTGAGTAATACAGGTGTACGGCAGATATCACATTTCATGCATATTTATCTAATTCACAGGCTTGTAAACATGCTGTAATATTAATTATGTCTATTTTTTTTAAGGACATAAGCCTGCTCAGCACGCGCAATTCAAATAGGATTTCAAATTAAAAGGCTGTGTTGAACGCATGGAAAAGGCAGCACTGAGCTGTGGAGGGGGGGAAAAACAGAAGATTTTTTTTTATTTAAATAATAATTTAAAAATAATGTTCCTTGAATATAAACAGGCCGACAGAGAGCTAGCCACACAGCCTGTAGCCGTGCGAGCTAAGCCGCCGTCGTTTCCACCGCCCGCTGCTGCTTTAATGGCTCCCGGACACTCAAAGTTAAAAGCGAAAAAATACAGATAAACATACCGAAGCCTTCACCCGAGTAACCGTAAATCGATAAGTCTTACCGTTTGACCGCAACGACCCCCTCCTTCTTCTCCATCTTCAATCTAAGTGCTGAGCGAAACGATTCGGCTTTTTATTGTTGTTCATCTGACTCGACGACACAGTAAAATCCTAAACCCCTCAAAGGCGTCAGGTTACTCACTGTAAACACGGGCTACTTCCGTCCGAGACTTCAAAGTAAGAGTCCCTCGCTTCCGCTTACGGTTTCTCTCAATTTCTTATTAACAAGGAGGATTTTAATCTATAGTTAAATGTCTTCGGAGGCCTTTACTTTTCGACCACAGGATATTGTGCAAAATTTACCTAAACAGGCAAAGTTATTTTTTATATTTTTTATTTTATTATTGTGTTTTATTTCATTCTGTTCAGGTGTAGAGTTTTCAGTTTGGTTTTGATGAATCTGACTATCAGTTATTATTATATTTTATTCTAACAGTAGGAAGCAGGTATTTGAGGCAAACTTTAAAACGCCCAGAATCGGTTTACAACACAAACACAGCATTGCGTATCATGTTAGGCCAGTCTGTTTTTAACACCGGCAAAGACTAAAACTGGAAACATTTCCTGTTTATTCTCGTTTTAGAGTGATTTTTGTGTCTAACAGTACTTTCCTTTAGATCTTTTTTCAAAAGTCTAGTTTTAGTGTTTCATTGCGTTTTACTTAAGCACATTACCGTTTATCTTTACAAGGAAACAGCAGATCGGATCAAGTTAAAGGTGATGTAAACAAGTGATTAGTCTCTGAGCAGTAATCAGGAGAAGCTAACGAATCAGTTTGATTGTTTGGACACAGTTTTAAAAGATTAACCGGGGATAGAGACTGCTAATTGGCTTTAACTAATGACTCGGTTACATGACGTGTTGTTTTGCCTTTCTGTCTAATCCGCGTTAGGTTTATCAATAATAGAAAAAACAAATAAATAAATAAATCGTTTTTAATGTTGTTCATCTGTCTGAATGGGTGTCTTCTTGATAATTTGTTTTCGAAATAAACCTTCGTTTGTAATTACAGGTATTTTGATTTGCAATGGTTTGATGGGTGTTTATTATAGTTTTACATCCCACACAGTACATACATATGCCTGATAAAATATCACCAGTGGTCGATGACGGATCATTTAGCAGCTGAAATTTGATGCAGATTGGGAAAGTGGGTCACTCGGTCGAATGGTGCCTTTATTTTGTAGACGTTCTTGTTTCCGGTATTACTGGCGTCTCTGCCTTCACCCTTCGACGCAGGCGCTCTGAGGCTCCTTACTGCGTTTCACTCTCGGCTAGGTTGCATCAGCTGGAGGGACGCTGAGCGGGGCGTGTCCGCTGTGACATGGCGTGTCGTCATAACGAATACGGTGATCATGTAAGAAGCGAAACCTGAGAGAGAAACAACATTCAAGAATCCTGAAGGGAATGGAGTGAAAACGGAGGCCGGAATTTTGATTTCCAGGAGAGGAAATATTTTTAAAACTTAGTTTTAGGACAAAGTTGGCAAAATCTTGGGGTTTGAGTGTTGATCGTAAATACGCAGTCATGAATACCCTATTCTATGTGCAATAACCCAACTGTATATACATAACACTATTTATTACATATTTACTTTCTTACACCTTTTTGCATATTTGTACATTTTATATATTTTATCTCTGTTAATACTGTTCTTATGTATATAGTGCTGAAGAACTGTTCCCCCCACCCCACATGTTTGCACTGAGTAGGAGATGCTCTGTATCTCATTGTACAACTGTATAGTGACAATGAAGGCATTCTACTACATTTTATTCTACGAAGCACAGCCAGTCAGCCGCTTTGCTTAGATGGAGCTTCTCCGCCACCTGCCCCTTAACACCAGGGGGTAAGAAGAGGAGGGGGCAACTTAACTGAAGCAGCTGAGGGGTTTGGTGAAGTAAACCTCTGGAATCAATTTACATTTAATACCCACAATTCAAAGCTGAAATTAATTAAGTTTTTTAAATGTTTTCCAGGAAACTCGTGACCTCTCCTGACCTCCTACATGACAACTTTGATTTGGCATACCTCAGCCTTTTCTCTGTTTCCCTTACTTAAGAAGAACTTCTTCACAGGCACACTTACACTCTGACCATTTCTAATAGTTCAACTTTTTAGTTTTGCAAAATTAATGGGAACAAATGTGTTAAAAGAAAACATGTATGTTATGTATAGGCTCAGCACTGGTTCATCCCTTAAGTGTCTTTTTTATGATAGCTCAGCATTCAAGAATCCCGAAGGGAATGGAGTGAAAACTTTAACAAACAAAAACATTTTTCTGAAATTGTCAGGCAAAAGGACTGGACTGAAAATTAATGAACAAGCAGCCAACATCCAAAGAAGGTCCATCAGAAAGCCTGGAGGAACAAGACCACTTCAAAAATTACAAGAAAGTCTTTGATAATTGGAACATGAAGAAGTGAGACTGGAGGCCGTCGGACAGTACTGGAACATGATGCAGAGGTGTTTAACGATTATTTTTGAATCTTGTTTATGGAGACGTGATGTGACTGTGACTCTTTTTTGTCAAACACAGACAGCTGCACTGTTTCAGCCTGCGCATGCTCAGTACACTAACAAAACAGGCTTCTTTATACGCATATTGTTTATTAGAAAGACTAAAGAAGAGCCTCAAAAACCGTGACTCTTCTAGGTTTCAGTGGATACACAGTCTGACACCGTGAGCTCACCTGTACATTCAAACTCTTTCCAGATGTTTCTACGCCTCTCAGCAGCCATCTGAAGCACCTCTGACGTGAGCACTTTTTTGGGGGAGGGAGTTAAAGCGTCATTTAAATGAATAGTTTAACTATACTAGAAAATAAAACAGTAAAAAGTAATAAAAACACTTTGAACCTTTGTTCAGATTAAACAGCCTGGATCAGGGTGTCTAACCAGCTGTGACTGTTGCCTCTTTCCAACAGACGGTTTCTGCATTACAGCCTGAGCGCACCACCCGACCAGAACAATGCTTTGTTACATTAACACACACACACACACACACACACACACACACACACACACACACACACACACACACACACACACACACACACACACACGAATGTTTGATTGGTTACATCAGCACACCGCCTGAAGCTACAATGTTACAGTGAACATCAACACTGTTGCGGCCTTCAGTGGAACGTCATCAGTTATACGACGGAACAGCCAATCACAGTAGAACAAGGCGTCCCTCCGGCCGATCCATTCTACCACCATCAGCCCGAGTGTTTAACGGGGTATTTTCTTCCTCTGCAGGCTCACAACGGAATTACAGCTGATGGTGTTCGTTTGCGTCGCCACTCCACTGATCGTCAGAGACGAAAACACGCTTGATAAAAATGGCTACTCATTAACGCATACAAATCTGTAACAGTCCTCTACAAAATAAAGTACTCCAGTTGCCATGCACATCTTGTGCTGATGGCTCTGCAGGGCAGGCGCTAAGCCTCAGACATTTGGATTTGTAACTCATAGGCTCGGTATCAAAAAAGTGCTGCCTCATTCTTACAGTCACGTCTTCGTTTCAGGGTAACTATAAATAGCCATTCCTCATTACAGGAGCAGATTAGAAGACACATCTGTTTATGTGTGTGTCTCATATTCATATCAAGCACGATGGTGTAGTGGTTAGCGCTGTTGCCTCACAGCACAAAGGTTCCTGATTTGATTTCTCTAGTCAGTGTGGGGTTTTGCCCCATGCTTGTGTTCTCCCTGGATCCTCTCACAGGTTGGGTTTGCTGGCTAAACACATTTTACAGTTTTTTAAACTATCTCCAAACTTTGAACCAAACATCTGACTCTTCTGGTAAAACTCACAAAAACCAAAGTTTTACCTTTGCTCAGATCTGCACAGTGTCACCCAGCAACCATATCACCCACACTTCAACAGAAAAACAAAAACAGTGCTCAGAAAATGCAACTTGAATTTTTCTGTGGCAGTTCCACAGAAATTACAAAAGTATGAGATAAAATCAGAAGTAGGACCTCAGCTTCCGTTATTACAGTGTGATGAACTTATGCCCTCACTTACATAAGAAAAAAAAAAAAACAGAATAAAGCATCTGGTAAAGATTTGAGTTTTATTTATTTTGTATATGTCATAAGACTTCATACCTTACTTAAAAGTGGCCTGTTTCACATTTTTCTCATCCAACATTATAAGAATCAAGTATAAATAGTATGTTGAAAAAAAGAAAAATGGAAAAATTATGAACAAAAACTGGGAAAAAATTTTCACTCAGGCAAATTTCAGGCACTCACAAGAGGTTTGGATAAATAACAAAAAGCTTTTATGTTACTGGGCTGAAGACATTAGAAAAACACCTTTGTTCCTTTCCATGAGAGTTCCTGTTATTTCTTTAAACATTATGTTAACTCAGAACAAAGTGAAATGAGAATAAATCTAAGAGACTAGCACTGCCACTGAAAGCAAAGTCTAGCACAGTTGCTCACATTTCATCTGAAAGGACTCCTAATCTAACTCGTCCTCATCTTCCTCCTGTGCGTCTCAGATTTTTTCCTTCCGTTGCTGGCATCAACTTTCAGCTTCCTCCTCACTGGCTTGAGCAACAAGAGTGAACGATTTAGTGTTTAAGTGAAATCTGAGCACAGTTGCGTTTAACTTCTGCTGGAACGCATGACAAGCTACTGCGAACAACTCTGGGAACTCTGCTGTGTTTGCCCTATTTTTGTGGATTTACCTTTTAGCGTTGCAGATAATTGAAACAATCTTTCAAAGTCGATACAACTGCAAAAATCAGGTGTTTGTCTCTCTGGAGTCATTAGATTTCAATATTTTTCTATTTTATCTGTCGTTCCATCTAAGAAATAGTTGTTTTACTACAGCATGTCAGCCTTGACTCTATGTCTAATTTATAACATAGAAACTTCAGCAGCGCTTCTTTTTACACATAAAACAAGAACAAACAAAAGACAATTGCAGTGACATGTATGTGACATGTCACTGCAGTGGTCTGATGACTAATGCAACCACTCAGTGGTTTGCAGACCGAAGGATTACCCTTTGACCCCTTGATAGCAGTATGACGCATACAATTAGGCTCAGACATTTAACATTGATCCAGTTTACTCCTGTGAACATCGATGAATGAGTCCTTTACCTCTGGTTTAGTTCTCTACTGCTAATGCGTAGGAGTGTGAGGAGCTCCGGGAATATCAATGTCCTTGTTAGAAAGACAAGATGGCTAGACTTCCCCAGACAGATAGTTCAGGGTATCTTCGATCTGCGGTGATTCTGGGAATGTTAAACAAAGTGTTCGTGACGTTTAAAAGAACTCCTTATATCCAAGGATATAAGGAGTTCTTTTAAACGTCACGAACACAATATTGTCCTCATATGTAAGCTGTTGTGTTCTGCAGATGTTTCCATAGACTCCCAGTGTCTGTGTGCAAAAAGCAGGCTGTTAAATCCTGTTATTCTAGGACATGGGGGGCAGAAGATTTTAATCTGGGAGCTTTCTTTTTTTTTAAAAAATCTTCCAAACGCTAAAAAAAAGGAAAGAAAAAAAAGACTTTAAAGGCCTTAAAGATGCAAAATTACCATCTTGGTCCCTCCAGCTGTCCTTGGAGCTACTAAAGCTCAGCTACACTTCATGCTTCAAGCCTATATTTAGTTCAAGCACAGAAACATTTAAACCCTCTCTTCATGAATCCACATGAAAAAGCACAGGCTTGTTTTCAGTATGTTAATATGACTCGTTATAGTGAGAAGAACAGATAACAGAAGGTTCAGGTTTCACGTTTTAATAACAGATCTCCATTTACAAACAGTGACGTCATTCAGCTGCTTTAACTTCCATCAGAGCAGGCATAGAGTGTGTGTGTGTGTGTGTGTGTGTGTGTGTGTGTGTGTGTGTGTGTGTGTGTGTGTGTGTGTGTGTGTGTGTGTGTGTGTGTGTGTGTGTGTGTGTGTATGGTGATTAATGAAGAATGCATATTTCAACATTAACAAGCACACAGGAGAAAAACACGGACATATTAAAGTGGTTTGACTTGCTTTTCTTCATCCTGATGAAAAGATTTGTGGAACGCCGTTTGTTCCCTCAGTGCTGAACGTCTGCAAGTCTGGATTTTAGCGTGTGAGTGTGTGCGAGTGTGTGTGGGGGGTTACATGTTGTTTACTCAGGGCTGTTTGTTTTCCTTTTGCTGCCTGCAGACAGTCTGAACACAGAAATGAACAGAGGTCAGTGAACAACACTCAATTTTCTGATTTCAGCGCCTCAAACAAACACCAGTTGCTGCAAATCTAAAACAAAAAATTTCAAATTTTTCACGCTGCTCTCCAATGTCACCTCTGTCAGCACTCACTGCTTAAACCGTTTCTTCCACTTAATGCGGCACAAAAACGCAACCAAATCCTGCTTTTTAAAAAGACAGCTCTCAAAGGAACTGAAGACTCTCTTATTGCTGAATGTTTTATCTTTTATCCCAGTGAGTGTTCAAGTCAAGAATGTGCTGATTTCTAAATAAGCTCTTGCAGTGCAGGATTCATTTTTGCCTCTTTGTCATGGATGGAAACACTGCGAGGAGACGTCAGAGGCACTGCGTTGTTACAGGAAATCTTGAAGCTGCATTAAAACGAGTTTTAACTTGTGACTTTATTGTACTTCTCCAATAAAATTTGACACTAATTCTGCGCAACAGAGAGGACAAACACACAGAGAGACTGTGATCTCTAAAATCATCAAGTTTAAAGAACCAAAACCTTTACAAACCACAGAGACAAAGGCAAATCTCCGACTATATTCGAGTATCCAGGGAGTTTGGTAGGTTTTTGATGCTGCATTGTGAAGCAGGCTTAGTTCACCTCTAAACAAACACCTGGCTGTGAAATACTTAGTTTGAAGATGTTTTTGGAGAAGTTAAACCTCTTAAATAATCTGTGCTCTCATCAGTGTTTCAGGTGAAGGTCCAGATTTTCCCCTCGCAATGCGACATTAATTTGGCCCTAAAGCCGAGACCGACTCCACAAGCTCACGATGCTCATTCGAAGATACCCTCCTCGGGCGTGCTGTTGCTATGACGACAAGAATGAATTCACATGCTGCGACAACGGCGACTCAGACGCAAAGCCAAGAAACCGACGGTTTGTCTGGGGCTCCAAGGGCGCAACCTTGGCTCCTGCAGTGCGGGACGTTTGCTCAGCTATTTATAGGCAGACAGGTAAGAACAAGTTTAAGATCAAACACAGGAAGGCGCTGAATACTGACACCTGGTTTTGAATAAATCAGGCCAATAACCTGTTAATGAATACGCCGTTTCAGTTTAATTTGATTCTTGGCAACATCTGGCCCTGATATCGCAAAAACGTATCATGTTTACAACACAGAAGCATCAGTCAAAGTTTCAGTGTTAACTATTAATGCTATTCTCCTTTTCCTTCTTTTCTGTGATATACCTAATGTTAGAATGCTGGGTGCTTTTATTAAACCTGGACAAAGGTTCAATTTATGAGGTCAGTGTATGTGTAGGAATCCCTGTAAACTAAAAACTCAGTAACAGTTTATTTTTTTTCTACCCTTGGCTCTGTATGAGGTCACCAAGTGAGGCTATTCCTTATATGGTCATCTCAGACAGAGAAGCCCCACCCACCCAGGGATTCACTCTTCAAATTGCGTCTTTATGACGTAGCCAATCAGAAACTACTACTACTGTGTCGCTTTAAATACTCCGAGATACTAAAATTAGCAAATTTTTAAGTAGTCATGCACACAGCATCAGAGTGAACAGAAATACAGTCCGATTATGAGGGGAGGATGGTTAAGGTGCAGTCCTGTAGCCTCTAAATCAGCTGATTATAAATTGTTACTACCAGAAATGTCTGGATTACAATCTGGGCTCAAACGTATCCTCACTACACACCATCTGGATCAGCAAAACTGAAGAACTAAAGTGACGTACAATCACATCTCTGTACTTTATCGGAAATATCAATAAAAATCTACTTTTGAAAGTTATGTGAGTATCATACAGGGAAGTGCAAGGATTCAACCAGGAATTATTTTAATACTAATAACACGCCTGACAGTTAAACTTAGTAAAAACTCAAACTCGCAAAAATGTTAATAATTGGAAGTTTTAAGATTGGCTCAATTGATCCCCAAGCAATTTGGAATTTTCTGGGATCTAGGAATTTTTGAAATTCCCGGAGGGGTAAATTTGCCCGTTGGCTTTCCATTTTCACAGATACAAATCAAGCTGAACCAAAAGAAAAACATTGTCTAGATGGTTTTGTGAAAGTATAGCTCCTTAATCCAGATGCAGATGTCCTTTTGGATCCCGGGACTCAGTGAATGCTAAATGTGAGGGAAACTTTCCGTCTTAGACGTGGTTTAAACTTTCAGGCGCAGCTTTTGGCAGGTTTATGGCCGACAGTGAAAAATCAGACAGATTTTTGCTTTCTTTTCTATCGTCAGGAATAGGAAGGCAGAAAAGTCAAGTCGAGAGTAAATTCAGTCACGCAAAGGGAACAAACTTCATCACGGAGATGTGCAATTATTAAATTCCTTCCAACTAAACGTGTGCAGTGAGTGTCGGGGGCGTTATGGGAGCCGTTTTGCCGCTTCAGTCAGATCGATAAACAGAAAGTACACCCCTGAATGTGGCAGCTAACAATGAACTGTGGATTTATTTTATGTGCAAATTCTTGCAAGAGGCAATTCAGGTGCGACAGGAGAGTCCATAACACAGAATACATGATGCTACACCAAGAGGGGGACTGTGTGTGCGTGTGTGTGCTTGGAATGTGCAACAGTGTGCGTTTGTTGGTGCCAACATTACTCATTAGGATGCATGAGGATTAGTGACGATTCAACTGATTAGCTTGGACAGTCAGCTGAAATGATTGCTCTCTGTGCTCGAGTCGGGTCGGTCACCCCGACACCAAAAACATCAGATTAAACCCAGACTGCTTTCAGGGAGAAACTCTATAACACAAAATAAAAACACATCGACATCTTCATGTTCCCTAAAACAGCAGACATTCGATTTATAACCGTCTCGTTTGTATGTACAATAGAAGGATCTTCATATATTAATAATCTTTCCTGCTTCGTCTTCACCTCATCATCGCTGCCGAGTCCCTACACGTTTGTCCGCTGTGTATTTATAGAGTATTTTCATTATTTACAGTATAAATTACTACACAGTCTTGTGATAAAATAAATAACATACATACAATGGCCGTGGCTTTTGCAGTGTCTTTAGCATGAAGGGGAAAAAGGGAGGGGTCCGATGGAGGAGGGCCTGCCGTTAGCTCCTTTGTTGCTTCGGGGTTACAGACCAAAGGATGAAGAACGCGGTTAAAGCAGTCTTTCTGCAGAGAGACACGGAGGAGGGAGGGCGGAAACAGTGGGAATAAACCGCAGTCCCACTTAGGGGGGGGGGGGGGGGGGGGGGGGGGAACTCTTCCTGAGAAACACTTTTCTCACTTCCATCATGGACAAAAAGCTCATTAAATAATAAAACTTCCCAACTTTCTGGACTTAATTTTGGCTAATCTGCACTTCAAGACTGTCTCCTTGTGCACCTCTGTACCGCCTCCAGGCTTGCTGCGTGTTTTAGATCACTCAGTGGAAGTTTTCTAATAATGATTACAAACGTACACATCTGATGAGAGCTATCAATCCGGCTACAAACGAGCAGTTTTCAGTGGAAGAGTCTGCAGAGTCCAGGCTAGATGGGAGCACATCAAGTGAGGAGTACGACCACGGATGATGATCTTCATTTTTTTCCAGGAAGCTGAGCAGCATGAAATGTGTGAACCAGGTTTAGAGGCCCCCGTAACATCCCGAGGACTCTGAAGGAGGAGCATTTCACCCACAGAAACATCATCTGTGCTCGCTCCCTGAACGGTCACCCTTTAGACTCTCTGAAGGAGACTTCCACAGAGAAATCTAAAAATAAAGCTGCCCAAAGAGACACATCCAGTTTATACTTTATCAGTGATGGCAAATTTAAACCAATTGATAAATGTTTTTTAAAATGGCCCATTTTAAAAAACTTCCACTTCGCTACAGTGAAGAAATTCATGTGGAAAATGGGACCAGGTAGAGCTGACGTGCTCGAATAGTCCAGATCAGCAGAACAGGTTGTGAAATTTGAATGTTTCAACAATAAGGCTGGCTTTTTAGGTCCATCATATGGTCAAAAATACATGGACACCCGAACACTTCACCCGTATGTGACTCATACTCTGCTGCTGCAACAGCTTTTCCAACACATTAGTGGCGTCTAACACTGATTTCATAGTTCCAGTTGATCCTAAACGAGGTCTGGCTGGTTTCCACGCTGCTTTAAAACATTCCTCAGAAAATAAACAAAAGCAGCAGTAAAAGAAAACAAACAAACAAAACAACTAAAGGGGTGTCCACATACTTCTGTCATATACTGATATGGTCTACTGTGGCTTAGTGCTATATTCAATGTGTCATTTGTTCCCAAGTTTTCCTAAATGAGTGTTTCAGGAAGAGTTTCCCACCTCTGAGTGAAGGCGTGTACAGAGAGTTATACTGAGGGTTAATACTGCAGTGGTAGGTCAGGTATAGTCTCTGGTAGTTGGCCCCAAATTCTGACATATTAGGACGACGACGACGAGGGAAAGGATGGAGGGATGAGTGCAAAGCTTCCCCTCCAGCTATACCACCGTGCCGCTCGGAGAGTTCCCGTTCTGTGCTGTCAGGTTCTGAATGGGAGAAGAAGAAAAACACAAAGTTAGACGCACTGAAAATCCTCTCCTGTCTGCACTCAAACCGAACTTTACCCTGGTTCATAATTATACTGATAATTAAATAAGTGGGCAAACCAGACCCAGTGTCTGTTTAAAGGGTTTTATCAATACGCTAAACTCGATTCTGTTCAATATTAATTTTATCTCTTTATTAGATTATTGATGTGGTCCTCCACATCAGTCCCAGTTTCTTATATGAACTACTCTATAACTCCTTTTCCATTAGAATACTTGGATCAACTCGGCACGGTTCACCACGGTTTTCAGGGTTTAGGTCATAGTACCTGGTACCTGCTCGCCGGGTTTCCACGCGATCCAAGCAGGTACTAAACTGCGACATCGTCAGACTGCATGCCACCAATTGGCTGGTCAGTAGCATCACTCGAGAGTCTGTTGTTCATGAAAATTAAAACCGCCATTTTTAAAATGGCTACAAAAAACAACACCGTGTTCCCACGAATTTGACGAAGCCACAGACCCAACAGCAAGTATATTCTTGTTCAACTGCTTTTTAGCATTCGTGTCACATTTTAATGACGTCGAGGGACGCTCAGACACGTTGATATGATGAAATATGATATGATATGACGACAACCACATTAGGTAGTACTGAATTTGATCAGTATCAATCTGAGCCGAGTAGTGCCGATCCGTGGAGTCAATCCGAGTAGCTACTAATGGAAAAGAGGCTTATGAAGCTGGGCAGGCCACAGAAGGTCTTTAAGCCATCAGCACGACCAGTATCTGCTCCTCAGTGAAAGGAGGAACAGCATGAGCAGTGCCAGAGCTGTAAATGTCTCTGACCAAGCAATCAGAAACAGACTTCATGAGGGTGACCTGAGGACACGACGCCCTCTAGTGGGCCCTGTGCTCACTGCCCAGCACCTTGTAGCCCAAACTGGCATTTGCCATAGAATACCAGAAATGGGAGGTTGTGCTTTATACAGATGAGAGCAGGTTCGCTCAGCACGACCAGTTTGGTGGTGGGTCAGTGACGGTCTGGGGAGACGTATCCATGGAGACCTGCAAAGACCTCTACAGGACAGGCAGCAGGACCCTGACTTAGGAGGATCTGGAAGTGAAGCCGAAACCTATCTCAGAAAACCCCACCACCTGTTTGACCTGCTGCGGGGTCAGGTCAATCAGGTACACACCTCCAGACTCACTAACAGCTTCCTCCCCTGAGCCATTCGGACTGTTAACAAACACCCCCCGCCCCACACCTGCCCACCCAACTCACCAATCTGAGCCATGGTCTGAGTAACCCTCTTCATTCAGGCCTCTCACACATGGACTCAATACTCAGACAGAGTCCTTTTGCACTGCTTCCCTTTCTCTTGCTTTGAATATATTATAGTATATATCTGTTCTGTTGGCCATTTATTCCTGATGTCTTTACTATTCCTGATGTATTTACAATGACAATGAAGGGCTATTCTATTCTACCACATACCCAGCCCATATCAGAGCACCTATCCAGCATGGTTAATTTTTTCCAATGAGAGCTGATGCGCTTTCAAACTGTACTTTTAATTTTTGCCTTTGCCAAATCTTTGATCTCAGCAGCAAATGTACACACTTCTTAGCATTCAACTTTTTTTAATAACACACCTGCTCCTTAAAGTTCAGAGAACAGACAGATTTAGACTCCAGGTGTCTGTTCGGCCTAACCTCCACTAATTCATAAGGCTCCTCGGGGCTAGTGTCTTCTGGAACATTTTTGGGCACCACTGCTATAGCAACACCATGCTAGGTTTCCTTCTATACATAATAATGAGACAAGCATGTCTGAGAGGCGGGAGTCAGCCTCCAATGATGATGAGCTACCTCAACAACCTCCAACAAACCACTGAACTCTGAAAAATATGCAAGAAAATGGTTGGTGCTGAAGGCGAAACGACAAATGTGTTTCACATAAATACTACTGTTTAAGTGTTTAGCACTACTTGGGCTACCCAAAAACTTGATTCTGTTCGTCTGGACGCAGCAGTTTCAGTGGGAGTGGCGCTCATCCAGGTGACGTCTTCATTTTTTCAGAACAAAAAATAAAAATAAATAATTGGTCCACCCCAAGGATCAGGTCCCCTGGCATAAACAGAGGATTGCCAGGATTTATACATCGGGGAAACCAAACAACCTCTGGCGAAGCGGATGGCAGAACACAGAAGAGCCACCTCGTCAGGACTCTGCAGTCTATTTACACCTACAGGCCAGTGGACACTCTTTCAATGATGAGGATGTACACATCCTGGACAGGGAGGAACGCTGGTTTGAGGGCGGAGTCAAGGAGGCCATTTACGTGAAAAGGGAAAGACCATCTCTGAATCAAGGAGGGGGCCTAAAGGTACATCTGTCACCATCTTACAATGCTGTGATTGCAGCCATTCCCCAACTCTCTGTGAATGGTACTCATGGTTATTGATCAGTGGTTGTTGATCAATGATCATGACAATTTGCATATTAATGATCAAGGAACTGACCTTCCAGCCCATTGGTCATTCAGTGGTGCTAGCTTCAGTTATTGTGCAAATGTACTGTTTATAAGATTTGGGGAAACCTGCAGTCAGCTGAGACTGAAGAAGTCACCTGGATGAGTGACGAATCGTTTCTCCCACAAAAACGCTACGTCCAGACGAACAGAATCAACCTTTGGGATTTTCTTCCCTGAAAGATTGAGCGTGCATCAAGACTTGGGCTACTCAGAAATACATCACAACTTTTCTTGAAATATACACGAGCACTCAGTGTTTCTCTGTCCTCTTTTAAGACTAACAAATTGGTTCAAGACACTTTGCTCCAACCTTCTGAAGAGGTTAAATCCTGTTTAGAATAAATTAGATGATAAAGTAGGGTTTGCTTTCAGGTGTAGAAAATCTGCAACTGGGAAATCAATGCGTGCACTGTCCTTGATTGAGCCTTCGGTTGTTCTGAGTTTTTCATGTCCCTGGTGGCATGTGCCATAATTCATGAGGACGAGAGTGAGGCTGAAATGCCTGCATGAACTGGGCTGTTCACTCTTTGCAGCAGCTTTGATGTCTCACCCAAACATGGTCCCATCTGGCTTTAAAACACCAGATTAAAGGCTTAGATGATACCCTGTAAAATAAAAGATGATGTGATGATGGCTTAGTCCATCTTTGTGAACAGTCTCTGTTTTTGCCCTGCACTGTAAATTAAAACCATGTTGGACTGGAGTTATGAAGACATGTGAAGCGAGTTATTCTCTAACATCTAAGACCGACTGCGAGACTAAACAACTAGAGAGAAAAACTATGACTTAAAAATGTTAACAGGAGACGTACCGCCTTCCCCGGCCGTGCCCAGGTACAGATGAGGCCCTCTTGGCAGGCCGTGATGATGCAGTCATCCATGAACACCAGGACCGTCAGCCTCTCGTGTGCAATCTTCTTACAGACCAGCGGCTCCAGCAGCGGCACTTCGTGCATGCGTGGGCACAGCGTAGTGCCCAGCACCTTGGCGGCGTCCAGCCGGTTGCTCCTCGGCGCCACATTGATCTTGTCGTTGCTTTTGCTGATGTTGCCCAGGCTGTGGTACCGCTTGTGCTCCTTCTCCACGCCCCCGCTGCTGCCGGACTTATCCGACTTGCGCTCCTGTAGGGAAAGAGTGGCGAAGCGGCCGATGCTGAAGGGGGTGCTGTTTCCTCCACCGCTGCTCCCTCCCCCTCCTCCTCCTCCCCCACTGCCCTCTGAGGCGCTCTGGCCTTTGGAGGCGTTCGCCACAGCGGGGTGGGGCAAAGAGTTGGAGCGCGAAAGGGAGCGAGGAAGCGGTAAAGGGAGTGTGGGTGGGTTGGAGGTGCCGGTGTTAGTGTTCGGGGGGTGATGATGTCCCTCCACACCTCCACTTCCTCCCCCACCTGAGGTGCTGTTGATCCCCCCGCTGCCAGAGTTGGACAGCGAAGGCCCAAAAGTGTTAGTAAAGGCGCGGGACAGCGGCAGGCGCGGGTACAGCACGTCATCCGTCAGGTCCCACAAACAGAACTGGGTGTCCTGCCCCACCGAGCCAAATCGGTAAGTGACCGATGGCGAGCCGCCGCCTTTCGAGCTGTGCCGAGAAAGGCGGGATAACGTGCTGCTCGTTCGAACCCGCCCAAAGTGCATGGAGTTATTTTGTGCCCCCTGGTGGAGGTCCTCCTCGCTGCCACTGAGCTCCATAGGCTCCTCATCTTCCAGGGAAGTCGTGAAGGGATCGAATGCCACCACGTTGACCCAAGACTTGTGGCCGTGCCCCCTCGCTACCACTCGGCTTTCTGCAAATGACCACACAGTAACCAGATCATCCTCCCCTCCCGTGGCGAGATATTTCCCATCTGGGCTCCACGACACACAGAGCAGCCCACCAAAGTAGCTCTTCATCACGCCCTGAAGCTCCATCGAATCAAAGTGGAAGACACGCAGGCATCCGTCCTGGCCCACGCACGCCACGTGCACGCCATCTGGGGAGAACGCAAACTCGTTGAGGCCTCCCTCCCCGACGGCCCACCGCAGCAGAGGGTTGCGCGGCGTCTTGGTTTTGCAGGCATAAACGGCGAAGCCTTCGCCCTGCCGCAACAGAGAGTACTGTGGTGCCGTGGTGCCGCACGGGTGGTCCACGTTGTAGAGGTAGAGGTGACCGCTGGCATGGGAGGCCAGGAACAGGTTCTCCGACTTGGGAAGCCATTTTAGACACGTTACCTTGGATTTGTCTATCAACCTCTGTGAAAGAGGAAGGAGGTGGGGACAGACGGAGAAGGTGAGAGGGAAGGAAGGGTGGAGAAAGACATTAGAAAAGTATGAGTTTTAGGTTTTGTTGAGTTTATTAATTAATAATAATAATAATTAATTAAAATGTGAAATAAATAAATAACTAATTAAATGTGTCAAATATTTATTTAATTAATTATTTACAATTTTAATTAATTATTTAATGGTGTATTTAATTAATTCATTATGGCAGTCCTGGCCTTCCGTAGTTTTAAAGCCATTTTTTATCATCTGTGTACCGATGACATTCAGCTGTGCCTCTCATTTAAAACTCAGTTGCATTACTGGAACACATGGTTTTCTTGTCTATCTAAAGCATCTATTGATCAAAACGCTGCTGTAAGGTTTATAACTCAATGGTAAATGGTCCGTATTTGTACAGCGCTTTACTTAGTCCCTAAGGACCCCAAAGCGCTTTACACAACATTCAGTCATCCACCCATTCACACACACATTCACACACTGGTGACGGCAAGCTACATGTAGCCACAGTTGCCAGTGCGCCCCAGTTTTTATTTTTTTGACAGTAGAGGCAGGAAAACATACAGGAAATGGGCTAAGGTGGAAATACACCCAGCCATTCTTTCAGCATAAAAGCCTTTACATACCAAGCACATTGCAAAAACAAACAAACAAACCAGACATGAAATTATGAACTTTTCAGATGCAAATTTGTCGTGTAAAGTATATACACCCTGAAAGTGTCCTCAAAAATATGCACGTTAGGAAAAAAAATGAAGTCGAGATCAAGCGATGATGAGCTGATTCTGATGTTTCTAAACAGGAAAAGGAAGAGACAGACGCTGGGCTCATCCAGTTCTCATCAGAACACAGCAGCAGGGACAGTTTCGTGGTTTCATCCCGGAGCTGAAGCTACATTACGACAGCTTTTCCTACATATTTCAAGATCTCAGTTTGAGCTGTTGTGAGCTGAGTTGGGGCCACATCTGTGAATGCAGAGAAATCACTTCAGAGAGCCAATTGACCCAGAGAACGTTTAGCTGCATGTCTGAGATTTGGCTCAAATGCAGTGGTCTGACTGGTCAGATTTGTTTCTTTGCATGTGAATTAAAAAAAACTGAACTTGATTCAAAAAAAATAATTTTGTCCTGCAAAATTAAGAGCTACACCAGCCTCAGCCCTCCACCCTTCATTATATCCCTGAGATCTGATGAACATATTGTTTTGTTTTAATTTGCCACATAATCTGCACACACCACAAGCCTGTTTGCCAGGTCGGCTCTCTGCAACAAACCCAGATTAAAGCCGAGACACAGATTTATTACCTCCTCGTTAAAGAGTTTACTGGTTTCCTTCTTGATGGGGTCGAGATACTGGACCTGCCCGGCTGAGAAACCCACGATGAGAGCTACGCTCTCTGCTGTGGCCGAGTACTGGTTGAAGTCGTGACACGTGGGCTGCGTCCCCTTGTAGATCCTCTTGTCTATGGGCTTACTGAGGTCCACAGCCTGCAGACAACAGCGAGGAGAAAGTTTCAGCGACATTCAGAGAACCAAAACAACAAACATCACACTTCTGTGCCCATTCTTATGTTTCTGTCCTTCTTTCTTTTTTTTTTTGACAATCCAATCATCACACGTTGAAGTGTTTCCATGGCAGCTGCAGTGGAGCTTGATTTGAACGTTTTTCACATCAGGGTTTGCCATCTCAGCGAAGGAGCAAAGTTTCTGTGCAGGGCCGCTGTGTTCACCGACAATCACCAACCACAGAGAGAACCCGTTAAACAGGGCAGGGCTGCAAAGATCTACAGCTTAGAGAGGTAACTAAATGTTTTCAGGGTTATGGAGGTGACTCCCTTTCTGTGAAAACTTACGCTGCAGACCTAAAATGCTCTGGAGGAGGTTGTGTTTGAGAGATCATCATCATCATGCACTAAACTGCTGCTCCAATGGAGATCAGCGGGCTTAAGCTACTCGAGTCGCTTTGGGGAAGGGGAAGCTGTTTACATGCGTCCTGTAGTTTCTTTAAACAGGTTATTAGCGTTTCTCATTAAGAAGCACGAGGTGCTGCAAGCTGGAAGCAGATCCAGCTCCAGGGAAAACCCTCAGCGATGATACTTTTCTTTTTTTCTGTCATGCCAAAAACACTCTTTTCCTTCAATGGGTTCTGAAATATAACTTATGCATTCACGGTGCCACACAGGATTTAGATGTGTCCTTGATCCGCACAGCTGATTTAAATGGCTAAATTACCTCCTCAACATGTCTTGAAGTTCTTCAGAGGCTGGTAATGAACTAATCATTCGAGTTAGGTGTGTTGACCCAGGGTGATATGTAAAACTTGCAGGACAACGGCCCTGAGACTTTGAGCTCCCCACCCCAGATCTATAACAATGCTAAGGTAGGTGGTATGTGTCAAAGTAACATCCACACGACAAGCCTCTGCTGGCTCGCCTTCTTCTCACAGTGCATCCTGCTGCCAGGTGCTCCCCAGGTAAGCAAAACACATCCGTCCACGTGATGTAAAAGAAAACATGATCCATTAGATTGTCCCACCTTGTTCCAGAGCTTCTGTCTAGTTCTTGCGTGCCTCTTCTCTGTGCTTTCGGCACTGGACGGGGGTCAGCATGGGCCCCTGAGTGGTCTGTGGATATGTCGTCCACACGGGCCAGCCTTCATTCCCCTTGTGCTCCAGTGAGCCTTGGCCGCCCGTGACTCTGTCGCTGGTTCCCCACTGCGGACCAGGAACATCTCACAAGGGCTGCGGCTTTGGAGATGCTCTGACCCGGCTGTTTAGCCATCACAATGTGGTCTTTTGTCACTAAAACCCTTAGTGTCATGATGAAGAGAAAAATCACCTGTCAGTGGTCAAAGTTAAGCCTGAGGAGGCATTTATACATTTATGTGTGTTGTGATATTTTTATTTGTATAAATGTTTCCTACCATTCATCTACTTCTACAACTTTTTTCAGGAACTGGTCCATTTGTGTGTCAAAGATCACAGAAAGCTTTGTACAAATGTGTGTTTTCTAACATGAATCGCTACATTGTGACGTTCTGCGGTGACCCACACATAACAGGCTCAGAGTAGCAACTTTGCCTTCAGCAGAAATTTTGATCTTTCTGTACAAAATATTTGAAATATTCTACACGTGCAAACCAGATGTTTGTTCAGTCCGAGTACAAAACGGGAGTAACAAGTGATTAAAATCCGCCCGACTATGACGACTTCATTGGAATTTGTTGTTCCTCAAAGTATTATGGAGTCACTGCTAGTGTTATTTAAATGTTGATATTAAAATGATAAGAGCATACTGCAGTACATGCATTATTAAAACTAAGAACAATATGTTTTATGGAAATAAAAGTAATTTTGTTGGCAATGTTTGTTTGCATAAAACCAAACTTACAGACATAACAGCTAAAAGCATGCATCTTAGATACAGGAAACTGTAGCTGTGATCATCATAAATACACATTAAAAAAAGAATAACAGGGTTATAAATGACCGCACGTGGACATTTTAGTCACTTGAGGGTCAAAATGATTAAGTTTCAGTGGTGAACAGCTGCTGCATGAGCATCTAATGAGATTACATCCTCAAACAAAAGACATAACCTCGTCCTGATGTGAACCAGAACCACCACCTCGGTGCCCTCAGCCTCTCGTGTGTGGAAGGCAAACACAAAAGAGGACAGAGGACAAAATCAGCTCTGTAATTGTTTTGATTCGGCAGAAAATGGGAAAAGTCGAGAATAATTATTTGGAATCAATAGCGAGTGTCCGAGGGCCTCACTGCATTATATTACTTCATACTTTTAATTACTGATGCCAGATGTTTGCATTTCTTTACTTAAAAACTTAAATGTTGCAGAAAATAAATCCCAAAAGCTGAAACTGTCCTGTTTTTAAAACCTATTTGATCAAAACATGATATCGAACTACTGATATCGAACCTTCAAAATACCTGCCCGAGCAGGTGCTGTGAGGGAGGCGGCTGCTGAGTGGCAGGTCTCGTTTCTATAAGGTCATATCAGGCACACAGCAGCTCCACCCACCTGCTGTTTAAATCTTCTGTTTGAGAGGGGCAGCCAATCAGAAGAAAGCCGTTTTAACACTTTCCCCAATAAAGACGACATCTGACCAACCTCTCCTGTCCCCTTGATGACAAGCTTTGACACCTTAGCATACACATCTATAAAGACGTGTCTGATCACCACTAGAACGATTTCCAGGTGGCTGCACAGGCAGAACACCCTCACTGACCTCTTGATGCAAACCCAGTCATTCTGTTCTATGGCAGAAACCACTCAGTTTGGACAAGAGTGTCAAGGGTCACTCCTAGCAGGCTTTGATGGTGTCTTGTTTCCAACAGAGGACAAACAGAGGAGCTGCACCAATACCAGGAATAAGACAACTAAGGATTATAGGAATCATGCAAAGCTCTCCTAGCAGTGCTGAAGAATAAAAATATGATGCTAAACAAGAAAAACTAAAAGGTCTACTTTAAACATGCTCCCTATATGCACAGAAGCCCCGCCCACCTGCAGTCACAAACCTTCTGTTTGTGAGGGGCAGCCAATCATGAGAAAGCTGGTTTAAAGGAAGAGAGGAGGGGCTGCAGTAAGGCCTAGGATAACATGAATAACAATGATTCATGCAAAGCTGCTCTAGTAACAAAAATATGAAGCACAGCAGGGTCCCTTTAGATAATATGATTAAAATAGTCAAATTCAGCCCACTCTGGATGGAGTCTATTTTTGACACATGGCCTTGTAAATGAGGGGACAGGGAGGCTGCAGAGCCTGTGATGGTTCATCTGGATTGTTCTGTTGTTAAAAAGCAACATTTTGCAGAAAGTAAATGATCTCGTAGTGTGCCTCCAAATTACAAGCCTTCAGCTGTGAGCGCTGGCAGGCAGCCCCAGCCAAGGACCAGGCTTCAGCTCCCAGCAAGGCTGCAGTGAATGGAGAGCCGTCAGAGCCTTTCTTCTCGCCGTTTCCTGCTCCTTCAGCTCCTTCTGACACTGTGCATCCGTTTGCACGATGCGCCACTCACCACCTATTCAGCCAAATGAGCAGCAGCTCCATTTTGCATTGCATAACAAGCAGAAAGCTGTGGTGGTGGTGCAGCAGCAGCAGCCGCCGCTCGGAGAGCCTGAAAAGATGACGAAATGCGAAGCAGCAGCATCACACTAGCAGCTTAGCACGCCAGGCTAAACTCGCCCCCAGCCTCACCTTCTTGATGTTGGTGTACGTGTAGAAATACAGCTCCCTGCCGATGTTGAAGCACACCCGCTCCGACTCCTCGCTCGGGTCTTCGGGCTGCAGCTTCACCATGGAGACCCGGACCGGCGGCAGGAAGCCAGCCGGGGAGGAGTTGGCTGCGGCATTGGAGGAGGAAGAGGCGGCAGCGGCGGCGGCTGCAGCCCCGGGCCCCTGCAGCAGCCCGACCCCTCCGCCGGGTATCGGACCCGGTCCGGCCCCGGGCCCCAGCGTGGCTCCGGCGGACGGCCCCCGCGGCAGCCCGCCCCGCTGCAGCGAGTCTGAGAGGGTGAGCAGCTTGTAGAAGCCCTCTCTGGTCCGGAACTGGGACTTAATCTCATTGATATCCTTCAGAGCGCCGCCATCTCCGGCCATTTTAGTACAAACACGCCGCACAGGAAACGGAGATTCTGACCTGGAAACAAAAACGCGCTAATCACAAGTCCTAGGAGAGATGCGTGAGAGGCGAACATGAGGCGCAGCAGCCGAGCTCAGCAAGGCCGACCCGCACAGCCCGTCCGCCCCGCTGCATTTTACACCGGCACCCCCACTGCCTGCTAAATAAACCCCCGGAGACAGCCCCACCGAGCCGGTGTTAGCATCCTCCTCCGCCGGGTCTCTGCCTGCCTTCATCCAGCGTGCGTAAAGTACGTGTGACGGTGCGTCAGCTGCTGCTGCTGCTGGCCCGGCCTGGCACTGCGCACTCCCACTGTGGTCGGGGGGCAAAGAGAGGACATCCAGCCCCCGTCAGCCTCAGTCAACCACCCCACCCCCAACACTTAACAACCAGTGGACCGGCCAGGACCACGGGCGTTTCCAAGATTTTTGTGGGCAGAGGGGGCGAGAATAAGGGGGCGCACTGGAAATCTGAGTATTTGATCAGAAATAAATTCAGACTTATGATGTGCTGACAGGTGTGTTACATGAAAAGTAGCACTGCTACTTAAAATTATATTTAAAAGTGGTGAAACATCAGATTATCCACTGGGTCTTCTGGGTAGGGGGCCAGTGCACGGCTGAGTGCCCATCCAAGACACAAGCAAAAGAGGGAAAATCATTGAATTTAATTACATATTTTAAATTCTTGCCCTTTAAACCACACATACAATACAGTAAACTTTTCTGTGTTACACCTGCCGTTTCTCCGATATGCTGCTGAAGGTGTCCACCAAACTCAGCTCAGTATTTCCAACGTGAATGAAACAAGCACAAGATGGTTTAGCAAATAAAGTATGTCCCGTATGCTTCCTTTAGTTATTCCAAAAGAGCCTGACCGTCAAATCAAGTTGGCTTGGGCCCATCAACCGTTTGTGGCCAGACGTTTGTAAGAATGGGTGAAAGATGTATCAGCACTTTCATATGAAAATCATAATCCTGCTGAAGTAACCGTACAAAGGTTTCAGCACAAGCATACTGAGAGCAATAAATAAATAAAAGTACCCATTATGCAGAATCATGGCTGTGTGAGGTGGAGATGATTGGTTTCACCACAAAATATTGCTTGTTGCTAGTAATGAAGAAAGAAAGGCATTCATTGCATAGTATAATTCCAGCATTTACTCTGAATAATTCCTTTATTCTAATGTTTTTACTGTTAGAAACTCTTTGGTGGCTTCAGATAACGGTTTTGTTTTTTGTTTTTTCAAAACCATGCCTGTTAAGCCCATTCCTACCCTGTCACTCTTCAACTTTAACTGCAATTTTTGTATAAAATAACGATGCTTTTGTGTTGTTTAGCTTTGACTACACACAGACACAGGGTGGGACAAGCCTGCCCAGATATCTAAGAAATTCACATCATAACATATAATTAGCACATGATCTTGTAACTCATATTTCACTGCAGACTGAACAAGTTTATGCCATGAAATTCAAAATTCCATGTTTGGCTGTGATCAAGTATCTTAAGTGTTTTCCTGGAATGAGCCAAATGTTTGACGGTGACGTGTGACGCTCCCTCCTCAGTGAATAAAGGACCTCAAGAGTTTTTCTGAAGCACCTTTAAATTCAGCAGAGAATAACTCCGGCGTCTTTTTAGGAAAAGATTAGTGCCAGCAGAGAGGCTTCATTAGAAGTGCCGAAACCTGACGCTGTCGCTGCTCACACTGAGCTGCTGAAATTACAAAGAAAATTACAGATCAGAATAAATTAATTAAAATGAAGGATTTGTTATGCACAAATCCAGTGGCCTGAAATGAAGATGCTAATAGAAGTGACAGTGTGTTTGCTGTAAATCTATAAATATACATTCATTACCACCATCACTGTGTTCTCTATCCACGCTTAACTGGACTCAGTTTGATAGATTTCTGAAAAATAAATATAATCTGTGCCGGCACTAATGGCTTGAGCTTCTTCATAAGGCAGCGAGGAACAAATTGAAATAATTTACGGCTGTAGGGCTTTGAAATATTCCACATGAAGCAGGGACACCGGAGACAGCATGTAGAGGATGTATTTGTTCCCTCCAATAAAAACACGAAAGAATGGGAGGAATTATGAAGGAAAACTGCTGTAACATCACTCGGCGTCTGTTTATAACTCCTAAATTCTGAATCAGAATTATGAATTCAAACTAAAACGTTATCGTGCCTGAGCACCATGGATTTGTGCTCTCAGTCAGCACCTCCTCCTCTGGCTCTGTGTGCACACAGGAGAAGGCTTCTTAAACGATCTGAAGCCATGAGCAGTGTAGTCGAGTACTTCTTCATTAACAGCCTATATTTACTCATATGCTTTGAGTGTTTTATGCCATATGTTCATATAAGATCGTGTTTTAAAAGTTTGGGGGCATCCGGGGATATTGTGTCCTTGCAGAAATACAACGTGGCTTAAGAGACTTAAGAGGGTGATAAAAGGGAATTTTCTTAAAGAGGATAAATTACGCTGATGCATCCACAGCTTCCCCGTGTTTATGTGAAGACTCCTGCTGCAGTCAGTAAGCCCAGATAAATGTTCTCCAGAAGAAACATGTAGATGTGCATATGTGTGTGCCGACTCAGCAGGAACAGGATGAGAAATGTTCAGATTGTACGCTCACCTCTCACCCTATGATAGCTGGGATAGGCTTCGGCCCCCTAACGCACCTCAATAGATAAGAGGTTAAGGAAGTGGAAGGAGGGATAATTATTTGAAAGCAATATCGAATGCCTGGGAGCCTAACTGCATTACTTTCCAGACGTTTCTACCATAAACTGAGAGAAAAGGTAGCGATAGATGCTGCAAATAAAGCAAAAGCGTCCCGTCAGTGCTGAAACAAACCCACGATTCTGCCTTAGAATCACAGGCACAAATGACGGTGATACACAGAACAGAAATCACTGCAGTTAAAGATGCCGTGGCCCTCCGTCAACACATCCGCCCCAACACCCGCCTCCAAAATCAACAAAGCTTTCCATGTTGTGTTAACTCATTTTATTACACTGTAACGGCAGTAAAAAGTGTGACATACAGGCTCAAGTCACTAAACACACAGCGCGAGCAGCAGCAGTGCTTTCAGCTTGTTTGTGGCGTCTTCAGGAGGCCCCGTGTGTCAGTCCCCTCAGGCAGCTGCTGCTGCTCTGATCAACAATACTGTGGCAGAACAAAGGATGCCCCCCTCCTCTTTAGTGTTAGAGGAGGTCCTTCCTTCCTTCAGGGTTTTCTCAGCTGTCTGGATGCTCTGGTTTGTTCTGGATCGCACAAACCAAAGTTGAAAATGGCATAAATAAGAGCAAACTCCCCGAGGTTGAGGGATAAAGGCTACAACACAGAAATCTTCTTAGGTCAGAATGAACTTTCAGCATCATGGCATCACCTGTTTCTGACAGATTACCTCTCCTTTGGTTAGAAATTAAAATACTGGGGCAGTGAGGCGTCTATACGCATCGAACTTAACGATGACAGATCCAAATGTCGAAGCCCAATGTGTCTTTTCTCTCTTGTATTAAGTCCCAGTAGAAGCAGGGTGTGGGAGAGTCAGGCCAGCATGACGTAGTTCTCGGCGATCTCCAGGACGTAGAGGTTGGAAAGCCCCGACGGGTCCTCGCTCTGATGAGTTTCTAAAAGGACCATCCTGCGGCGAAAAGGTCACGTGTCAAACACTGATCAGCACAAAAAAAACACAAGTTCTATTAAATAAGACCTGAAACTACCATTTGAGAAGATAAACATCAGGAAAGTGTTTACTGATTAATTACAAATTAAATTAGCAGCAGCTTCAACACACTCAGACTCACCACCTGCTGGCCAATAAGCAGAATGCATGCTTTAATTTATAAAGTACTTATTGTAGGTAACTGCGTTTATAATACTTTAAAACCTTTCAAACTGAATGAAAGCAAGTTAAATCAACAGGATGGGACTTGAACTCCAAAACATCCATGTACGCACACGTCAACTGAAGTTCAGTTAAAATAGGTCCAGGCAGTACTTTCTTGTTATGCTCATTTGTACCACATGGTGGCGCCTGTGAGTCAGTGTAGAATCCAGTCTGCCCTGAGCTGTGCCTTTAGGGTGCATCCATCCTTTATGTACAGTCTAGACTGCAGGTGCTTTTTTTATCCACAGAAAATTCAAAGCGAGGACGTGCTGTACCTGTCGGACTGCACGAGTCTGTGGGTCTTCCTGTGGTCCGTGATTTCCTCCAGCATTTCCGTGAAACCTTTTCCTCTCCTCAACCAGCCGTGACGCCACACTGCCAACAGCGTGTCATCAAAATACACTGTACAGACAAACAAGAGTCAGTGCTGAGCCTTCAGCGTCTCCGAAATTCACCATAACCAGGGTCTCACTCCTTCCTCTCACCTATAGATTCAACATCTTGAGAGAAGATGGTCTCAGAGTGCTGCGTTCTGCCGCTCTTGAACTCCCCATCAAGACCAACTATTTGTACCGACCCTGTGGAGGAGAGAGGGGCAGTGTTTGTGTTAGAATATCTTTGTGGAAATATGAAGGTAGACAGCATTATGGTGCTCAAATCATAACGAGGAGTTAAAATAGTCCTTAGGCAACATAATAAATATCTGGAGCTGTTTTCAGGTTAGTCAGACTGAAAGTAACTCAGAAAGGCTCAAAATTTCTTTGTATCTGAGCTTTTAAGACAAATAAATTATCAGTATGTCAGAATCAACACGGCACCATAACATCATTATAGCAGTGCTCTCCTTAAGAGAGCGGACAGGTTAATATGAAAGACAACCACTCAAAACTGGCTCCAAAGGCGAATTATCTGCCATGTTGGTCGCTTTAACAAAATGAACAAGTTGCAATCCAGCTGTGTCAGTTTGCACAGATGGGAGCATCTTTATTCAACGTGCTGTATCTGGTTATAATCCCATTTGAAATGAAGGTTGCAGAGAGCCTTCGTCATTCTGTATCTGATTTACAACAGATTTGTGATTTTGTTTGATTTGATTGATGCTGCTTTATTACAGTTATATTACAGATGTGATTTAAATGCCAACCTGATCCCATTCAATCACAAACCAATCACAGACTGTTTGCTGGTTATTTGCCCTTTCATTGGCATCTTGATGCACCGAAGTCACTTTGAATACAGGGAGTAGTCACAGTGATGGCACCCGACCCAAGTAAACATTTCAAACCCGACAAGATTACACGTGCACTACACACAGGGACAGTAACTTTGATCGTGCTGGTTTAATAAACACCCACATGGCAGCAGTCAGAACTGTAAGAATGAAGTTTTAAAGTGTGGAGTTCAAATTCAACAAACGCAGGCCTCTTTCTGAAGACAACAAAGTTTAGTGTGATACTTACTTTCCAAGAGGACGAGCAGCGAGTTATTGTCCAGCTGGTTTACTTGGACTACTTCTGGACATGGTCTCTCTGTAAGAGCAAACACCGCCACCATTAACAACAACAACAACAACAACAACAGCACGACTTCATGATAAACACTGATGTGTTTCTGATAACGAGCCGTCAGCTTACCCAGACCCGTGTTGGTGAACCAGGACGTGTTGGAGTTGAGGTTAATGTATTCTACATAGACCGGATGGCTGGGGCTGGAGCCTCGAGAAACACCGATACACACCATCGGGTACTCCTGCTGGGGCACCACCACCATCTCAAACACCCGCAGAGGGCTGGGCAGAGGGAAGTCGAAATGCTACAAGCATGAAAGAGAAAAAAAAAAATCAGGAGTTTAACGTCTGTTCGCTTCTCGGCTGAAGGAGCGGCTAACAAAGCAGATCGTTACGGTGTTTTGTTCGAGGACTTATAACCTGCAGGCTTTCAGCCACACAGAAGGAGTAACCGAGGACACCTGAGTCTGTTCTCCAAACCATAACAATTTTATGGTTAGAGGCCTCAGCTCTAACTCATAAATTTAATGGAGACAATAAAAAAGCTTTGTGTGACCGCCGGCAGTCATTTTATAAGCTGCTGTCAATGTTAACAGCCCACTAAAAAAATAAAATCAAAACAGAAACACGTTTAATAAAAGCAGCATGACTGTGGCACCCTTTCAGGTACATCTCAGATCATCACATAATCTTTCTTGTGTTTTTGTCGTGTCAATAGATTTCGGCGTTAACGGGTTTTCCCATCTCAGCAGGTTTACAGTTTATTCACTGCAGGTTCGGGGAATTTATGTGGCTGAAACCTACTTTTCTGTGGCACTGCTTGAATTATTTCATACTAAAATGCTTCTTTACATCCTGTGCATGTTACACTAACTGAACATAACTGGAGACAATAAATAAATCAAATAAAACCAACTAGAAGCTACATCAGGAGGTGTTTAAGGGTCCTAATGCTTACAATTTGTGCATCAAGCATTAAAATTTCAGCACCAATAGCATCTATGCATGATGGGGAAAAAAGTATAATGCAGTAGCAGGCTTGTTTAACTTTGTGCTGGATGCCAACGCTGTAAAAGTCAAGTTTCTGTCACTGATTTTGCTCTTCTGAGAAGTGAAAACAGAAAGGACAGGATGCTTTCCTTAGTAATTCACATTTGACACACGTACCTTAATCAGCATGAACTTGTGCATGGGCTCGTACCACTGCAGCAGCACCACACTGGACTCCAAAGCACAGCACAGGAAGGCACAGCCTCGCTGCATGTTCCCTGCTGCGAGAGGCAGAAACAAGCAACAGATCAGCTGGTTTTCACTCAGAACTGATCACCATAAACATGCACAGGAATCTGCATCCTTTATTTTTATTATTAATATTTTAAACCTCGTCAAACAGTTAAGATGACACATTACAGGGAAAACACGTTTTAATCTCATGCACTGGTCAGTTTTAGGATTATGGTCAACAACAACACTCATGTAGACGCCCAAAGTACACCAAGACGATACCCACACCGTTACACTTCCACCCTGAAATGTTTATACAAGACAAGATGGATCCACGCTTTCACGTCTGTAACACCAAGTCCGATTATTTTAGCAAAAAACAAAACTTATCAGGTCACGCAACATGTCCTGTGTGAATTTTAGCCTCAGTTTCCTGTTCTTAGCTGACAGGATTAGCAACGGTGTGGTCTTCTGCTGCTTCAGAGATGCTCTCCTGCATGCCCTGACTGTCACAAGTATGATCATTCTCCTCTGATCTCTGGCATCATGTGGCATTTTCTCCCATTGAACTGCTGCCAACATATCTTCTGTTGTTTTGGACTGCACTCTGTGAACTTTAGAGATGGCTGCGTGGGAAAATCCCAGCAGATCGGCAGTTTCTGAAACACTCAGACCAATCTGTCTGTCACCAGCAACCACACTGCCTTTAAAGTCACTTAAACCACCTTTCTTCCCCCTTGTGACGCTCAGTTTGAACTTCAGCTGGTTTTCTTGACCATGTCTACATGCCTCAATGCAATGAATTGTGACTGAATAGATAGTTTTATGAATCAGAAGCTGAACAGGCCTACCTAACACAGTGACCGAAGAGTTCAGATTAGCATTTCTAATGAGATAACAGCTCATTTCCAAACTGAAAATGTTAAAAAACTTAGTAAAACTAAACTAAAGTAATCACCTGCAGAGGTTTGATGTAAAGAATTCTACTGAAAAGAGCTTTAAAAGAAGTTTTAAGACTGAAATCTTCACATCAGCAGCATTTTCCAGTTTTACATTTAGACAGACTTTAAGAAAACCTATCACGATTTCTCTAATTTAATAATTTAGCTGCTGTAGTTTCATGTTTTACACTCTTCCCCTGTGGTGTTTCCCCTTTAGGGGATGTAGAGAAGTGAAATAGAAACTCTGACACAAAGCCAAGTATCGAACTACGCCTGAACAGAATCTGTTCTCACCGACTGAGCAGGTCCTGCAGCCTTTGGTGTCGGGTATTTTAGACGTCACCGCACATTTTCTAAACACAAAAATGCAGAAAATCAGCGTTTAAATGGGACGAGCGGATCTTTCAATCACGACTGAAAATGAACTGCAGAGAAACTTAGTGTGGTTGTTACCTAGGCAACAGTCTGTGAGTCGGTAAGGCGCTCATCCTCTGGTCTTTGCGCGCCTGTTCGTGCAGCTCCTTCAGCATGTGGGAGTGAAGCTGCGACGATTTACCTGCAAACGCAAAATCAGACACAGTTCACGAACTGATCTGCAAACTGTTTACAGACTCCGACATCACCAGACCTGAGATCAAATCCACTAAATGCACAAAGTCACAGCAATGCTCACTTATTTGTCTGGTAACTTTTACCAACAATCACATTAAATGTTTACATGAGACATCAAAGGGACAAAGCATCAGGTAAAAGTGTCAAATTAAAAAAATAAAGAGATAAAATTGAGTCTGACAAGACAGTCGGTGAAGAAAAAAGAATAAAAAATCTTATTTTAATTCAGATTTTAACAGTTTTAGACTGGACATGTTTAAGTAAACAGACCAAAGCAGTTCTAATAACACTGAACAAAGAGGCAAAGAGAGAAGGTAAAAACAATTAATGAAAACATTCAGAGGTTTTAATGTAATCAAAGGTCCTTTGACCCATTTAATTAAAGCGTGTCCGCGGGTCTACCAGCAGCTTCCTAATGTGTTCTTTAAAGTGGACCCATTACACCTTTTCCTTATTTTCTGACACGTATGCTGTTACAATATCAGATATTCATGTTAAACATGGCTGACATCTCAAATACTTTTCAAAATGTATTGAAAACAAATGTTTGCTTTGTTTTTCTCAAGTTTAACAACCACTGGGTGAACAGTTAGCAAGTGTTTGCAGACAGGTTGGCATCTTCCATGCAAACTGCAGGTGACAGCAGCAAGCTGTTACCAACTAAGGATGTTTGGGTGTAGCACTCTAGCAACTGCCAGCACGCTCCAGCCACCACTGGCCAAGCAGTGGAGGAATATGCATTTTTTCCTAGTGACTGGTAATCCCCAGAGTCGTTACAAACTGGTCTCTAGGCCTGTGTGACTGAAGCATAAAGCCTTGACTGTACTCTGTTGTGCACACATACAGCTGGAGACCCACAGCTGAGGAGTCATTCATCCTCATCTTTTAGATCCCATTCCTACAAGACTCCTCAAAGAAGTCCTGCCATTAATTAATGCTTCAATCTTAAATATGATAACTTAATCTATTAATCAGCTATGTACGCAGGCCTTCAAGCTGGTGGTAGTTAAAACGTTACTTAAAAAGCATCTCTAGACCCAGCTCTCTTAGGTAATCACAGGCCAATCACAAACCTTCCTTTTATCTCAAAATTATTGAAAGAGTAGTTGTAAAACTGCTAACAGATTGAATTGGTTTATTTTAAGAGTTCACAGTGATTAGAGCACGCTGTAGGCATTACAGTTACTGTGCTGCAGTGGTTTGTATCATCTCTATCTAATAGACTAAATTATGGAGTTCCACAGGGTTCAGTGCTAGGACCAGTTCTTTTTACATTATACATGCTTCCTTTAGGCAGCATCATTAGAAGGCATAGTATACATTTTCACTGCTATGCAGATGACACCCAGCTTTAACTATCCATGAAGCCAGATAACACACACCAATTAGTTAAACTGCAGGAATGTCTTAAAGACATAAAGACCTGGATGGCCGCTAACTTTCTGCTTCTTAATTCAGATCAAACTGAGGTTATTGTACTCGGCCCTGAAAATCTTAGAAATGAGCAATGAGGTCCACAGCAACAAGTGTGAGTCTTACTACAGACAACCAGCTAAATGAGGATCTGCTTTACCTGATACAGACATGAGGACGTTGTTACTGGTGTACACCCAGGTACACTTCCCAGGATACAACTGGAAGAGAAAGAAGAACCATTCATTCATTCATTTATTTATGTAATAGCTTGTCAGCTTTTTTATATTCAGGCCACTTACGGAAAAGCCTTTTTCATAAAGTGTGATTCGTTTAACTCAATGCAGAAGGAAGGAACTAACTGAAATACCACATTAATGAGGATAATAATGGTAACACGCGCACACACAGGATGCAGTGATTTAAACAAGGTTCTACTTTTTGCCCATTCAGCAATATTTGTCCTTCTTTAGTCACAGACACTGTATCTGAATACTTTGAAGGCTGGGAGTTTATAATTAATGTTCACAACAAGAGAACTTAAACTGAAAATTCAAAGCCAGAAAGCAAAAGCGCAAAGAATAAAGTTATTAAGAATCTATATGGAGCTTGTTTGGGAAGGAAAGCTTTTAAAACCTTTTACTATCTTTGCACTGATTCACCACACACTGATTACCAGGGAACTGGCTGGTACATTTTATACCTGTTAATCTCCTGCACTGGTCAGGTATGCAGCACAAGTTACGGTGGGGAATTACCCGAGTAAGAAGGGAACCACTATAGATAAAACCTCATAAAAACCTCATAAAGCCCTGAGGTTAACCTGCTGAGCCCCAAAGCCTGCCCTGTAGCGCAGGCCTCTGCATGACTACTCAAGGAGGACAGTCAGGCTGAAACGACAATAGCAACTAAACCAAACCCAACAGTCTCTTTTAGGGTCACTTGAGTCTTTTTGCCTTTTTTGAAAACTTTGTTAAAGTAGATAAATGGCTTACCAGCTCCATCGTGGCCTCAGAGCCGTTGAGGTTCAGGGTGTAGATCCCTTCCTCTGCCCCCAGGATCAGATGCTGGTCTGAGGGAGGGACAGCAAGCACAGGCAGGTCAGACAGAAGTTTAAGGTGGCAAAGTGGAGAATTTTCTGAGCTCGTCTTTCTGTCATACAACCTTTAGAGGTGGGGTTCTCCCAGGTCGTGGAGCAGTTTATTTTAAGAGGACAGCCGTGAAAGATCTTTTTAAAGTAGACCTGCAGAAAGAGAGAGAGAGGGAGGGAAAGGCATTCAATTATTCACGCTGTCCTCTCTGCAGTAGACATGATTTCAAACCACTGAAAGAATCTTACAAAACAAACACCTACAACACGCCCACTGAATGGTTACTCCTTCAGCGTTAAAGGTCGAAGAGGTTTTAAGACCACAGGATCACGGAGGAGTGACATTTAGAGAAGGAAAGCAAAAGCAGCTGTGGAATAAGACCCAAACGTACCACGAAGTCTGAGTTTTACTTCACCTTTAAATGTTATTACTCTATGTAGAAGCCTTAAACATTTCATCTCTAAAGTAAACTATAGTTTATGTGGACTTTACATGGATGTGATGACGTGTTACTTGCACACATTTTGAACAGTTTTATTTTCCATGCTTGCTATTTGTTTCATGTATTATTTTTTATTAAATTCTTTTAACAGGGCATATTTTGCTTATTTGTATTTTATTCTTGGGCTTTCTCTAGAGTCGCTTTGCATGATTCACAGCTCAAAATAACCCTTATTTAGCATATCCTGGTGGTTTTGATGCAGCCTTTTAGGCCCAGGAGTTCTGCACCGTTTTGAAATGAAAATCGATGCTGATTTCAAAAAAATATTCAGGCTTGCTGAGTGACCTCCTGCTTTCTGCCTCTCCTTTTCTCACTTTGCCTTAAACTGTGAGGAATAAACAATAAAAGGCAAAGAACCGAAAGGGCTGGGTGGGGCGCTGCACACATCACTGCATTCTCACATTATGGTGTCCCAAGTGTGCCTAACCATTCAAGCCACAAGGAGGTGGCATCCCCTTCAGCTGAAGAGTTCCTGTGTCTTTATTCGGATTTCTGATTGGCTGCATTTAGTTAAACAGAAGACTCGAATACCTTTTGTGTGTCTCTGATGTCATACAGAGCAGGACCAGCGAGAACTATCTGAAACCTGAGCGTTTGCCTCACAGGGACATACTTGCAAGTAAGCCAAACTCATTTTTCACAACTTTGGCCATATTTAATAGAAGCATCTGCCAAAGTAACACGTATGTATATATGACAGGAACTAAGGACAAACATAAAAGGTCCCCTTTGATTTTTAACACTCGTCTATAAAATTGCAAGATTAAAATTCCACCGTTGAATTTATGCCGTTCATTGCTTCGCTTGAAACATAAACTTAAAACATCAAAAATCTGAGACGCTCAGCAAAGAGCTGATGTGCAGGGAGGAGAAACTCACAGGAGGTTTCTTCAGGACGGGGCTGGCACACTCAGGATGATCCTGCAAACAGAAAGAAAAATATGATGATGATGACGATAACTGTGGCAGGATGCAGTCGCACTGTGAGGCAGCAGAGAAGATGTGGATAACTGGGAATAGGGAAATGGGAAGATGTGCGGCTCAGTTTCCTCCACGACTGTCAGAAAAATCATCTTCTGCCAGGCTGTCACTGAACTTTATCTCTGCTTCCTCAGAAAGGGTCGTTTGTTCTGATCTGGACATTATTTCTGTGACACAGTTATTCTAAGAAGTGGACGGGGACAATGTTACACTGTTTGAAAGCGCAAAAGAAATGTCATCTTCCCCTCGCCTTACCTTTGTTGTTGGCTGCCGTCTGCGTATGCCTTTAGGGGGAAGTTCAGGAGGAAGGAGGTCAGGTGGGGGCTCATTAAACTGGAGAGGTAAGGATGCAGGGTCTGGAACACACACACACACACACACACACACACACACACACACACACACACACACACAGAATAATAAGAAAATGGACTGATAATTTGCACGTCATATAAAATATGCTTCGATATTAACATCTTGCTGCCACAGCTCAGTTGGCTGAGCAGGTGACTTGTGCAGAAACACTGCAGCACATTTGACGCTCACCTGAGTGTCGTGTAGTTCGTGGTTGTGGTGTGGGCCGGACGTGCGTCCCGCTGGACGTCCTTATGAGCGGGGTGGGGGCGCACAGAGAGGTCAGCTTTCTTGTTCGATCGTCTTCTGCCGCCATGCTTTCCTCTGAGCTGGTTCGTTGTTTGGGCTGCACAAAAGAAAAAAAAAAATCAGGCACAAAAGACTTTTGGTAAAATGACTGATGAGCGTTTTCTGCAGTTTTCATCTTTGAATCATAATATTTTAAAGGGAGATCTCTTATGTCAGCTTCCATGTCTATATTCTTTGGCTATATAAAAGTAGCTTTGCATGATCAAAATAATCCTTATTTATCTGACACTTGGTGCAGCATCAGTTCAGCCTCTGTCAGAAACAAGCTGCTTTAGGCCCTCCCCCCTTTAAGATAACTTTCTTTTGATTGGCTGCCGCTCGCAAACAGATGATTTGAAGGGTAGGTGGTTGGAGTCTGTGCCCAATATGATCATGTCAAGGACATTCTGTGACATCAAACAGAGCCAAGAATAGAAAAAACTGTCTGAAACAGAATGTTTAAAGCAGCCTGTTATTTGTAAAAGAAACTCTGGCCATGTTTAATATGAACATCCATGCCTGTAACAATGTGTTTAGACAGAAAAAGGACAAGTATAATAGATCCACTTCAAGATATCACTCTGCGTTTAGACAAAGACACAGAAAAGCCAGAGAGCGCCTCAGAGCAAGTTCAACAGGCCGTTAAATAACTTACAACTGTGCTAGAGATCCAAAGAGAACCGAGAACTGAGTCGTGAAACAAAACTCTGACTGCATACATCTCCACACAGCGCTGTCTATCTGTCAGGCTTTTAAATTTCCTCCTAAGATAAAATTTACAAAATAAAAACTATGTAATGGGTTTAATTTTGAAAAGATAAAAGGCTGATATTAATAATCAGCATTTCGACTGATTTATTCTAACATGTAAGAATAAATAAACAAAATAACTCTTTAGCAGAAATCGCATGTTAAATAAACAACGAACAGCAAGCCTTAATAATCACCTTTGGAGGAAGAGGAGGCGGCGTTTCATCAGGCGGCATTATGAACCTGTCGGCAGAGAGAGTGTCGGTTCAGTCTGCTGCGTTAATGATGGGAATAAACTTCACATTAATATGCGTGTGTTTACTGGGCTTACCCAGGAGGCTGTATCGTCGGGCTGAGGACAGACAAACAGACAGTGTCAATGCAAATTCACTGAAATCACTGATTACTGCATACAGAGACAAACACGGCTTTTTGGTCCACCTCCGCTGAAATATGGTTGTTTTTGAGATATACAGAAGTACGTACTGAGATTATTGGTGCTAATTGGTTAAAGTGAGAGAAGACAACCACAGCAAACTTGTGAAAGTCCTGCAACCTACACTGGGTGACGAACGGCCGAAAGTCAAATTTTTCCCACATGACCTGGAGGAAGATACGACTGTTTGTACCGGCCGTCACACAGACAATAATCTGTCCACTGAAGTCCATCTGTCTCTACCTCAGAGGACTAATGTAAAAAGCTCTTTGCAGTCTTCTCTGCAGTGGAAACGCAGACAAACAACAGTCTGTTCTTTCTCACTTAGGAAACTGTGTGATGTCTCTTACATGTCCACATCATCATAGTCGTCGTCTGATTCTGAGTCCTGGTCCCTGCAACAGGAAAAGGGCAGACAGGTGCAACATTTGAATAACATACTGGCTTTAATGTGACTGTGGGACTGATGTGCGATCTGCATACCCTGGTGGGCTCTTGCTGCTGTCACTCGATCCCATCGATGGCCTTAACTGTGAAAACAAAAAGCAGACCCAAAACCAGATTAGAAAGTGTGCAAATGTCCAGATGTACAAAAACCAGGAGCTAAAATGGGAAACATGTTCAGTTCACTGGGATGAGTACAGATTATATGATCAACATTCTGCCTCTTCTCCAGGTGTAAATGATCAGTTCTCCTTGTAACTGAAAGATCTTTATATAAATACATATAAAGTATGTTTTTAACAATGTACATATGGATGTAGAACTTGTATGCATGCATATTCAGCACATATAATGCACGTGTGCCCTCTAATATAAACTCACAGTTACAGTCGGTGAGTCGGTCTTCGTGGGCCTCTGAGTGTAGATCTGATTCACTGGGAAAAAACAAAAAACAAGAAACTTAAACATCATGAAGCAACAGGACTGAGACAGAGGATCAGTGAAACACTCTGTGGCCACAGCTAACAAGGCAAAGGCCAAGAAAATTAAACTATGAGAAGCACAGACATTCACACGTCGGCCAAAGATGTGTTTCAGGGTCTGTGGGAACTTTTTATCAGAGGTCCAACTTAGAGGAGGTTAAGTTTTGATCCAAATCTGCATGATGACATTTTTGGAAGGATTCTTGACTCTTTTGAGATTTGTGGAAAATGGACATGTGGTGTCATATCTTCATAAAGACACAGAATGATAAGAACAGGAAGAATCCAGGCATCTCATGTTGATATTCTCAGGGAAATTTAAACTTAATCTGGATCCAGAGACACAGTAAATGCAGTGTGGGGGGAATTTTCAGCCTTGGTGGAGGTGCTGAGTCTTGGACTGCTATTGCTTTTCTATGCACAGTATAACATACCCAGCAATGCACTTCTTGTGAGTTGTAAATGTGCACATGTGTTTCTTTGTTTACCAAAGAGGAAATGATACCTGGAAGGGAATACTTGGGAACATAAAATATTTCAAAGTGAAATATATTTGTTTTCTTACAGCTTATGTCAGAGTTGGTTCTTCCCGCTCTGTTGTGTTTGTTGATGGACTGGATTCTCCTTAACGATCCAGGAACAATCACCTTAAATCACAGCAAAACATACGATTAACCCCAAAACATCCGAGGCTGGGACCGCCACACAGACAGAGAGCTTCATCAGTCTGACCTCCATCTCTTCATCGTCTGTGACCAGGCAGCTCTTCAGTTTCTCAGGGTGTCGGTACTTCTCCAGCAGGTCCAGGGTCAGCTCCTGGTTCAGGCACTGATGGGTCAGAAAGGTGTGCTGCAGAGAGCAGAGAGACAGACATCAGGACAAGCTAGCAGAAAAAGTGAGAAAGCAGGCGATTCCTCATGGTTTGAAACCTGCACCAGGTCTAACCGCGTATGACACAGGAAGTAATCATGGTTGTGTGATGGAAAAATCAAGAGGGAGGGGCTCATTTGCATGTGTAAAGGGTGTAAAGCTAGTGTGTTGTGGCATCTTCCACAACACATTGTATGTTTTGAGACTTTTTAAGGCGCCGTAGACATCGTGTGATCAGCCTGATGCAGAAATAACACAAAACGAACCCAAAGACAATCACGCGAGAGTGAGCGCTACTGACTGTGAGCATCTTGGTGGCGCTCGGTCTCTTCTTGGGGTTCCTCACCAGCATGGCCTTCACAAAGTTATAAAAATTGGATGACCTGAAGACGGGAGACATGTGCAAGGTCAAGAAAATACAACACTGTTATCTGACGGGCAGAGCCTCCGTTATGTTAATATATTGTTTAAGCATACAACGATTCAAGGCTGCACCTGATGATGACGAACTGATTACATATAATACATCTTTCAGTAGTACTGCAGGCTTTTAGTTACCATTTTGACTTGTCCTTCAGTTTAGGAGGCTGGTAGCCGCTCTTGGACATGAGAAACAGCACTCTACAGGAGGAAACAGAGCACAGCATTAAAACACACAGAATGACTTATGGTGTGTTTGTTTGAGTCAGCTGAGGGTGTGTGAGTAACCAGGTACATGTGGGTGGTGGAAACACTCGATGTTTTCTATGAATGTCAGCATGCGCATGCAGCACGCTCGGCTGTGTGTCCACATGCACGCCGATGTACCGAGGGGAAACATTTGAGGTGAGTGTCACGTGCACACATGTTTCCAGACATCTTGAGAAAGACCTGCAGAGCATTTTTATTGCACACGCACACGCACGCGTGTGATTGCAACAAGATAACAGCTCAATGCGTGAAATCCTCGGTGCGTCTTTTATGGAATATTTTTCCTCCTGCAGTCAGTCGAAACGCTCTGACTGCAGGTAAGCGGTGAGCTCTGTGAGAAACCTGTAAGATGTGACTGATACGACTGCGTGATGATACGACTACAAACCCACGATGATGAGATGTGAACCGGTCTAGTGATTCGACTCGATGACTTCACATCTCTCACTCGCCTTAACAAAAAAAAAAAGCACCATGCCTTTATCTTTAACACCAGCGACTTCCTTTCAACTTGGACTTTTTCAGCTTCCTCTGCTTTGCAGGAACCTGCAGCAGAGATGCAGACAGCCTCCTCTTCTTCTTTTTTTTTTAAGCCTGCAACAATATTGCTTCTGGTGAAGTTCTCACCGATTAAATTGTTCTCTGAAAACTGTTTCTTACCCACAATGACAAGAGATATTTGGCCTTAATTTTTAGGAACAATGAGAAACATGCGAAGGCGCCTGTGATCCGTCTGTTTCAAAACGTGACATTAAACATACGCTGAGTCTTTTACTGCGGTGTTGGACTGTTTGTGTGAGCTCTACTGAGTTTGAGGTTCAGAAGCAGCTCATAGTGAAGGATTTCCTCTCCGTCAATGAGCGTGATTAATATTTATTTCCATTTAGTTTTGAATTTTTTAAATGAATATAGTTTCAGTTAGTTTCACTTTGTTGTGTTAGTTTTTGTTGCTAGTTTCAATCCTTTTCTTATTATAATGTGTGTTGTGTATTTGTAAAATGCACAACACACATTATAATAACACAAAGGTGAAATCTGAGAAGTTCAGAAGAAGCATCACAGCAGAAACGCGGCAGCAGACTCTCGGTGACATTTAAGTCTCAGCAAACACCGAAGCCTCGTCAGGCCGGGCTGTTAAATGTGACCAAAACTGAGGACATTATTTCTATATTTTAATTTAATTCGAGTTTATTTTCAGTAATATTGTGGTTTGATTTTTTTTTTAAACTCTAGCTTTTGTTTTGAGTTATTGATGTGGACATCTGCTAAAGGTCTTTTACACGTGGCTTTAGTACACTACGATAACCTCGGTGCTTGCAGGATCAGAAGGTTTGAAATTCAGAGACTTCTGGTGACTTCACAACTTTTCCCTGTTAGAAATATTCTCTCAAAGTCAGGCTGAAACGATGCTGGTAACTCGAGTTTGCCAGCAGAACGAGGGTTCAGCCTCCAGGATGAAATAAGATCAGATATCTAACGCTGTTGATAGCAAATGCAAAACAAATATTGCCTCTGCAGAAGCGTCTCTTCAAAGATCAGGTTAAGCAGGCAAGATGACTGCAACGTTTTAAGGCCTCAGCTGTACAGGGAGTGCAGAATTATTAGGCAAGTTGTATTTTTGAGGAATAATTTTATTATTGAACAACAACCATGTTCTCAATGAACCCAGAAAACTCATTAATATCAAAGCTGAATGTTTTTGGAAGTAGTTTTTAGTTTGTTTTTAGTTTTAGCTATTTTAGGGGGATATCTGTGTGTGCAGGTGACTATTACTGTGCATAATTATTAGGCAACTTAACAAACAACAAATATATACCCATTTCAATTATTTATTTTTACCAGTGAAACCAATATAACATCTCTACATTCACAAATATACATTTCTGACATTCAAAAACAAAACAAAAACAAATCAGCGACCAATATAGCCACCTTTCTTTGCAAGGACACTCAAAAGCCTGCCATCCATGGATTCTGTCAGTGTTTTGATCTGTTCACCATCAACATTGCGTGCAGCAGCAACCACAGCCTCCCAGACACTGTTCAGAGAGGTGTACTGTTTTCCCTTTCCATCCTCAACCCGAAAAGGCCCCACAAGCTCATCTTTGATGATACCAGCCCAAACCAGTACTCCACCTCCACCTTGCTGGCGTCTGAGTCGGACTGGAGCTCTCTGCCCTTTACCAATCCAGCCACGGGCCCATCCATCTGGCCCATCAAGACTCACTCTCATTTCATCAGTCCATAAAACCTTAGAAAAATCAGTCGTGAGATATTTCTTGGCCCAGTCTTGACGTTTCAGCTTGTGTGTCTTGTTCAGTGGTGGTCGTCTTTCAGCCTTTCTTACCTTGGCCATGTCTCTGAGTATTGCACACCTTGTGCTTTTGGGCACTCCAGTGATGTTGCAGCTCTGAAATATGGCCAAACTGGTGGCAAGTGGCATCTTGGCAGCTGCACGCTTGACTTTTCTCAGTTCATGGGCAGTTATTTGGCGCCTTGGTTTTTCCACATGCTTCTTGCGACCCTGTTGACTATTTTGAATGAAACGCTTGATTGTTCGATGATCACGCTTCAGAAGCTTTGCAATTTTGAGACTGCTGCATCCCTCTGCAAGATATCTCACTATTTTTGACTTTTCTGAGCCTGTCAAGTCCTTCTTTTGACCCGTTTTGCCAAAGGAAAGGACGTTGCCTAATAATTATGCTCACCTGATATAGGGTGTTGATGTCATTAGACCACACCCCTTCTCATTACAGAGATGCACATCACCTAATATGCTTAATTGGTAGTAGGCTTTCGAGCCTATACAGCTTGGAGTAAGACAACATGCATGAAGAGGATGATGTGGACAAAATACTCATTTGCCTAATAATTCTGCACTCCCTGTAAGTGCAGAAGAGCATAATTTGCATGAACTGACCTTTACATACAAACCTGTGCATCAGGTGAAAACCGAGGTTAGTTATAGGAAAATAAAATAAAGAGTATTAAAGAAGTAATAATGTGATGGAAATTGCATTGCCCTTAAATTAAATAAAGGAGAGGGACGGAGTCAGCAGAATCAGTCGGACCCGTGATGGAATAATCGGAATAACGTCTCAACTTCCTATTCTGCTCACAGATCAGGGAGTCAGGAAAGGGACTTCCTGTGTGAAATATAAACGTCTCCAGCACTGACCTGAAATATTGTTATGGTAGCAACAGGAAACATCCTTGATGTGGTTAAATAAATTAAAGATGGAGGCTGCAAGGCCTCATAGTGTGTCTGTGTGTGGGTACAGCAGTGTACACGTGCTCGGGCATGTGAGTTGTGTCTTTCGGTGTGCGTTTACCTCAGTGGGTGGACATCAAACATTGGAGGCTGCAGCTCTGCCAGCTCGATGGCTGTGATGCCCACAGACCAGATGTCACAAAGTTCATTGTACCCGCCTTTAATCTCCACAGCTGCGACCTCTGGGGCCATCCTGAGGACAGGAGGGATACAGCAGCAAGTGTTTTTAACACAAATACAAAACAAAGAGGGGGAAGAAGGCCGGACGGTTACGGTGATACAGACTGTCACTGTGTCAGGCTTACACTGCACGCTTAATGAGAATATCTACCAAAATAATTAGTGAAGTGTCTTGCGGCTCCAGACGTTTGACGTGGGGGTTGAGTGAACCACATGGGTACACAGGTGGGTGTTTGCGGTTGTTAGAAGTTGCCTATGTAATTAGTAACTGCCATTACCACGAGGTCAGAACACCCACACGGCATAAAAACAACATTAAATCATCCAAGAACACTGCAGTGTTATAAAGGGCAAACGGTATAAAAGATTCTTGGCTAAAGCAGCATGAAGAAATGTCAGCGATATATGCCGTATGCTGTGCAGTGACTCAGTGTGGCCAGCCACAAGCTGTAGCGCCTTTTAATGGAACGTTAGACCGAGAGCTCAGAGCGGTCGGAAAGCAGAGAGGAGCGGAAACGCCGAAGCGAGACTAGCTCGAAAATCAGTAAATCAATTAACAATTAATCGTCACCGGTTTACATTCTCGATTGGACTGAGAAATGAAGCATGTGCACGGCCGTGCAGTTCCTCTAACGGCCACTGAAGGCTGGTTCCATGAGCCGGTCCTCATAGACGAACATGTTCACAACCTGGTGCAAAAAGCTGTGCCTCTGCAGACAGAAACACATCTGCATTTTGCTTTACAGGCAGCGGTGTGATCAGTGTGGCTCCTTGGCTGCTTGGCAGGTGTCCCAAATGAGTCACCTGTAGCCAGTCACTGTTGGCCAGGCTTCACCTCACCTAATTGGTCACTGAACTGGATCTCGTCGCCGTGTTTGTGCTGTTGCTTTTCTAATGCAGTGACCTGAATAATAATATAACTTGCTGTGTTGTACAGACCATCCAAGAGGTTTGTGCTTTATTTTTAGCAAATGAAGCTGTGGTACTTTATTAGCCTGTTACTCAGCACTAATTAGAATAGAATAGAACAGAATAGAATGCCTTTTATTGTCATTATACACATGCACAATGAGATACAGAGCATCTCCTACTCAGTGCAGACATGTGGGAAAAGAAAGGGGGGTGAGGTGCAAAGTTCTGCAGCACTATACACATATGAACACTATTCAAAAAATAGAAAATGTACAAATATGCAAATTGTGAAGAAAAAAATTGTGTTAAATATTTACAGTCTGGGTTATTGCATGTAAATTAAGTATTGCACAGTGGTGGTGGTAGTTGTGAGTCTGTGTATAGAGGGAAGACCTTGGGTTGGGGGTGGAGCTGTGTTGTCAGTGCATGTGTGAGTTCAGGGTGTTTCGGGCTTTTGTGAAGAAACTATGCTTGAGTCTGTGGGTCTTTGTGCTGATGCACCAGGATGGAAGCTGTCCTTGATGATGTTTGTATATCATGTAATAACAAATAGCTGTGCTGTTGTACTCATACAGGTTATAAATGCAGCTTAATAGCTCTAGTTAAAGTCGTAGCACTCCACGCTGTCCAGCTTGCCAACTCAGTGCACTGAGGCACGTAGACACGATTAACACGACCTGTTGAAGTTCAAGGTGATTTCAGTCAGTGGTCCCGAACCTTTGGGCCACGGACGGAGTCGTTTGGTACCGGGCTGCGAGAGTTGAGGCTCGGGTGTGAAATGTATGGTTTTCAGGGTTTTTATCGTTATTTTTTATCGTTAACTCGGTTTCCCTGGGTCTGTTCCCATGTGTTATGAATGAATCTTCTTTTTTTTGGTACCGGTACTGGTTTTATTTTGTTGTATTTATCCGCGACACCTTATATATTTTCATGTGACACCGTGAAAATATTGTTGGGCATATACCGGTCCGTGGTGCAAAAAAGGATGGGGACCGCTGATTTAAGTGACTCTGGATGTGCCACAGCTGTTTGTACCACACGGGCTGATCTGAGTGATTTTCAGGGATTTTCCTGCACAACTATCTGCAGAGCTTACAGAGGAAGGGTCTAAAAATGAGAGCATTTCCAGTGGCATCAGCTCTCTGGGTAAAAAAGAGTCAGAAGAGAATGGGCAGGCTGCTTCGAGATGAAGGAAGACAAAAGTATAACTAAGATACGCAAAAGCAGATAGGCTGCAGCAGAAGACCACAACCACCAGGTGTGAATATCCTGTTGTTAGCTACAGTTCACACTGGCTCACCAAAACTGAACATCAGAAGATCAGAAAAACGTCGCCTGAACTGATGAGTCTCAGTTTCTGTTGTAAACTTCAGATGGTCGGGTCAGGGTTTAGCATAAGCGACGGGAACGCAGGGACCCATCCTGCCAGGGTGCTGCTGGTCATGCTGTGGACCTCTTAGTAGCATCTAAGCATCGTCTAAACACCACAGTCTACCTGAGTATTTCTCTTAACGATAACAGTGTACCAACTTCTGATGGTAAACTGGTTTTTCGAACATGACAATTAGGTCACTGTACTCAGATAAGGTGACCACACTCACCTGATCTCATGAGTCACCAGATCATCACTGACGTGCAGCCAACCAACCTGCAACTGTGCGATGCTACGATACTATGTGAGGTCACGTGACGTCACGTGACGTCAACGTGGATTAAACTCTCAGGAATGTTTGCAGCACTTTGTTGAATCTATGACATGAAGAACTAAGGCAGCTCTGACCCAGGTCTAGAAAAGTGTACCTAATAAAGTGGTGGGTGGTCTAAATGATCAGTTTTGTAGTGGAAAGGGATAAAAGCTGAACGACGTCTGAGATCTTACCAATACGGCGTCCCGATGAAGGACATCCTGCGAGCGAGCGTGGCCGTGATCTGAGCTGAGATCCCAAAATCAGCTGCACAACAGAGGAAAGAAAACATCAATAAACGCCAAAATAACCACAAATTAAACATGTGTTCATGAATTTCAGTGACTAAAATGAGACTCACCAAGTTTATTTATTTCAGAGTTGCTGCGAAACGCTTCAAAAACTAAGAGCGCAATCTCTGACATGTTTGTGCTTTCAGCAAATCAGGTGAAAATTCAGAGATCTAATTCATGATTTGATTCTTCAGTAAACACGACAGGGGAGATGTCGCTGTGAGAACGTCTCTTTTTGCGGTGAATGAGTCATGCTAACCATGCCGGTACAGTGCAAAGCAGACAGTGCAAACTTCCACCTACCCAACTTGACCTCGCCCTGATCGTTGAGGAGGATGTTGGCACCCTGAGAGGAAAAGAAGGCGAGATAAAACATCAACACAAAAACATCTTCTTCTATATATTTAAAAAAGTCTTCTTTACCCACTCAGTGATCTTTAACTGAACCCACACAGGATGGAAATAAAAAAAAAACACGCACAAGATTCATTCAGCTTCATTTAAGAATGTATTTTTATAGCGTCTGTTCTGACTAATATAGTTTATAGTTCCTAACTTTTGTCTGTTTGTTTTTTAACATGAAGAACTTTCACTTTCTTTCAAATTACATCACTGAGCTGCTACGATTAAAATAATAATAATATTTTTTAGGACTACCATGAACCCAAATCTTAAGGACAACGTTGGCCTTGTTTACATCTTCTTCTCTGTCACCGCACTGACCCAGTTTTTCCAGTCTGCAAGCTTCATCTGCTGAGGTCTAATGTGCTCTCCCACAAAATAAGCAACACGGGGGGAACAAAAAACAAAGAATAAAAATCTCACATCACATTTCGCTCACCTTAATATCTCTGTGGATTTTCCTCTCTGCATGCAGGTACTCCAGGCCCTGCGCACACACACGCACAACAAAATAAAAGCCTTTAATTTAACCTGATAACATTTACACTTGATAGACTCTGACGGAATTAAAAATTCCTCTAAATGCTCTGGTTTAACCATCAGGAAACCACTGCTGTGTAAAATGAGACTGGTGACACACTGTGTACAGTAGGACTGAAGTTACTGAAGTGTAGTTTCCTTTTTCAGTGTTGCATTTTGGAGACAGCCTGTGCACTCATTTCACACACCTGTGACGTTTGTCTGGTTTAGGGGACGATTTGTTTTATATCAATTATTTTGTAGCTCGCTGTTTACCTCGCAACGGTTGCAAAGAGGCATAACATATGATTCAAAGGCCCCACAAGGGTGAAAACTGTGGATATCTGTATAATTTTCCTGATGCCAGCAAACATTTTGATGTCTCTTCTCAACATTTAGAACAAAAAGAAACTGATGAAAATAAAAGTTGCTGTGAGGGAGGCCTGAACAGCTGATGTCTCAGTGAAAACAGAGGTCATACTGCTCTGTGTATGTGGGTTGGATGTCATGTGGTGGTCGACTCACAGTCATTCCACAACCCGATTAGTTGACAGTTATTTGCTTCCTGTATTTGGTGTGACTGAAAGGCTCCATCAGCATCTCTACGTTTAAGATGCAGTTTTTGCAGTCATACCGCGACCGAGTCTGACTGAACAAATGACGTCAATGCGTAATCCACGTCGGCTGGGACATCGCTCGACTTCCCATCATTTATTTTAATTTGTTCTGGGTTTTTTTTTTTTACACAAGGCTTCATTCAGCTTGTCGTCTTAGCTGCAATAGTTAGATGAACATCCAAGTACTGGAACTACCCTTTTTTCCTTTCCAAACAACTCTTTAATTCTTTAATAAACATAACTGCCGCTGGCCGATGACCTTCACACAATAACACGTTGCCTCACAGCAGTTCAAACTCAGCCTGGACTTTTTCAGCTTTCTCCTGGAGCTCCAGCTTCTCCTGTCATTCAAAAAGGAGAAGCTCTCTATGCATGTTGTGGGTTGTCAGGTTTGCCAGCTTCAGGCATATACAAGCTAAGCTGACTCCCGTACCAGACAATGCATATATTTTCCTCAGAGAAACAGAAAATACGAGGCTGCTGGGAGATGGTCAGAAAACCCAGTAAACACAAGTATTTACAGGTATGACTACTTAATATTTTTATTTAGTAAATGCACGTCAGCACTAAAGAGGAACAAACAGGAAACAGTAAATTTAAAAGAATGTGATTACCTGTAGCATCTCCCTGCAGATGTAGGCTATCTGTGGCTCGGACAGAGGACCCGTCACTGTGGAACATGATGCAGTTTTTAACATACAGATTCAAAACAGTCACAGAACAACGCAGAGCTGAAAAGGGTTAATTTAGCGATCATTTTTTATTCAAATGATTAAATTCAGGCTGCAGATTTAAAAAAGATATTTATGGTTTTCAGAACATTTCTGACCAGCTTCACTACAAACAAGCACAAAGACACATCTTAAAAAAAGATATCACGATGCTCAGTGTAGGGAAACGATCTGAACTGTCATTTCCTTTTAAGATTTTTAATGCTTGCACAAAGACTTCAGTGCGCTGTTAACCACTGTGGATCTGTAGCTGTCACAGTGCTTCTGTATTCAGGACTGTTTTGGCCTCTCGTGCAGAAATTTGTCCTCGTTAAGAAGCAGAATAAACCCAGCTGCCTGTGCAGGATGTCTGAAAGCCTCAAGCTTTCACGCTCGTGGATCTTTTGTTGTAAATCAGCTATAACCCCGTTATAAATTGTGGTATTGTTAAGGCGGCCTCACACTCATATTTATAAAAAACTGCCCTCCTTAATCTTTTTAAAAGTGCTATTAAGGCGACTTTCAAGATGTCTGCAGGTTTCCTAAACCTTCGTGTATTCTTCGGTTGAATATTTTGGGTATAACTGGTTAAATATTCACATGCTATGTAAAGTATTGTACATGTCTGTGTGTCTCTGACATTGATGATGGTCAGACTGATTGTGAATAGCTTTCCATCCATCTAATACTTAATATTTAACACTTTTCTACTCTCACTTTAAGCCAAGCCACCTTTCCCCATTCACACTGCTCTTTATTCTCTGCCATAAAAAGCTTTGTACTCACTGCACACACACAAAATTGGGTGTCGTTCAAAGAAATTGAACCTGTGACTTTTAACGTAGCATGAAATGCCCTCTAGCTCCTGAGCCACAACTGCTCATTACAAATAAATATTATCAGTATTTCAGATTTATAATAAATGTAATCAGAATACAAAGACAATCATCATGTTCGTGCTCGCAGCTCTGCTCTGCCCTCTGTGATGAATGAGCCATGGCTGTGGCTTAGGAGGCGGAGCTTATCTAGTCCACATGCTGCTCTTTGGGTCAGACACTGGACCCTTTAGTTGTTTTCTAAAAGGTGCGTTGAAAGGCACTTCTTAGCATTAAGAGTGAATTGCAAAATATTACTAAATACAGGTGTAGTCAGTTAATTTCAATATCTTTTTTTTAATGTCAAACCCAGCTACTGCTGGTCCAACGTGCCAGTAAAGCTGGGTTCTCTAAGCACCAGTCAATTTTCCATCATCAGCTGAGAAAACCCCCAGAAGGACAGAGTCTCTGCACGCTGTTTTCATTTTAAACTAAAGGTTCATGTGGCTGTGTTTGCTGGTTAAAGACTCAGACGTTTTACAGTTTTCACTGTTCGGCTGCTATCTGTCCATTTACTGAAAGGGAAAATCACTGACACATGTGAACGAGACTCTCACGCTGGCAGTTTTTATTATTTTTTTGTAAAGCATGAAAGTGTGGGTGTGGGAAAAAAGATCCTCTTCTCTCTCTTTTTCCACACAGAAAGGATTATTGGGTCCGTATCAATCCACTCGCACAGGCAGCGATTATATCAGTTATCTGACAGTCGGAGACACTTTTGCATCTTATCACGCTCTGGTTTCCATCTTTAGACCGACCTTGTGTCACATGACTCACCATGGTAGATATCCTGGAGGGAGCCTCCGCCGCAGAACTCCATACAGATCCACAGTTTGTTAGCTCTGCAGACAGAAAAGGAAGACCTGTGCGTTAACTCCGAGGTTAAGAAAACAGGAGGGAGGAAGGAACGAGAAACAGGGATCTCACCGAATGTAGCTGCCATAATATGCCACGATGTTGCGGTGCTTGCAGCTCTTTACGATGATGATTTCCTGCTGGATGATAGAAAAATCGTCCTCTGTGGGGTGAGACACAGAAGACACGTCTTTATTATCATCAACACCGCATTAGATGCAAACACAGGTGCAGTCGGAGGGCACCTTTCATGTATTTTCACAGCCCTAATAGCACATTTTGGTTTATAAGTCATGCTATTGGACTGGATCTGCCTTTATATTGTGCAAAACTGGCTGCAGGTGGATCATGTTTTGACCAAAATACAACATAAAAAATAAAGGGACTTGTTTTCTGCATGTGTTATGTTGCTTTTTGTACTGTTTTCATTTGCCTGTGTGTTTTAAACTGCAAATCATTTCCCTCTGTTTTTCTTTCAATATTTTTCATTTAAATTTAAATGTTTAAGATGATACACTTAAATAATCAGTCTCATTTTTGGAGGTCAGACTAATCAGACATGATTTCCATCCGTTTGATGGAAAATAATGAGGATGATCATACTGCTGCCTTCTTTGGTCGCCGGTAGAATCTAACAGTTTCCTGCCTCTGTATGTGTGATTTATGTGTTTGCTCCAACTGCTGCGCCAACGATTTTGTAAAATTAAACCTCCCTAATCAAAATACAATGACTGGACGCAGTAATTGCACTGCATTAAAAACAAATTCAAGATCTTTGCTGCAACAAAGCTGAAATAATATTTATTATCTTTGTCCATAGCCGAGATAAAACATCTACAGCCCAGCAAAGATGGCTAAAACGCTGATGTCATCTCTGTGGTCCAAACTGGTCATAGTGCAACTGCAAAAACTGAAACGTACCAGGTCTAGACAGAAGGTCTTACACAAAGTGATCAGATAATAAAAATCAGGAATTAAATGAAATTTTTTGGTTATTAAACGGTTGTGAACAGACAGCCACACCATGGCCTCTCTAGGAGAGAACGTCCCAGCAAATTCACCCCAAAGTCAGTCATGCAATGTTCAGAGAACCTCAAAAAAACAGCAAGACCATCTTCATCTCGCACTCTACAGGCCTCTGTTAGCGTGTAACAGTACAACCGTACAACAATTACAGCTTGTTTATATGAAATGCAAGAGAAAGCCTTAAAAAAGGCATCTGAACAAACCACAAAACAATTGTGGAACAATTTCGTTTGGAACACCAACCACAGCACATCAGCACAAACACCTCATGCTGTCAACACGGGGGTGGAGGGCTGATGATTTGGGCTTGTTTACACTCACTTGACTTGGTCACCTTGCATTGAACCGTGAACTCCTTTCTATTGTAAAGTATCGGTAGCTGTCTGACAGCTAAAGCCCAGCCAAAATTGGGTCATGCAACAAGAGAGCGACCTCAATCTACAACAGAATGGCTGAAAATCAAAAGAATGAAAGTGCTGGAGTTAGAGCTGCCACGATTAGTCGACTAGTCGCGATTACGTCGACTATCAAAATCGTTGACGACTGATTTAATAGTCGACGTGTTGTTTGAAGCTTTGTAAGATCCCAAAAGATGCAGGGATAAGTAGCAGGATTTAAGAGTGTAATCACGGACTGAAACAGAAGATGGCAGCACTGCATGTACGAGGATGCCAGCTGTCGTTAAACCCCGAAGAAGAAGAAGCTGTGTCCGGTGTCATAGCTGTGTCCAAATTCAGGAACCGCATCTTCCTGTGCCTGCATTTGTAGGCCGATTATGTTACAGCGACACGACGAAGACTGTCCAAATTCGAAGACTCCGACAAATGCGCCCTTCATTTCCCCAGATTTGAGGGATGGGTCGGGTGTATCCTTCGTGGCCCAACCTATCCCAGAATTCATAGCGCAGCCCTGCTCAGTTTCCAACAATGGCGGCAGCTAGTTAGTTTTAATATTACTCTTATTATTCTTTCTGGGTCACAAAATAAACGTTTAACAGATTTTCAAGCGAGAATGTAGCTGTGTAAACCTCAAATATCTGCTCGGTTTATCAAGACACCACATGTCTGTGAAGGTTCTCAGTCATCCAGGTCATCGTTGTTGCTAGAAGACGTTTCACCTCTCATCCGAGAAGCTTCTTCAGTTCTAAGGTCATATGGCGGAGAGTCCCAGATTTAGACGCCACATATTTTCAAAAGCGCTCCGACGTTTTCGGAGACGTCTGTTACCCACTAGCTCGATAGCTAGCCGGGGTTCAAGGCTCGAGAATATACTCCGGTGTCCTGTTATATTTTAAATAGCAAGGAGCAGAAGGCTGAGTTTATTAAACTCCACCGAAACAATCTGCAAATTTCATTAAAATTTAATAAACTACCATCTTGTCTTTATTTTTAGTTAGCACATACCTTAAACACTTAAAGCTGTAAGCTAATGATAGTTATATACGAGCAGATGCTGCTGGTGCAATAAGCTGTACGTTTTACGTCCAATGGATGATGATCTGATTAGTCGACTAATCGCAAAAATAATCGGCGACTACTCGACTATCAAAATAATAGTTTGTGGCAGACCTAGCTGCAATGCTCCGGTCGAAGTCCAGACCTCAGCGACTGAAATGCTGCGGTGGGGCCTTCAGAGAGCCGTGCATAAATGAATGTCTGCAAACTTCAATGTCATGAAGCAAGTCTACTCAGTTTTTCATATGACTGCTGAAACATCCCAATTCTGTCTTATTTGTTGCATGACAAACTCAACCTATTTGTACTGTTAGAGCCTCTGTGTGTGTCGGCACCTGATGCCAGTATTAAAAACCTTGTGATGCAGATGTGTGAGTTTGACTTGGGCAGCTCAGGAGGAGAGCGTGCCGAAGGAAGGTTTATAAGTTTAAGTCCCCGTGCAGATCACTGGACCTCGAGCCAACACTGAGGTAACATCTCGATGTCGTCTCAACTTTCACACTTCGACATGAACACGAAGATTCACAAGAATTAAAAGATGATAAAAATCAAGCAAAAGTTTGAAGATTGAGGTAAATCTCTCACCTGGCTCCATCTTGATAACTTTGATAGCTGTCAGCTCTCCATTCTGCTTGTTCCGTGCCTGAAAACATAAAAAAGACAGATGATTTTATTTTTTATAATGTAGTGCATCAGTCAGTTATTAGATCTCAGCACTTTGGTGGGTTTCTTTTGCTTTTGTTGTTTTCTTGTGTGCCAGTAGAAGCGTAATTTGCATTTTTGCTGTCCAGATCAGTGGAGTGCAAGATACAGCCCACTGCACAAAGCTGTGGCATTAAACACTCACTCACACTCACACACACACTCACACACACACTCACACAGACACACAGACATACGATGACCTTTAAAAGTGTGATCCCAGAAGGTGTCACTTCTCTTTGCGCACTTATTTATAAAAGAACTATAAAAAAATGCTCTCACACACACAAACATTTCCTCCGAGTTGAAGCTCATGCGCTACATTCTTACACACGGTAAAAGTCGTACCGAGAAATAAAAACGGCACAATTATTTTTGTCCAACCGCTGCGATCGCTAGGCGCATTGTTCCTTTGGCTGGCAGAGACGATTAAAGCTCTCTTACATGAGGGTGATCACACACATCATGTGACATGAGACAAACAGCACCACCCAGAAAGTCTAGCCTTGTGAGTCTGATGAAGTCTAAAAAGAAACTGAGTGAGGTTTAATCGCTTCACAGCTTGAGTTGTGCGTCACAGTCACACACGCACACAGACTTCACACGGTCAAGTAAAGTCAAGTGAAATTTACTCACAAGCACATTTAAAACCAACAAACTGGTGAAGAATGTGTAGTTTGGTGACTAAAATAAAATCACCAAAAAGGAACACAACAGATTTGTACGAAAGCAGTAAAAGCAAAGGTCTCAAAGGTCTTCAGTGCTGATGAGGACCTGATAGCAAAGACCAGTGTCAGGACCTCGGTACACACAGTATCAGCAGACCTCAGTGATCATGTGGGAGTATGAGGTTAAAATAAATGGGCAAAGACGGGCACGCCATTCTAACAATAACTTACTGATAAAAATAAACTCGCAAAAGCAGGTCGAACACTGTTACACGCTAAACGCAAAAACACGGTGAGGAAAGACGAAGGCCAACAAACCGTCTCGAACACGAGGCATCGAGGACGTCAATCATCAACGAATTAATGTTTCACAGCTGTCTCACGTTTTAAAGGTTTTTGTTATTTTTAGAGAATTTAACCAAAAGCAACACTAGGTGTTCATGTTGGTCATCTCCATGGTAACCAAATTTTAGATAGATATTGTTACAGGAAAAATGATTCTATGTTTCTTTACCTTCTTTTAAATGTACAAAGATGCCTTTTGTCTGCCCTCTGCCTATGGTTAGATTAGTTTAGAATTATCTTTTTAGACTTTCCCAGCAAACACATCTTGTTTCTGGGACATATTGTTTTAGATTGTTTTATCTTCCCTAGCTCTCTGCTGACGAGACTAGCACCATATATGGAGTTGTTTTATTTTATCTGTTTATTATTTGTTATCCTGTTCTCACTGTCTCTGTGCTCTGTGCCTATAAAAATTACCAAGCCACTGTGCATGGGGTGAGTTGTTCTTAGCAGCTCACCCGTGTACACGTTTGATAAAGAAAGTAACTTTGTCTCATTGTGTCTTTATTTCTCCTGGGTTTTTTACAGAGTTTTCCCCCAACAGATATCATGTTTATCATCTTCTTCATTTTAACAGAGACTTTAAGACTTATGAAACATTTTTGGCTTAAATAAATCCTTGTATTTAGTACGGACTTACACAACTAGTTAACAGTTAAGCTTTAGCATTAACTGCACTAGAAACATCACCGAGTTATTTATACTGCATTAACTGTTGAGACTAATCACTAGTCAGAGCTGCAAGCCCGATATGTGTGAAGGGAAGTTGTACATAAGCGAGGCACCGAAAACTGCAGTTCCTGTAGGTGCTACTTTGGCTGGATGGTTCTTATATATCATACAGAACATAGAAACAACCTTTAACCCTGTCTGTGACATATTTTCCCGTAAAGGTTTCAAGAAAGGAAAAGGGACCACAAAAATGGTCACCTACAGCAGATCAGTTACAAAGGGGGAGCTTAGCAAGAGGCAAAAATCCACAAACAGATGCTGTAATACACAAGGAAACAAAAAACCCATGAGGGGTAACGCAAAGGAAGTAGGAAATGTGCAGAGACAAGGCGATGTGGGAGGGAAATGAGGGAAACAGGTGAGTGTGTATCACAGGAGCGTGATTAACTGACTGGAACAGGTGTGATAGAAAAACCGCGGGGAACACTAACTGTGACAGAAAAGACATCTGAAACCTGGCGAGGAGTAACCGATGAAGACCGTCACATTTAAGGCCCACTTATAGAACAAAATGACCGGGTTTGCATCAGAGGTTAGCGAGGGTGCTCTCTGTCTGCGCACCTTCGGAAAACCTGGAGACTATCAAACCACGTCTTTATTGATCTATGCTGAGGTGTGGAGACTCATCATTACGGGTACAGAGTGTCAAATGTTGTCTTCTTAATTAGACTTAATTATTCAGCAAACAAAGGAAACAAGCCCACAGCGCACGCTCACCTGGACGAGCGGCGGCGAGCAAAGATGGAGAAAAACACGGTGATCAGGTAGATAACTCAGGAGTAACTTCCTTTTTTCAGTGGTTACAGGCGCAGAGATGATTTTACACATATTGAACATCAAAGTTGAGATGTGACAGCTGCCCACACTCTCACTGCACTCAGAGGAAGAGAAACAGTCATAAGTGTAGTCGGTCAGCGAGGGCATGACAGCCTGCACACGTGTGACACGGAAAACTCCACTGCCTCAGAGAGGGAGGTTCAAAAAGCAACGACACGGTGACACATGGGTTTTTCAACCACTCCTCTGTCCGAGGTACAAAGTGTTCACAAAGTGATGTCAAAATGACGGCAGTTTAACCCCCTCCAACCATCCTCCGTCAGCCCGCGAGCACAGAGCTACACTAGCAGCACACTAACTGCCACGTTATGTCATCCGTGTCCTTCACACTCATCTTGCTACTGAGTCATTATAACAAAACCACTGTTTACAAAGCAGTTTGTGGCATTAGAACAACATCATTAGCATTTTAACAGCAGGCATGTTTAAGATGCTAATCAAATGAGAAGAACGCAAGAAGCCAAAACGGCGGCCACCTCCGCCTTGCTAGGCGCAAAATTCAATTTGTCGGAAAATTAACGCCATCGGCAAAAACAACGATGGAAGTCGACACTTTGCAGTTGGAGGTAAATTTAACGTTGGCGGTAGGCGGTCTGCGCCTCTGAGATTGATACTGAAATGGCACAGTGGAAAGTCTGGGTGTTGTAGTCGCAGTGGGAGGGTGGTCACAAACAACTGACGACTTCATTTGCATTAAGGGGTTTCCTTTTTTTAGCCATGACCGACCTATAAATCCATCCTTTCACAAACTCAAAAAGGTAAAAGAACGATCGCTGTGTCGAGTTTACCTGCTGAGATTAAACTGTGTACAGCGAATTTAACACACCGCATCACAGCGGAGACATTGTTGTCCCACCCCCGCGCCTCCAACGGCCAAACACTGGCAACGGTTTAGGAGATCACTGAAGCACAAACTAAACTTTAAATCTCAAACTGGAGTTAAACTAGAGCACAGGTAGTTTTCAGGCGCTTGGGAAATCTTTCCTCAGAGTGGCGGTTGGAGAACTGTGAAGCTCCGAGGAGCAGCACCTACATCCTCATGGCATAAAAAATAAATAAAGACTCTTATTTTCACGGGCACAGCTTTGTCTAAGACAGCAAGCTCATGCATTTATTCTAAGAGACTGTGATAATGTGAGATGCTCGTGCAGCTCTGCTAACCTTGGCTCATGCTCCAGTTTTTTCTTTACTGCACTCCCTCTCAGCACCTCATTTTTCTGCTGCACAGCCACATGTGATGACAGCTGCAGTTTTTTTCTGGTCACTTGACTATCTTGAGAATGTTTCTCTGAACAGTTAATCTCCTCGATCTCTGATAACCAGCCAGCCTCAGCCCTGACTGTTGAGTTTCTGTCGGGTTGGTGCAGTGGCGGTCCTCGATATCATCAAGCTCCACCGCCTTCACTGCAGCTGGCGAGGTTAGGCCTTTTGCTCTCCTGGTGGTTCCATCAGAGGCAGAGGTCCAGCCTGACCCCGGGGAGTCATGTGGACCTGGGCTGAGCTAGCTGCGGCTGCAGAGCAGAACACTACCTTCTTCGCCAGCTGCAATCTAAGGTGGCGTACACACAGGAAGACACCAGCAACCAGAGACCACAGAATGTCAATGAAATTCAGCGATATGCAACAACAACAGGCTTGTGACGCAAACCGGGTGGTCCTGAGTTAAGCTTTGAGGTGGATGACCAACCACCTGTTCTGAAAACAAAGCATGATGAGCTGCTGTCTTACAAGGTGGAGGAGAAAGTGTGCAAGCTGGCTTCTTTCTTCATTGAACATGTGCCACGAAATGAATCTAAACATTTGGGAAACCCTGCATCAGGTTCAAAGCAGGCAGCTGAGCTGATCTTTAGCTGAGTAACGAGTTACCCTGTGGTCTGTTCACATTTGCCTCTGATCAGATACAGCAGACCAGTATGTAGAAGAAAACAAAAACAGTACTGCTGAGAGAAGTTAGCATATTGTGCACTAAGACTGGAGACCTGCCCAAGGTGTTTCCACCTTCCAGACCTATGAGAGCTGGGAAACGCTCCAGCACCCAGAAAACCGAATTAAAATTGAATTAAAAAGACAAAAAGAGCGCAAACACAGTCAAGAGACTCCAGTTAGTGCAGGTGAAGCTACCAGACAATGGGAGGCTAGTAATGTTGGCAGATCTGCATGCTCCTCACTCTAAGCCTTATCAGATTAACTCCAGGACGGTTAACAAAAAACTTCAGTTGCTATAAAGGTGGAAACTAACCACAGACAGGTCCTGGACACATTTATTTCTACTGTAGAGATTTATATTTGAACGTGGGATTGACTGGTTTGGAACAAGCCTCAAGCTGCCATCAGAGGAAGTCCAGTTTGAGAGTTACTTTCAAAAAAATAAAATGGACTAGTTTAATTTGAATAGGCTTAAATCTGGCCCATCCTCCAGCTGGATAGCTGTTTTTGCCGGACGCTCACTCTGCTGGGCTTCTCTGTGATCATTTCACAATATTGGTCATGTTTTGTTTTGGATGTGGTCTCTAACATGAAACTGTCATAAAAATCCCTCCACTGTGCATCACAGGGCCGATGTCCAAAACGGCAGCACTGAAACTGCATCGCTTGTGTACCTAAAGAGGCCGTGCAGAGCTTCGGTATCTGTCTGATGATGATTTGTGAGTTGCTTCTCGGAAAGTTTAGTCACTCTTATCGTTAGGGACGAGATAAAAACGTACCTGTGCGGTACCTTTTTGGACTATCTTACACAGCATTTCTGGGTAAAACTGAGCAATACAAAGCTTTCACTTCACAGTAGAGAGTTTCTAACTCTCTACTGAGAAAAGCAAAGGTCTGGTCGCACAATGGCTGAGCTTACACGAGCAGTACAGTCAAACAAAAGCAATCAGAGCCTGAAAGCTGAGGCAAGAAAAACAACAGCGACAATGGAAACTCCATTCAATCACTGTGTGAGAGAGACACACAGCAGAGGTCACTGAGAGGAAAGACACCCTGTGCAGTAAACAAACAAACACACAGAGGAAGCTGTGGACCTTCCACAGAAACATTTCCACTTTGAAGTGTGTGCCGCAGAGGGGTGTTTCCTCTCGCTGACCTCTGTGATGATGACACTCTAAGCATCATCATACTCTGCTTTCCTACAGTCTCGAGACAAGGAACGAGGTGAAGGGAAACAAGAACTCCGATTACACCTCACATGAGTCTGTTGTCCCTGAAAGCAGCCGGATATAAACCCAGCTGTAATCTTAACCATATCTTACTTAAACATATCTAACTTTGAGCAGCCCCATAACACCCAGCACAGACATAAATATATAAACACCTGCACTGGTTTTAAACATATTATTAGTCATACTCTGTCTTACGGCTAAAGATAAGAAATCTCTGTCAGTCTCATCTCTCCGTGCTTCCTCTCTGGTGTGTTTAGTGCACACAGACCGGATGGATGTGTCCGCATCTCATTCTTAAAACTAAAAAACACACCTGGCAGTTCTGAGAAGCGGTCAGAGAAGATGCTAAAGCTAAACTCGGGATTTTTGCACAACGGCGTGCGAATCATTTTGACCCGCTGTGTTGAGCTAATGGTCGATTTTGAGCAGCGATAATAGAGCAAACATGGCTGATGGCGGAGCTCTCTTATTCCACACGAGGCAGGACCAACGCCGCAGCGTCCGTAGTGCGTTGGCGCACATGCCAACGCGCTTTGAGCGTAGGCGGCCTCCTCCCTCTCACTTTCTCTCAGCAGGGCATACAACGACTACTGGCTCCTCGACGCAAAACGTCACACAGATCATTGCGAGGGATGGAAAAAGGAAGGGTGGAGGAGGGACGGAGCTGAAAAGCAAACACCAGCCAGAAACGAGGTCAGTCAAAAAGCACACGAGCTAAAACTCACACCTGTGTGTACGGTCGGAGCTCAAGCTCAGTCTTGAGACTTGAATATTTGAGCTACTTTAGTTCCTTTTGATGATTTTTTTAAATTTAGCGTAACCTCGTGGTTATTTATGCCTCGACCTAAACATTTTGATACAGTCTGATTGGTGAAGCTCTTAAAAACTCAGAGGTCATCTGTAATCTGAATAAATTTAATCCCAGACTGGGATATACCACTGGGATATACTGTGATGTTTTAAAAAGGATTACTGGTGACATGTGCATGATGCAGACAATATCTTAAATAATTGTTCTTTTGTAGATTTATGGACACAGACTATAAAATCAACAGTAGAAGAACTTCAGGGAAACAAATCATCTGCATAGGGGTTTTCACAGTTTTTGTATAATGTGTCCAGGTACGGCATAAAGGTGTGTTTGAAATATACGGAATGTGGAGATTTGGTCTAACTTAAGGTAGATCATGTTCTCTACTCCTCAGACGGTCTATGGTTCGATCCCCTGATCCTCCAGCCTGCATGTCGGCCAACACACCGTCCCTGATGCATCCATCAGCTCATGAGTGTAAAAAGACGAGAAGCACTTAAAGTGTATTTTGGTTCTTCTAGACAAGCAGCAGCATTTTGAACTTTGTTCCGTCACTCACTGCAGATGAGTCATTGTGGGGGAATATGCATTTCTAAGTCTTTTTCAGAATACAATGATGCCTCCAGATTAGGTCAGAAAGGACTTTTGCAATACTTCAGTCTCCTGAAAATATCCTCTTTTTCTTCCAGTATGGCAGCAAGCTCAACGTTCAGACACGAGAAACACAAGAAAGCCTGAAGCTGATCATTTATCATCTTATTTTGATGTAGGTCAGTTATCAAATAAGCCAAACACCCACACACACACACACACACACGTGCAGGTATTTGGCATAATTTGTCTGAATTTCTCAGCGTCATAAAAATGATCTCTCTTCCTCTTTTTGGGGTTAAAGATAAATCCAAGCCAACCAAAAATTCAAGCACATTTCATTGTAAAGCACACACCGACACACACACACAGACAAAACCACACTGTTTCTGACACAGTTAACTTGGCTCTGCAGGCAGATTTTGTATGTAGTCTGCTGCTCGTTTGTCTCACTTCTTCTTTTTGTGCCTGAGGTTGCACACACACCAGGTGCAGCCCGCAGCTTCCCGCAGCTTCTGTGAGGCTATGAGCATGAAACTAGAGTTGCAAGATGTTGAATAGCAACCCTAAAGTGCAGCTTAGTAGCACAAGCCACATCAGATAAGGAGACTCGGGGTTTTTACTGTAAGAGGAGGAAGATCCTGACATGATGAGGTGCAAACCTGCAGCCAGCTCAGTTAACTTTGAGTCACTTCCCAAGCCAGAGAAAACCAAGCAAAACCAAGTCTCAGCAAAGTTTCTCCTCCGCTGTGCAGGAAACATCACTGCAACAGAAGACTGATTTTTAACTTAAATGCATGGGAAGGAAATAGTTTTTAGTCACCAGCTACAGAGGGAAATGATTTGAATTTCAAGAGCAGCTTTAAAGTCCCTACGATGGAGTGAGAGTACAAACGCTGAAAGGAGGTGACCACCTAAGAGTAAAACCAACACATCAGATCATATCTGCACACAAAGAGGGTTTGTTTTTATACTTAACAATGCTCAGAACACCTCAGCACCGAGAGTGGTCAGTAAAGGCACGTCACATCCATCCAGGGCTATGTCAAGGTATCTCAAACTGAGGGGCAGGGCCCACCGGTGGGTCACAGAGTCACTGCAGAGGGGTGTGAATGACCAGGGGGGAAATATGAGGTGCTTTTTGCAGGAAAATTAAACAAATAGGAGTTTGCTCATAACACAGTGCTGACACTTATTTCACCAAAATGTCACTTGGTGACAGTGATTACACTTTTGTCAACTTCTGAAGGAAAAAGCTGAATCACTGCGTCATTCAACATTTAATCCACACTCCTATCATCATATTCATGCCCTAAATGTGGATGAGTCAACAAAGGTGATAAAATAAAGGTTATGCCATTAGAGGTGATAAACTTAAATGTCAACAGTCGCTCACATTTTGAAAAATAAGAGACTTTCAGAAATGTTAGGTTTCACTCAACCTTTAGGCTCATACTACAAACAGGACAGTAAAAGACAAAGAGAGGCTGGTGGAAAGTGAAGGAGTGAGTAAAATTATAGAAAATGTCTCCAACGAGAGCTTTAATAAGAGAAAATTCGCTGTTTGTGACTGACAGCCGTCTATTTCTGAAACTAAAAGTGTTGAATGAAACCTGAAAAAGTCACAGTCACGTGACCACAGTGAGCGGTATCACACTTCAAAGGATTTTTCCACTAAACAAGTCACATATATATATTAAAAAAATGTGTGTGTATGTGTGTAACAGAACTTCATAGACACTCACATTACTAAAAACAAAAAACATCCGCTACATTACCACAAACTCTTGCACTGTGCAGATCTCCAGATGATGACTGCTGCTGATTTTCATGCTCTTCCAGGTAACTGCCAGGTTTTATTTAAACCACGTGATGATCCCATCTTTCCATCAGGCCATCAGCATGTTGGTTTATCATCATCATCTTTATTTATGAGAGGATGTTTAAGACTAAATACTTATAAAGCTAACTGCATCAACATCAGCTTCAGCTTCATTTGGGTTTCTTGGTCCTAAGCGTTAGCAGCGATGACAATGAGTTTGCAATTTAAGTAACTTTTGGATTAGCTTAAGTAGACTGGCTTTAACAGCTGGAGCTGAAATTTAGTTCGCCTTAAATCAGATCCTTTAAAGAGTTTTGAGGACATGAAGTATGCTTTCATGTCTGCTTATAACAGGACCTGGCTAAAGCAGCTACTGTAAGCTCAGGTATGGACCAGTCTGTGTCTCCAACAAACTGGTGATGGTGGCACAAGAGTGTCCCCCCCCACATGCTCCCATCTTAGAAAGCCAAATTTACAGCATTAAAGAGCATATTTATGTATTTATAACATCCATCTGGATACTGGAGTTTGGGGAATGGTCTGTGCCTGCTAACTGGAGTCCTTTAACTGTGTTTTAAGTGCCTTTTAGAACATTTTAACCCTTGTATGGTGTTCGGGTCTGTGAGACCCGTGTTCAGTTTTTTTCAAAAGAAAAATTAAACAATTAATTATTTTTTCACGTGTAAATGTGTTGTGTCTTTCCACTCACTCCACTTGATTATAACTGATTTATTTATAACATTTTATATAAAAGAAAAACGAGAAGCACATTAATTCATAAATGTGATCTAACAAAGGTAAAGGGAAAAAATTAACCATGTTTGCTGTTCATATGTCTTGTAATTGGGATGAAGTAAACATCTGTTGAGTAATTTAACATAAAATTGTTTGATAGTGTTAATTTGGAAAGCCAAAACTCTAGCGGGTCCACCAGACCCATGAACACTGGCTGAGTAACAAAAATACGAACACCACACAAGGGTTAATTATGAAATTAGATCATTACTAACAAAACTCCAAGAAATTTCTTCTTTAGTTTTTAGCATGGAACATGTTACTTAGTGCTGATTATACGGGACGTGTCTCCACCTATGCAGCCATACAGTGATGCTAACCAAAATATGCTACCTTTAGCTAAAGACTTTGCACTCCAGGTATTTGAGTCAACATGAAAACCTCAGCAGCCAAAATGCTCCCACTGAGGCTTCAACATGTGGACTCTAAAAACCATCAGCTGCGTCTATCCTTCGTATACAGTTCCTGTTCTTAATTGAAAAGCCGGGACATCCCAACGACAGCACGATGCCCACAACAAGCTGCGACTCTGAGCTTCAAAGCAGCCGCATCGTAAACCTGTAACTGCAGACACGCAAACATGTGAAAATAGCATCTTCAGGCTGAAGCAACATATCACACGTGTAATATATGTGCACACGCTCAGCATTACATGTGGAGATTCGGCAGGAATATAAAAGAGTTCTGCTGTGCTTTTAAGGTTTTACGTGTAATTGTAACACGTGTGTACGATGATTTTGCTTTCAGCGATTTCATTGAATTAACCCCTCAACACTCCCTCTGTTCAGCTTCTTAAGTGATCATCTTACAGCACAAAGTCTCACAATCTAGCGTCTGTGAATGACTTAACATGCAAATATAACAACAGCGGCAGCGACAGTAGCTTCTTAGTAAATATCTTCTCTTTCTTGTTGCCTGTAAGGAAGTTATTTATACACACGTGGGCATGCAGCCAATTTAGAAGCTAGGCACTTCCTCATCTCAAAACGAAAATGAGTTCTTCATTCAATGAAATCTGCTCATAACATAAAACACTCGGATAAACTTTGCTACAGAAAATGCTCTGACGGGAATATCGGCTGTGCAGTGTTGTCCTACAGGTTTGACAAACACAGAAAGAAGGTTTAAGAAATGTCTCAGCAGGAAAAAATGTGGACCGGGAGCATGCCACCGGATCAGCATCATTCACGCTATCTATCAAACATAAAATGGAGTTTCCGACTGGCTGCCAACAAAGCTTGCTACCCAAACAACAAAGCCAGATAACTCTGGAACTTCCAAAAAAAGGAGTCCAGAACCAGCGGACAATGTCACGCTGGCTACAGCCATCTTTTATATACAGTCTGTGATCTACACCAGTTTATATAGGCCACAGGATGATGTGACAACCATCATCGAAATGAAAAATGATCATTTATGAATTTACCGTATGAGTACTCTGGGCCCAGCTGACTTATCTTAGACGACGCTGGCTGATGCTAACACGGTGTTTGAGAGGAACTTGGCGCTGCATCTGAACCACAGGCAGCAGAGGCTGCACGCAGGACTGCGTGAACATCTCTACACATCCGATGAAGACGAGGTATGTGCCAGTACAGAGGTGACCCTGTGCAGGTGTCACAGGTGCTCGTGTTGCAAATGAGCTGTCAAAAGTGCCTCCGCCTGATAAGAACACACAAAGCCGACTGCTGGCATGTGAGACAATGAAGAAGCTATTTGAGGAAGAACTGAATGCAGATTATGTGCTTTTCAAATCAGGCTCAGTCTTTGAATGCCTGGGGTACAAAGCGTTTGAAAAATCAGATACTTACCCCCTAAAGAGATTTTATGGGGTAAAAAGTGTTTAATGCCCACAGAAAGTCGTGCAGCTTACGTGCCGAAATCAATATAAGACACATGAACTAATAGGAAATGATCTACAACACAACTTGGCCTTATCAGCTGCGGTCGACACGGCCTTTCTTCTCTATCTCTACATCAGATGCACCTACTCTTACTCCTGAGGATGAGGAACTGTCTGATATGAAAGCAGGTATATGTTTCTTCCTGTGAATGTCCCTCCCTGTACAACATGAGGCTAAGACGCTGTACAGTTCCCATAATGGTCATCTCTCTCTCTCACACACACATGGACAAACAGGCATAACTTAAAGTCCTACTTTTTCACCACTGCTGATGGTGCAAAAACAGTCGCTGCTTGCAGTATGACCTCCATTAGGCTGTGCAACAATGCGTAGCTGAAACCATGTGATCGAGCATGTGTGTGGGTGTGATCATATCTGTGCATGGGTGTTTTTGTGTGAGCGTGTGTCCACATGTGAAGGAAGGGCAATTATGCAAATATCTCCCTCCCTGTAAAACAGAACAAGGTCACAGAACTGACCTGTTTAGAGGAAGTGTGCTCACTCTACAGATAAACTGCTTTGCATAGGTTACAGTTTTACAGCGCATGGCATGAACTGCTGAACAGCTCGACTCTGAAATGCTCCATATCCACCAAAACTGGCACATGAAAAAAAACAGTCCACACATGGGCTGAAGCAGGTGGCCGAGAGCGACTCTGAGAAACTCTGAAGCCTCAACTTACCTTCTGTAAAGCGTATCCGTGCAGGATGTTGCTAATGTGCCATGTTTTAATATAGATTTTGTTTAAAAAACAAAAAAAACATGCATCACAGCTTAAATACTTCAAAGAGCTCATACTCATGGAGGCACAGATAAATACAAGCCAGTGTAGGTGGAGCAAGAGATCATTATCTAAAGAAATAAAACTAAAAACTCACAATAACATTTGAACTCCAAGGACCCACAAAGTCATTAAAGTCTTTTTTTTATATCGCTTACAAAAGCAACACGATGCACAGTGACCAAAATGATCTGCATCCTCTTCACTCTAATCACCGACGAGCTCGCAATGGTCCATCACCGTGACAACCTCAGATGATTTTATAACTCAGCATTTGCAGAGCTAAATATCTCCAATGAGATAGATGGATGAGATAGCTAAATGCTTATTTTTCTCTTTTTGTGCACCTCAGCAAACCACAGCACACGATAATCAAAGACAGTGAAGAAAGTTTCTTGGTTGGAGTTGGGGGATGGATTAAAAAGTCCAAAAGCTGAAAACCCCAGAGTCCCGATCTCGACAGATTTAAATGTCACAGTAAGCTGTCTGCACCGGCACTAAGTGTTGGTGGTAAACGTTCTGCAAATCAGAGCTGTGTAAACACAATCTGTGGGTTCAGACAAACATAACTTGTTGCTAACAGATTAACTCAAATCAGCCTTTAAGAAGCTCTGTCTGGCTTCAAATTCTCATAAATGAGTCGCTTGTTGTTCCGAGCGCTGAATGGAGCTTTGCTGTTCTGTGACTTACACTGAGCAGTACAAAAGAAGGCGCATAGTCCACTCAGATCACTCTATCACTCATGTGAGCCGTCACTGGAGAGACTTAGGTAACTTTTCCATCTCAGGTGTGACCTGAGGAAAGTCCCAGACAATCCTTGGTAACACATGCACCTACACAGGAGCCCGCGTGTTCATTCAAAGCACGGAATTACACCGAAGGAAGTCAAAATTCACTCAAAATGTATCCATTTTTTAAAAACCCGCACTTAATCACATCCATATATGTGTAGACGGACGCCTGTGAAGTCGACACAGTTGCAAGAAATGTATGAAAGGCTTGCTCTGTGAACGCGGCTCCATCCGCTGTGACATTTGACAATGTTTATAACACACCTATGATAGCATACAAAAGAGCAATTAGATGAGTATGTACGTTTTTGCATGATTCCCTGATTACAGACTCCTTCTTCACCTTCCTACACTCGTATTCTGAGTGTATTTTTTGCCACAGAGAGATAAAACACATGTATCAAAGTTAAAAGATGATATTTACTGATAGCACAATTATTTTTACTGTCATTCAAATTTTCTGCAGCTTTGGTGTCGTTATCGGGAAATTTCTTTTGCCACAATAATCCTGCGGTGAAAGCTGATATAATGCCAACTCTAAATACCGCCCAACTCGTTAACATACAGCGACAAACGACTCAGACATAATTAGCGATCAGAAGCAGACGTACTACACTGGCAACGCGTTTGGCTCTCATTTCCTGCCACTTTTAATCAGGTTGATTTTTTAAGCCTAATCTAAACAAATGAAACTGAATATTTTGTGATACTTGCTGGGCCGTCGGGCTTGTAATCCGCTGGTTTAAACCCTGGCTGCTGAGATCAAATTAACAACTACTTGTGGACCATTTGTGCTCTAGAATCAGAGTCCTGGGCCTCAACCACAACAACTCTGAATGCTGCAGCTGGTTTCTCAAATACAAGTCTCGCTGCTGTTTTTATTTCTGGAGTGCAGCTGTGGCAGGAACCACTCCTCTTTCTGTAACCTTACACTGCAAATAAAAACAGCTCAAATGATCTGTGGATTCCTTCGAAAAACAGGAAGGATTGCTTTTGGAACGCCAGGTGACATCACATGCAAAACTACATGAAATTGCAAGTGACGGGGTAACAACACAAGTTCCACTGAGAGAAAGAGGATGAGATGTTTAACCTGAACATTTCTTTAAACTGAACCTTTACAGCAACATTCAAGGCCAAAGCCTGTTAACCAACTTCTCCCCACTGTGTGAAAATATGGGTTTAACCCTGCGAAACCTTCACTGCTGCTCAGAAATGGGAATGAACTCTGCCGCAGGCGAAGAAGAATCAACATAAAACCAAATATTTCAGATGATGTATTATTGAAGCTTGGCTTTGTGGTTGGAGAAACCGTGATATTGTTTACCTTAAATATCAAGCCACAAACTGAAAATGTGTGGTGTGTGTGTGCAGGAATATACAATGTACCATATTAAGTTCAGACCTCACCTTCCTGCTCCTGCTTCAGGTTAAAGTCTGACTTAAATGACTTAAAATGAGACTTTTTAAGGACAGACTTTTAAACATAGGGAGAAACTTCAACTACAACTCAGAGGTGTGATTGTGTAGACGCCCCGTCAGAGTCGAGGATGATGTTAGAGTGCACTTGAAGCACCTGAAGCACCTGAAACACCTTTTAGTAGCTCTGAAAGCTTGAGCCCCGTTTGTTGGCGTTTGATGACATCAGTGCTCGAAAAGAGGATCTTTAACTCTGGAATTCGTGGTACTTGTACTACAATTCAGAGTTTACACTAACTTCTCTATTAGATGGAGTAAAACTGCCAAAAAAATAGTTATCGACAAGAATACTTTCACTTCTTGTAAAACCACTTCCTCCAGCACAATAGAAGATGCACTTAAGTTGTGATTGCAGTAAACCATTGAAACTAAATTCCATCACACCTATGTTCTTCTAAACTCACAGAGAAGACGTTCACAGCGAGCAAAGCACCGCGTGCTCAGCCTGAGATCCCCCCCCCCCCCTTTTTTTTTTGCTGCTGTACATTAAAGTGCAGGGACGGGAAGCGGAGAAGTGAGCGACTTGTAAAACAGGCAGAAGTAAGACATGCTTGACTTGAGATGCGAGAAGCCAGTGGAGCAAAAACCTCCTTTAGACTCAGCTTTACATTTTCCACTTCTTTCTTCAAACAGTTTAAAGATACTCATGATCTCTTGAAAGGTGAAAGGTTTCTTAAAATACAAGTAAGAATTGAATAAACCTGATTTAAGCGAACATGTACATGTAGCGGCAGTACAAAGCAGCTGACCTTGTAAACCTCCCCGTAGGTTCCTCCTCCGACTCTCAGCAGGATCTCAAAATCGTCCTGAGGGTTCTTGGTGGAGATATCCAGAGCTGCCCTCTGATGGAAATCCATTTTGCTGTTCGATGTCACTAAAAATCCTCCTCAGACATGTCACACAGTCTGTCTCACACACTCACACACACACAGCAGCATCTACATAGAAACCTGAGAAGCGAAGAAGACGCGAGCTGCTGAGGAAAGGCGCTCGGACTCTCTCTTTGTCTGACTTGTCACTCAGCTGCTGCCACACACACTCACACACCTTCCTGTTTCTCTTTCTTAGCCTGCTGTCGGTCCTCCCTGCCTCTGTCACTCCCTCCTTCCTCTCATCTCTCTCAGACTATTTTTTTTCTCAGCTCATTTGCATAATCCAATTTATTTCCTGTTACTTGTATCGTGCATGTGTGAGAGAGAGAGACTTTCAGAGACAGCTTTACAAAGATCTGTGTGAGTGTGAGCGTTTGTGTGTGTGTGTGTGCGCGCGCACATGAGAACCTGCTTCTGCATGTGTGTGGCTTGTAGCTGATTAATTGCAGTTGAGTTGGTTGGGGTTTTCAGAGCGAGTTTCAGTCTCAGGTTCACGCCTACTGAAGTGTGTGTGTGTGTGTGTGTGTGTGTGTGTGTGTGTGTGTGTGTGTGTGTGTGTGTGTGTGTGTGTGTGTGTGTGTTGCTCTGCAAGAAAAGTCACTCTTGCTAGGAGCTCCCTGTCAGCTTCCTGTTCATATCCTGTTCAAATAAAGGGGTACAACATCCTGTTAACAACTAAAAAAATCATTTTAATTCTTAATTTTTTACAATCACCAGAATCCACGGGATTCAAATTCGTCTTTTTTTTTAAACCATTAGAGCATTTTTAGTGAGAGGTGTAAGAGATATAATTGGAATGAATGATGTGGTTTCATCATGGTTGCTGGTGCTTATCTGCAGCACCTTAACGCACCGCAGCAATGGCACAAAATGAACCTGAGAGAGAAGGAGGGCATTAAACAACTACTTTGCTGTTTGTTTAAATGTCTGACTAGTGAAAAAAATAACTAATTAATCCAGTATTCAAAAATTAAGAAACAGTAAAAACTGGGCACAGTCTAATGGAAACCAGTAATCGCATGCTTCCATGGGCAGGCCTTATTTTAAATGTGGCTGACACTGAGTGTGGCTAACTTTAGCGGTGCTAGCAGCATGTTAGCATTGACAATCACGAGCAGCACAGTGTAGCTTTGCGTGGATGAGCGGTTAAATGTTTAAATGTTTAACCACCATGGTCTTTTTTGTAGGTCACAGTCCTCCAGAGCTGAGGCTTTACTTTACCTGTTTACATCTTCCTGCCATGGAGTGACAGAGAGCGCTAACCTCTCCGAAACAGCAGACCTGGTGAAGACTAGTGAGAGCAGCGCCGGTTAATCATCCAGTCGACTTAGCCACACATGCCTTGTTAAACAACTGCACCTTTTTTTTTAAACAGCTGCCAATTAAAAAGTCAAGAATTGGAGGAAACGGGGACGAGTCATCTATTTGGTACCATGAAGGTCTTAACCCATTTACCTCCATCACATCCACCACATCCACCCATCCACTTATCCAGTTCAGGGTCACAAGTGGGGGGAACCCGAAGTCAACCCCTGTTGACTTGCTGTTGGAGGGCTGAGACATAGAGACAAATACCTAGTAACACTCACATTAACATCTAAGGTCACCAGTTAACCTAACCTCATGCTTGTTTGTGGGAGGAAGCTGGAGTGATCGGAGATACCTGAAGCAAACGCCATAGAAAGGCCACAAACTGGATTCAAACCCAGGACCGGCAGGCTGTATGTAAGAGATGGATGTAGCATCACGATGTCACCCACTGGTTTGTGAAGTGCTGCTTTTCAAGCTTCGAGCTGAGTGTTTTTAATGCAGCCATTGGGTGAAAAAGTGGTTAGCCTTACATTTTGCTCATAAAACTTCAGCCTTCTGCTAATTCCTCTTACTCTTCAAATTGAGCTTTATTTAATGTTTCAACCCATTTTGTCAAGAAGAAGATAACTGAAGTTGCCAAACGTAAGTCTACCCCACGAAATTTACTATCTGGGGCTCTTTGGGGCCTCATTCATCCCTGGACTGCCTCATGAGCGCCCCCTAAGGATCTGGAAGTCCACAGAGCCAGAGCTTCACGTTCTCTGCTATCGTTTTCGTTTCCTGGAACTTGTTAGTTCCGTCTTCCTAATGATATCACATATTTTTTTTATTGTGCCCTTACCCTCATACTTCCCAGTTACCCTCAGTTTAGTTCTCAGTCAGCTCAATTTCTAGCCCAACTTGACCTCTGAGTTTTTGGATAGTTCAGGGGTTATCTGTGTGCACGCGTGCACGCGTGTGTAATCTTACCAGATTTTTTAGCCTGATTGTACCCGCTCCTTGTCCCCTGTGTGCCTTCCCTTTAGTTTTTATGTGCATGAGCACATAAAGCTGTGGGGGGGTTTTTGGATTTCACCACAGCTTCTTGCATTTGTGTCCTCCTCTCTGTACTGACTCGTTACACGGTAAACACACAAAAATATCTTGCAGTCATGAAAACAGGAAACATGCTAATTAGATTTTATCCATTGCTTCCTATTTCACACTATTTTTTTCTGCATTTGCTGCAAACGGTTGTTGTTGCAGGATATTTAAAGTTTCGTCACCTTCTTTTAAATCAAGAGACCTGCGCACAGATGCGACACCCCTCATGCAGGACCCTGCTTGGAGAAGCACCGATCTAAAGCGAGCCGCCATCATCAGAAGCTACTATTTAGATTTAAAAGAAAACAAAGCAGCTCAGCACGTGTTAGTCGTTAAAAGGTTAATCAAAACAGCAAATCTGAAAGACAGACAACATCTGTCTTGCCATCGTATAACGATACCATCTTCATCTTTTGACATTTATTCTCCCTCCTTCCTCAGCTCAGCAGACGACCCAGCGGCCTGCCCACACTCTCGTTTCAGCACCCACATGTGACAGACTCAGCAGAGGCCAGTTAACCTCAACTAACTGCCTCAACCTCAACTGAGTCTTAGGAGCAGGACTGACGGGGTTACTGATAAAGCTGAGGTTACTGATCAAAATAAGAATATTAGACTCCTTTAAGAGCTCAGGTGCTCAAGTGATCAAAAATGTCACATTCTCAGTTTTACTTCAAATGTCTGAACGGTTTAATAATAAGGTCCAAAATCCAAACATGTGCAATAAACCCCAGAACTTGGGACTTCTGGTTGTTGTTGTTTTGAGTCAGCATGTGTGTATTTATGGCTCCTCTCTCCTCTTTGTCATTGCTGCATCATCTGGTTTGCTCCTGTTAGGACGTCTTCATCAAACCCCGCATGTTCTTCACGTCCTCTGACCGTTCTTCAAATTATTTTTAGATATTCTTAGATTTGTTGAATGTGCTGCCTCATGCTTATTAATTAGAAAATCAATTTAATAAGCTATGTTTCAAAATGTTATGTCATTTCAACAAAGTTCCAGGTGTACTAGCATAAACACAGACTATCACTGGGCTTCATCACAAAGACGCATCAACATATCCTGACATTTACCTGCTGATTACGCTCAGCTCCACACTTTGATTTTCTCTGATTAGTTCAGCAGATATCTTCAAATCCAAGGAAAAACTTTCCCAGGTGGCTATGAGAAGCCAAACCTGGAACACATTAACTTATTATTACACTTTAGATAAATCTCATTAGCCATTTGACAATTCAAGACCCAGTCTGACTCTGGCACGTAATTTTTAAGATATAAACTACTGAGCGTACATACTGATTTTGATTTGAAATAAAAGTTTCCAATGTGGATTATGTGGATCAGCTGGAGGTCCAGATGCATCTCTCAGGTCTTTGTTGGACTTTTTTTCCTATTTCTTAAGAACATGACTTTGAGATACTGTTCATCTGCTCTAGATAGTTTTTTAGACCTAGCACTTCTTCTTTTGCCTTCCACTTTTCCACTTTCCTCATTTTTTTGGACCGACCCCACACTGTGCAAATATTTTGGGCTCTTAGCTCATTGGGAATCCCCTTATTATGCAAATTTACTATTTTATGTGTGTAAAACTAACATTTTGAAAGACCTTCGGGAAGCCTTGTAGAACCAGTTTAAAGTGTGGCGTTGAGAAAAAGGAAATGAGGGGTGGCTCATGACTTTTGCACAGTATTGCACGTGATCGTAACGTTTGGTGAATCTTAATGTCAAATCCCACACGTCTGAGCGAGCAGTTGTGAACCTGAAGAGTCTGAAATCACTGTGAAGCGTCTTTGCACCATGCACGTATGTTTCTTAGGTACTTGTGTAGCAGCAGAGGCAGAACGTTTGTTTCAGAGGGTGAGCAGCTGCTACGCTTTACGTGCGACTGTACAACGTTTTCATCGCTTGTCCCATGTAGAGATCAGCTCGTGTTTAGAGAAGTCAACAGGCGCGAGTCTGACATGAAACATGTTGCTCAGAACCAGACGTGTTAATACGTCGTTGTCGAAAGTCAAAGAGCAGCTGAAATAACAGCCATGTTTCTGCAGTTACTGAGACGGCGAACGGCGTAAATAAGTTAAGGAAACGCCCACGTAAGGTCATCCCAGCGAACATTCGTCCTTCATGCGATCAGTGCTGAAACCATCTGAAAATTTCAGAATTAGTGACGAGCCAGCGATTCCTCAGACTAACACACGGTTTGTTGAGATCTCAAGTCAAGTCAAGCAGCTTTACTGCCATTTCAACCATGCGCAGTGGTCCAGCACACAGTGAAACAAAACAACCTTCCTCCAAGATCATGGTGCTACATGTGACAGACGATCAACACAGGGCTACATAAAGTGCAAGTGTGCAAGAATTGCAACAAGAAAAACCAAAGACAGTGCAACAGCCGACAGAACAGAACGATACAGTGCAACAGAAATGTGCAAAAGACTGTGCAAAAACTAACTCGGTGTGTGTGTGTGTGTGTGTGTGTGTGTGTGTGTGTGTGTGTGTGTGTGTGTGTGTGTGTGTGTGTGTGTGTGTGTGTGTGTGTGTGTGTGTGTGAGATTCTGCAGATAAATGCTTGCTAGTGATGTGTATGAATCGATGTGTGTGTGTTTCAGTCCAGTCACTGAGTGTTCAGGAAGGGCCCTGATGCTCCGGTACCTCACTGCCAGAAGGCAGCAGGTTGAGGAGTGTGTGTGGGGTCCTCGCCAACGCCGGTGGCTTTGTGGATGCAGCCGGTGCGATAAGTGTCTGTGATGGAGGCACGAGAGGCTCCAATGATCTTCTCAGCTGTTCGCACTACTTGTTTATCCTACTCCTGGATGGACTCGTGGTGCTGCTCAACCAAACGGTATGGAGGTGCTAAAAAAGAATCATTCCTCAGCTTGCAGAGCTGCGCGGCTGTTATTTCAAATGTTGCTGAAAGTTGAGCACACTAAAGAGTAACAATGATCTGTTTCTGTATTTCCAAAGTTTCTGTAAATGAACGATTAACAGCTTAGGTGTTGGGGATGAAAATAACCTGAAAGTTTCTTTTGTCACATTTCTGAGTTTCTATTGAATCATTTCCTGTTTTATTTTGTATTATTAGTCACTTTAATCTCAGGTTTATTTCCTGTCTTTCGTTGTATTTTTCCTTTAGTACTTAAAACTATTCAGGTTCACTTGTTTTTTTGTCACTCCTGTTTCCAATTAGACTCTCAGTATATACACTCACCTGCCACTATATTAGGGATGCCTGGGTAATACCACGTTGGGCCCTTTTTTGTCCCTTGATTCTTTCCTTAATTTGACAAAGTGCTGGAAACTTATTCATGAGCTGCACAATGATGCAAACCTCCTGTTAAAACATGCCAGCAGTGCCCTACTGGACTGAGATCACTCAGTGCAGACTGTGGTGACTGTGGAGGCTGTTTGACCAGTATAATGACCAACAAACCAGTTTGATCTTTGAATATGAAAATAAGCTTGAATGACAACCAATGAGAAGTTAAAGAAAACAGAAATACGGTGAAGCACAAGGTGCAGCTAATGAGGGCGGGTCCATCAATCACAAAGGAGGGAAAACACAGGACAACTTAACTAACCAAAATAAACAGGAAGTGAGTAACACAGACACAAAGCACCCAAACATGAAAAAAACCCCTCAAATTCTAAACAGGACCTGACATCACGGCATAAAAAGGGACCAGACGGATTATTTTTGACGGTCCAAAAACCAAAAGGCGGAACATCTACTTAAGTTGAGCCTCGTCTTCTCTGAAACAGTGAGCATGTGGGTGGGTGGGAGGTTTGGGGAGCTGCTCACTCATGCAGTGAACACAGCAGAGACAGAAGATGGTGGGGGAGGACGACAACGTGCATGAAAAATCACCGTGCAAGAGTTAAAGAGCGTGGCTAAGCCGTGATTCAACTTAAATTTCTCTGCTCGGAGAGAAAGCTGGAAGCAAAAGACTTTTTCTTACGTTTTCCTCGCATGTTGTGCAGCATTGTTCTCTGAATACTTGCTGCTGCCTCACCCAGGGAACACAGAGAGACACAGATGTCATCTGAAGCAGCAGGAACTCTGTCTGCAGATGTTTTTCTGTATAAAAAGAATACAAGAAGTGGTTGGGCGTAGCAATGAAAGCGCAAAATTGAAGCATCACAAACTGGTTTATCTTTATGCATTAAAAAACCAAACCAAAACATCCAATAATGCTCAACAATTAAATGTTTGTGCACAGCTCACTCTCATACTGATGCTAAAAAGCTAGTTTATAGCTTCATCTCAAGAAGGTTTGAATCTTGCAAAGTCTCATTGCATGACTGAGTCAAAAATGTTCCTAATGATCGGACACAAGTTTAATAATGAACGTCAGCAGCTCATCCGGCTCATGCTTCATCACAGCTCACAGGTTAGCGTAACGTGGGAAGTGCAGAAAGAAAGTGACACTGGGTTGCTTTGTGCAAAGAGTTAAACAGATAAAGGATGCGGTGGCCTTGAGCAGGTTAGTGTGCATCTTACACGAGAACCTGGCCGCCGCTGTGGGAGGAGCGGCGATTCAAAAGCAAACTTTGAACCTTGCTGTTCTTCTCGCTCTATGGTTAATTAGCATGTCTGTCTCTCTGTGGGCTTTTACAAGTTTCAACTTTTTAAAAAATTCCATTTCTGCATTTATTTTTTATAAACCATAGACTATATAAATATATATCTGAGGGTCTGTGGTGTCCACATTGTAAAGCGTCGACATTAGTGTCTGAGCTGCTGTTTGCTGGGTTTTTTAGACCCACCAGTGAATATATTTATATGAGAGAGTGGAGCTCCAACCTATCAACTAATGATAGCAAGCTTTGTTAGATGCACATATCAGCTGATTTGTCCTAATAGCTCCATACATCAAATTTCTATAATATCACTGTTGGAAGGAATCAACTAAAAGTGGGTGGACAGAACTTTAAAATAATGTATTTATGGAGCTCAAGTGTCCCTTTGGACCATAAAAATTGAATGCAGATCGGAAACCTTCTAAAAATGGGAAGATTGAAACTCGGTGAACCACGGGCCAAAAATACTCTTACACCAGCGTGTTTATTTCTGCTGTCTGGGTGGAATCTGCGTCTGTGAGTCTGCGGCGTCCGGCTCACTTTGGAGACATCCTCTGGTGGCTGTTAGAGGAACTGCAGTTTTTGGCACTTCTGTGTCGGCTTCATTTGTGAGGTTGAGGCTGACACAGATATGCACTCGTGTTTTTGTCTTTGCAGTCTCACTCTGGCTTATATTTATATTTTATCTATGCCATCTTTCAGCTTTAGACAGGCCATCTTTGCAGCGGTTACCACGATCGCCTCACAGCAAGAACATTTCTGACTTTTAACACGTTGGTTGTCTGAGGTCTGTTTCCTCCTGTGCCCTCTGGTTTCCTCCCACAGTCCAAAAACGTTGATGTGTGATTAACTGGCTGTTCTGTTGTATTCATGTTTACATGTGCTACAGAAATCCCACTCCGTACTGTATTCTAGGGCTGCCACGATTAGTCGACTAGTCACGATTACGTCGACTATCAAAATCGTCGACGACTGATTTAATAGTCGACGCGTTGTTTGAAGCTTTGTAAGATCACAAAAGACGCAGGAATAAGTAGCAGGATTTAAGAGTGTAATAACGGACTGAAACAGAAGATGGCAGCACTGCATGTACAAGGATGCCAGCTGCCGTTAAACCCCGAAGAAGAAGAAGTAGCTCCGTCCCAGCACAGCCCAGCTCTGTTGTCAACAATGGCGGCAGCTCGTTAGTTTTTATATTACTCTTATTATTCTTTCCGGGTCACAAAATAAACGTTTAACATATTTTCAGGCGAGAATGTAGCTGTGTAAACCTCAAATATCTGCTCAGTTTATCAAGACACCGCATATTTTCAAAAGCGCTCCGACGTTTTCGGAGACGTCTGTTACCCACTAGCTCGATAGCTAGCCGGGGGCTAGGCTAACTAGAGCCGTGAGAACACCGGACTCCCGGCAAATCGTTTTCAAACCCACTGCCGTCACTTAGCTTAAAATGTTATTGTTTGGCTTTTTTTTAGTATTTTATTTGTTCCTGAGTAAATCGGTTTGGCTGAGATTAAAGTTATAGTTTTTACACAGCTGAATAAACATCAAGCAGACAGCTGATTATCAGAAGTGTGAGATGCTGGAGAATATACTCCGGTGTCCTGTTATATTTTAGAAAGCAAGGAGTTTATTAAACTTCACCGAAACAATCTGCAAACTTCATTAAACTTTAATAAACTATCATCTTGTCTTTATTTTTAATTAGCACTTAACTTAAACACTTAAAGCTGTAAGCTAATGATAGTTATATAAGAGCAGATGCTGCTGGTGCAATAAGCTGTACGCTGTATGTCCAATGGATGATGATGTGATTAGTCGACTAATCGCAAAAATAATCGGTGACTAGTCGACTATCAAAATAATCGTTTGTGGCAGCCCTACTGTATTCACATGCATTTTAGCCACTTTTCCCCAGCTGCGATTCACCCACCTGGAGCTTTGCCTCCTCCAGCAGGTTCTGGCTTCTGACCTCCATGCTGAGATATACAGAGGACAAATCGACTGTTTTTCATTGTGGTCAAATGTCAGGCAGCGTAAAGTGCACAGGGGACATTTGAGTTTTTAACAGCTTAGGGTGACAGAGGTGGCGTGAAAGGCATATGCCAGAGATCCAATGATTAGATAAAGAAGGCTGACAGCACAACACACCACTGAATGTCTGAACTTCTTTAACAACACAACAAATAACTATTATGGTACATGGGCTGGTTCTTTATACGCTTTATACAGCATGCCTGCTACATTTCTATGGTCCCTGCTAACATGGGTGAACTGCATGTACCAAATAACAAACACCTGTAGCTCATCTGCTAACATAGACAGCCATTTGCAAATGACATCATCGGATACATCATCAGCGCTCCAGATAAAGGTGGCGTGGCTACGTTTCAGCTGGCTGCAGGAGGGAGTGTCGTCATATCATCACCCTGACATGTCAAAAAATACTGATTTTAGCAATCAGCAAATCATGTAAGGACGCTAAACAAAGGTATGCAACATTTTCTCGACCCGAACAACTTGTCTGCAAACACTTGCACGTTAAAAAGGTTTTACTGTGAAGGCAAACACTCACTTTTCAGTTTCACTACTGCTCACGGAGAAGTTGGCGAGTGTTTGCAGACAAGTTGGCGTCCTGCATGCAAACTACTCAGAACCGCAACAGTGTGCAACCAAAGCTAACACAAGGAGGTTTCTATCTACCTGCCAACCAGGGAATACACATTTACCCAATCGTAGGTCTTTCAGCGACCACTCAGACTGGAGGGTCGTCTCCAGACCTGTGTGACTAAGGTCTTAATTTTTGACCCTACAACTTCACACACCCAAAGTGACGTGTCATGATGAGTCACATGACAGCAAAACCTCAATAGATAACATTTATTTTTAACAGTAAAAAACAACACAGAGCAGCAAATAACAGCATAGCTACGAAACAGGAAATCTGCAGCTTTGTCACATCCACCTCAACTTTGAGGTGACTGCCTCAGAGCTCTTTGTTTTTAAACTTATATACACGTTTCACTTCCAAAGAGCACTTTGAACAATAAGAATCTGAATCCAGTGAGCACTCCTACAGAAATACTAACTTTAAATACTGAATGTGGCCAGGCACTGCATTTAAAAGATAACAAACACACGCGACCCTGATTTAAATCCACCAGACAGGCCACCTGGAGTCCAATATCTGAGAACAATATCTGCAAAGTTAAAAGTGACACTCGTCTAGATGATGAAGCTGTAAATCCTTACCATTTAGTTATATGTTACTAACAGTTAGTTAATCCAATTCTTCCTACTGTATATTACTGTATACTGTCTGTGAAGGTTCTCAGTCATCCAGGTCATCGTAGTCTAAGGAGCTTGGAAAGAAAAGCGTCTGGACTTCTTTGAGTTGCTTGAAGATGTTTCACCTCTCATCCGAGAAGCTTCTTCAGTTCTAAGGGTCAAATGGTGGAGAGTCCTAATCATAATCCTCTACCTAATCATATTTAGGTAGAGGATCAGGGGTCCTTTGTCCCTCTTTGGGGGGGGAAACTCCCACTGGGTTTAAATCTGGGACTCTCCACCATTTGGCCCTTAGAATTGAAGAAGCTTCTCGGATGAGAGGTGAAACATCTTCAAGCAACTCAAAGAAGTCCAGACGCTTTTCTTTCCAAGCTCCTTAGATTACTGTATACTAGTATTCTTATTGTATATATTGTTCCTCTGTCTCTCTTGCTGCGTTGAGCATGTGTATGACAAAGTAATTTCCCTCGGGATAAAGTTCTTCTTATCTTATCTGTGACGTCTCTGAACATTTACAGAGCTCTACCGGCCTCTAGCGGAGAAACGAGGAAACTGCACGCTACTCCACATCAGTCATATCATCTTCATATACACATGTTAAATGACCTGGTTCTTCATAGTAAGCGTAAATGTCGCCACAATTTCTTTTCAACATATGATTAGGGGAGAGCGCGAACGCAGTCCCCCACTACCAGAAATTATGCAGTCGAGATTCCCACATTTGGGGAGTTCGCAGGCTTTCAGCAAAGCCAGAGTGCAATGGCTGAGCCTCGGCCTGAGAGAATCACCTTCTTGATCATGGTATCTCTCCTACCAGGTAAGTATGAGTTCTCCAGCTCACGCATAGGGAAGTGTTTCACACACAAACCGTGCACACTCACGGTGCTCACAATCTCACAATCAACACAAACACAGTCTGTAGGAAGCTGGGACTACACACTATTTATATATACACATGAAGCAGTTTCCAACAGAGCCCCATAAGGTTATTTAGCTTTACAAATACCGGGAGAATTTCCCATCATGCATTGCTGCATCTGCGCAACAAGAGCTAGCTGAAAGATAACTTTTTTCATCCATTTAACCTCCTTAAATCCACCAACAGACCACCAGGAAGTTCAGCTAACTCAAAGGTCAAGCACGCTGCTAAACGAGTTTGTCTGATACTCGGGGAAAAGAGGATAAATGCAAAAGTTTTCGAGTTGAAGCACAGTGACTTCCGGTCTTTTCGTTAACTGCTGCTAGGCAACCAACAGTTTCCCGCTACGGTCTCGGAGTATGAACAGCGCTGCTCACGAAAACACGTCTGTGAACATGTCCGAGTGCAACAAACAACCAGAAAACAATCCAAATAAAAACACTCTAAAAATTTACTCATTAACAACGACTGAATTCACTCAGAGCGAATTTTTGCTTTGGCGGGAGTTTATTACCTGCTAAAGACAGCAAAATCACGCGGGTCCGGCGCACATGCACGTGTTAGTACACGTGCTATAGAGTATAAATATACTATAAATTATAGTTTAGTTTAATAAACCAGAATATTTTTATATAAGAGTTGGCAGGTCGTCTTGTAATCGGAAGGTTGCCAGTTCGAGCTCCGGCTCAGACAGTCTCGGTCGTTGTGTCCTTGGGCAAGACACTTCACCCTACTGGTGGTGGTCAGAGTCCGGCAGCCTCGCCTCTGTCAGAGCGCCCCAGGGCGGCTGTGGCTACAATGTAGCTTGCCACCAACAGTGTGTGAATGTGTGGATGACTGGATGTGTAAAGCGCTTTGGGGTCCTTAGGGACTAGTAAAGCGCTACACAAATACACACCATTTGAAAATTACAATCACCCCCCTCATCTAATGACCACAAGAGGAAAATGCAAATGAACCAAAATTACTCATTAATCTGGACACAAGAACTCTTTGTAGTTTTTTAAAAGTTATTATTTTATCAATATACATATTTTTCCTCAATTCCTCAACACATAAACTCCAAACGCATTAAAAAATATATACATAATGGTCATTCTAATGTAACCAAATATCAGCGCCCCCTGTTGAATAATTTATGTCACTGCGCATTTTCCCGTCACGCTCGGAAGAAAAACATGTGAGTTGTGTAAATGAGCTTCTAAACCACTTACCTTAAAATGTAAAAGTCAAAGCAGGTCAGCTTTATAGGCAGGTAATAAACGTGGCAAACAGCACAGATAAGATAAGATACACAAGGGACGGAAGGGGTGGGGCACTTCAAGGTTAAAACGTGCTACATATTCCCAAAGAAAACCTCTGCAAAACTCCGGAGGAAAAGTGCCATTCTTCGAAGCGCCACACGCGGTCACCAGTAAGCCAATCAGAGAGCGCAGTACCATTTGAGTAACAGCAACTCAATTAATGAAAAAAATGGTTTGAATTCGTTGAATAAAAGTTTGCAATTTTATTTGAATCAAAACTATTATTTTAGAATTTTTCCTGTTATAAATATAATTTCATAGTGTGAACATTTTTTTTAAAAGAAATGTAAAATGAACATTTCAGCAGATCAATCTGAAATTAAGCTCAGATGTGAATATGTACTTTTTTTCTGCATCATTTAGGCTGGAAATTATTTATGTACAAAAATCTATAAAATGGTTAAAGTAAAGTAAGCTCTGTCACCTTTTCTTTTAATGTGGTGTGCTGGACAACCAGCAAGCCCTGGTCACAAGACCTCAGGGACCTGCTGGGAATTTAAGGATGAAGAAGATCACTGATGTAAATTGGAGGTAGTCCGTGCTGAGCCCTGAAGGTCAGAATTATAATCTCAAAATGGACCCTGAATTTAATGGGGAGCCAATGCAGCTGGATCAGCAGGGGAGTGACATGGGTGTACCTGGAAGCCTTGGTCAAAAGCCTTGCAGCAGCATTTTAAACACCCTGCAGACGTTCCAAGTAAGCATTACTTAGACAGATACACAACGAGTTACAATGGTCTAAACAACACGAAACATGAAAAAGCATGTATAATCATTTCAAGTTCAGAACGTGACGCAATAGGACTCAGCTTAGCAATATTTCTTAAGTGGTAGAAACAGGAGCGGACCAGAGATTTAACATGAATATCCAAGGACAGAGCTGAGTCAAATGTAACACCAAGATTCCTAATAGAAGATTTAACAAAAGAAGCGAGGGGGCCTAAATCTTTTACTACCAAAGGTACAAATTTATCAGGAGCAAAGACAAGGACTTCTGTTTTCTCAGCATTAAGTCGAAGATAATTATCAGCCATCCAACCTTTGATATAATCTAAGCATCTCTGCAAGTTTTGAAGTTTAGAAACATCATGTGGCCTAAAGGAGATATATAGCTGAATATCATCTGCATAACAATGATACGAAATGTCCTTAAAAGTGCTGAGAATCTCCTAAAGAGGGAGTAAATACAACAAAAAAATAGTAAGGGTCCCAAGACAGAACCTTGTGGCACACCATAGGCAAGAGAAGCGAGAGAGGACCTGAACTTGGAGGTAGCCACAGAGAAGGATCGTCACACAGATAGGATTTAAACCACTCCAAAGCAGTTCCTGATATACCCACCCAGTGTTTTAGTCTATCTAACAGAATATGATGGTCGACAGTATCAAAGGCAGGTCCAACCACAGTAAAACAGTGCACTCGCCAGCATCATAATTCATCAATATATCACTGGACATCCATTTTTAGTAAAAGTTTGAATCTGTTCTGGTGAGTAAGCTGGAGGTTAATGGAGCAGAGGTGCTCATATCAAAAGCACGACGCACATTCATGGGAATCATGTTTATCTCATGTTGTTGAAACATGAAGGTTGGGTGTCTCACGGTGATTTAATAGACATGTTGGATTACTGGAATTCCCACAGATCCTGTCCCACAGTCAGAGGTCCTCACGCTGCAGTCCTATGAAATAATCTGAAAAATCAGCCTGACATTGTGGTGGTCCTGAGTCTGGTGATTCAGTGTTTTGTGTTTCTTTATTATGTTCTTGTTTATTCTGATTGTTTATTCCATTAAGATTTGCCATTTGGTAGGTTTCTGTTCTGTGCCTCCCCTGGTCCCACTTTTCTGTGTTCCCTCTGTCTGTCCACGATGTTACGTCTGCTAATTAGTCTGCGGCTGTTAAGTTCTGTGTCTCGTCTGTTTACTTCCTGTTTTACTTTGTAGGTCTGTGCTCTCCCTGTCTCGTCAGTGTAATCAGCGTCAGCCGTGTCTCCCAGCTGTTTCCGCTTAGCTCTGTAAACCTCTTGTATTTAGTGTCTGCATCGTACCTTCATACCACCCCCGTTTGTTCTGTTTGCTAGTTTTTTTGTATTCCCAGTTCAGTTTGTGCACAGAAATAAAGCTGTTTAAGTTCAACTTTTTGTCTCTGCGTTTGTGAGTCCTGCATTTTGGATCCTCTCTCCCTGCACACAGCCATGACAGACATATGTTAAAGACTTTGTAGTATTATATTAACCAACGGAGCACTTTGCTCTCAGATTGCAGGCCTTACTCGTGGTTTCAGGAGGCAGAACCTTCAGCTTTCTGTGGAACCACTTCCCAGTTCGGATCAGGTGACCCTGAAACCTCCCATAGTTATGCTGCAACAGGTCTAAGATGCTGACGGCTTCTATGATGCTCTCCCCTGTACTTTGTCTTTTCTCCTGCTCTGAGCTCCTTTTTGTCTTCTTTCCCCTCAGTTTTCTTTTTTGTCAGGAGTCTTTGTATAATTACAAATTATTTGTTTATGCGTGCTTTCTCTCAGTAAATATTCCCTTTTTCTGCGCAGCTTTTTAACAATCTTGCCTGCAGCTCAGATTGAAGAAGAAGAAGAAGAAAAACAAAAACAAAAAAACAACTGGTCTGGCCCCTGAGGTCAGATTGGGCCACCAAACAGCACGAGTTTAAGGATGTAAATAGCACCATGTGTTTGAGCATTGTATAGATCTGCTCAAGCCCCCGACCCACCCACACAACACACACACAGTTTATGGTGAGGTCAGTTTTAACCACTGCAGTCGTGTTTACGAATGAACAAACTTTCACTTCAAATCCAGAAACACAGGAAACGTTAACAACATCAAGTCTCTCTTTACACATTGCACAAATCTGAATCCCAATAATACTCAGCCATGACATTCAAAACACAAACAAGTTCAGAAAACAGTCACTGGTGTGGAGTGAAGAGAACAAGTTTCATCAATGCATGCAAAAAAGTTCCACAGGCACTTTAAAAACACAAAAACCGACGATCACACAGAGTCCAGTGAGAGGATTTTATCCCTGAGATCCCCCAGCAGACACGACGAGTTGATTTCCAGATCAAGACTTTTGAACATCTGAGAGATTTACACGAGTTCTCTCACAGCGATAAAACCTAAAACCTGACTTTGGATTATTTACGTCTATGTTAAACAAAGAAAACCTCGTAACCTAAAAAATATGTACACAAAACCAAGCTTCATGCAGTTGTACCTCTTTTTCTTGTAGCTTGACATGCAAAGGACAGTTTAATCACATCCACACATGAGAAAAACGTTCAGTTCTTAAGCAGGAAATCAGTCTGGGGAGCCAAACCCTGAACAAATACTGGGACTGCATGTTCATGAGTTAGCTACCTTTTAATGATTCCAGTTTCATTTTCATTTTCCTTTAAAGCGCTAACGTTGACTTGAAATGTGATTGACAATCGCATGAAAAACTCGTTCTCCCACTAAGGCAGCTCGCAGGAACAATCAGTCTGACAATATTGACTTTAAAAGCAGTTTTAGTGGCAGGAGGAGGAGCGGCTCTCCTCTGAGCGCCTCGTCTGGTCTCTAAAGGAAGAGAAAGCTCATCACTTCGGTCACGATGAGGGTGGAAAAGATTCCACGCTCAGGTCTCCACAGACGCTCCCTTCTTCTCTCACTCGTGAACGAGACCCTGACTGGAAGGTAAACTTTTGTCTGATAATCATGGAACCATACGGAGCTCCTGAAATGACTGTTTTTGAAACACGACGTGATCAGTTAGGACCAGAACTGACTGTGTCACGACTTGAGACTGACAAGTCAACAGGATAAACGATCATAATTTACAAAAAGAATTTCACGTTTTATTAAATATAGCCTGAACCTTGCAGCTGAGCTCACAAGGCCATCGGGAGAGTGTTTACCGAGGTCACTGAAGGCTGTTTTCACACAGACAACTAGAAGTGTTTTTGTGGCCCAAAGCGCAGGTTTATCAGACTCTGACACTATGTCCATGAAGATGTTCCATGCATTAAGCCTGTTAAACACCCTGAGACACAGCAAAGGCCAAAAAAAAAAGAACACACACACACATATATTTTTTTAAGTCTGAATCTGTCATTGAGGTTGTTCAGGCTTATTTTTTGGCTTATTGATGAAGTCCTGGGAGATTTTTCAGCAGATAGAGCGAGAACCGTGAATGTACAACAGAAAGAAAACAACCTTGCATTGCTCTGATTCCCTGCTTTGTTTATGCATAAAAATCCTAACGAACGACCCTGCAGGAAGCTAGATTCTCACAGGGAGCAGATAAGGGCGACCGAGGCAGCAGAGGTGGAACCGGGTCACAGTGTTTTTATAAACAGATGTTTTTATAAAGTTCTGCATTCGGGAAGTGGCTGTGTAAATGAGCAATGCATACATTACATAATACACGAAGGCTGGACCAAAACACGTCAGCGGGAACATAAAAGCATCGTCAGGAGGAAAGATGTTCCCAGTGCGACCTTTCAGGAGCTCCATATTCAGTGATTGTGTGTCAGAAAATGTAAAAATCCAAGTTAAGCTTTCAGGATTGTAGTGTTTGAAATTGTCCTTAAAAAAAAAAAATTCAGAGGAAGTCGAAATCAGTACCATCGGGAGTTTTAGCCAATCATCCTCCAGCGTCCTGCCATTTTTCCACGATCTACCGGACAGACAAAAAACACACTCTCCATCCTCTCTCCTCTGAAGAAAACGATTTAAAGTCTGAGTTTGTTAATCCCACGCTGAATCATCACATCGGTCTCTGTCGGAGAACGCCTCCGTCGCCGCTTCCTGCTGCATCGCTGTTCTCTTGCAGCAGAGGTCTGAGCTCTAAAAACACACAAATAAGCCCGTCTGTTACTGAAATGGACCTGAAAACCTGTCTGTAGAGGTTTGTAAAAACAGAGTTCACAGTGCTGCGTCAACTGTTCACAACTTACAATTTAGTATTTAATAAAAGATCAAGTACTGACTGGGTCATTGAAGAATATCAGATTTCTCTGCCAGATTCCAAAGAGCTCGAGTGGGAACTTATTCTTCTATTTGTAACAACTTTAATATTAAACCTGAGGCTGAAGCCTTGAAACTGCAGCTGTTATTCATATTCTGGAATCGCAGGGAACTGGTTCTGCTGGTTGAACCATCATCTCCTCAGAAACCTGCAGTCTGTCGCTTCTCTGTCCCTCCGGTAAATAAACACCACTGTGATGTCAGATTATACTTTTTCATCCACATCCTTACGAGAGCACCGACTCCTTCCAGTGAGATTTCAAAGCTGTTTCTTTTCTCACCTTTCATCTCCGTTTCCGTCTTGCTGCAGTTTTCTTTGGACGAGTTTGGACCCTCGTCGTTATCAGGCATCGCTGAAGCACTGGTGGGTTTCAACCCGTCTACGTTGTCCATCTTCACCAGGCAGAGATTCTGCAGCAGGCCCATGGGGTCGAAGCTTTCTCCGGCGTGCTCGCCTCGTCTCCTCAACATCTCCAACACCTACGGCCAGAAATCGTCAGGGAAGAAACGCACCATGTAGGATACTAAAACATGCTTTATTTAAACCCGGCAGGGCTGCAGGAACACCACAACAAAACACAAGTGCATATATGAAGAAAGCTAAAAATGTGCCTCCAATTCAGTTTGCAGTACTTTTTATGTGTTCATGCATGTCCAATAACCACAAAGTTGATTCTCTGGACCTGCACAACGCTTTCAGTGGGAGAAATGTGTCCTCACTCATCCGCGCCTCAACTGGCCGCACGTTTCCACAACCTTATAAACGCTAACGTTGCGTAACCATAGAAACCAGTGCGATTACATAACAATGAACCACGAGAGCGTCATCATAAATGGTCAGTGGTCATGTGGGCTATTCACAGGGAATGGATCACGGCACTGTGGATGATAAAAGTCACACTCTTATAATACTGTTTATAAGGTCTGCTGAGACTTAGTGATCAAAACGCTTCTCACAATGAAAATGTTCCATCCAGATGAACTGAAACAACTTTCTGAGATATTTTTTCCCAGTATTAGAGTTACCAAACCACATGTAGGACAAAGAGCATGCTTATGTGGGACAGTTTCTGACAATGAAGGGTAAACTGGGAGAGGTTTGGCATTTAACATGTGAAGGAGTCATATGCACTTTGTTTTCTTCTAACAGGCATAAAAGGATGATGTTTGGTTTCATGCTCTCATTCATATGCTCACATAGTCAGAGAGCCACGATGCCTTTTTTTTAGCCCCGAGTTTCTTGTGCAACATCTATTTAAGCCAATCAGAATGTGGGATTTTATCACAACACATGAAATGGGAGAATGGGACATAAAGAGGGAAATCGGGTCAACGTAACTATTCCAAACACAACAGAAGGATCTGGTTTCTCATGTACGAATGATTTGATTTTATGGTCAAACAACTTCACTTAAACACAGACAAAGTTCGGCCGTTTGTCATTTCTGATGCTTTAAAATACACACCTTCATATATTTGTAGGATTTCAGTTCACTGATGTTCTCCTCCAGTAGGAGCAGGTAGAGCGAGAGATCGTCACATTGGCCACCGGGTTTGGGCAGGACGCTCACAGTGGGCAGTGATTGGTAGGTTTCAAGGAAGTGGGCGTGGTCATAGCAGTAGAGGGGACGCAGACTGGCGTAGATCACAACTGGAATCAACGTGGCGAAGACGATCAAGTTTACGAAGCTGAGAAGAGTAATCAGAGAGATGGAGGCCTTAAGTATCCCAAAAGACCAACCTACTGGCATAATGGCAACAAAAAACTCTTTTTATCCAATGAAATGTGTCAAAAATGTGTCTTTTGGAGACTGACTCCTCTTTTGGAGCCAGCCTCTAGTGGGCGTTAGAGGAACTGCAATTTATGCCACTTTTTTTAACCCCCTGCCTGGTACCTGCAGTCTGCCATTCCCAGTTTAATGAATTTCAGTTTTTACTATTCTTGAAAGCAAAAGAGTTCAGATCTAATCATTGCACCACAGGTAAACTTGTTTGTAAAGCACAAATCAAAGCTTATTCTGATTTTTGATGCATAAACTCTTCAATGCAAAGCTCAGGAAAATACCTCAGCAAGGAGAAGACTCCCACGGCGATGAGCTTACACTGCACCCTGTCGGGGACGCCGGTGTCTGACTCGAGCAGGCCGACACGCAGCTTGCAGCCGAAGTCGTCTGTAGTGGAGGCCAGGCGGAGGTAGTAGCCCAGGCAGACGCAGGCGCAGAGCAGGGTGAGCAGAGTCAGAACGCGGCACAGGAAGTAGTAAATGATCAGCTTCCGCGAGCAGCGCTTGGTCATCAAGAACTTCTCCACCATTGGGTAATTGAAGCAGCCCTCGGTGGGATCGCTGTGGGAAGAAAGGGTAGAAAGAGCAGATTAAAGTGAGGTCGTGCTGGTTCTTTATGGATTTGCTGGTAAACACACAGTCAGACCAGTGGATGCAACAGTTATTCCACTGATTGGAAGCTTTTTGCCATGCTCCCAAACAATGAAGTGCATCCTTCCCACCCTGTTGGCTGTAAAGTGCTGTACCTGTCAGCGGACGGCTGCTCCGCTGTCGCCATCCGTTTGGCCAGAGTGACGGCGCGGTTATAACAGCGGTCCAGCTCCTCCATGATGAAGGCGAGGTCAGACTGCAGGAGCGGCGCAGCGCAAAATCTCCAGAACAACGCCGGGGCGTACATGAGCACGGCCACCAGCAGCAGGATGTAAGGAAAGAACTGGAGAGAGGACACAGGAGAGGAGGCAGCAGAGCTTTAAATAAGACATAAACAATCACATTAGCGGTGACGTTTCCACAAATACGACTGCTGATAAAAGAAAGGTGTGGACAGCTGACACACTGACACCGAGGCTGCTGTTATGCTGGTGTTTGCGTTGATAAACTAATGCCTGATGAAACAGACAGAGATAACAGTTTCACTTTCATAGAGAAATGAGAGAGTGTGTGTTCAGTTCTCTGGTCTTACTGTGGAGTAGTATCTCACATCATAAACCATAAAGTTTACAAGTGCTTTAAGAAATTAAACAGATGTGAATAAACTGAAATGTTTATTCACTAAATGTTTAATCTTCTCTCTGGCTCTGTAGCAGAGACCCTCAGCCAGCCGGCCCGATTACTGCAGTGGGATTTCCAGCAAAGCCCTGAAAGATCTCCACTCTGTCCAAACCTTCACCTTCTAACAGGCTCTTAGCTCTGGGCACATATCACCCCCACCCTCATAAATCTCCACTGACCCCTCAGCACCCCTCTGACCTGCTGCACCCAACCACGCGTCTGCTTTCTATCCCTCGCCCAACCTCCACGCCTCTGGGCTCAGAGCCTTCACTGTGGGCTGAAGGCTCTGAGCTTCACATCGACCTTTTTATGAAACATTTAAGAGACTTCTCAAAACTCGCCTTTTTGTTTATTGATGCTCTTATATTGAGTGTCAGCTTGTTTCTGTTCTTTAGGTGACAGATATTAATACAGTTCCATTTTGCTATTGAAACTATGACAGACAGATCACAGACAGATCACTTGGACTGGGTGTAAAATGTGGCCTTTTTAAGAAGTGACAGTTTTATGTGGATGCCTCCACGTAGTCTCCAAAAATAAAGTGAATTAAAAAGGGTGGAAACAAAGTTTCCCATGGCGATCACACTCACTTAATATCAACTCTTTATTTTAACAAACAAACAAACATTTTTAAATGAAAAACAAAAAGAAATCAGCAGATTTAGAGAGGGAATGAGCCAAGAGTGAAAGTGTGAAGGCGAACCGATAGTTTGATTTGAATCTAAGCTTCTCTCTGTGATTAGGCTCCAGACTCCAGTGGATTTTACTTAGAAATGAAACCAACTACAGACTGAGTGACATAAGAACCACAAACCCCCCCCAAAAAAGTGGTGAATCATAACAAAAGAAAGATATGGGTATGCCCTTTCTCATTAACGACAAAAACCTGAACCATGAAGAGGACTGGTAGAGCAGACTCACGTTTCAAACCCGACAGAATGAGCTGAAAGGCAGAAAGCAAAGCTCTGAGGGTTAACTGTGCTTTTGTGCACGATCAGCTGTTTGATCGTCAGTTTCTTGTGCAGGTTTATCCGGTGTCATTATAGAAAGATCGTTGTAGGTATGTAAGGAAACATGCACGCCCATTACAGTCCTCAGAATGCACCCTACTAAAAATATCCGAACCACACCCTGAAATCTCAAACCCGAGGCTGCCTGTGAACGTCAGAAAGCTTTCCTTTCACTCTGAATCAAACACAGTGAGATTAAGATGGCTTACACCTTTTCAGTAACTGTAGCACTGTGTGTGTACCTTGTGCAGCCACAGAGGTAGAGTCTGCGTGTGCACGGCCGCCCAGCAGAAGGAGTCCACATAAGCTGCCTGCCTCCATGAGAAGTTAGTCGGAGCAAAGCAGCTGATCTGAGTACCTGAGAGAAACATGGAGACATGAAATAAGCCCCAGCAGCAGGGTCAGAATCAACACGAGTGACACGGCATAACCTTAAGTCCACAGTATACTTCCTGGAAACAGATCAGGATTCTTGCAAGACCAGATCTGTCTGTGGTTGAGTGGATTTCTTAGAAAGATTTCTCACAGAATGAAGTGACCCAGACAGGACTCGTACAGGTTCGAGTTAAGACTGTGAGGCTTTTTAAACATGACTGTGAATAAAATTGAAGAAAACATCAGTCACACGGCGTTAGAGACGCCAGCTGGTTGGTTCAGGAGACGTTCTGTCAGAAATGCCAGGCGATGAATAAAAGGCCTTCTGTAGGTTCTTTCATCTCTTTTAAACATTCATTTGTTGTTTGTCTGAAACTTGTGTTTTCATGCTGCTGTAAGACAAATTCAAACACACCTGGAGTTTAGCATCTTCCCGATGGACACCTAGACATGTGGACTGGTTCCAAGTTCAGATCTTTAGACCACTTTAGACCCACACAGACAAGATCCGAGGAACTAAGCTACCCGAGAGGCTAAAAAGCCCAACTGACCTCATATTTTATACAGGAAATCTTTTTATAAACCAATGTGTATGTGTTTATCACACCTGTGCCATTTCCTTTATCTATGAACATAATTTCTGCATCTGCCACCAAAGTACGGACACAATTTAAGAGCAGCATGGAAGAAAAACTGCAGGTAAACCCAAGAAGCGAGGACAGAAAAACGGCCACATGTAAGCAGAAGCAGCGTCAGAGGAAATGGAAGTGTTTTAAGGAGAAGATATTTATGAATAGGGTAGAACCGTCTGTTAGCCGACACGCACTGAAAAACATCACGGGGCAGTGATTAGAAGCGGAAAACTACAGAAAATGAATAAATGAAAAGCTTTAGGAGAAGAAAACTGACAAAAACGTTTCTATGATTAGAAATATGACAGTGGCGCGTACAGATGTGCAGCTGGAGTCTCTTAAAGGCTATTCAGGCTGGATTCTGTGACTTCTGATGAACTCTTCTTCATGAGATTACCACCTAACATTTAACTATCACACAGTCACCTGCGTCATGGAGCCAACTTTGCTCGTTCCCCCGGCTTCACTCACCGACTGAGACCTCCTGAGCGAAGGCCAGAGAGATGAGGAGGAGGGGAAGGCCCACGGCCACGCAGGTCACGATCTTGTCCACGGCGAGCTCCGTTCGAACGTTGCGGTATCGAGCCTGGTTCGGGTCCTTCAGCAGAAAGTCGCTGAACACGTACTCCGTAGCCACGTGTGCAATGGCCATGTCTATGCTCTGCTCTTACCTGTTGACACAAATCAACAAGCATCTCCGTTAGCACGTCTCACAGAGGTAATGCGGAATCAGCTCGCTCTGTGCCATGACTTTGGTTGTTTTACCTTCATACTATGAAAACGTTTGGCTTAAATCTGATGCATTTTCACAAATGTTTTGCAGTATTTTTGGGTACTGATGTCTTTAGAAATAGCAGATATTCAGAAACTTTGACATATCCTGTGATATTAATGATCAAAGTTGGTTACAGAAAAATTTGCTCGAAACAAAATATTTTTGGCTTTACACTGAGACGCTGAGTGTGGGCTTGTTTTCATCTGGCTATCTGTTGTACTTCTGAAGTTACGAGGGTGTGAAACATGCTTCGAAACTACGAATTAAAAACTGTCAAATTTCGACCCACACCCGTGCACCTCGAGGGCCTGTAACTGTGAAAACGGCCTTTATATATTATATTAAATTGAGTTTGCACGGCTCTGACATGTTCCCCGAGTTCCCGTCGCCTTTTTGCCAGGCAAATTTAATGTGAGCGATGCAAAGCAGCACACGAGGTGAACGTGTCCTGTTACAGCAGCTACTTAATTTCCCAGCTCGCTGCCTAATATCGCTTTAACGCAGCCATAATTAAATAATGCACTAACATAATAACCTGTATTAGTCTTTAATTAGACATTCCAGATTCCATAATGAGGTTTTGCTCATTTTGTTCGCCAACAGCAGCTTTATTTAACTCCACTTTCTCCTGTTTGTCAGTGTTCACTCCGTGAGCACTTTATTAGGATCACGGCTCCATGTGCATTCGTGCAAATTAGCCAGTCATGTGGCAGATTCAGATAATTTGTGTAAACTCTATTATTACTCAGAGTCACAGAGATTAAAGTTGGGATAATCTACGGGAAAAGAAAATCATCACAGACAGAAAGGACACGCTCCATCTGCAGTACTGAGAATATCTGCTAAAAATGAAAGGCAAACCACAGCCGATCTACCGTTTTATCTAAAGTGTCTGTATTTAAATCAAACTTTGACTTCTTGTCTCGATTATTTAGAGCTGCTGGTTCACATGAACCGAAATGGGCGCAGGGGGAGGATGAAGGAGCCTCCTCACTGGACATTTCTTTGGTCTTTGGAGGAAAAACCGCTCACACCACTTAGTGAAGGTCAGGCCACGTTCCTGCTCCACTTCCTGCAGAAAACTCATAATCAGCGAGCTGTCAACATACTTTAAGACAACTCTTGGTCCACGACAGCTCTGACGATCGATCCCTGAGGGGATCCAGTGCAGGGCGAGAAACTGCTGGACAGGGTTTTATTGAGGCCGACCCTCTGAACTCAATCTTCCATCTTTGGGCACCTTTATTTTTTATTTTATCAACTGTAGAAAAGCATTAAACAGGCTGGAACAGTCAGGCTGTGCCACTCCGAGTGACCTTCGGCGTAAATTCAACATGTTTATGGAACGAGGCTCAGCTGTGAGCATCACTTCAGACCCTCAGCAGTGTTTTCATGCTCAGCTCTTAAAGCCGGCACTCAGAGACACCGACAGTCATGTCGATGTTTTCCTCCATGATTCACGGTGACAGCAGGCGTTTTCTGGATCTTGTAGTGTGTTTGGTACGGGTTCTGTCTGCAAAGCAAACTGCTCTACAGGGATATTGGTTTCATTTTGCTCTACTGAACAAATATTCCAACAATTTCCTCTTAATAAACTGAAGCTCGCACACAGTTTCACTTGTCAAAGGGTCAAAAATAGCAGGAAAACACACAGACCTCTGTTAAGTAAAGCAACACAGCCTCTTTGTCTTCACCGTGTGTGCCAGTCCTTCTTACATCCACAGTTTCCCTCCTGATCTAAATATTCATCATGAGCATTTCTTGGAAGTCTGGTTAAGCTGAGAACTGTAGTCATTAACATAACAGCACAGAGCTCTTTAAAATCACCTTCTGTTAAAGCCTGGAGCCTCACGGTTATTATCCACAGCGTCATGCCATGAACAAAGATTAAGATTAGTCACTATGAGTCATGAGGTACAGGCCACTTCAGCCACCAGCGCCGCTGCTCCTCAGCTGTGCAACCTCAGACTCGTGGAGTAAAGCGAAGCCTGATTTTAATAAAGAAGGATTTCAAAACCCCTCGTGATCATCTTCCCACGACATCATCGGCCTGCTTTGTTTGCTTTACTTGTTTGTTTTCTTCATTTTTAATGCAAAGTCTTCATTATTCTCAAAGATGGGCTGACTACGTAACTCCGGAGCGTCAAACATGTTTTAGTTCAGGAGACCCGACCTGATCTGAAGTGGGAAAGACGACTGCATAACAACACACGTCCCTCCAAAGGTTTTAAAGCTTAAAGAAGCAGAATTAGAAAATACAAGAAGAGTACTTCAATTTGTCATGAATTGTTGTACTTGGGAAGTAAGTTTTATCAGGCTAAATATACCTGACGCTAATGACAGTGTTACAAAACCTCATGTCAATCTCCATGGCACTTTTAAAAAAATACAAATCAGGGTTGGAGTTTGTTTCCTGCCGCGTGTCTTAAGAGCTTGAAAAAAGAAGGTAACACTGTGGTTATGAAGGGGTGGGTGTGGTCAGCAGCAACACTCAGGTATGCTGTAGTGTTTAGGTGATGATCAGTTGGTGCCAAGAAAATATCCCCCACACCATCACACCAGCAGCAGCCTGAACAGCTGACACAAGGCAGGATCCATACTGTTCTTTATGCCAAATTCTGACCCGACCATCTGAAACCCACAGCAGAAACTGACACTCACTCCTTCCAACCTTCTGTTGTTTAACGTCGGTGCCCCGTGTGAACTGTCGTCTTAGCTGAGAACAGGAAACTGAAGCAACAGCGATGCACCAAAAATACCGAGAGGTTGTGGTCTGGCCCTGCAGCCCATCTGCCGCGCGCTCCGACGCGCTGTGGATTCAGAGATGTGCTTCTGTGTTATCTTGGCTGTAGCACGTGTCTGTTGTTTGAGTTACTGTTACCTCCATATCAGCTCAAAGCAATCCAACCATTCTCCTCTGCCATCAGCGACACCACTTTACTCCAAAAACTGCCGCTCACTGGATATTTTCTCATTTTCTGACCACTCTCTGAAACACTCTGACCCACCTGTCTGGTAGCAACAACCATGCCACGTTCAAAGTCACTTAAGTCACTTTTAAGTCCCCATTCTGATGCTGTTTGAAAATCAGCTGGTCCTACATGTCTAAATGCACTGAGCTGCTGCCATGTGATTGGCTGACATTTCTATTAATAAACAAATGGAAAAGTGTACCTTATAAAGCTATAGATAGAATTTAATGTCACAGAGGAAGGACAGAAAACCTTTAAATGTAGAGTTTTTGTATCTAAACAAGGTTGCTGTTGTTTTTTTAAATCTCTTAATGATTTTTGACCTGTTTGTCTCCATCTAACAATAATTCCAACCTTCCAGACACGTTCCCTCCTCTGTAATGCATCACCATAATGAAAAATATGGACTTATTAATAATTGTACTTTCACTTTCACACTTTAAAAACCGCCGGTGGACCGAAAACGACCGGTTCTGGCCGGCGGGTCGCAAGTTTGACACCCCCGACGGCTGGGGTGGCTAACAGCGATGAAGCGGCATAAACAGACGGTAGAGTGACTTTTAACGAAGCTGTGATTTACTCAAAGCTGGCACACATCATAAACCCGCGCTTACCTGCTGCTGCTTCCGTCAGGTGTGTATCAAAGCGTCATGGTCGCGGTGGAGGCTGTGTGCAGCGGGAATCACTTCAGGTGCTTTCCAGCGCAGCTGCTCGGCGGTGTGGCCGCCAGGCATTCAACAGATAGAACAAAACAACTTTCGAAATCAATCCTCTTCCTGTAAGACTCAAAACTCCTTCCGTTCATCTTCGTGATGCCTTCACGTTGGCTCAGAATTTTCCGATCTCTTGCTGCCTTCAAGTGCAGCGCGGGATTTTGTAACTTGTAGCTCGGGAGTCAATCGGCGAGCAAACTCTGCTGAAAAATCTTTCTTTCTTTCTTTCTTTCTTTCTTTCTTTCTTTCTTTCTTTCTTTCTTTCTTTCTTTCTTTCTTTCTTTCTTTCTTTCTTTCTCTTAGTAGTATTTTATCTGATATATAGTAGTAGAAGTATTTTATCTGATATATAAATAGTCACTGATCTTAAATTTATTGCAGGCTACACACATCAGAGTTAGGTGCTCATCCAGAGGATGCAGCACTAACTTTTATACACTCTCCGAGGGATCGTGAAACTTCTGTTTCCAGAAGTCATGCAAATGACTAAAACTGTGTTTATTGGTTGATTCTTAAGCTATTCATTCAACAGTCGCCTCAAGGTGCTTTATAATGAAGGTAAAGACCCTACAATAATACAGAGAACACGCTACAATCAAATGACCCCTTATAAGCAAGCACTGAGCAAGAAGTAGGCTGGGGCAGCCATCTGTGATGTATTTCAGTGCTGGACTTTGTAGACAGTCCCTGCATGCTCAGCAGGCATACAGACCAGTGCTGTTACAAAGGTCCAGGTCAGAGGTCAAGTTGTTTTTAATAAAAAGAGAGCAGAATGAGCTTCAGTTTGCTTCAGTAAGAAGTGTGAAAGACTACATTTTAAATTGCAGGCCTGCTGCTGCTGATTAAGACACGGACACCCAGCAGGACTGATGTACATGACACAAATGTACAAAGTTTGATGAGCCCTCACCGAGTTTATTCATTTTTTCCCACCCCGTCATCAATAATTACACGTAGAATGTATGAGTACATAAATCAGAGCACCTCAGCTACAAAAATTTAGGGCACAAAAATATCTTCAGTAAAAGCTTTAAAGTAGCTGATATCAGATGGAAAATTAAGCTTTTTTCCATAAGTGTGAATGCTCACAACCATCTCTGCGCATAAACCAGAAACAAAGCTTTACAGGAGACATTCACAAACCGCTGGAAACCTGGGAGACGATGCTGCTCTCAGAACAGCGACTAACACCTCTCTTCTGACATCAGGACGGCAGCGCAGAGTCTCGGCACAGTGAAGACACTTCAGCACCAAACCTATTCCTGCTGCTGTTACACACAATCATATACACACATCTTTATATGCACGTGATGTTAGGAAACTATACTTACTGCTGCACACAGTTTAGAATCCATTATGACTTTTTATTTGAACACTGATATAACTAAAGGCATTTGTTGGTTTTCATATAATATATTCAGTTTTCTAGGAGGAGTGCACACATTTAATTAAAACAATCATATTTACTTTGTATGTTTTCTCCGAGCTCCAAAGAACTCGTTAACTGCAGAGGATCTGGGAAGGAAAACCCTGCAGAGCATCTGCAGTTAACGAGTTGTAATAAAAATGTTCTGGTTGTAATAAATATGATATAAAGGAACACATGTTTTATTATCTGTTAATTTAATATGTCCATTTGTTCAGGTTTATATACAGTTGCTGTGTAAGCTTCCCCTCCTTTGTGTTTGGTTGACCTCATTTTTAAACCTGTTCACTTAACAACTACTTTTCTTCATAGTTTGGGGAATTTTTCTCATAACTCTTCTATCTGATTAAAATCTAATTAGCTTCCACACTTTGTCCTTGAGCCTCACTGCTTGGGTCCCTCACAGGAGCTAACCACAGAGCAGCCGGTCATTAAAACACAGCATGTCTTTATCCCGTCTTCCTTTTCTCACCCAACCGGTCGCAGCAGATGGCCCCGCCCCTCCCTGAGCCTGGTTCTGCTGGAGGTTTCTTCCTGTTAAAAGGGAGTTTTTCCTTCCCACTGTCGCCAAAGTGCTTGCTCATAGAGGGTCATATGATTGTTGGGTTTTTCTCTGTATGTATTATTGTAGGGTCTACCTTTCAATATAAAGCACTTTAAGGTGACTGCTGTTGTGATTTGGAGCTGTATAAATAAAATTGAATAGAATTTAATTAAAACACACTTTCTCTGCTTGAATCTTTGCAGCTTGTGTTTTGATTTAGTAAATTTGGTGTTTTATTTTAATCCCTTTGAGTCTTGAATATAAAGATATTAATAAAAGAGTTCGACTTCCCTCTTGTTTCCCATTTTCTATTTAAAAAGTCTGGCATGATTGCCTTCATCTGTGTCTGTGCTTTGAATGGAGGTATTCAGTGTGTTTGTGATGGGTTCATGTGTAGCTTGAACATAACTTTAAAAATTAGTGTTCAAACAGGGTGACTGGTCCCTAATGTTTGCACTCAGGGAGCCTTCGGATGAAGGCTGTGGCACAGTTTAAATGCTGGCTTGTTGCTATTTTACTAGTTAAAATTATAATATCGTGTTTAAAATCGTGTAATTGCTCTTTTTGTCTATCTGTTGTAGCGCTGTGGCCACAAACTCTCTCTTCAGCTTTCAGAGCGATTAATTTGCCAACAAAAGAGACACACAGGTGACTGAGTATCACCTATACCGCCACCTGTCGTCCTTTCTTTTTCTTTTCCTCGACAAATTTTCTATATTAGGTATCCAGTAACGTCAGCAAAGTTAATTATTTTGGTCACGATATTCATTTAGAGAAATGATGATATTATAAAAGTCTTAATCAACCCTGGAGTTTCCCTCCTCCCCGGCACGATTTGTTGTTTCTGAGCTGGGATTTCCGGCTCAGATTGGAGCCCGTAAAGGGAGCATCCTCCAGGGCGGCGTGACTGTGGATCTGCGCAGCATGCAGCAGCTCTGTGGCAAAGAGGAAAAACACTGATTCATAGAAACGCAACAACAAGCAGCTCTTCAAGCTGAAGTGTGGAGAAGAGTGATGAGGAGCGGCCGGGATCCTGTGCCTGCGTCAAGCTCCCGGTTCGCGCCTGCGCCTCTTCTGAAGTGTGGCCATCTGAGATGAGCTGTTCTGCTCTGGAAATATTTGGGACGTCAGAACGAAAACCATTTTGAAGTCATATTGATGTTGGTCTATCGCTATGAATTCTGGGGATTCTCGTTCTGCCCTCCGCGGTCCTCCCAAACTTCTCCAGCTGCGTCAAGTTGCAGTGAAATGGGCACAAATGCGCCGGAAATGGGAGGATGTTACACTAGAAAACATAACCGAGAAGCTGGAGGGAAAAAGAAACCCTCAACTGTCCGCTCTCTTTCAGTGACTATCGATATAACGTTTTTGATAACTAACACTTTATTAATCCCAAAAGGTGGAAAAGTCCTAAAACCACACAGGAAACCGATTTTTTAAAATAGCTTAGTGCAATACAATGTAACGTATCAAGACATTGACCTTACTAAGGTAAACAATAATAAAATAATAATTTAAATACACATATTTAGTAATAATACGATTATAATTTATTGGAATCTGAAATTCAACAATGCAAAATAAACAGAATAAAGCATATTAAGATTTTAAAACATAAGCACAGCAATCATGAGGTTGTGTGGGTGCTTTGAGATCATAAAGTGGCCAATATGTTCCCAAGGTGTGCAAATAAGAAGCTGGTTCATCAAAATGGGTATGAGTTATTGTTTTTGTATTTTTTAAATAGGTTTTTTTGTTTTGTTTTGTTTTTCTTGATGCATTCTCAATCATCCAGGGAAGTAAATCTCCAAAAAGTTGATTCTGTTCCTTGGGGTGGACCAATTTTTGGCGCAGCGTGTTTTGGGGTTTAAAAGCCGCAGAGACCCGGTGTTTAGAAAAAATGTGTCTCAACTGCTCCAATACTCCTGACACGTATGGGATCACTACAGGTTTTCACTTGGGCAGCGGTTGTCCTTCTCTCGTGGATCGGCTGGAGCTTTCTTTAGGAGCCTTTCCAGCTTTGACAAAAGTCCAGCTGGGATAACTACATTTACTCAGGGCCTTCTTGATGTGCTGTTCTTCTGCCTCCCTGGCCGCTGTGTCTGTGGGGATGGTGTTCGCTCTGTGTTGTAGCGTCCTGATGACACCCAGTTTGTGCTCCAGTGGATGATGAGTCAAACCTTAGATACTGATCCGTATGTGTAGGTTTACGGTACACGTCAGCTTTTAGATGTCCCCCATTACTGATGGAAATCTCACAGTCTAAGAAGGCTAACCTGCCACTTTTCATATCCTCCCTGGTGTGTCGGTCCACCGAGTTTATGTGATCCGTGAATTGTGGTACGTCCTGAGATTTGATTTTCACCCAGGTGTCATCCACATATCGGAACCAATGGCTTGGTGGTGTTCCAGGGTAGGATAGTGAAAATCAGTGGTCTTTGATCGGTGGGTTTTGGTCAGTGGTTGTTGATCAAAGGTCATGAGAATTTGCATAATTAAGATTAAGGAACTGACCTCCCAGCCCATTGTTCCTTCAGTGGGCTGGTTTCAGTCATTATGCAAATGTACTGTTTATAAGTTTGGGGAAACCTGCAGTCAGCTGAGACTGAAGTTACCTGGATGAGTGACGAAACGTTTCTCCCACAAAACGCTACGTCCAGATGAACACAATCAACTTTTTTGGAGATTTGTTTTGTTCTGTTTCTCAGCTTAGTATCGCTTTCTGGAGCGACGTCATCACTCTTCCGTTTTATTATTTCTTCAGTCATAACATGAGTCAGATGCCAGATGTGAATGGAACAGATGATGTAAATAGAGACCCACATCTGTCTCAAACACACATGTATCCCCCTTCTCGGGCTTAATTTTGTTTGATAAATTTGACACAGACTAAAACAAAATACATTTCCTGTGTGTTTTCTTTTCTTTTATATTCTTTTGTTGGTGTTACGGTTCACTTCACTTTCACTGCAGTCATTTTTTCTTTTTAAATTCAGCAAGTTAAAAAAATGTTTTTCATTCCTGCTTTTTAGTTTTAGTAAACTGTAGACACTGAGATCATGAACCGCTATAAATGATAAATGAATAATCCTCTTCCTGGAGAAACTTCGGCTCTGCTGCCAGGGGGCAGAAATCTCTATCACCTCATACCACACCTGCTTCTATTTGTTAAGATTTCTAATTATTAAACGCCCTGTTGTATCATATTAACATTTTATTCATCCATCTCTTTATTTGACCTCTTTGCTATTTTCTTTTTAACAGAACTCCTCGTTTTGTGTCTTTTAATGTAACAGTGCAACTCTGTACCATGTTTCGTTTTATTTAGATTCTCAACGTGGTTTTATTGTAAATTGTGTTTGATATTTTGGCCCTGGGACAGAATAAGTTCAAACCTTTCAGACAAGTATGTATTTTGTCTGTTTCATAACCTGGATGTTTTATTGTGAAAGTCTGGACCGGAAGCTCCGCGCTCTACCTCCGCGCAGCCTGACGCCGGTCGACGCTTCGCTCCCTCCATTCATTTCATTCGCACACAGTCGCATCCCAGCAGCGAGCCGAGCCCTCCCCTCCTGTTTCTCTCCGCCTGGAAAGATGGCTGCTCCGGCGGTGTTGAGGAGCTCCGGCCCGCCGCTCTGCCCGAGCTTCGCGGAGGTCTGCTCGTTCCTGGAGCGGTACGGAGCGGCGCTGGATCTGCCCGAGATGACTTTCCCGCAAATGGAGAGATATCTACGGGACACGACTACAGGTGAGAGCCCGGTTGATGGTAGTGTTGGTGGTGGTGGTGGTGGCGGTGGGGCGAAGAAGTGCTGGAAAGCTGCGACACTTGAAGCCAAAGAAGGGGGCCAACACCACCACAACAACCACCATCACCATCCTCGTCACGGTCGCGATGAAGATGACGAAAACTGGAGTGTGTGCGCCTGTGTGTGTGTCTATGGCCCAGCAGGACAGCATCACACCGAGAGTTTAGGCAGCTCAGATCGGCTGTGGCGTTTTTTCGGGTCCCGGTTAGAGCCACTTTTCTCCTCGCAGAAATCGAGTCCGACTCCCCAGTTTCCGAGGAAACGTTCGGGCAGCTGGAAAACACTGGCGTGCTAACATAGAGCTAGCAGACGCTCTGAATTTAACAGTTTGGACTCTGTGCTGAAGTTAGGTGAAAGAGACCGGGGGCACGACATTTGGCCCGGGGTCCCGCGGGGTTTTAGTTGATATCAGGTGACAGGTTATCGATGATTGTGTCGAGGTTGCTATTGATCCGCTCACGTTAAACTTGATGTGGGAGCCATGATGCAGCAGTGACCACACACACAGCCAACCAGCTCGCTCCGGAGCGCTGTCAGGTGTAATTTTTCACCGGCTGCCTCACTGGCAGGCGGGCTGAATTGACAGCAGTGTCCAGTAGGTTATTGGTGCTGTTTGTGTGTATGTATTACAGCTTTAGTGGCTATTTCAGACCGCTGTCACCGCACAGCGGCGACGTTAGCTGAAAACACTGGATGTTATTTTTTTGGCCGTTAGTGAAAGGCTGTTAAATGTGCGCATGCGCAGAAGGCGCAGATTCCAGCCATTGCTAACTAGTTAGCTTCAATTATTTCGTCAACTTTTAATAAAAGTAGAAGACTTACCGCTACACTTAACACACCACGTTAGGATTTAATAAACATCCATTTCAGGATTATATCTGTCGAATGAGTAGCTTTGTAAATCGCTTCTTCTTCGCTGGTGACTTTAAATGACCGTTAGATCTAGTGCTTACTAGCGTATAATTAGCCCATAGCGTTCAGATAAACATAAGAACTAAAATGTCCATGGTAGTCATCAGTAATGTATCCCTGATATTTTTGTTGAAATAAGTAATAACCATTACTAATCTGAATTCTAAATGTGATTCTGGGATTTTTTTTGTCAGTTTACCGTGCCAACAGAGAAAACTGGAATTTCCCCCAAATTTTGGAGTTGCGTAAAAGCCTCACACTAGACCACACAACGAGTCACAGGCGTTTAAGGACTTCCATAAAGCCCAGTTTAATATGTCTTAATGCTGGATTTGACCTAATCCCCATTCTTTTCTGAGTTCCCAAATAATAATAACAATAATGATAATAATATAATCATAATAAAGTTATAAATAGATTTAGTCTACACAAACGGTTAACAGAAGCAGAACCCAACAAACTAAATGTGAGACAAAGCATATTTTTTGTGGGGCAAAGTGGGACACGGTAATAGTGCTGAGAGGTAGTTTTAGAATTTAATATAGTATGTTATTCTGTATTTAACTGCAGCTAAAATATGGTTATTTGTATTTTTGTAATGCAGTCTTAGAAAGTCAAAAAGACACTGTGCTCTTAAAAGTTCACATATTCAGTTAAATGGAAAAAAATACAAATTATTCACAGACAAGGTGAAGTTATTACACCTACCCTACCATTTATTCATATTAAACTGTTAATAGCAACATGTTTAGAGCCACACACAGTTAACTATATTTAAATATATATTTAACTATAAAGTATTTATAACATAGAAAATAAGCAAACTATGGATTTTACAGGTTTAGTGTTGAAATGTGAAGAACATTCATGCTTATCGTGTTTGCTAAGCAAACACAGTAGACATGAATGGAAGCAAAAGTTTGTCGTTATGGTGTGATGTGAGTGTGCTGTTATTTTTGCTGATCATCTCTGTTTTTCAGCTGAGATGCACACAGATCTGCGCTTCTCTTTTTACGCCAAACATCTCTCCTGAGACTCACCTAACTTTTGTAAACTAGAGCCTGTCATTGTCTCAATATAATAATACAAAGATTATTTTACTTATTTGAGATCTGGAAAACTCTTCAGTTTCAGCAGCTAAGAAAATTAAAACCAAGTCAGTGAATAAGTACAAGTATTAGTATAGTTAAATAAAGTGTAATAAGTGGGCCCGGGGATTAAAAATGGTGTGGAATTCCACAGAAAGAGGAAAACCTGGTAACTGTACTCACATTCCACATTTAAAAAAAAATTAATCATTAACACTAAAAAAGGATCCAAGTTGAATTTGAGTAAGATAAAGGTCAACGGGATAGTAATAGCAAACTCTTTATTTTCCCTACAGAAATCGTGCTAATTAAACTTAGTACCGCTGACATAAAGCAACAACATCACTGTTGACTAAAATTTAATTGCTAAAAAAAAAGAAAAATAAACATCCTTAGATTGAGTCTTGGTAGTTTTATTGAGTCTGGGATGTCTGTGAGTTGTCTGCCTTTAGAGTGTGTTTTTATTTGTAATGTAATGATGATTAAACCAGTTAAATGTAGTCCCTGAAGAGTACTCGACCATATTTTAATGACCAAGTAAATGGTCCCTACTGTGACAGCAGGACATCTTTTCAAGCATGCAATGAAAATGAAATGGCCAAAATGAATGAAGCATTTCCACAGTTTAAATCCAGATATAATTTAAATATAGTTTAATGCTTACCTTCTTCAATCAATCTCAGATCTTCATTCTTTTATTTTTTTATTTAAATGTGTGATTCAGCATACCTCAAAGAATTAAACATTAAAAAGTGTGCTTTCTCTCCTGCAGCACCTGTCTCAGGTAAACTCGCTGATTAAATACTTCTGCCTTATTTGCAACTTTCTTGCGCCCCCTACTGGTGGCAGGATCTGTGACACAAACATACAGCATGGCTCTGACAGCAATAATAAAAAAGAATGAAATTAATAAAAACTAAACAGTTTCAAACGACAAAGACGTGAAGTGAAACGAGCCAAGCCACTCTTCAGACTAATGAAATAAAACTGTAATAATGTTTCATTTAGAATCTCAGTTTATGGCTTTTAACCCACTGATGTGATGGGCTGACAGTTGGCTGAAATATTCCCTGAAAATCAAGCATTTAGTCGACTAAGTAGCTGCCTTACTCATTTATTTTGTACCCGTGACACAGTAAATATTTATTAGTTGGACTGAGTTTCTGTGCAGAGGTGATAAGAAAAATGAAGCTGCCATATATGATAACTGGCCCAGTGAGCAGTGTATTTGTTCGGGTGAGCCTGGTTTTATCGCAGCTTTTGATAAAAATGAATTAAAAAGCCCCCCCTACATCTGAAGTGGTACATGCCAGTCAAAGGAGCTGTTTTTGTCTTTTCACAGTTTACAGGTGGTCCTGTTTAGATTGATATTCAGCTATGGTTGGTTGTTAGCATAAACTACAAATCTTCTTGCTTTTGATTTGTCTAAAGGATTTTTCTGCAGATATGGTTAGTGCATATTTCACCCTCTTAATAAAAAAATGGGAACATTTGTGTTAAACACTTTCTTTGGCTGCTGAGAAATAAAATAATTTAACAATTTGTCAACATGCCATAAGAATGTAAGCACTATCCGACAGTTTGTGAGTGACTGAGCTCAGAAATGGCACACAGAGAAGTGAGAGATCAGGTTCAGATACCAGAATAACACAGCGAGGCCACTTCAGTGGGGTGAATGTTTGTTGACACTGGTTCTGGAACATTACGATGAACTGTGTCGTGTTTCTGATCGCCCTGTCTGTGTTTTCCAGTTCCTAAACCACTCGTGGAGCTCCATGTGAAGCTGCTCAGGAAACTGGGGAGGTCTGTGTCTGCTGACCGCTGGGAAAAATACCTGGCTAAGGTGAGAGTTTGACATGAGCTCAGGAGTCAGGAAGGAAGGGTAACGTGTCAGTCAGTGGGTAAAGGGACGCAGTTAAAACTGAAAGCTTGATCCTAACAGAATCACTGTTTCTTGTAGGTCTGCCAGGAGTTGAATAGCACCTGGGCATGGGAGCTGGAACAGAAGGGCTACCAGGAGATGTCCATGGAGTGCAAGTCCAGCATCCTGAAAGTATGACACCCTACTTTAGTTTGTATAAAAGGCTGAAACTTCTCCAGACAAGGCGCTAACTACACTGATGTTCTCCACTCTTCAGTACCTCTGCGAGTGTCAGTTTGACGAAAACCTGAAGTTCAAAACGGCGGTCAACGACGAGGACCCGGAGAAGATGCGTCTGCAGCCTGTAGGTCGGGACCGGCAGGGCCTGATGTACTGGCTTCAGCTGGACCAGGAGCAGAACATCCGGCTGTACACGGAGGAGCAGGACGATCTGGACGGATCCACCTGGAAGTGCATCGTTAGGTTGTACTTTTGTGTCAAGCTAAAGTTATGTAGGTTGTCTCATGTTTGTCTTTCTGCTTACACTCTTATGTGCGCCCATCCTCTCAGGACTCGCAACGACCTGGCAGAGGCTCTGGAGCTGCTGAAGGCTCAGGTTGATCCAAACCACAATCAGGAACGAGACCAGAACCAGGCTGGATCCAGGAGTGCCAGCCCTGGACAGAAAGAAGCTGGTACGCTGGATTATTGAGTTTATATAGTTGAGTTTTAATCAGTGCACAGAGTAAATGGTAAATGGTTTGTATTTATATAGCGCTTTACTAGTCGCTTTACATAAAGCGCTTTACATATCCAGTCATCCACCCATTCACACACACATTCACACACTGGTGATGGCAAGCTACATTGTAGCCACAGCCACCCTGGGGCGCACTGACAGAGGCGAGGCTGCTGGACACTGGCGCCACCGGGCCCTCTGACCAGTAGGCAACGGGTGAAGTGTCTTGCCCAAGGACACAACGACCGAGACTGTCCAAGCCGGGGCTCGAACCGGCAACCTTCCGATTACAAGGTGAACTCCCAACTCTTGAGCCACAATCGGATAACAGAGGATTTGTAAATGCATGGTAGTAATAACCGTATAGTTTAAATGGAGTAAACCTTCAAAATCATTTGAAGGTTACACTTCATGTCTAAAAAAACATGCAACCAAAACCTGAGAGATTCCTGATTTAACAACAGCGAAACGATAACTTCCATTGAGGCAAAAATTATACTGAGTAATCTCAAATCCAACTAATACAGGTCAAAACAAATAATCTGAGTCCACAGCAGCTGATCTTTGTCTAAAAATGTATAAAATCCCGCATCTCACCACAAAAAAAAAAAAATTATTATTTGACCCTACAGAAGCAATTTTAACGGCAAAAATTGTTGAGATTTTTTCTGTCCTTTATAATAAACAAACGTTTGATTCAAACTATTGTATTTTTTTCATATTGATGCAGGGGATGAGACGATCAGAAGCACCAACCCTGAGGCCTCAAAGACTTCAGAGGACTATGCTGACAGCAAGAAGGTTGACCCTCAAAACAGAGAAAAACAAACCAGGCCAGGTATGTAGGTGAAAGAAACTGCCTCAGGTTTCCATCCACTATCCAAAACTAGCAAAACCATTAAAAGGACACACTAAATGCCCAACAAGGACATACAAAATGACCAAAACAAAATACGAGCAACCCGAAAGAGACTGAAGAATCAAAATGAGTTGCATCCATCCATCCATCGTCTTCCGCTTATCCTTGTCAGGGTTGCGGGGAGGCTGGAGTTTATCCCAGCTACCATAGGGCGAGAGACAGGGTGCACCCTGGACAGGTCGCCAGTCGCCAATTTACCTAACCAACCTAACTGCGTGCATCTTTAAAACCTTTTTTCTTTCTGCAGAGGTGAAGGAGGAGCTCACACCGCCGCCCATCAAGCAGGAAAACGCTGATGCTGAGGTGAAGGAGGAGAAGACGCTCCTCAAACCGTCTGTCTTTGATAACCGCGTGAGCACCATCACCACAGTCATCAAATCAGAATCGAGGGACGCCGACGCCCCCAGGAACACAGTGTCTGTTGTCATGGCGCCCGTGGCTAAACAGGAAGAGGAAGCGGAGCGAGCGGTCGTCAGGAGCAGCCAGCAGGCCAAGATACCACTGAAGAAGAGGGAGCTCAAGCTGGCAGAAAGCTTCCACAGCAATCACCTGAACAAGACCAACAGCAGCAGTATTATTGTCTGTAACCCGTCAGTGATCCACGCCAAGGACGGTCACGGAAGGGAGGCCAAGCTGTCTAACTCTTTAGTGCCCCCTGGTGGTTCATCTGCCTCGCAGCCGCATCTGGTCGTCAGCGCATCAAGGCTGGAACTCACCAATGGGAGAGCCTTGCTCCTGCCGCACAAAGATGGGCAAAATGGGGTAGTAGGTCAGGTGGTGGGTCACGTAGGAGTCATCCGCAGCCCATCTGAGCGTCACAGAGCGCCCGGTGCCAAGCAGCAGGAACAAAACGGGCCAAATTCAGACCTCCGGGACTTGAGAGCAGCGGAGGAACAACGTGAAGGGAGCCGGCAGTCAGTGTTGGTGAGGAAGGGCCTTACAGAAGGGGAGACACCAGCGGGAGCTGCCACTTCTTCTCCTCCCCCTCCTCCCCCTCCTCCTCATGCACTAACGGAGGCTCCGGCACCCACAAAAATGGACTCTGTTGGCGTTTCCTCGCTGTCTGAGAATGCAGAGGAACCCAAGAGGCAGACAGCAGAAAATGAGGGTAAAAACACCACAGACGAGCTGGACAAGGAGAAGAAAACTGGGCAGGATGATGAGAGGGAGGAGAGGAGCAGGGAGGTGTCTGTGTTCAGTGTGGCAGAGGGATTAAAAAAAGACGACCGAGTGAAGAATGAAAGAACTTTAGTACAAGCGGAGGCAGAATCGGGAAGCTCTGTTTCACCTCCGAAACTGGACCAACAGGATAAAAAGGACGACCAGGAGGAGGGCGTCAACGGTGGGTTAGCAGAGCAGAAAAAGGCAAAGGCCTCGGAGGAGCGGCAGGGACTGCTGGAGGAAGCCTCCTCTGAGCTCCAGAAGGAAGGAATCAGGCTAAAGATCAAGATTCCTCCCCACCGGAGAAACAAGCTGAAGGGGAAGGCGATGAAGGAGGAGGAGAAAGGGAGGGAGCTGGAGACGCAAGAGGAAGGGAGGCCGCTGAGGAGGTCTGCGAGGATCTGCAGGTATGTGTTCAGTAAAATCCACGAAGCTGGGGGATTACACAGTAATGTTTGTTTATTTTTGTCCATTATTCTCAGCTGCAGTCGGTTTGATTGTGACGATAAATTCATCCCATCTAAACCTCTTTTCTTGAAGATCATCTGCTTTGCCAACCTGCAGGCCAAGCTCGAAGGTGGCTGAGAGCCAGAAGAAGAACCCACAGAAAAAACATGCACTACCCACCAGAACGAGGGAAGAAGAGGAGGAGGATGAGGATGAAGAGGATGAAGAGGAGCAGAGCTCAGCTACGAAGAAAGACAAAAAAACTGAACCCGTCGAGCAGATAAGGAAGCGAAGGGTAACAGTTCCTGTCAGGTCATTTTTACCTTGTTGCTCTTTTTCTTCGTCTCTGTGACCATCTCGTTCTCCCTCTGGCTTTCTGTACTTCCAGGGTAAACGAAGGCACCGGCGCCCCCGGTGGTCAAACATACGCACAAAGAGGCGCAAACTTAATGAGGGAGGGGAGGTGGAGGACAGGGGGAGGAAACGGGGAGAGGAGGAGAGCGAAGGAGGGAGCGACTCAGAGGAGGAATCGTATAAATCCGAGGAGATTCCCAGCGAGGACGCCTGCACTCACTGCTGCCTGCCCAACCACCCCGAACTGGTGAGTGTGCGCTCGCGTGAGTGCTTACAGATACAGAGATGTCTGGACGCTGCGCCCGGTTCTGCTTTAGTCCTCATGACTTGAACTCATCATGAGAACATAAACGTGAGAGCTCATCCTCCAGGCTGTGCTGACACTAGAAGACACTTGTTTAAGGTGTCTGCGGTCTGTGTGCACACGTGTGTGGGAGTATAATCCTGACTTAATGCTCAGGAGTCTGAGTGGGAGGAAATCCAACATCCCAAAATCTTCTGCAAGTCTTTTTTTTTTGTTTTTTTTGGAGGATGGAGGCAGTTTTAGAAGCAGGTCAATGGGGGTGTGGTCAGCAGACCAGATGGTTGTAGCCAGAATGACGTCACTCATTAGTTTGTGACGCCCCGTTATCAAACTCCAACTTGAGCATTTTCACCATCATGCATCGTGTTTCCTTAAAGTCATTTCTAAAAATAATTTGAGGGTCTGTGTCTCTTTACTTTGAGTATATAGTTTTGTGCAGAACCTAAAATGCTGCTGAAACCTTTTCATTTTTTATTATGTTGTTTGTAAACTGTCACCAGTTCCAGCTGCACTCTGAAAGAATTCTGTAATAATGTCTAAATCACAGAGACACAAACAGAAACTCAGAGGCTGCAAAGCAGATGTTTGATAACTTTCTCTGAATAAAACCATAAATGATAGAAGCTGTCATCTCTGCTGGTTTGTGTGGAGTTTAATGTGTGTGTGTGTCTGTCCTTAGATCCTGCTGTGTGACTCCTGTGACAGTGGATACCACACTGCCTGTCTGCGGCCGCCTCTCATGTTGATCCCTGATGGAGAGTGGTTCTGTCCCCCCTGCCAACATGTAAGTGTGACACTGAGGGGATGGACTGATTCCGTCATGTCTGCTGATGAGAATATAACTCCCAAAGTCCTGTTTATGGTTCAGATAACTGACAGGAGGAAGCAGTTTTGTACTGATACTTGATGCTTGCTCACGAAGAGTGAGTATAAACGCCACATTAACAAGTTCCCAGTTAACAAAAGCCTGGATCCTTCCAGTGTAGCTTTGCATGAGTCACAGTTTGAAATAATTCTCCTTAATTCATCCTCACACTGAGGGCCTCAGTATGCCTGCCACACTGGTCACTCTGTATGCTGACTGTGGCAGCTACATACCAGTTTACCAGTGCTGGGGTGCGAGTACTCACTGTGTTGTTCACCACTCAGACAAAAGCTCCAGATCAGCTTTTGTAAAAGAGGAGAAGAATTAAAACTGGAAGAAAAGAAACCTCCCTCATTGTAACCTGAGACTCGCTGAGCTTCTGTGTCATTAACACTCGTGTCTTCAACCCGGCGTCGGCACAACGCAGCAGATCACAGAAATAAAGAGGCTAAAATGGCATCAGTCAGTTTGCACCAGCAGATGTGGCGATCGTAACGGCCCCATGAAACAAGCCCTTTTAACTCCACCCACTTTGAGACTTTGTTTCGATTGGCTGGCCCTCGTAAACAGAGCCTCCATGGTCACATCCTGAGCTGTGAACTTGAGATGACCATATAAGGAGGATCCGTGTTTGCTGACATCATACAGATCCAAGTGTAGAAAAAACTGTCTGGAACAAAGCATTTAAAGCAGGCTGAAGCTTTTTATTTGACACTGGGTCCACGTTTGTTATGAGTATCTGTCATAATGGTGTATGCTTGCCAGAAAATATGTAAAAGCATAGTAGTTTCACTTAGACCAGCCCATCTGCTTGGCTTACTGTGTAAACAGTTTAAAAGGGAGGTGAGGAAGATGAGTCGACATCAGTGTATAATTTATAGATCACAGAGTGACAGAGCTGCGGTGGTTTGTTTTTCCTCTGTTCAGAAATTGCTGTGTGAGAAACTGGAGGAACAACTGCAGAATCTGGACAGCGCTCTGAAGAAAAAGGAGAGAGCAGAGAGAAGGTACACACACACACACACACACACACACACACACACACACACGTTTGGATGAAAATGCTGCGATCAGCATTAAAAGTTTGACACAGCTTCTCTGTTCTTATCTGTCAGGAGGGAACGGCTGGTGTACGTAGGAATCAGTGTGGAGAACATCATCCCTGTGAGTACATGAAGAGCACGGCCTCTTCGTCACTTCATTGGAATGATGCTCCGCCCACTTCCTTTTGCCTCAGACTATGGAAATTAAATATCTGCATTTGTTAGAATTTTTCTCTTCACTGAAATGTTTGAAAAAAAAAATCAAAAGTGCCAAAAAACAAATGTAACAATCAAAGCTGTTACTAAGGTATGTGAGGCACAATCAACATGCAACAAACACGGCTTCTAGCTCCAGTGTCGCTGTTTTCTCCTGCTTTCACATAAACACTGTGTTTCATCTTCTGCATCTTAAATCTGTAGAAGTTTAGATTTTACTGTGGAGCATTTAAAAGAACGTTGTTTGGTGTCCTAGGAGGGAGATGAGGAGGAAGATGAGGAGGAAGAGGAGAAGTCTGCGAAGAAGAAGGATTCCAAAAAGAGCAAAAACCTCGGAAGGCGATCAACCAGGACCAGGAAGCACATCAGCTACAGGTGGGTGTCGCCTGGGGGTGTTCAAGGTGCTGGAGGAGGTTTTTACAGTTGACTCTCAGTTGTTGAAGTATAATATTTAAAAAAAACATAGAAAATCTTAGAACTACTTTTAGTTCAGTTTATCAACATAAACCGGCTGAAAATTCTGCCGTCATTGATTTACATTAATTGGGAGGCAATATGGTGGCTGTATTTATGCATCGTTCCAATGAGCAGAAGCCACGAAGACGACACCTTCGTGTGTGTCTGTGAGTTCTGGTGATGGGTGGAAGGGTTATGCTTCTGGCTGCTGACCTCTGCAAGCCACCAGGCTCTTATAACGCTGCCTGCAGGATGATTTAATGACCCGCACACGTGGGGGGAAAAAGTGAAATGACAGAAAGAGGCTTCAATCAGCTGTTTTGTTCCAGGTTTGATGACTTTGATGATGCCATTGATGAGGCCATAGAGGAGGACTTCAGGGACCTCTGTGGAGGTGAGTGGAGGAACTGCAGGCCCAGTAAGGCCTTCTTTTAGATCCCAGTTAAATACTCATTCACATGGTTTATATATCAAAGTGTCTTCATATGAATGTTATTCTCTTTTACATTCTTAGCACAGTTTTATTCTTTTGACTTTCAAATTTTGGATTATTTTAATCACTGTATGTACAAATACTTCAGACTGCATGTCTGGCAGTTTATGAGGGGCAGCCAATCATAAAAAAGCAGTTTTAAAGAGGGAGGAGCTTGTTTGAGACAGGAAGAGCTGAGGGGGTGCACTGAGGATGAACAGATGAAATAAATGAGAACATCCGGTCTGCTTTCATTTACTTTCACCCAAAGTCGATTTTTCAGCACTCACGTGCATTATTCTCGCTTCAGGAGCGGGGCGGGGCAAAGACCTCCCCACCAGCCTGTCAGAGGACGGGAAGGAGAGTCAGCGGCCAATTAGAAGCCAGACTCACGCTGCACGGAACAGGAAGAAGCGGAGACTGAACGACCTGGAGAGCGACAGCACGGCGGCGGAGAGCGAAGACGAGTTCATGCTCAGCAACAGGTGACACAGCGGGTTCTCTCCAGATTTCTCACTCATCTTGTTTGCCGGCTTATTTATCCCCCTCTTCCTCTCAACAGCTCAGAGGACGAAGATTTCGGCGCATCCGGAGCAGACGACGATGAAGAGGAGGAAGACGAAGACGCGGGCAGTGATGCCGGCAGCTGGGATAGCAAAACTCGCCCCAGACAGGCGCTGAGAGGAGTGGTTAAACACAGACCCGGCAGGAGCCGTGGGCGGGGCAGGAAGCGGCTGAGACGGCGGCGGAGACGCTCCTCCGACGAGGAAGAGGAGGAAAGCGAGGAAGAGATGGGTGAGACGGCAAGATTGATTGATTTTATTACAGACTGAGTTGTGTGTATTTAGTGGAATAAAGAAGTTTAACAGTAGATTAAATAAATATTAAGACAATTATCAGAAAACTATAAATATAGTTAATTATAACGACACATTTAACACAATCCTGGAGTCCTCTACTTTCCAGAACAGGGGAGATGTGAGATAGGCAGGCAGTGAGCAGCAGTTTGGCTTCATGCTGAGAAAGAGCTCTGCAGATGTAATGTTTGCTTTCAGGGTGTTGATGGAGAAGTTTAGAGAAGCTCAGAAGCAGCTGCGCTGTGTCTTTGTTGATCTGGAGAAAACAGATGATGGCGAGAAGCTGTGCTGCTGCATGAGGAAGCCAAGAGCGAAGTGAGGGTGATGCAGAACATGCACAAGTACAGAGAGGCAGTGGTCAGGTGTGCAGTGGGAGCGACGGATGGTTTAAAGGTGGAGGTGGGATTACATCGGGGGTCGGCTCTGAGTAGTTCTGCCTGACCTCATCTGTCAGCGGAGTTTCTGTGGACTGTGATCTGCGGGGAGAGCCGGGGAGGTTCAGATAGGAACAGATTACATGTGTGTGAGTGAGAGGGAGACAGATGGAAAGGTGTCTCAGTGCTGACTGATAACTAGTTCACTTGTTGGTTGTTGGTCTCTCAGACTCGGATCAGTTCAGCGACATGACGGACAGCAACAGTGACAAAAAAAGGCGGGGCCTGAGGCGGGGCCAGCGCCAACAAGTCAACTACCGTGAAACGTCGGAGTCGTCGGACGACTCGCGAGCCTCCGCCAACAAGGACAAGGTGAAGCGCCACGGCAGGCCTCGCAAGGAGCGTCTCTCCAGCGACTACAGCGACGGTCAGTCACCATCAGAGCGTAAAGGACGAGTTTTAATCAGCTCAGTCGCCCTTAAGGAGAAATCTGCTCGATGTTTTCCAGATTTATCTCCATAATGGGGAAAAAATGTCATATCTTACTTTATCCATCAGTAAGTCAGCAGGTGGTAGTATCATAACTATCAATAAGCAAATGTTTACCTTTTGTTGATTTTAGGAGTCATTGATTTTTGTTCATAATGACTTTTTCTGTCTTTTTTTCCTTCAGTGTCGGCTTCTTCCAGAGATTCAGAGGAGGACGATTATGAAGACGAGGAGGAGGATGACCAGAGGAGGAGAGTGAACAGGAGGAGGAGACATGAGGAAGACTTCCGGACAAGGAGGACGAGAGACAAGAGGAGGAGGAGGTACGAAGAGGACGAGGGAGAGAGAAGGAGGCGGCTGAAGAGGAGACTGCAGGAGGAAGAGGAGGCCGAGGAGGAGAGAGACAAGCGGAGGAGGTTAAAGAGAACACACAGAGAGGAAGAGGAGGACCTGGAGAAGATGGGGAGGGGGAAGAGGAGAGAGATCCTGTCGCAGCAGCGGCGCAAACGGCTCGCCCAGATGCTGAAGAAACGGCGGCCTTCGACGGACGAGGAGGAGGAGGAGGGCGAGGAGGACGACGACTCATATTCTGAGTCATCATCGGAGGAGGATCGTCCGGTCCGCAAAAGACTGAACCGCATCGACTCAGATGACGATGAAGAGGAGGACGAGGACGACGAGGATGGGAGACAGAAGACGGTGACCAAAAGATCTTCAACGGGGGAGAGGAGAGCTGACAGCGACGCTCAGGAAAAGGCGAGGGGCCGCAGCCTGTCTCCGCCAAACGGACATCGGACCTCCAGAGGCCCAGAGCCCAGAGACGCTGCAGGGTCGGGCAGGCAGGGCAGGCACAACGGTCCCTCACATCCGGAGGAGGGGGAGGGAGAGGAGGAGGAACAGAGGGACTCCCGAGACTCTGTCCAGAACAGTCTGCAGTCATGATGGCTGTGTGCGTGCACAACGCTCGCTTCTTTGTTCTGCTTTTTCTTTTCAAGCCTCCCGCCCACTGCCCGGATCTCACTCTGACTCACGTTCCTCACTCTTCTTCTTCGCCGTCGTGTTGTGTTAGAGCGCAATTGTCCACAGTTACACGCTGGAACAGAAACTCATGGTTACCCATTTTTATAGCGGGCAGGCGGGCGGAGCTGACGCCTCCCGGCAGCAGGATGGCTCCACCTCACCGTCCACCCGACAGGTCCGTGTGACACCATCACAGCTGGGGGCGGCGGTTCGTCTGTCGTGTATTTCATCTTAAAGCACTTCATCATTCTCATAGCACTTAATGAGCCGGCACCGAGGAGGGCGTCGGCATCAAAGCGAGCACTTTGGATCAGGTGACGGTCGGAGAAAACTCTCTCGAGGCTGAATATTTGTGGGTTTGAAGTGTCGCTTGGACAAAACTTTTATATATAAATATTAGGATTTAGAAAACTGGTTAATCATTATTTAATGATATTTTATAAAACAGTGATTCTCAGTGTGGGATGCAGAGCCGCAGTGAGCTACGAAGGAACTGCAGGTGGACGACGAAGTTAATTACACTAAATAAATGTAACTTTTCAAATTTCTAATGAAGTTAGAAATTAAATATTGACATTTAAAAATGAAACACCACTACTGAAAAAAAGCTGCCTGTTATGCCCCCAGAAAATGTAATTATTTGAGATAAAAATAATCAGAGCCTGCAGCTGGTCCATGAAACCGACACTTTCAGATAAAACTGAAAGTCGGATTAAACAGTTTGTGCTCCACAAAGATAATTTGGTTCTTCAAAGCAGCTCTAAGGTCAGATCTACACGGCTACACGTTCAGTGTAACCGACGATACATGATGTCCGGCTGTGATTGGTCGATTGTCTCGATCCTTCAGCGTTCCCGATTGAATCATTCACTCCAGTTAGTTCACATTGTTATTAATTTGCACAGATTTGTAGGAAAGAAAAAGGTCCTTAAACAGCTATGAATGACGTGAGCCGGCCGCCGGCCTTCATCGCCCTCTATAATCAGCTCATATTTTCACCTCCTTCCTCTTCTTTGCTTTTACCTGCCAGGCCTCAGTCACGAGCCTCATTCTAACCCAGCAAAACAAGACATCTCTCAGTACAAACTGAGTTTTTGCAGTGATGATTTTGTCCTCCGCTGGGATTTGGGAGGATTTTTTTAAAAAGTCCTGAGGTTAGGGTGACGGAGAGCTCCAGGGGTTAAAGGTCACAAAGCATCATCTGCTCTGTGATCTGTTTATTAAAAGCTCAACAGAAAAAGTTGACTTTTGCCCTAATGTGAGAGTTTATGACTGAAGAGGGAACGTCTGCCGTTTCATTTTGTGTTACCTTAAACTGTTCGTGCTGTCTGTGAACACTGACTGTGCTAATCCAGGCTTTGAGGAACCAAATAAATCAGATTTCTGTTACCGGGTTTAACCGATCCTGGAACTTTTTTAATCGTCCGGAGGTCCCGGCGCTGAAAAGTTTTTTAGAAGTTGTTGTAAATATAGACTCTGAATCTGTAGCGAGCTCCGTCTCCACGTCACCGCTTCGGATCCAAAGTGTCTGGCTTCCTCTCGTCCTCGTGCCGGCGCGTTCGCTGTACATACTCTGCCTGTTCCTTGTAAGATAATAGACGTTCTGTTCTCTTAGTCCTCTTGTAAAATATAGTGTTATATTTTCTATACGAAGGAGAGGAGGAGAGATGCTGCTGCGAGCGACCTGCAGATCGACCGGCGACCAGCGGTTTTTGTTTCCGCAGCGGAGTTCCATCAGAGCAGCGTGGAGCCCGTTCACCAGTAAAACCCCGTCTCACGGCTCAGTCCCGCCCCGCGTCTCCGGAGCGTTTTAACAGTTTGAACGCCTCGTTTTAAGGAGGAACAAATCTTCATTTCTGACCGAGGCTCAGGGGAGGAAAACGAACACCGATCACTAATCAGAGTTTTGTTCCGTCAGCTTCTGTTTAACCGTCGCACACAGTCGAATCACTGTCAGGGCTTTAACCTGCTGTTAATGAAAAGAGGCTCCATTTATCTTTAAATTTCCACCAAGCTCACCTTTAAAAGTTGGACTCAAACATTTCCGCTGACCTTACCGAGACTTTTTTTTGGCACTGAAAAGTTTTTCTTTAGAGTTCAGATGATGATTAAACTTCAGGCCTGCGTTTATCAAACTACTCAGAGTTCACCTCAAAATGCTCTTAGAGGTGTAAAAACGTTTAGAGCAGCTGTTTTTGGATACTTTAAAATCATTTAATTTTACTCAAATACTAAATATAATTCAGTGTAATATAGTTATAATGCATAATTATATCAACAGGAGGAAATACATGGAAAAGTACAAACCCAGTCAACATGTTTGTTTTTTTATGCATTAGTATATTATTGTTTCCTCACAGCCATCACGATGAATCTGCTTTGAGACCTTATAAATGGCTGATGGCTCACAGCGGGCCTGTTCTGCATGATTCAAAGTTCATAATAATCTGTATTCATCTGGCACTGGGCCTCAGTTCAGCTCCAGTATCTGAAATGAGCTGTCTTTGCCCCGCCCACTTTAAGTTTCTTCTGATTGGCTGCCCATCGTGAATGGCATGTGGGTGGGGCATCTCTGCCACAGATGACCATATGAGGGATATCCTCTCTCTGTAACATTATACAGATTATCCATTTCTCTTTAAGTGGTTTGATAAATTCAGCCCTGATGATTCGGTTCTGATTGGATGATTTCATGATTTCAGCTTTGAATATTTTTTAAGGTGTGATGTGTAAAAACTACACAGGCCACTGAGTCCGCTTCCATCATGACAGACGCAAACCTGAGCGTTAATACTGACTCACAGAAAACAAGGCGCCTGTCTGAGCAAAGCTACTTCTTGTCAGGTTGGACGTTACAGTCAGAGGCAGGAGCGGTCATGCTCAGAACAAGGCTAACGTCGCAGCTGTTACATCTTTACGTTGTGCTGTTAACTTTTATTAGTATTTCTAAACTGACAGTTTTACAAACAGCACCCTTTAAAGGTGCTTTTTGTAATGACCCTCTGCTACATGTAACTAAACTTCACCAGCAGGGGGCAGTGTTTTACTGGCAGTTGTGTTGAGATGTTTTCAGACGTGTGCTTCTGTTTGTTGTTTTTGGGTTTTTTTTTAAACCACCGTGTCCACTTGACTCCCGCAGGCCTTCGTTGTAAATAAGTTGTTCTTAATGACTTGCCTGGTTAAATAAAGGTTACGCTTACTCACTTGTGGCATAAAAGTGGCATTACAGGAAAGTGCAGCCCCAGTTCACCTTGAACTGAAACTCTTTAATGGACAAAGTCACAGCATCTCTTTTCTTTCAGCTTTGGTTAAATCAAAAAAGTTTGAAACTATTTTTAAATACAGGAATTTACAAAAAGTTCCTTTACAGAGACCTGGCAGCAGAAACGGAAGGAAAGACAAAAAGATTTCATGTTTTTAAAATAAAGTTTCCTGTTGGTTCTTCTTTTTATGAACAGAGTTTACTTGGTCAAAGTCTGAAGCTTTCGACGTTCACGAAAGATTTGATTTTTCTGCTTTAAACACATCACAGAATAATCGGTGTCCAGTGATGCTCTTGAACAGCACAGACGCCGATACGTCAGACGGGAAATGCCTGAGACATTTTTATTTTTAAATGAACCGTCAAAGAATCCAAAATATCTGAGCTGAAGATAATAAAGATGCAAACAGTGGGAGGTTCTCACATGCGAGCAGATGGTTTATTTAGTCTTTTTTTAAAATCCTTTTTAAAGCTGATATTACTGTTATTGTTGTTCCTGAGCTTCAGAAAAGGCTTAGCTTCCTGCTGGAGAACCTCTGTTCCCTAAAACAGAGGTTAATACTTCACTCATGGCCGAAGCTCACCGCCAGCTCTCTTGGTAAATATTCTTTCAGGTACTTTCCGTGCTTGTTCAGGTGTTGCGGGACGGTTTGTCTCATTATCATGTTGTGTTGGATTTAAAGTGGGTTTTGGAAAATCCCCTCCATGCTGAACTGCAGTGATATTAATTTTCAGTCCCGTGTGTCAGTAAAAGCTTCTGCTGACCCTCCACTCACCTGTTTAGCATTAAGGGCAGGTTAAAATGTGCTTTTTACGCCTCTAGTCTGAAATCATTCCACTGAACGCGATGTGCTGAGTGTCGGCCGCCGAAGCTGTTTAAACTGTTCAAACTGGATGTGACTGCGGCTCCTTCCATTTCTCTGTTGTACTGTTACCGTAGTACTGGTGTAACATAAATGTTTTCTAAGTTATTAAAACCGACATCCCGGCATCTCCTCGAAAACAGCCTCCGTGTCTCATTATCATTCCTTCACCTGGATCTGTTCTGCTTTCCGTGTTTGTTCATTCCAGTGAAAATAGCCACACTTCCCAGATGAACTCCTCACAGTCAGCTGGTTTGGTGTATTTTAATCAAGCCAGGAAAACTTTGAAACTCATGAAATATTCAGAGTAAAAGTCCAAATTTTTTGCTTTTTATTTCACTTTATTTTTCCAGCATTTTGAGATCCGGGGCTGGAAAACACTTTAAGGCAACTGAATGCAAGACGGTCATGGTGAGCCTGGTAGCAAATGGATTTAAAGGGAAAAAGAGGTTCATTATTGATCAGCAGATCAAACCACATGGTATTGAAAATGTACTTTTAACATTTTTACAGTGAGATATTAGAAAGGGATCACACATCACGAGTACTGATGCTTGTTTCTGTTATTATGGGTCATTAAATGAAAGCAGGTGTGGCTGTGATATCACATGACACAAAAACGGGGTTTTATTTCTAAACTTCATTTGGAGCTGCAGGTTTTGAACAGCTGAAACTGAAAACATCACGTGAAGATTTCACAGTAAATCCTACATAAACACTGCTGATCAGTTATTTTAAACTTCTTTTACACGATAATTTCTATTTTTTTTTCGTAGAGATACATTTATAGAGTTTAAATGTAGTTTGAGGACACATGCAGTACTCGGCAAACTGGCTTTTGTGATGATCAGTGAGTTTGAAGTGAGGCTGTGGGATTTTTATGAAGCACAACTTTAGTGCAGTGCCTCCATCAAACCACACAAAGGGAAAGTTTTTAAAAGTAAACTTTATTTAAACGACCATCAGACACTGCAGGAGTTGAACATAAGACAGAAACAAAGCTTCTTACAGGCCTGATTACATCAGACTGAACAGCACTGAAACAGATCGACTGTAATCAAAGATGGACAGAACCCCGTTTGTGGAGGTGAGAAACAGGATATCAGACATGCAACTGAATTTCATTGTCTGTCTTGAAACCAGAATAATCGAGCCGTTCATCTACTCAAAGCTCTCCTTTTATCCTGTTATAAATTGAACACACCCCTTTCCTTTAAAGTGGTATGCTCCATAAAAGCTTACACTAACTTAAAAGCTCATTCCCTGCCAATTGACCCTGTGCCCCCTTCACCTCCTTTTCATTTCACTTGGGTTCATCTGGATTTGATTTAAAGTTGAAAGCAAAAAACTGTAAAAGTACACAAGACGATCTCGATCTGAAGAAGTGCGCGTTTGTTGATAACTAATCATCTTGTAGGACAATGTTGGTATCGGACACTACCCGATGACTGTAGGCCAGAAGGAGTAATATAAATAGAAGTAATAGAAAGTTTGACTATATGGATTACACCCAGAGTAAATGGTGTAGAAAGACCAGGGTCAAAGTTTACCAAAGGAGCCCAGATCTTCAGTCATGTTGAGATTAAAGGCTAAAATAATTGTGATTCTGACTTCTGCAGTAATCAGAAAGCCTACTGCACACCTGAACACCGTGTTTATTCTGCTTTTCCCCCCCCTAATACTGGCCGTAAATCACAAAATAAACAAATAACTGGCACCATGAACTCAAGCAGGGCTGCATTCTCACAGGAGAGTGGCTGCCCTCTGCTGGCCATTAGAAAGAATGCAGCTGCCCCCTCACTCAGTGGTCTCAGCGGGTTTGTGAGCACACAGCTCATCCACAGGTCTACACACATCAAGTCAAAGATGGACAAAGTGGTCATTTTAGTGTTACCGAGTGATCTACACTCACTGAGCACTTTAATAACAAACCCTAAAAATACTGAGCTGAGACCTTGCTCTCCAACTCAGGGTCGCGATAACTAGGGAGGCGTTATAATGAAGTGCGAAGCGAGCACTGAGATTAAATTGAATCTATAATGAAACATCACAAAAAAAAAATCATTATTATATTCAACTAAGATTAAAGTGACTCTGGGACAGTTTTACAAAGAGACGACAGCAGGCGGCACAAACCTGCTGCAGGTAGATAATCTCATGCACGTCTGAACATGTCTGCTGTCCGGATATTTTACAGACTGCTGGTACAAATAATGAAGTGGCAGATTTTAAAAATCTTTGGCATGTTTCTGCCATGAATAACAAACACAGAGTCCTGTGCGAGGATGACACGTAAACAGTATTAGCTTCATAACGAGCGAGAGCACGCGACCAGAGTTCACCTCGGCCGTCAGGAATGAACGCGTGGAAATTAAAGATAAAACACATTAAACTGTCTAATAAAAACTGACATAGAGAAGCTGCTGACAGAAAGTTAAATCTGGGGAAAAAGAAAACGTGAAAGTGTAAACAAATTTTTACAATCAAACTCTGACGTTTTCAGGATATTCCATAGACCGTATAAGAAAGATGGCAGCAGCCACAGCCATGTTATCCATTGGTTTGCCGTGTCTGGTTTCTGAAGCCTCCAGTTGAAACTTTTTGAAGTGGGTATTTGGACTTTTTAAAAACACTTTTGGTCTCTGTTAGATTCAAAAAATTCCCTCCTGTGGTTTTTTTCATGAAGGAGGGAAAAGGAGGAAAGATGTGGAGAATTCATGAGGATTCAAAGGAATTAGATTTTTCTCTGCTGCCTGTTTCAAGGACTACAGCATCCTTAAAATGGACTACAAAAATTCAGGCTGTGTAGATGAGATCATGCTGCTGAGAAATATCATTTCGTTAGCTGCATCCATCTTTTACTTACAGTCTATGGATATGTCTGTGAGACATTTCCGGGCGTTGTGGAACTTCAGAAATGTTTCCCGGCTCCAAATCTTAGATACCGGTGAGTATCGAGCTCGTCAATATCGCAACAGTGATGGTACCAGAGAGGTCGTTGTCACGGCGATCGCCCTTGTCCTTCAGGTGGAACGTTTTCTTTATTTCTCCCTGTTCGGCGGGCAGCGTCACCTGACCCAGGAAGGAGTCCTTCAGCACGTTGTTGTTGTAGATCTGAGAGACACAGAGAGACAGAAGGTCAGCGCTTTAAATGTACACACACACACACACACACACACACACACACACACACTTCTGTGTGTTACAAACCTCGATGCCGATTGGCTGGTTTGCTTTCTTCCTGTAGAAGAGCCCCTTGGTGTCGAAGACGGGACTGCACGTGTTTTTATAGACCGGCGAGCAGACCTTCTGTCCTTCGCAGCGAATGATCACGTAAGGATCCGACGCTGGAGAGACACAGTTGAGTTATCAACACTTCAGTGGACATTTCATGATGTTTCTGAGCTACAATTTACAGATGTCCCCTAAACGCATCGCATGCAGGTCTCACCACACTTTAAACATTTATTTATAACAGGACTTTAAACCACTTTATTCTGAGTTTTCCGGTTTTATGATCGGAAGCCACTGAATTCAAAAGCTGATTAATCATCAGGCCGTGATCTGCGGTAAAAGTCTAATACCCCAAATCGTTCTCACAAAGCCAAACAAACATGCCTGAGTGGATCGCGGTGGTTACGTCCATCTTTTATATACAGTCTTTAAGGTGTAAGGAAGGTTTCCTGTGAAGAACAGAAGCATTTACCTCCGTCTGAGTCCTGTGCAGCGAGTCCGTCAGCCTGCAGTATGTGGACCTGAGTGACCAGAGAGGGATAACCACACATCCCCGACCAGCAGGTCTTCTGGGGCTCGTCCAGAGTCAGCTCCCTGCGGGACAGACAGGAAGATCCATTTCTGTGGTTCAGTGTTTAAATGTGCAACGCTGAGTACACACAGAATGATAATTAATGCTTTCATGTGTTGTTGTTTTCATAAAGTCTTTATTGGCTGCGTGTCTGAACTGAGAGGAAGCCCAAAGATCTCCCCTCACTCTCAGTTCCCAGCATGGAAAACAAGAGTTTATTTTCCCCTGAAAGTGCAGCAGGGAGGCCGTCCGCCGTCTTTACTGTTCGCCTACATTAATAGAAACAGAAGAAAATTTCTAAAAATGGCGAGCTAAACCACGTGTGCCGCGTACTTGCAGTCTGAGGTGACATCGGTGAAGACGCGGAGCAGGAAGTCTCCCTCCAGGCCGGGGTCGAAGGTCGTGGGTATGATGACGTAGCGGCCCTCTTTGAGGTCGATGCGCAGGAAGACAGACCTTGAGTTGATGTAGATGCTGCCGCCAACCTTCTGCTGGGTCACGTGCATTCGGTACGTCCTGTTTAACTCCACCTGAACAGGAAGCAGCAGAAGTTTTCACTCCAGTTTAAATGACTGAATCCAATACAGCCACAGCCGTCCTTTAAATACAAACGACCTGGACATTTTATAACAACGCCCATGAATATCTGACCTTGTGTATGTCGAAGCCGATCGCCAGGTTTTCTCCTCGCCCCCCTCTCAGAGTGGCCCTGCGGTCCTTCTGCTGCAGACAGATCAGCACCTCATCCTCCGGCTTCTTCACGTCAAACACGTACTGCGACACACAGAAACGAACATGCACACAGTCATAAACGCACAGGATGAATTTTAACCTGAAACTCTGAACAAATGAGACACCTGCGGGTTCTGGAGAAAGGAGTGCTTGTTGTTGGTGCAGCCCCCAGCTCGGTTGAGCAGCGGGTCATCGTGGCGGTGCCAGGAGCCCCGCATCACCGCCTCCTCCCAGGTCTTGTGTAAACTCAGGTAGGATGTGTTGATGAGACGGCACAGGATGAGGTCGGTGAAGTTGGCGATGAAGTCATCAAATGTCATCCTGCAGGAGGAGGAGAGAAAGGACTGGTATGATTTACTGTGAGATAAAGTTGAAAAAGAGCCACCAGGTGGCAGCGCAGCACTAAAACTCACCAGAACTCTCCGTCGTCCTCCACAGTGACGCCCATCTTCTCCCGCTCACTCTTACTGACCTTCTGCCACTCTTCAGAGCTGCAAACAGGCACAAACGCTTCATCTGTATCACACCACAGATCTCAACAAGAGAACCTGTTCAAAGGATTTCTCTCTTCCTCACCTGTCGCTCCACGGCCCGTTCCACTCTCTCTTCCCCCAGGGGTTCCTCATGCGGATCATGTTGAGTTTGTCTGACCTGAAGTAGGCCAGCAGGCCGTGGCCCAGCCTCACCTTGCGGACGTCCGTCACGGCGTAGGCGTGGCCCTTGACCAGGCCACAGTCCAGCCTGGCCTCCATGTCCGCTTGAGTGGTCGCCTGGAACGACACGTCGAGAAGATGAATGAATTCGTTTGGCTGGCGTGGGTTTGCGTTTGACGTGTCCTTACCCGGATCGAGCAGCTGATGAGGCCTCCTCTGTTGTGAACCTTCAGGACTCTCTCGAACAGCTCGTGCTGCTTCTCTTCGTCTTGTTTGTACCCGTTCTCTATCAAATCCATCGGCTCGGACACGCCTCCCGTGAAATCCACGAGAGCATCGGCCGTGTTGCCCCCATCCAGAGCTTCGTAGCACCCGTACATCCTGGAAAACACACAAACATTTACATTTATTTTTACTATAAACAAACGTTTGAGTCTCATTCTGCTTTTCAAGTAACTGTCCAGATTTACAACAGAGTCAGGGATTCATGCCCTCATTTTTTATTGCTAATGAAACATAATTACAGGGAGTAAAATTTATATTTAATCAATTTGACGTTAACATTGTGAAATGTTAAACTAGGATCACATCAGCACCTGTTTGAATTTCACTGTTGATGAGAAAACAGATCTGCTGTGGTGGTCCCTGAGTTTAAGGGAAAAATGTCAGAGTTAAAAATCGGACCCCTCAGATTTCATCTCTAAAAGCACAGAAGGAAACTTTATACTGGACTCATTCACGGACTCAGTTCACATTAATCCTCCTTTATCTTATGCTGCCTTTGTGAGGCTCCTCAGCCCATTTTCATCTGAAAAGGGCTGTTTTAGCTCCTCCCCCTTTAAACTAACCCTTTTCTGATTGGCTGCACCTTGTAATCAGAAGGTTTCAGCACTTGTAAGACATGAACGTAGCTTCCGAGTGGGAAAAATGAAGCCACTGTGGAGGTGGCTTAAACCTGCGTTCTATCTGAAGTCCACCAGATGGCGACAGCTGTGCAAAGAGACTTCCTGTCCTATGTTAGTTTGTGGGAACACTTTCCTTCAGAGTTTAAGGTGTCAGTCCTTATTTTGGGACAACCTCACCTGTTTGTATGTTTCAGGAAAAAAACCCCATCCAATCAGAGTTCTTAAAATTCCTCCATGTATCGCGTTATTGGTTCTGAGCTAAATTACTTTAATTTCAGTTCCTGTTTTTATGTCACTGGAGAGCCTTGGGTCAGTTTCTAATGCATTTGTGTATTCCTGAGTCATTTCTTCAACATGAGTTTCCTCGAGTGTTTCTTTTCTTTCCACAGCTGTAAAATATTTAAGTGATTTTATTTCTTCCTGCCTCTTCATATCCTCTGTTTTTATTAGCTGCTGTTTTCAGTTACTGATCTGAGGAAGTGCTTACTTGGCGTAGGCCTTCTCCACCAGCGCGCTCCAAAACTCATTGCTGTCGTTGGAGTGGCAGTACACCAGCTGTCCATTCACCGTGGGGAGCCGGTCATCGATCACTACGTCCACCCACTCTCCAAACCGCCAGAAGCGGAAGTGGAAGATCCCGGCGTAGGAGTTCGGTTTGTCTTTGTCCCACTCCTGATCCTTCCAGTCAGGAATCACCTTTGAAAAAAACCCCCCCCCCCAGAAAAAACATAAAAACCATGGTCATCACCCCACTCGAGCTCAGACGTAACCGCGGTGTGCTCAGCTGTGTCATATCTGGGGAGCAGCCTCCCGGGGATCTGCGCCCTGAATCCAACAGGAAGTCGCCCACAGATGCCGTTTTGGTCATTTTCAGGCCTTTTACACGCCTGGAAACATCTGCACGTCAACGTTAAATGAGGTTCAGCGCCACCTTGTGACATTGGGAGTTTTATAACTCGTTTGTTCAACAGCCAATTAGAATCCAGGGCCAGACCTCAATCACGCCCAAAGGAAACACCAGGACCGCAGCTCAAAGGTGCGACTGACCATCGCTGCTTACAGCGTTATTTATTTTACAGGTGATGTCCTTGAAGGCTGTTTTAAATGTAAGCCACATATTAAACAAACAGTATGTGGACATAACAGTGTTTAAAAACGTGTTCAGGTGCAGACAGGGAGCGATTGTGGGTTCTCTAATGTAAAATATATTTTCTCATCTTTACTTTCTATTAAAAAAAAAAACAAAAAAACAATGTAGATAAACACAACAGCTCCACACTACAAACACGTACAGAAAAAGATTGAAACGAGCGATTTTCACTCGTTTCCCATTAATGACATTAAGCGTCTCTGATTAACAGGAGCAACTCAGGATTAAAGTTTTTAACGAGCGAACGTCATCCATCCACATCCTGCGCTGAAACCCCAGCTGACAACACGTTGACATAATCCATACACACACACACTCCCCAGTGAAGTGAGTGATATAAATAAATAAGCGATCCATTGAGCTAAGACGAGCCGGGCTCCCAGAAGCCCTCAGGAAACTCCCACCGTTCCCTGTCATACGTCAGCAGCGTTTCCTGTTGCTTAGCACCTTCACACATCACCTGCCTGCTTAACACCTTAAAAAAAAAAAAAAAAAAAAAAGACCTCAAAAAGTATTTTCAAACATTTTGTACAGTCTGTAGAGAAAAACGAATCTACAGAAAATGCTCTCAGCTGTTCTGTGTTAGCTTCAGCGTTCATGTCAAATATAAACTGCTTTACAAACAGCTGACCTGTGTGATTCTGCAGAAATGTTCAGTTTCTGCAGGAACGTCTGACTCAGGCTGGACAACCGAAATAACCCGAGCAGGGTTGGCTGCACAACCAGACGACTAACAAATGTGACCGTTACTGTCACAATAATCAGATGTTTGCATCGATCTCATCTCTCCTGCCCCCTCGTGCTAATCAATACGTCCCAACCAAACTACCCAGTGGGCTCCAGGGGGGAGATGGGACAAAATGAGAAAGTGGTACACTGTGATGGAAACTGTTGGGAAGGGAGGAGGGGGAGAGGAGCCTATGAGAATAGAGTGAGAGAAGAAAAGAGGCTGAGACTAGAAACTCCATCAGAGCTTCATCTCTCACAGCATCCATCCACACAGGCAGGCTCTTCCTTTCTGCTTATCCCAGGAATAAAACCTTAGAGATGGACGCTGATGAGGCCAAATCTCCCTCCAACACGATTGTGCTGGAATTCAAAGAAGACACCGCGCTGACAGAGGTGAGGCTTTTACTTCTCAACTTCAGATGCAAAACAGAAAAGTCTGTTGGCACAATGTGTGGATGAAAATTTCAGAATAAAGTGCAGCTGGATCAGAGCAAGTACGGTTTTTAATGTTTATTTCATATAAAGTTTCATTTTCTGTGTAACTTTAGCTCTTTTTAATTATTATAATGTGGCGGGGCAAAATGTAAAAGGTCAAGTGTGTGATGGTAACAAAGATGCACAAAAGTCCCATCAGACTGACGTGTGATCACTCAGCTGTGTGGCTGTCACAGTGAACTCCTCAAACAGCACAACAGGACATATCTTTTGTTGGCTAATTCCATTAAATATGCTCCAAAAGGCACAGCTGAGAGGTCCAGTTCAGTGCGTGTGTTCATTAGCAGATGTGTAACAATCAGCTGTAACAGTCTGTGTCGGCAAGCCTGCCAATCAAAGCAGCCGCACTAACTTTACAGTCAACAATTTATTTATTTTTTAAACATTTTTTAAAACATTTTAAAAATAGAGCAGCAGTGCCTGTGACACTTCAACTATCATCTCCTCTGTGGAGTTGCACAAAATATTTTAAAAAAATGATAATAGTTGATAAAACTGCAGACTCATAATTTTAATTTTATAGGTGTGAACGGCACTTTGTATAAAATAGCCCAGAGAGCACATCATCCGTTTGTGCCATTCATCTGCTTTTCTTTTAAAAACACTGCTTATTCTGACACAAATGCACAAACCTTTGAGCCCCATCACCTTCCCGTCATTATGAGTCTTATCAGAGACTGATACCGGCACCCAGACTGAAAGTTTCCTCCAAACCAAACATGAACTGACTTCCTGTGTGCTTCTTTCCTGTGCAGATGATGCGCCTTCGCGTGTCCTCCCTGCAGCGGTCAGGGCAGAAGCGTCAGGACGGCGAGCGTCTGCTTCTGCCCTACGAGGCCGTGTATCGGCTGGACTTCGCCATCCAGGAGCTGAACTTCTCCCGCTGGTACTTCTCCCTCTCCGGCTACGGCCGCGTCACCATCACCGGTATCTGCCAGCACTGGACCCCCGACCTCACCAACCTGATGACCCGGCAGCTGCTGGAGCCCATTGGAACATTTTGGCGTAATGCCGGCGACCCCGAGGACTCGCAGCTCAAGTGCCTGGAGGCGGATATGCAGGAATTCGGCGAAAGGATTGCAGAGCTCGCCAAAGTCAGGAAGGTCATGTACTTCCTGCTTGCTCTCAAGGACGGGGCCGAGGCGGCGAATCTCAACTGCTCGATCGAGTTCACGACAGAGAAATGACTTTTATTTAGTGCCAGTAGAATCCTGATAGAGTCTAGAAGAAGCCTTTAAAAATTTCTATTCTATCAGCCATTGTTTTACTGTTGATTAGAAAAACCTGACAACTCTGTTTCAACCAATCAGAGATAGATGAGCTTAAATATTCTCCCTCGAACTAGTTAAACAGTAACTCTCTTTCTATCTTTGAGTGTAAGTAAGACGCCGGTTTGATTTTTTTTTAACAACAAAAGTTACATAAACACCAAAAACATGCTTTAAAGCAAGTATTTCAACACAAAAGCAACATTTTTTGTGAAAATAAAACCTGAAACGAACACAATGACAAGAGAAAGAAAACAAATGCTCTGAATTAACACTTAATATGCTTTTATATATGTTGGTGCTAATTAAAGGGACAGTTCACCCCAATGGATGCAGTCCGGTTTCTCTATTTCACAGACATAAGATCCATTTGTCAGTGTGTAAAAAACAACTAAATTAGAAAATTATAGAAGATATCAAGCAAGATGAAGAGCCTGGTATCAAAGTATAGGTACAAAGAAAACTTTTCATATGTTTTAACTGGTTTGAAGCCCACGTGGTGATATGAGTTTCCAAACATTCTCCAGTAAACAATCAGAAACATTCAGTGTATCAATGCTGGTTTCTGTTACAATGTATCACATCTGAGAAGTTTTGCTATTGAAACTATGCTAAATACAATGTTACTGATGCTCGCAGGTCTATCTACTAGATTATTTAATTAGGTTTCATATAATAAATATTGACAGTTTTTAGAACCTCTAAAATTTTCTGAAATTATTTACCTTTGAATAAAAACACTAAAAAAAACAAAAACAACTTATGATCAGCTGACTGTTTTAACAACATGTCGATTACTTTGTTTTGTGACTGTTGACTTGCTGCAGTTGTTGTTTCGTTGTTTCTTATTCCTTTCATTGTTTCTATAGATAACCAAATATTTCCACTGCATGCCTGCTGATAGAAACAGAGATCAATGGTGTGACGCCAATTAAATAACCACTGAAAGCCGTGTGTGTTCTCATTGGTGCTGGTTTTTATTGGTGTTACTGAGCAGGAAAGAAGTAACGAGGGTGGGGACAGTCGTACACAGTGAGGATGTAAGGAGGCAACAGTGGAGGAACTTAAACGTAGTTACAGCACTTCAGAAAGACATCTACTGTAATGAAATTTATTCCCCACGCTTTGCAATTCATTATTGTAAATGTAAATGTTTTTAACAAATGATCAGACAAAGGAGGGGTTGTGGTTGTTTATAATTTAAACACTCTTTGGATCTTCAGATAAAGCTCCAGAGTGTGATCAAAGTGTGGGTGGGCTCTTTAGTTTTTTAAAAGAAGCCAAATGAGTCTAATTATAGATTGAATGCTGTGTTGAGGCTGTCATTTTCAGCATCTATGTGTATGTTAAAATTAAATTGCTCACAATAATTATTTTAGCTGAGCACCAAATTAGATAAAAAGTCTGAGAAATCAGAAAGAAACTCAAAGTGTCAGGTAGATGAGAGAGAAAAATAAAACTGGTTTTTGAGTTTTCTAATTAGCATTGACATATCTACAAGTAAGGCTTTAGATAAGTAAAACTCCGCCCACAACTTTATCCAGCATCAGAAACCTAAATGAAACAGAGCTTTTAGATCAGTGTGGACTCACAGGGATTGTGCACTGACCGCATTACTGGAAACTCAGGCCATGGTCAGCAGTGTTTTCCCTGCTCAAAATGGGCCCTTGAGGGAGTCTACTAACGTTAGCACAATGGGTCATAGTTAAGACACCCACTGTTTACATGTTGCACTCTACACCTGTTTAGCCGCTTGATAAACAAACTATTTTATTTTTAAATTTCTATCAGGTCATTTCCTGTTTTATTTTGTTATTGTGGGTACTTGTCTGTTCCTGTCAGCTCTACTTCCTCCCTTCCTGATAATTGCTCCGCCCTCATTAGTGTTTTCTGCGTTTAGCTTCTCTTTGCTCGCTGCCAGATTGAGCTGTGCTGCTTGTCAGGACTAGTCGAGCTTTCTAGGAACACAGGAATTTGTGTTCTTGCATTCGTTCGTCTGAACCTCATTTAGATTGTTTGTCACACCATCTTCTTCCCATATGTGCCCACTACACATTTTTGGACTTTTAGACTGTCACCTTCTGCCACGTTTACTAAAAAAGTAAATTAAACCTACTTATAAATGATCAGAAATAATCTTTATTACAGTTCTGCTGATTTTCCTACAAGTTTTCCTACACCTGTGTGTCTATAAATCCACCATTATAACAGTATATTTAATTGTTTGAAGAGGTTAGAGGTCTGTGTTGTAACTTGTGTGATCCTGCTTCCTCCTCTCTGTGTTTCTCTGTTGCGAATGAATGGAAACAGATTAGAAAAACTCCAGCGTGTCTTGGTTTGCTCTACAGTATCTGGTCTTGGCTTACAATAGTTCCCACTGTGGTTCCACTCAAACTTTCCACATTACTGAAACAGGCTTAGCAATAAAATGATGGGGGCTTTCTCTCCAACAATTCCAACAACAAGAGCTGGGAGAAGCTTGCAAGTTGAGTCGAGTTGTTTTTCCTTTTGACAGTTCTGACATTTCCTTTTCATGCCTCCTAACCACTGTAATCTTTGCATCACAAGATAATAAAAAAAAAAAAAAGCACCCTTTTAACTGGACATTGTAGCAGATAACTCGAACATTTTGCCCTCTGGATTCACTCATTTGAAAAATAACGGCAGCTACTTTTAAAAAATGGTCACAATCTTCCAGGGTGAACATTTGCAGCTAAGAAAAACGACAGTTTTACCTCAAGATTTCAACCTCTGCATTTAGGTTCAAAATGTTTCGCTCTTACTTTCTGTTTATGATTAAAGAGAAATCAAGTTGAACAACTTTTAAGTAACTTTAGAGCTTCTTCCTCTTATTTTACTTTTTAAAAAGTGCAATTTATAATCAAAACACAGGAAAATTGTACCACAGTAAATAGATTGAAGAAATTTCCTTTTTAAAAAACAGAAGCACAGCTGATAAATATGATGCTTTTTCTTTATGTACTATTTTGTGTAAATTCTATAGCAAGAGAACAGAGTTGTGTAAATGGTGCCAGGAGTCCATCCAGGTCGTGTGGCTGAAACTACAGCAAAACTCTGGAAAAGTCTATTTGCCTTTTGTCCACTTGAGTCTCCGGGAGTATTAAGCTAAGCTGTTAAAGTTAATCTTCATTTTCAGGCCCTCCCCTCCTTTATTTATTTTTAAATCCTTAACGTGTCTTACAGGATTTCAACATTAAGGAGAAAGAACTGAAAGGGAGTGTGGCTGTTAGCTCCTGGAAGCAAAGCTGTTATTAGAGAATCTGTCTCAACAGGCAAATCATCAGAAAGTGAAAATAAATCATTTCAATCAAACACAAAGAAGGAAACATTGTTTCAGATTTAAACAGCTAGCGGCAGTCTTAGATTTGGCGATATTTAACAGTTCCCAAACTAAGACCTTAACTTTATTAATTATAAATGTGTTATTTATGTTAAGTGTTACTGAAACACTTCCACGCTCTGTGTGCGACACAAACACATCATTTCACACAACAGTAACTGTTGTATAAGCGTCCGTGTGCTTTGCTGTCGTCACCACAGAAGCGGTTTTGTTTGTTTTCGGACCTTTGAAGGGTGTCAAGACAACTGGGTGCTCCACAGAGGCAACTACACCTAAAACAGACTTCACTTTCCCTCCAGTTGATGGAAAACTAGGAGGCTGAGAGGAGGCCCTTTGAGAGCAGAGAGGAAGCAGGAGGCAGCAAGTGTGTGTGTGTGTGTGTGTGTGTGTGTGTGTGTGTGTGTGTGTGTGTGTGTGTGTGTGTGGTTACACAGGTTTTTCATGTGTAACAAAGTGTTGATTTAATGGTAAAAAGAATAAAAGCAGCCTAATTAAATACTTCTAGAACAGTGGTGATCTTTCCCTCAAAGCAGCAGAAAGTAAACACACTTTATATCTCAATATTTAAGACAACATTTTGGATTTTAAGCATGTGGCTAAGTCATTTTGTCTGCAACCCACAGCAAATCTGTTCATCAGTTTATACCGCCATCTTATGGACAACAGATGTTACTTCCATCGGTGACCTCCGACACCAAAGGCTGCATGCATTTGGATTTGTTTGGCATTTATTAGCAGGAAGCTCCAACAGTTATGGATGGACCTGCATGCGAGCATTACCAAAGATGGGGTTTGATCCAGATCTGCATCCTGGAATATTTTTGGAAGGAATCTTTATCACGAGATGGTTCGAGATTGGGCGTATTAGATCAAATCTTTGAAAAAGTATCCGATTAGTTTAATGCCCAAAGGGAGAAATCAGTTTGATGTTCTCAAAAATATCAGAAACTATCGGCATATCCCGGAGCAGGGAGACGTGTGCAGTCCTGTTCGTGTGCTCAGTAAACCGGTGATAACACAACAGCAGAGGATATTTGTGTGGTCGAGGATATAAAACTATGAACTGAAGATATCTCACGAGCACAGTTTCATCTGGAGATGTAATCTTTAATCGATTAAGTCATGAAACATCGCTTCCCTCGTCCCTTATTTCATAAACATTTATACGGACAGCACTTAATCGCTCATCTTAGACCGTTTCACGTTGTCTCACTTATGGACCTGCGTTAAGCCAGATGATTTTCTCCAGTTTAAATGATGAGCATGTTAGTCAGCAGGAACAGCCCTAGTCTTGTAAGCTCTTTCCTCTTCAAGACTCAGTTCATGGCTGGTGTGGAGGTTTCAGTTTCAGAGAACTTCCATTAGCAGCTAATCGATAAGAAAAATCACTCAGATTACACAAAGTGCTGCTTAAACACAACTAAAGGCAACACACCCACTCACAATAATCTTACAAGCTTCTCCACACATGTCCACACACACACACACACACACACACACACACACACACACACACACACACACACTAGAGCCTCCTTCTCTCAGTTCAGCTCAGATAACATGAAAAAAAACAAAGTTATAAACTATCGAGATAAATTTAATTCAGTTATTTTCATTTTCTCCCTTTTCCCTCTATTTTTATTAGACATTACAATAATGAATGTTTAATTATTTACTTTTACTTTATTTATTTTTTTTATATATAGCATTTACTTAAATCACCAAGCACATTTTTTCCTTCACAATTCTGAATTTTCAATCTATTTTAAAATACTCTGATATGCTACAAATTGTAGAAGTGCATTAATGATACAGGACACTTAAAACTGCATGTTTTTATCCCATGTCAGGCCTCGTATCTAACGTGTTTAAAATAAATATTAATATTCTGCAGCTGCTTTTTTGTGAGTTTTGCTGTAAAAACTTCATTAAAATCAACCTGACTGGAAATAAGAGCTGAAACATCATTTTATGACTGAGGATGGCGTCAGACAGGAGCATGCTGTCTTCACAGTGCTCGACGATGCACCAAATCATTCCTACCTGTAACACCTGGATCATCCTCACTCACTGTTTAGTTTCGCACATACTGCAGTTTATATTTTTCTATATTTCACACTCACACTTGAGCACCTTTAACAAATGAAATTTCCCCTTTGGATTAATAAATGTCAGACTTCTGGATTATTATTATTTGTTGTTGCAACAGTTTAGGCCTTTATTTAAGAGCCCTCTAGAAAAGCCCCCGTGTGCCTCACAACAGCCACGGCTGCATTGTATCCTGGGAGTTGGATGCCACAGGAGTGTGGGACCAATGCCTTCTCTCTCCTATAAAGCCTTTCCCACCACGTCTATAAAAATCTCTGGAATGAGTGCAGCTTTTGTTCTTCCTTCTCTCACCTTCTGCCATAGAGCTTCTCTGGAGGCCAGACTGGAGCAGGCGGCTACGAACCAGCAGTTTCCCAGCTGACCTTGGTGCAGGTCATGAGCGCTGATGCCGTCCACAAACAGATGGGGGTCGCTGGTCAACTCCTGGAACAGCAAAGATGAGACAAATCATTGTTGATAAACTAATTTTCTTCCTTAGAGGCATTACATACACTCAAAACTCTGTAACTGATTACTCATAAAATCGGACCCACAGGCAGCTGTACAGGAACCATCACGGCCCCTGTAAAGTTAATACTTATCCTCATCTTCTTATTTACAGGCACAATTAATCCACTTCTAACCGTATTATAATTTAATCCAGGTTTGAATCTTTTTATACTGTCTATTTTATTGCAGTGTCTCTCTGGAAAACAGCAGGCGGATGTGGTCAGGACAGCTGCCAGGTGTGGATGAACGTAAAGCGGGGCGTTACCCGGAGCACTCGGTCAAACATCATAATGTAAATACAGAGTAAAATCACTCCCCGATTAACTACAAGTCTCTTCTGAGGGTTCAAAGCCAAACAAACCACAGAGGCAGACTAACGGGACGGCAGCCAAATGATAGAGGTGGGATAAACCAGAGCACACGCCCAGGAAGACCACTAACTGTATGTAGAGACAAATGTACACATGGCTCCACAAAGTTAGCCTCTCAGGGTCTTATATCTGGTGTAGAATGGATTAAAAACAGTATGTTTGTGTACTGCAGATCTGAGCAGAGCCAGCCCACGGCAGGAAGAAAGCTTTACTGTGTGCATTCTCCAAATTAAAGGCCACTTTTAGTGCATATAGCTACTATACATGCACAGACAGTAAAGATCCAGTGTTTCCCTAAGACTGTATTTGAGATGATGGAAGAGGAGAAAGATGGAGGATGTATATGTGTTTGCTCTCTGGGACAAGAGATAACAGGTCTAATATTCAGCTCCATTTCCAGTCAGCTCTCCATCCTGTGGGCTGACTGCAGTTTGACTACAGATGGTGGTCCTTGGTCTGCTTTGCAGCCTCAGCATAGTTGAATGCAACTCTCCACCTTCTGCAGGTGCTGGGTAGAGATCCAGTCACAGAGAGGTAAGAACCTCTCCCGGAAACAGACAGTATAAAAGATGAATGTCGCCCTCCAGGTCTGAAAAGTGAAGCCAGTGCAGAAGTGCCTTAAAAAACAGCATTCTTTTTAATGGCCACCAGGGGGAGACTCTTCTGGTCCCCAACAGACTTTGGTGGCGCTGAAGTCGATGTTGAAATGAGCCTCAGCTGCCTCTCTCTCTGTGACGTCAGTAAACACGATCCTGAGGAGTTTGAGATCATACTAAATAAAGCATGATGGTCATTTAGTTAATTATGATTATTATTAGAGTCAGAGTTTATAAACCAAGAGTTATGATTGATAGCTTGTTAGCCAATGAGCACGTCCCTCGGATTCACTGCCAGAGCTAGCCTTCCCCTGTCGCGCCTGGTTTCAAAACACCAAGATAGCGATGCTGAAAACGCTCCACACTCTCATAAAAGGGCACGGTGTGATATCAGGTTCCTTTATTTGTACCCGTAAGAGGATTTAACCTGCAGCAGGTGAGTCATCCATACAAACTCAAAAGAGATAATATCAATTAAAAATAAAAAAAAAAATTAAAAAAAAGAGTCAAAGGAGCTTGCAAAGAAAAGCGTCTGGACTTCTTTAAGTTGCTTGAAGACGTTTCACCTCTTAATAAACCTAGTGGGAGTTTCCCCCCACAGAGGGACAAAAGGACCCCCTGATGATCCTCTAATCGCCTGAGCCAAGGTGGGAAACTGGGTGTGGGTCCCAATCAGCCAGAGTTTCGGGTGTGTTCATTGTGAAACCTGGCCCCACCTTATCATGCGAATTCCTGAGGTCAGCTGGCCCAGGATGTGAGTGGGCGTTAAGGCGTCTGGGAAGGGATCTCAAAACTGGATTATAGATGGCAGAGAGTTGGTGTCGTAAACCACCGCTTCTGTTCAAAGATGGTCGCTCACAGTGGACATAGATGGCTTCTTTCACTCCTCTTTCAAACCATCTGTCCTCTCTGTCCAAAATGTGAACATTGGCATCCTCGAAAGAGTGTCCTTTATCCTTAAGATGCAGATGGACTGCTGAGTCTTGTCCTGTGGAGGTGGCTCTTCTGTGTTGTGCCATGCGCTTGTGAAGTGGCTGTTTGGTCTCTCCGATGTAGAGGTTTGGGCATTCCTCGCTGCACTGTACAGCATACACCACATTGTTAAGTTTGTGTTTTGGCGTTTTGTCTTTCGGGTGAACCAGTTTCTGTCTGAGCGTGTTGCTGGGTCTGAAATACACCGGGATGTCATGCTTGGAGAAAACTCTCCTGAGTTTCTCTGATACACCGGCTACATAGGGGATGACAATGTTGTTGCGTCTGTCCTTCTTATCCTCCCTCGCTGGTGTCTGGTCTTCTTTTCTGTGCCTCTTTGCTGACTTTAAAAACGCCCATTTAGGATAGCCGCACGTTTTGAGTGCTTCCTTTACATGTGTGTGTTCCTTCTTTTTTCCTTCAGGCTTAGAGGGAACATGTTCTGCCCGGTGGTGTAGGGTCCTAATTACCCCAAGTTTGTGTTCCAGAGGGTGATGGGAGTCAAAGAGGAGGTACTGGTCCGTGTGTGTGGGCTTCCGGTAAACTTCGATGTAGAGGTTGCCGTTCTCTTCAATGTGCACAGCGCAGTCCAGGAAAGGCAAACAGTCGTCCTTTGTGTCTTCCCTGGTGAACTTGATGTTCTTATCCACAGCGTTAATGTGCGCAGTGAAGGATTCCACTTCTTGTGTCTTGATTTTGACCCAGGTGTCGTCTACATATCTGTACCAGTGGCTGGGTACTCTTCCTTTGAAAGAGCCAAGAGCCTTCCTTTCCACTTCCTCCATGTAAAGGTTGGCTACAATAGGTGACACGGGGGAGCCCATGGCACAGCCATGTTTTTGTCTGTAGAAACCCTCGTTGTATTTGGAATATGTAGTGGTGAGGCAGAGGTCTAACAGTGTGCAGGTCTGATCGGGTGTGAAGTTGGTCCTGTCTTCCAAGGAGCTGTCTTCTTGTAGTCGTTTTCTGACAGTCTCCACGGCCTCCGTGGTGGGTATGCAAGTGAAGAGAGAGACTACGTCAAAGGACACCATGGTTTCATCTGGATCCAGGGTAAGTTTCTGGACCTTGTCGGTGAAGTCGGTGGAGTTCTTGATGTGGTGTGGGGTGTTCCCCACGAGAGGTGCAAGGATGGTAGCAAGGTGTTTAGCAATGTTGTAAGTGGCTGAGTTTATGCTGCTCATGGGTCTGAGTGGGACAGCTTCTTTGTGGATTTTAGGAAGTCCGTAAATGTAGGGTATGGCATCCCCTGGGTAAAGGCGGTGATATGTAAGCCGGTCAGTGATTTTGTCCTTCTCAAGGTCTTGAAGGCAAGCTATAACTTTCTTTTTGTAGCTGCTTGTGGGGTCTCACTTTCAGGTTTCATAGGTATTGTTGTCACTGAGGAGAGTAGTGATCTTTGTGTGGTAATCTGTAGTGTTTAGGACCACGGTGCATCTTCCCTTATCAGCTGGTAAAATAGTGATGTTGTGGTCTTTGCTCAGGGAAGCGACGGCCTTCTTTTCTTGTAATGTGAGGTTGGGACTCTCCGCCATTTGACCTTAGAACTGAAGAAGCTTCTCAGATGAGAGGTGAAACATCTTCAAGCAACTTAAAGAAGTCCAGACGCTTTTCTTTGCAAGCTCCTTAGACTACGATGACCTGGATGACTGAGAACCCTCACAGAAATTTAAAAAAAAAAAAAAAAAAAAAAAAAAAAAAGAGAGATAAAAGAAAAAGAAAAATGGGAGAAGTTTTCTTTAATGATGAATCTAAAAGTGCTTTTAATACACAGTTAACACTGTCAAATGGTTAATTTCAAATATGAACTTTACTCTAAAAGTAAGAGCACTGTGAGAAATTCAAAGAGTGAAAAAATAGTTCCTTCTTCACTTTTGCATCACTGCAGGACACAAAATGTCTCAGGGATCAAAGTCCTCACTTTGACGCTTTAATGCACCACAGCTTCATCTTTATACGAACTCTGCTGCTCTTCCACTGCAGCACGAGCCGTGCTTTAGCATTTTTCCATTAAGCTGTAAATCTATGACATCATACCGATTTGCCCGAAACATCAACACATACTGGCGTGTACAAAATTATCTGGGCGGTGTTCCTCGTCTGTATCTCCCGATTCGATCACTGACGCAGACGGAAACATTTCTAATTTACGATTCAAAGATGAACTTTGAATCACTAAATAACCTTTGATATGTAACTGCCTTACCCAACGACCGCGACCATCATTATCTGCATGTCAACATAATATTAACACGCCATGAACCACCTCCTCGCCATCCTTATCATTCCACACACCTCATCGCCTACATGAACAATAATTTACTTCCACACGCTTTCAATTAAAACTGCTTGTTAAATCCTGAGTGCTGCAGCGCTTCTTTTCGACTCCACGTGGAGTTCAAACATGGACTAGAAATGTGAGCAGAAACCTTCAGGTCACTTGCCTACGTCTGTATCATCTGTTTATAGAAGTTAGCAGTGCAGGAGCCATTTTTGATTCGTGTTTCACCTCTAGCCACCAAACGCTGCTTCTCCATCTTAACTTGTGTATTTGTGCATTTACTTCATGCATTCAGGAGAATTAGAGGTAAAAAAAAAAAAAAAGCTTACAACCATGTAACATGCAGGATGCTGGACAAGCGAACTATTCTGATTTTAAACTAATGATTTCTTTTATTTAACTTATTACCTCATTATTAACATTTCTTTAGTTCAAAGCTAAATTGTTAAACAGAAATTTGGAAAGTGAAGCAAGTATCAGTCAATAAGCCTCTCAGTGGCATTTTAAAGACATTAACATACTCACAATGAATAAAAGCAGTATGAGAGATCCACATCAGAAATGTTTATGAAAAAAGAAAATGCTGGCAAATTATAGTGCTGTAAACTCCAGTGTAGAAAGGTCAGTAAAAGCCACAGACTGTATCTAAAGGATGTAAAGACAGCTTTGGACGCTTGGTGGTTCGATCGCTGGCTGTTCCAGTCTGCATGCCAAAGTATTCTTGGGTAGAAGTAGAAAAGTACTATACAAGAACCAATCCATTTACCAAAGCCTGGAAACATGACGATGAGGTGGTGTCAACAGGTGTTAGCTAACAGGGAGGGGACACAACAGCGAGAACATAACACTACAAAAAGAAACAAGTCAAACTGACCGAAACAAACAGACTGACAAAAACAGTAAACAGGAAATGACTTGGCACAAACTCGACATTTAGTCACCACCATGTGACCACACCTGAGCCGTAAGCACTAGCTAGCTTGGTTAACGAGTGGCATCCGTAGCCCATAAGCACAGACACAGAAAGCTGTTGATTAGTGATAAATAACAAACAAAAAATAAATAAATAAATAAATAAATACTCATTATCATTTAAAACTGATGCACAAACTTTTTACACAGGAAGCAAAAATAATAATTTCACCAACAGCACAAACTCAGTCGACAGATCCACTTTGTTATACCTGCTTAGCATCAGCACCTTTATCAAAGCAGCCACAGCAGATGATTTGACAGACAGCTCAGCCCTCCCAGAGCTGAAGCTGAAAACTATCCACAGAAACCAAAGCTAGTTTTTGTACCAGGTCGTGAACTTGTTTATTTCTGCTCTGAAGTGAGACATTTTAATATGGGACTGACCCGTTCTGTTGAACACAGCCTCAAGTGGACGTTAGAGGAACTGCAGGCTGGGGCACTTCACTTTTTTTAACCCTCGAGGTTGCTGCCTTATAGAGCTTGAAATAATAAGCTCTTGATATGATCACTGGTTTAAATATACAGCTGTCTTTTGAGTGCTGGAGCTGAAGCATTGATATTGAGTGCTAAAGTTTCACGAGACACCACAGAGAAGTCAGGGTTAAGTTTAGGGTGTAACCAAAGAAATATTTCCCTTATCTCTCCACTCCCTGAACAAATCAATAATATTGATCAAATGCTTTAAGTGCTCTGTTTAATAATTTAGCATGAATAATTAACAGTAAAAGCATACGCAATACACAGAAATCACTCTTTCATAGTGTATATACACTACAAGCCTAGAGGAAGACAGAAAATTACACATTTAATCAAATAAGACTCAATGAGAAGCACTTAAAGAGCAGTGCATTTAGATTTTATGCAGGTCAAGGAAAAAAAAAAAAAAAAAAAAAAAAATCACAAGACAAGAAAGAAATGAATCTTTTGACTCAGCATTATTAACGTGAAAAGCCGAGCACGGATTCTGTACACAGCAGCAGAGCGAGGCTGGAAATCTGTTAAGCAACAATTCCATTACGAGCACGATGTTCAGCCAGCATCTGAACTTAAACAGCTGCTGTTCCACTGCATAAAGCTTTCCTAAGGTGCAGTGGGGCTGACTCAAAGCCTCTGACAAGAGGCACTTTTGCAGTTTAAGGATCCTAAACAAATCCAACATGGAATTAAGGCAACATTTGACATTTATCCACCACATTACAAAAGTAATAATAGGTCTATAAAAAAACGTTGTTCACTTTTAAATGATCCTCATTATCTCATACTCTGTCTTGGTGAAGCCCCTCAGTTCATTTAATCTGAAACAAGCTGTTTTAACTCCTTCCCTTTAAGCCAACTGTCTTCTGATTTGCTGCTTCTTGAAAACAGAAGGTTTTAACAATGGGTGGGTGGAGCTTCTGTGCTCAGTCACATATGTGAGATGACCATAAATAAGGAAATATAAATTCTCACAAGCAAAAACTGTATGAAGCTAACGGTTACGCCTTTTCTTCATTAGCAGAAACCTGCAACGAGTAAAATGGCTGCGCACAAATCACCACCGTGGTCCAATGATGAGGTGCAGACAACCACCCTGAGATAACGGTAGCCGAGTAAACTTGTATTAAATTGGCTCTAGAGAAAATCATCAGACACTTGGCACACTTAGCTTGATAAAGCTACCTCCTAAATCAGAGCAAGCTAATGTCTCAGTCACACGAGTAAAAACAGGAAAGCTGTACTGATTTTTTTCACATTCTGGAGAGCTTGAGCGTTTTGAACACTCTCGGTCACTTCTGATCGTAAGGTGATTCCACAGGTTGCCTGATCGGACTCAACCTTCCTGCAAACAGTCGCAGTGTGACCTGGACTGACTTCAGTCACGCAGAGAAGTTGTTGGAGGTTTGCAAATAACTGCCTGTGGATGAGGAATACAGAGTTCGTCACGTAACGTTAAAGGTATGTGCCTTTTTCCACGTCACGCTGTGCGCCACGTTATCGTTTACAGGAGATGAATTACAGAATAACAGTATTTTGTCTCTATCTGCCAATCTGACTATCTTCAGGTTTTACACGCTTACATACACACACGCAGTTACTGTCCCTCTATTTAGAAAGGCAGAGGCGTCACGGTGTGATTATTTTACGTGTAGTTGTTTTTTTCCTGTGTAATAATATTCAACATTGCTATCAATGCATTTTTCAATCCCTCTGCAAAATAGGTTTAAAAACATAAACAGCTGGGATACTGTTTGTCCGTGATTTGAACCGAGGGAACAAATCGTGGCAGGATCAGCCTGATATTATTCGTATCCCGCTGTAACTTTACTGTATAAAGAGCTAACATCTCCAAAATGTCAGGAGTAGTTAGTCATTACAACAAGTGTTTGTGAACTAAAAATCAAGTATGTGGGATGCTGTTTGTCCGTGATTTGGAGAGCCCAGCGCGTGCTCTCGATGCAGGGAAAACCAATCCTGCAGGGAGACCTACCTCGGCACCTGTGCAGGTGAAGCCAAAGGGAAGACATGCTTCACCATATTTTCTAGTCTTTGGCTTAGAATGAAGTTGGTTTGGAAACATATTCAGCGATGCTTCATCTCCTGCTTTGCGTTTGTGTGGGCGCCCCGTGCTAGCAGCGTCCAAGCGTCGTTTTGTTTTTTCCCCTTTTCATGCCGCGCCCCCCCCTGCAATGGCTCTGCGCCCCCCCTAGGGGGCAGGCCCCACACTTTGGGAAGGTCTGACGTAGCACATCATTATATACCAGCTAGCCCAACTTCAGTAACCCTACAAACGTCACTGCTGTTTAGTTTCCTGTCTTCATTTATGTTGGAAGTGACAGCAGAGCTGCACGTATGAATTTTTTCAGAAATCTCTCAGTCAGAACATGCTACATCATGTTTAGGTAACTAGCAAAACTAGCGAGCTAACTTCCTGCTAACTTCTAACTCCGTTAAATGTAATAAATTCTGTTTTCACGAATGCCTGGATGTTAAACTTCATAGTTACACCTGGTAAAGCAGCAACGCTGATCGTTTTATTAAAGATGAAAGAATGTAGACAGTTTTTAACTCTCAGTGAAGCTGTGTGTTCGTTTGACTTTGGGACCTGAAGAAGACAGAGTTTAGGACCCAGATTACTCCCAGATTTACGAGCACCTTAGTCCGACAAATACGGTAATAACGACGGCCTGCTTGCATGTTCTACAAAAAAAAATGTGTTTTGTTTTGTATCTGACGGACAAACACCAAACCAGTGAAGTTGCACCATTTTTAAAAACCAATTCTGGTTCATCCGTTTCACTCAACAATCTGCTTTTCCCCTTTGAAAACAAAGGCACTGCGCATGCACGTTTTACCCATATTCTATCTCAATATTTCATTTTCTTATCGTTGCCTAACATTGTCGGGCGACCGTGGCTCAGGGGGTTGGGAATCGCATCTGTAACTGGAAGGTCGCCAGTTCGATCCCTGGGCTCTCTCCTGGTCGTTGTGTCCCTGGGCAAGACACTTTACCCTACTTGCCTACTGGTGTTGGCCAGAGGGGCCGATGGCGCGATATGGCAGCCTCACTTCTGTCAGTCTGCCCCAGGGCAGCTGTGGCTACAACCGTAGCTTGCCTCCACCAGTGTATGAATGTGAGAGTGAATGAATAGTGGTATTGTAAAGCGCTTTGGATGCCTTGAAAAGCGCTATATACATGTAAATCCAATCCATCATTGTACCGGTATTACCGTGAACGGTATAATATGGCCCAGCCCTAGTCACAGTTGTATTTAACAGGAACAGTTCAGTCAAAAGCTTCACAGAAGGTGCTTTTTGCTCAGGGTGAGTGTGAAGACGACCAGTTGTAAAGCACTTCACACCGGTCACAATACAAAAGTAAATTCAAGTTCCTTTTGTTCAGTAACTACCAGAAACTGCTTACAACATGAACACACACACACGCACACACACACACACACACAACTCCTTGCTGTTGGCTTGAAATTCCATGAATTCCTCTCCCATTCAGCCGCTTTAACCTCTCCTCTCTTTATATGGAGCCTTGTCTCATGATCACCGCCGCCATTCCCAGCCTACTGCCTCTGTCCGTCTCCACCGTGAATAAACAGCTGACCCTTCGTCTCTGATGTATCACTAACTCTCCACCTTCTTTGAGTTTACTGTGTTCTTCTTTCACACAGGCATAAAATAAGAGCTCTACAAAAGATCGCCAGCGCGGATGATTATGCAGCTGATCCCACTGAGCTGTAAAAGATGGAAACAAGCAGCAAACACTGAGAACTGCAGTTCCTCTAGTGGCCACTTGAGGCTGCCTTTATAAGAAACTCAGTCCCCATAGCTCCCATGTTAAAATGACCACCTTTTCAGCAGAAATAAACATGTTTAAAGTGTGTGACTAAAAGCAGGGCTGGCCTCTATGGATAGTTTCCCCTTTTATAACGACTCTGTGAGGGCTTATTCTCTTTTATACCTCATCTCGGGGTTATATGAGCAGCTGTAGCTGATATTTAAAGACACTGAAACAGACCTCACAACCATGTTTGATTTCTGGCCTGTTACGTGATACAAACCATCAAAGAAAATATATTTTTTAAAATACTGCTAACCTGACTGATTTCACTTTGCAAAATATCATCTGTCATCATTATTATTATTTTCCACATGTATACAATACGTATCAGAATAATTGTGCAGCACTACTACTTCCCCTCTCGGTAAAACATTATTTTCACTCACATTTGGCCTTTTCCAGGTGACTCGCCCAATTTGATTTCGCTGGTAGAACAGAGACTGGTCGGAGGTGGGGAACAGAGGGTCTTCAAACAGAGTTCCTTTATGCTGGCACTGCCTCCTCAGAGCAGAGAAAGACTGACCCTCGTACGGCACCGCCATCCTCCTGCACAGAAACAAAATGCTTTACAATGAAGCACAAACAGCATTTACACGATATATAATTACTGACTCCTCACTATCAGAGGGCTGTGCTGTGAGGAAGGATAAGGGGTTTAATTAGTTAGCCTCCTATGAAGTGTTGGGAAATTTATCAGCATATGCAAAACATGAAAAGACTGGAAAACAGTATCACCATTGCATTCACTTGTAATTATGCCATGTCGTATTGACTCACAGGTTTGCTCCCTTCCCTTGCAGGCTTTGGTCTTACTGACCTTATTCCTCACTCACACACACACACACACACACACACACACACACACACACACACACACACACACACACACACACACACAGTCTGTGTAGCGTACTGAACCTCTTTATATTGTTCTAATATTACAGTTTTATGTGAAATGACTGTTCACACCATATGACCGTGGAATGGGGAATCGCAGCTTGACACATCCAATCAATAACCGCCTTCACTTACTGCACAGACAGATTGTTGATGTTACAGTAAGTGAATTCAGATAGTATCAAAAACATATCTGACTATGTTGAATTTCATTTCAACCACAACACATCAAATGAGTCTGTCTGAATTTAGAGGTCAGTCTAAAGGAAGAGACTTCACCATAATCTAATTACATGGACAATATATTTACCATCTGAGGCAAAACCAACTATTTAGCCACTATACAACCCTAAACCAACAGCAGCATGATTAGCATCACGAGTCATGTTTTAGGAGGGTGTGTGAGTGTGCAGGAAGGGCTGTATTCTTAATAAAACAAAAAACCTCTTATTAATGATAAAAAGCCATAACGACTGATTAATCTTCTATATTTCCCATTAAAACAGTCAGAGATTTCTAAGAAGCCTCAGTGTCTCCTGATCCTGTTCAAGGCCTCACACTGCACACAGAGCTGTGGATGAGGAGTAATAACAAGGGAGTACTTCTTTAAAACTCCTTAAACATGCACAACACACACACACACACAAGATAGTCAGATCATCACCAGTCATGTGACAGGATAGCAAACAGAAACTCGGGCGGTCATGTTTGACTACGGATCGGCAGCAAAGTAAATACACGATCAAAGTTTCATGCCTGTGTGAAAGTGTAGTGACATTAAAGCCTGATCTGACCAAAAACGTCCTAACAGCAGCTTCAGCTTCCTGTCAGATAAATAAAAAGTGAGACAAAAAGAGGAAGGGCTGTGATTTGTTTCCCAGGTGGAGAAACCAGAGGCCTGCTGAGCACTAAAGGAATATTTTTATTTTGTTTTCCAGGAACGGGATTGCATCCAGATTCAGAGTGACTCACTGAGGTTAGAGCATGTTTTCTCACACTGATCTACAGAGAAGGACTGACCACAGGACTTCAGCTGAAAGCATTCCTCAATTAAACACTGTATTCATTGCAGATGCTGCAGATGCCACTTAGTACTGCGATGTTCAGATATTCAGGATACATTAAAGGCAGATTTTTTTTGTTTTTAAAAAGTGACTACCAGGTAAAATAAGTCACTGTGGCAGGGCGTGGTTTGTGGCTCAGTTGCAGGGGAGGGGTGGATCAGTGGGTTCAGGGTGTGGTGTCAGGACAGGCTGATCAAAACAGGTGCTCTTCAACACCTGGTCATGCCTTCCCCATTTCCATAGGGTCACAGCTGTGTGCTTCGGGTCCTTTTTGTGTCACAGTGGTGCCGAAACCCAGGAGCTCATCGAGCCGGGGCATGGGATAAGCATCAAACTGTGACAGTCACCTTATTTATAAGGACACTCAGAAACAACTGTGCTGTACAGCTAAAAGAATACAATAAGAAAATCAATAAAACTGAAAACAACAAATAAAGTCATTAGAACTGAGTCGCATTAAAAGACTCAGACGCTAAACAACACGTACAGGCAGGACAATCAGCCTTCAAAACAATGCCACAGTTATGAAAACTGACATGCGCATGTCATGCATGTATGAAAATTACTGGACTGACATGAATCTACCTCTGCTCAGACTGAGCTCCCATGCAGACTCTTCACTGGAATCATCAGGCCCATTTGTAATGATATCACTGTCAAATAAGGCCAATAAACACGGAGATGATGCTGAACAGAGCAGAATAATGAGCGCGTGTGTTTCCCCCAACAAATTAGATTCCTGCTTGGTGGTCTGGTTCAATAAACACAGCCACAGAACGGATTTCCCGAATGATGCAGAAAACACTGAACAAGTGCACAGCCTCCGTTTTAGTTTACTTCCTGTTTTATTTGAAACTTGGCTCCTCCTTTGTGCTTTTCCCACTCGATGGAGTATTAGGGCCAGATTAAGAATAAAATATATTATCGACCATTTTGACACTAAAGTCGAAATCTCGGGATTAAAGTCGTAATTCTACTTTGAGAAAAAAACAACAGAAATCTTCACATTTAGATTTTTTCCCCTAAGAATACATGTTCAACGTTATTTTTGACTTTATTCTACAAAAGCAATCTAATTTTTTTTTCTAAATGTAGTCTAAACTCTGTTGTGCCTTAGCGCCTCTGTCAGGGCCGGCGTTTTATCTTACTCTCCCTCGTTTTTGTTTGTTACAAACTATTATTTCACCGGAGTTCATTCCCGTGTCTCAGGAGCTTTTGTTAAACGTCCCCGTTTCCTCCCGTCATCAGCACACAGAGTCCTCCTGCCAACATTTACTAACTACAAACTAAACGTGACACACTTATGGATGTAAAATGACTTTGATAAATCTCAAAACACTTTAAATATTTCAAGATTTAAACTGAAGACCTTTATATTCATGTGGACAAACATGAACATACAGTTAAGCCAAGTTCGCATGACGCGTGACAAAAAACAAAAAACAGTAAAACGACCAGTAAGACAAAAAGAATAAAGTTTGAGAAATATAAAAATACTGAACTTACATCATGCAAATAATAACTTTACATTTTTAGATCCTCTAACATGAACTTATTTATTGCTTTTTAAATGCAGCTGAAATGAACCTTTATTACTTGGGTTTTATCTGCAGAGCTTTTAAATTTCAGAAGCGCTTCTACAGAAAACGGCTCGTAAGACATCTGAAGGTTGAGCGAACGTAAGAATAAACATCAAATGTACGACAGAGTGAAAAAGAACAGCCAGTAAACATTTCTGAAGGGAAGCACGCAGACCCTGAGTGGATCTGAGCGAGCGTCTGTTTAGAAGAAACCACTGTGACCTTCTTCAGCAGCATTACTGAGCAATGACTCACTGCCTGATGGGAGGAGGGGGACGCTGCGATTTTCTGTGTCTCGTATTTACAGCCATTTTTAATAAGTCGTGGCAACTTAGTGGCACCAATAACAGATTGATCACCAATAAGATGGCGTCTCCACTGATTTGCATGAACAGTTGATTTGCAGTTATTTGACTTGAAGATGAAAGTAAAAAATGTTTCAATACTACTTTTGTTTCTGGGGGTCTGTCATTGTTCCTCAAAATGAATGTAGTTATATATAAGTTCCTGTTTTGAGGTGGTTTTCCTACGTGACTTCATCAAGTTTATTCAGATTTTATGAATGTAAATGTGTTAAAGAGACAGCACGTTGTTTCTAAGGACATTAAAATGTAAGGTGTGATGATATAAAGCAGAGGTGATGTACGTTTATATCCTGTTACGGTGGCAGACATTCACACTGAAGTGCAGAGTACACACCAGTACAGCTGTGCAATTAAATGTGAATTTGATTTACAACCTTGGCTTTCATTGAATATTTATATTAAACAGGATAATAAAGATAAATAATTATCGTGCTGCAGTTGGTATTGTAGTAATGCTCTCATTTCATCACATCCTCTTCCTGGTCCCTCCATAAAAATCTCAACCCAGCAGAATTTGAATTAATGGAAATCCTCTTAATTAAAAGAACAATTTTTCATGTGTAAGATAAATAACTAATCTCAGTGCTGATTGAAATAACCTATTATGATTTCTGCCATAAAGGAGCAACAAAAGTTTAGAGTCTCGGTTTCAGACCGTTTTCCCCCCCTACAGAAGCCCCACCCACCAGCTGTTCACACTTACCCTTTGTAAGTGGCATCCAATCAGAAGAAAGCTGGCTTATAAATCCTCTAAAATAACGTTGATGTCAAAAGAGGACATCAGTTTCCAACAATGGCGGCAGCTAGTTAGTGTTAATATTACTCTTATTATTCTTAAACGTTTAACATATTTTCAGGTGAGAATGTAGCTGTGTAAACCTCAAATATCTGCTCAGTTTATCAGGACACCGCATATTTTCAAAAGCGCTCCGACGTTTTCAGAGACGTCTGTTACCCACCAGCTCGATAGCTAGCCGGGGGCAAGGTCACTAGAGCCGGTGAGAACACCGGACTCCCGGCAAATCGTTTTCAAACCCACCGCCATCTTTCACTACTCAGGTTAAACGTATATAAGTCACTTAGATAAATTAAAAATGTTATTGTTTGGCGTTTTTTTTAGTATTTTATTTGTTCCTGAGTAAATCGGTTTGTCTGAGATTAAAGTTATAGTTTTTACACAGCTGAATAAACGTCAAGCAGACAGCTGATTATCAGAAGTGTGAGATGCTGGAGAATATACTCCGGTGTCCTGTTATATTTTAGATAGCAAGGAGTTTATTAAACTTCACCGAAACAATCTGCAAATTTCATTAAAATTGAATAAACTATCATCTTGTCTTTATTTTTAGTTAGCACCTTAAACACTTAAAGCTGTAAGCTAATGATAGTTATATAAGAGCAGATGCTGCTGGTGCAATAAGCTGTACGTTTTACATCCAATGGATGATGATCTGATTAGTCGACTAATCGCAAAAATAATCGGTGACTAGTGACTATCAAAATAATCGTTTGTGGCAGCCCTAGATCACGCCAATAAAACCAGTATAGCAAGACTTTATGAATCAGCAGATGGAGCTCATAACGCTTGAGGGGTCGTCCACTTTGGGCCAGTCGGTGCAACTTCGGGCTGAGTTTTATTAGATCACTGTGGCTCTGTGCACAGATTAATCTTTGTGCAGGCCCCCCAATCCCACACAGACATTCAAGCCCAGAGGTGCCACTATTGCTCACCTGGTTGAGCTGACACCATATACCAAAAGCTGGAGTTCGGTCCAGAGTACTTCCCAAGTGTCACTCCCCCTCAAGATAAATTGCTAAAAATAAATCTTAAAAAAAAAAAAAAAAAAAAAAAAAAAACCCAACTTGCCCTGTTTGGATTTATTTTTATCTGAATGGATTTATTTTCTATTGTTTTACATCTCTTTCATCTTTGTGCCTTTATTGTTTTATTCAGACTGCTATAAGGGCGTCTATTTAAAAGAGGGCTTGGGCTTTATCACCTACCCTGTTTACAAAAAGGTGGTAATAAACAGGTGAAAGAGTCAAACTATTTGTTTCACACAGAGGATGAAGTGAAGGGCTGCAAAAAAACTGAGTGCAACACATACAAGCATTCATTTGAACTACGAATAGTGCAAAGCTACTGTAAAAGAGCCCAAGAATAAAAATGTGGGCCGTACCTCATAACAAAACCCAATATTTATCAGATAACTGCAGGAGGCAAGGAAAGCTTTACAAATGCTCCCTAAGTCACCAATTACACCCTCTCAAACACACTCACACAGTCGACAGGAGCCTTTGAGTCACTCAGGTGAGGTCTAACAGACACTGATCGGACACCTGTCAGTCAAAACAGCCACGCTCCTAACTATATATATATTGAAATTCAAACAGGTGAGTTATTAACAAATCAACCCTCATTTTCAGGACTTTTATAGTGGAGAGCCAAAAATTAAAAAGTTGGTTTAGAGGTTTGGGGTTTTTCCTTTAATTTGTCACCCAATGGAATCTGCTAACCAATGCAATTTATTAAACTCAGACTTAAGAAGTCAATTTGTTGACAGGTTTATGCAAGAGGTGAAGGAAAGACAACATATTTCATTAGGTGTAGCGTCTGCAGCCGTTTCAGGACAAACACCTTAAAGACTCGAACACATCTGTTTACATCAGTCTGCTAATAACAGCTGCAGGTTGCTCGTCTTCCTCCTTCCAGCAGCTGTAAAGCTACTGTGCTGTGACGTGACTGGATTAACCCCTGGTATCTACAGACAGAGAGCTTTAACCATGGAGCAATAAGACCAATACCAGCCAGACATGGGTGTGGTTTTATGCGGGCACGAACACACAACGGATGTGTGACACAAACAGCCCAAAGCAGATGTTGAAACATCGCATGATGTGTGATATCATGTGACATCACAAAAATGCGTGTGGGGTGAAGAATTTTCACAATAATCTGCACCACAGTCCACCTGCCTCACTCTGCCTCAGATGAGATGACATTAATGAAGACTTTCGATGTTTACAGCTTTGTAAAGACACCCGGAGAGAGATTAAAATCAAACCGGAAACTCAAACGTTAACCATCAAAATGACTTACAATATCCCTAAACGTTTCTTTCGTTATTCTTGAAACTACACAACGCAAACACTTCTATTCTATTTTATCTTTTGTTTATAGTCGAGTCTTATACCACGAGCTACACTACTAAACCCATTCAAAATCTTGCAACAATTTTTAATCGTTGCCTTTATTTTGAAGGGCGCGCCGGATGTGTATGTGAAAGCTAGCTAGCTTAAAAGATGAAGTTTTGCTCGAAGTTTTTTTTATTATTCCTAAATCTTGTGATCTTAGTGAAGGCGAGGAAATCGAAAGCGTGAACAAATACAGAGAGCCCTTTGCTGTAGGGCAGCTCTGTAGCACAATATTCATCTTTTTCCAGCGTTTTCTTATTTTAACGCAGACTCCAACAGTTCTGCGTCCCGTTTGCTAAGGAAAAAAGCGGCAAATTTAATAAAATATATTTGCATGAAAAAACAACAACCCAAAAACTATTTAATAAGAGTTCCAGAGTGATTTACGACTGCAGACGTAACTGCATTTCAGCACCGAGTTAGCTGTAACTAATTATATTCACCTGGAAATGGTTGTGTTTTGGTTCGGGCTCCCTGGCTGCTTCACTCCGCGTCTCTCGCTCTTTTCACGGGTGGTTTTGGCGTGTTCTCCCTGCTGTCAGCTCGGTGATGTGAGGACGTTTCTTTTGGTTACTTTGCGACCCTAAAAATAAAAACCACACAGAAACAGGCAGGAGGAGCTTCTGCGCTGCTGCTGTCACACCGACCAGCCCGCCTTCACCGAGGGAGGAGATGCGTTCACGTACCGCTCAGACAAACCACTCCTCTCTCCTTTAATCATTTTTGGATTAAAGCGCTAAATCGAAGTAGAGATTGAGGAGGGGTGGCACATTTATGAGATAAAAACTTACAAATTAAACTTTACAAGCAAAGTTACAAGAAAAAAAAGACTGTTTTTAAAAAGCTAGCAATTTTACAAAAAATACAGAGAAAAAAAAAGAATTTGTCAACTTTACTTTGGAAAAAATGTTTATTTTTAAGAAAAAAGTACAAATATATTTAAAAAAAAACTGTAAAATTTACACAAAAATTATAAGGAATACCCTCCTAATTCTAATAAACTAACCAAACAAATAAAAAAAACCTGTTAACTTTACACAAAAAATCTTAACGCTGTAAACAAAACACAGAAATAACCATTAAAAACTGTGAAATTAAATCAAATTAAAACAAATTCAGTAACAGCAGGTGATAAATTAATTAAGATCAGATGATTTTCATCACGGAATTATTTACAATTAAAATTTTAAACAAGAAAAACGTCTTACTGTGTTTTAAGTTGTAAGTTATTCATAGACGCGTTCCTTCTGAGCTTTTTGTTAAACAACGCTGACCTCTGGTGTCTGTTCCAGTAATTGACATGAGAGAACCATAAACACATGCATCATACTTACTACTTCTACTGCTACTACTACTATTGCTGATAATAAACATGAACATTTTAGCAATATTAATTGAAGTTTTATTTAATCAATAAATCCCGTGTCATTAAAATGCCTTCATGAAAAGAATAGAGACCACAAAGACAAACCCCTACAAGGTTAAGCAAATTATTTCAGAAAAAGGTAGCACAACAGAAACAGATAAAATAAAATAAAGCAAGAACTAGCAAGTAATATGACCTACAAAGACCATGCATAACTTTCTTCCTCATAAAAACCATTAGTGAGTCCTTTACCACATTCTTTTTATCTTTTAATTCAAGAGAAGTTTCCATAGACTTGGTGTAGGTGTGTGTGACAGATCACCTGAGCTGTGTAGTCAGGCATCACCTGGTGTTCTCTCCAAGGCTGCTGGTTCTCCGTTCTTTTTGCCACAAACTCCTCCAACTGGTGGATTCGCTGCTCCACCTTCATTTTTAAACCTCTCTTTTGTGTTTCAGATGTATCGCTACATTCTTCCACAACACCTGTGAGTACTGTCACCTCAGTGATTTTACAAAAGAGAAAGTTGATGCGTGTTGCCTGAAGTTGTTGCATTGTTCTTGCAGCTTCACACACACTGAGGCACTGGATTCATTACAAACTCATATCCAGGTGTTGCTTTTCTTTGTTTCCACAGCTTGTGCTATTCATCTTCAGTAAACCCTTTATTTTAAAAGAGGTTTCAAATCACAGTCTCTTCTGTGCTGCCATTACTTTCTTCAGATTTACTTCTATACAGTTTTAGGCTTTGCTTGGCCTATTTCATGTTTCATAGGTACCCTCAGCCCAGCTCGTTCAGATTAGCACATCTTATTTAGCATGGTCCAGTATCCCACACTCAAATGTGAATAACCAGCAATTAATCTGTGATTGAAGACACTTTTGCTAAGGCCAGAATGAACTGTTATGAGTTTAGGTGTACTCCCAGCTTACTTTTAGTACTTTCTGGGGAGCCGTCCATTTGTGTTTATAAAATAGAGGTCAGTGGTACAAAGAATCAAGACTCTGTATATCCGAGGAGGTGGTGCGTACATGTACTGTATCAGTGTAATCAACCACAGGCAGATACCTGTCTGCACAGGGAGAAATAACACAAGCAGATAATTACCTGTTTTCTGTGTTTGTTTATAGCAAGTAAAACAGTTTAAAGCAGCTCTGTTCAACACCTTACCAGATGTAAAATGTTTACAATTTAAAACTGCATCTTTATTCTATATCTATATACCTTTAAGCCCAACTCATAATGGACTATCTTACTTTGGAACATAAATTCGAGAGAAAGAGAACACTATGGCGTTAAAGGGGTTAGGGTACTCCCTGACCTCACAGTCCATTTACTGTTATTCTGAAGTTGTGTGAGAAGTGCAGGTCGTACAGAAGGCAGGTGAAAACAAAGCCACTGTCAGTGTGACGTTATTAATCTTTAACACCATCACAGCAGAAGACATCCACAGAGTCATGTGAGAAACTGCACTTTACACTTTGCTGGAGGAAACTGTAGCAGCAGCACGAGCATCAGAGCCACGAGATCAGACTTAAAGGGATAACACGACCACATTAGGAAGGAACCACATCAGGTAAATATGAAACACGTGGGCTCTACTTTAGCTGCTTTATTTAAACTGTACTCATAGATTCACTCTTTTTGGTTTGAGTTAGTTTGCTGTGAACCAACTCACTCAACAGTTCACCTCATAAAATAATTTAAAAAGGCTGAGAGCAGAACTGAGGTATTTTCTAAAATACTGTCTCACTGTGGACGGTTTGTCATCTGATTTATTCGCACTGACTTGTTTCTCCTAAAGCTGTAGGGGTCCTGTGATGTGTTCAGGTGCTCTTTTATTGTGAGTAAAAAACCTGAATCATCACTTTAAACAGCTGACTTTGAATAGAAATGACAGTAAAGTCCTTTACAAGCACTCCTGTTACACCTTTAACAGAACAGAGTGGTTTTGCATGACTCACAATTTGATATACTCCTGATGCATCTTATATGGTGCGGCCAAGATGCTTGTTGTAATTAAATTTACAGCTCACTCAAGTATTTTACTCGTCAGAGCAGGAATTTGATGGAAGTAATGGGACTGCTTCTTTTTTTGGATCTTGCCACAGTAACTTTGCACGATACACGATTCACAGTAGTCTTTATTTTATCCTGGCTGTTTTCTGTAACAAGCTGTTTTAGCTTTTCGCCCTTGTTTGCATTTACCTTCTAAACTAAAAGCTTCTTACCACAAGCTGGGAATGTTCTCAGCTGCTCTTCTTTTGACTTGCAGGTCACTTTCTTTCAGCTCCGTTCTGCATCTACAAGCTCCACTTTCTTCCTAACTTGAATCGTTGTACTTTTACTGGCTGCTGTTTTTAGACTGAATTTGGACACTAAAGAAGCATACATTTAATTTCATGTGCGATCACATACTCGTGTATTTTACTGCCCTCAAACTGTAAAAACCAGCTGACTTTTATTTCCTCTGCAGGTTTAAAATGTTAACCAGGTGGTTAACTTTCACAGCCTTCCTCGCCGTCCCAGCCAATCCAGGAAGAGGAGCTACCGGCCAGGGCACTCTGACTGTGGCCCCCACCTGCCGGGTCAAAGGTCATCCAGAGGTGGAGTTGACTTTACACTGTGGAGATGGAAAGGACTTAGGTGAGTGAAGACTCCATCTCACTCTCTGCTCTCTGAAGGCAAACGCTGACTTCTGTTAAATGTAGAAAGCGGTCACGTTCCTGCTGTAAATATTTCAGACTGTACATTAATAGAAACCAATCTAAAGGAATCTAAAGCGATAACACTTTATAATAATTTTGGCTAACAATGAAACTTTAATTATTCAAGTATAGCTGCTAAATAGCTGGTTTGTGAATCAGACGCAACTACACAAAACACAGATAATGCTTACAGATGTTCACTGTAAAACACAGGTGTAGTAGGTGGATGGGGTTGCCCACTGCGCCTGCTGTGTGTCCCTCTGTGTTGTGTTCCAGGTTCTCAGTAGGTGGAGTTATTTAGTGCACCTGGCCGGCCTCCCTGGAGCATATAAGAGCTGTTGTCTCCACCACACACCCAACATTCGAACACGCATCCAGCTGCTAACACAAACTAACACACCTGAAGATGTTTACTCTGTTTTTTGTCTCTTTTGGTTGATAAATCAGAAAATTTGTGTCTCTCTGGGTCTCTGACACCAGCAGCTCTGACATGAGAGAAAACTTTCACTGAACTGAACGTTGGTGGTGTCCCACTTATTACTGTTGATTATCATGTTTATGAAATGTAACCAATGATTTTTAAAACAGAAAGGCCTTTATTTCAATTTTTCTTTAAAAAAAAAAAAGCAGCTGTTTAGCTCCTCCCCTTCAAGGCGCCTTTCTTCTGACCAGCTACCCCTCACAAACAGAGGGTTTGAAAAGCAGGTGGGCGGAGCTTCTGTGCTTACAGCCATAGCTTTGTGCCCATTTCAATACCGATAAACCATAACTGTTTATAAAAGATGGATGGATTCTATTTATTATTTATGTTGGAACCAGTCTCGAGTGGATGAAAGAGGAACTGCAGCATTGCCACGTGAGACACAAAGGAAAGGTTTTTGTGACACTCTCTCTCTTTTGGTACTCATGAAATCATTACTCCTCACCTGTAGCTGCTTCTTCTCTCATATGCAGGTGTGGTCCAGTACTGGCACACCCCCTTTGGAGACCTCCACACTCCTGGTTCCCATGGTAAACTGGACCCCGTCGTCATGCACCATGACGGGAGCCTGCTGGTCCCCAACACCAGTGCTCTCCACAGTGGCCTGTACTACTGCCTCCTGCAGCACACAGAGGGTACTACACTGTGGCCGTATGAGCTCCACGTCGGTCACGATGGTCAAAACCTTCAGGAACTGGGAGAATACAAGCAAAGCAGCAGCTGTGCTGCATTCAGGTTCAGGAGGGATGCTGGGTCTGAGGAGGCGAAGCAGGCAGGTGTTTCAGCCGAGCTGTTTGCAGGAGCTGTGGCTGCATCAGTGCTGCTGACCTTTGTGTTGGGATTCAGCATTGGAGCTTTGAGCAGGACTCATGTTCTGAGGTGAGTTCAGGGACTTACGTCATTATTGGTGCCTCTTGAAGAAGTTTTAACCCAAGCTAAATCACCAGCATTGGAATCAATGTATTTTTAAACAAGTATAGAGAAAGATGCAAACACTAGATAATCTCAGTGTGAGCCAATGAGAACACCACATGTGGACTGACCCTTTTTACATTAAAGGTCTGTTTTTTCCTCTCAGGTGTTCAGGGGCAGTCAGGGCAAAGCTGCGGTCACCAAAACGAGGACGAAAGCGCCAAAGCGACACAACCGACCACGGCCCCGAGGTCAGCATGACAACCCTGCCGCCCACGAACGAGAACCCGGCCTCTGAAAACGACCAGGTGGTGCACAACAACTCTGCGCCTAACCTGTCTCCTCCTGCCAAACCTCAGAGAAGCTTCCGGCACAAACGAGAGGAAGACGAGCCACCAGAAACCACTGCATATCTGGAAGGATGTGACTACAAGGAGGAGGAGGAAGAAGATGGAAGATGCACAGAGAACAGAAATAAAGGCAGTGATAAGGAGTTAGAAGAGGGGGAGAAAGAGAGCCGGTTTGGTCGCTTGTATCTGATAGGAGAGGATGGAGAGAGTCAAAGTGAAACAGATGAGTATGAGGAGGACAAACATGGAAGCGAGAGCAGGGAGGTGAAGAGGAGTATGGTGCAGGAGGAAGAGGAGGCGGCGGCGGCGGCCGGTGAGGAGAAAGATGGTGAGACGGAGATTTCCAGAGATTCTGAAAAGTCAACTTTTGAAAGTGAAGATGAGGCGACAGGAGGCAAAAACAAGGAGGTGACCGATCAAGGAGCGCTGCCGCCCTCCCCACCACGGCCAGCCCGCCGCAGCCGCGTCATCCGCCTGTACCAGTATGACGAGGACGGCCAGCGATACGGCCACCTTCCAGACCCTGGCCCCGACGCTCCTCTCCCCGCCCCCAGATTCAAACAGCGCTCCGTCTCTCTGACGCGCCTCTCCGCCATCATGGCTGCAGCCTCAACAGGGCCACTGGACCAGAGTCAACAGGAAGAAGGATAGTGAGCAGACGTCAAACTTCCACATGGACATTTGATAGATGCTACAGAGAGTGGACAAAATAATGACAACACCATGGCTCAAGTCGAGTCCAGCTCTACAAACTTTGTTTGGAAGGGTCGCCACATTTAGCGCCACAAACTTATAACTTGTCATAAGTTATATTTGCATTATAACTATATATATTATAATTTCCACTCATGCTTACTTGCAGATCTGAGTTGCACTGATTTGATTTTCTCAGAAAATCTGCAAAAATGTACAATATAAAAGGACTTTCATGTTTTGAAGTTATTAGTTATGCTGTAAACACCTGAACGAAGCAGAACAGCCATCTCCCAGTGGCTGAACTGAAATGATGAACACCTGTACCTGATATGTTGGGTGTGGGATCGATGTATACATACCCTAAGACTGGACACTGTATTTTTATGAGGTCTGACGGGTGAATCTGCACACGCACTTTTTATATCTGGGAATCAATTTTTGCATAAATTAAAAAAAAAAAAAAAAAAGCTAAAGCCATCATCAAAGTAATGCTATGACTTCATCCTGGATCATCTCTGCATCCTGCTGATGAGATTACAGCTGAAGCTGAACTAAGCTTCACTTTTGTAATACCACTTTGTACCACAAGGTGACACAACAAGTAAGTTAATCTTACATATGGCTCGGGTCAATGATTTTAACTTGTACGCCGTCATACGGGTGTATCTGTTCAGATGAAGTTTAGATCCACCAGCCTGGGTCAAGTCAAGGAAAATAGGTATTTTAAGGAATCTTGAAACTGAAGTGGTACGTGCCATGTCTGTGTGCATTTTTATTGGGACTGTGGTGACATCTGAAACTAATGAGAACCCTTCCTGCACTAATGCTTGTTCCCATCACCCAGGTTTCTGCAGAGACTGACACCTGATGGTTTTTGAAGGACAATAGGGGCAAATCTCTAAACTATGAAAAAGTAAAACAGCATAAGACAGAGCATATGGACCAGAGGTCACAAGGTGCAGGCACAACACCTGAAATAGGGCAGCATGGGCGTGAATGGAGGTTAACGCTGTTACCTCAGAGCACGGCCTGGTTTAAAGACATCCATGTTAGGTTAACTGGTCATGTATGTGAGGTAGATGAAGTCCTTTAAGTGTGAGCAGTTAAACTGTGACTTGTGTATGGATGAAATGTGAGTAAATTACTTGCCGCTTCTGAGAATGTCCTCGCTACTTGTAATGATTAAATCATTATGATATTATGCTTTCATGTATAAAACAGGACATGATGTCAGATAGTAAATTTAGTTTGTGTTTGGGGGGGAAATAAGTTGACTCTCCCTGCTCTCTTAATTAAGGATTAATCTTCCACTTATTAAGGCAGGCCGTTTACTCCAGCAGTCCCTGAACTTTTTAGCGCCACAGACCGGTTAAATGTCAGACAATATTTTCACAGACCGGCCTTTAAGGTGTCGCGGATAAATACAACAAATAAAATGATACGATCAAGACAAAAACTGTTATTTTGTAAATATAATAATAAACGCAAATTAACTGTGTAATTTTGCAACTTTATTAGCAGCATCCTCCTAAAATGCACCAACAACATTGAGAGTAACATCCTCCTCTTTGCCCCTTAACGCTCTCTGGTCGCTACGGTAAAGCGTAAATAATTCTTTCAAAATAAGACACAACTACAACATGGGAAAAAACCCAGGGAAACAGAGTTAACAATAAAAACCCTGAAAACCATTAATTTCACACCCGAGCCCAACAACCCCGGTACCAAACGACTCATGGACCCGGGGGTTGGGTACCGCTGGTTTACACATTCTAAATTGATGTGCAGTTCAAAATTTGTTGTAGGGCCCAGATTATACCGTGCAAGGCATACAACATGAACAGTAAGCGTTAACCAGCCAAGAATATATTCTTATTTACAGCGGTAAAAGAGTCTCATGAGTAAATGTGGAGAAGTCCAAGAAGAAATGTGAAACATTATGAGCTCTGGGGAAACAACTCCCCCTGCTGGTCACAGTTTTAGTTGACATTTGCAGCTGGTAATTTTAGAAAGTACCTTTAAAGTTGTTGTTGTTTTTTTGTTTGTTTTTTTAAAGCATTCACTAAATTAACTGCCCAGAGGGGTTTCAGGATAGCTGTAGAGTGGTGAGACTTGCTTCTAGCAGGTTAGGTGCTGGTTATCTGGCAGGATGTGGTCTAATAAGAAGTATTAGGAGGTAAAGGGATAACTGCTGTATCTGCTCAGGGGTTGCTGGACTGACACCTAAAAAAGAAATGGTAAATTTCTTCAGGCTGACCAGTTTCTGCATGCCTTAGTGTGTTAACACGGTGCAGGAGTGGCGAATGAAACCTGGGCTCTGCAGCTTGATGAATTTCCATTTCCTTTTTATTACTGTCAAAACTTCTATAAACAAGACACAAAAATGGGGGGGAAAAAACCAAAAAAAAAACCATAACATTTAACATAAATTCCACAGCTCTTCTCAGTTCATTTTCCCTCTGACAGTTTCTTTTCTTGAAATTAACACCATTTAAAAAAAAAAAAAAAAAAAGTCTTCTCAGCAGGAGGAAGGCCTCTTAGCATTTGGACGATGGTGCACAGGCGCCTCTAACGGGATTCGAAGGTCCACAGGGACGAGGTTGTACTCCATATTTCTGTGTATGTGTGGATGAAACCTTTTTCCAGACTCCTTCCCGGGTTCTCAGTTTTCTCCCTCTTCATCCTTTTGTTTTTGTGGCTGTTAATGCTATGAAGCTGACCAACTTCTTCGCCATTCCACGAACTCGTCTAGAAGCACCGGCCCTGCAAAAAACAAATAAACCCGTAAATATAGACAAAGGTGCGCCTGCACGTTATTACTGTTCAGTGAAGACATGAAGCCATTTTAAGGTTTAAAACTGAAATGCTTGTTTAACATTCTTTTGCAGTTATACATGTTGAAAAGTTTGCTTAAACAGCTGGCCATTTAAAACTTAGAAAATAAAAGAATCTTAAAATCAATACAAAAATGGAGGGAAGCTGGTGTAAATTTATTAACATCAGGACTGCTGTGGCATTTTGGACTACAAGTGATGGACAGATATTAGATTTCCTTTCACAGAAATGAGTGAGCCATCACAGAAGACCCCCCAGAATTATAACATGCTCATCCTTCTGTCCTAAGAGTGTGAACCGATCCAGATGTGTTCTTGTGTATTATGACAAACTGTGCGACAGCGGCCATTCCCAAACCAAAGCCCTGGATGGTCCAGGTGGGGCGATAACTGGCCAACACATCCTATTCCATGTTTGGACATTTCATACAGGTTTATATTCCCGCCTTGAAGCAGCTCTGTAAGAGAGGCCTGCACTATTTTCCTAGTACAAGTGGTACTCACAAGCTCCATCCTCATCGTAGTTACTGAGGTCTGGGTTGATGGTCCGGCTGAACTCCAGAACATTATACCACTGGTCTTTATTCAATCCCTTGTACTTGGACTGCTGTGGGAGACATTAATGGGAGGGAGACCGTGAGGAAACAACCCAGAGAGAGGAGTGAAGAGCTGTTTGAAGATGAGCTGATTTCACATCTCCTTTATCAGAGCAATGAGATTTACCTCCAGGAACTGGCTGAAGACTGGGAAGAGCGGCCATGACCTTCCCAGCAGCAGAGCCAGCATTAATTTTGCCGTGTCCATGTCCAAACTCCTCTGGTTCTTATCCTGAGGACAGAAGCAACTCAGTGAGTGAGCTCAGTAATAAGTGCAGCAGTTCATATCTCTTATGATCCCATGAATGCGCTGATGAGTGTTTCCCCCACAATCCCATTAGTCATAACAGTTAAACCTAACTGCACGGTTGCTGCACTGAAATTGAAAAGACACTCCCTCATTTATGGTTATTTAAAAAAAAAAAAAAAAAAAAAAAAAAAAATCCAGCTGCATCAGCAGGGAGATTCACTGCATCAAGCTCAGAGTCAGAATTCAGAGACTTGATCTGAAAGCCTGTGTTGGTGAAGTTAAGCTTCATTTATGGTCACCACACCAAATCTTTTCAGAAGCTCAGAGTTTAAATGTAGCATCTGCTCCTCCCGGTTAAAACATGGTCACCCCATAGGGAACTATTTTGTGGTAATTTGGCGCTTTTAAATTATTATTTTTATTCCAACTTTTCCTCATAACAATCACAAAGTCAGGAGCACAAACACTGCAGACATATTACAAAATGATGCTCAAGGATTTTTACAGGCTTAACTTCCAAATAATAACAAAAAATAAATAGACTCACTCTGGCAAAGTCAAAGGCGTATCTGTAGATATTTTTAAAGGTCGCAGCATCGTTGAGCTCACTGCGCAGGTAATCAAGTTTACTTTGTAATCTCTCTGTGCAGTCACACCTGCATGTAGACGAAAACACATTTAAGCGTATTTGTAACCTCAACCACAAATAAACTGAAAGAATAAGATTTCTTACTGTAATATCGTCATTCCCCTGAGCCACTCGTCTTTTGTGAAGTACCCCATGTTTGCTGCTTCTAGATGCCACGCTAAAACTAACATGATAATCTGCAGGAAAGAAAGAGGAGATTCAAACAAGTGTAAGAAAGCTTGTTTCCTACCATCTTTATTTTTCACAGAAAAAAACATTTGTTGCTAAAATAAAGCTCCATAAAACATTCTCACATCATGAGTGCCTCACAGTCTCTTTTCTGAGTGTTACCCTATGACTCCTGATGGTCAGGAGTTCATCAGGTAAGGGACATGCAGAGTGACTAAGAGTCAAGCTGCTGACTTACATTCTCTGGTTCCACGCCGATGTCCTCACAGAACTTCTCCATGGCCTCTGGGCCGAACACCTTGTCGGGGGCAGCGTACTTGTGGAACCAGGCCAGGCACTTCTTACTGGAAAAGGGCTTGTCAGTGTTGATTGACCTCGGACCGCGGATCAGAGGTCGGGTAAAACTTCAGCACAGACCAAACATTTTAAAGATAAATGTGCAGCCATAACTTCAGGAGGTTGTTACATGGCAGCTATACAACAGCTGGACTACAGTCAAAGCAAAAATACAACAAAGGATTTCACCCTGTGAGAGCTGGGATAGGCTCCAGCACCTCTGACTCTGAACAGGGTAAAGTGGCTCAGAAAACAGCCTGTCAGTATTTCCTGCAGATTAATGGCAGCGCGGTGGCTCAGTGGTTACCACAGCTGCCTCACAGCTGGATGTTCTCCAAGAACATTGGTGTATCCAGTCAGCCAGCCAGTTTAGAATCAACTGCTACCAAGTCAGATCAGATGCTGCTGTATGCAAATGGCTCGGGTGATTATTCACATGAGACTCAAACTGTCACCATATTTCATTAAAAACCTGAAATTAAGTCTGCACGGACATTTATGATGTACAGAGCTGAGGCACTGATGGATTATCCACCTCATTTATATCCAAGAATAAAGCAAAGGTACCTAATAAAGTGGCACTTTAGATACTCTCCTACAGTCCTGAAGACTGAGGCAGTGCTGATTAAGATGACAAGTATGTGCTGAGTGCCTCGATTAGTAAGGAGCATAACTCACAACATGTGTGAAGATATGCGTTTTGGCTACATCCTCACTGTGACTGCAGCATGAGCATTCATCTACACTCTTAATACACAATGAAGAAGAAGAGGAGAAGGTGAAGGGCTCAGAAAGCCTACACCCGGCTGAGAGAGCATCGAACTCACAAGGTAATCAATAAAGGTTCAAGAAGCACATAGGATGGATAGAAGACAAAGGTTAGCGGTGCAGACACAGGACACCCTCAGTGTGAGCAGATAGATCTGTTTACCTCGTAATTTTACAGTTCTGCTCATGATCATCTGCATCAGGCAGCTTCCTCTTCTTCACAGGCATCACGGCACCTTTACTGGGCTTCACTAGCTGGGCTACATTTACAGAGCAAAGACAACAGTCAAACATCCGTTTGACCCTGGAGTGACTGAGCCATCTTAGCAGCTACAACAACTCAAGTACATTTACAGAAATGCTTTACTTTGTATGCTTCATACCCAAAACATTTCCTCCATCTATGATGGGTATTCTAACATTCAAAACATTCAAAACACTTTGATTACTGAATTATCTGAAAGGGTAACTGTTGAAATGAGACGGCCAATTATGGAACAAGTATTGGAGGAGCGCTGACGCAGTGTAACAATCAGTTAATCTAATCTTGGGTCAAAAATCTGGACTTTTAAGTTCTGTGTTCTTTCATTAGTTTAACGTCAGTAGCAAATCAGTACATCTTTGGGCTTTAAGCAGCTGCCTTCTGCAGTGGTAGGTGTGAAAAAATTTAATAAAAATCAACGCCTGTGTTTTTTAAAAACATACTTCTATTTCTACACATCTTTCTATTACCCTTCCCTGTTAAAATAGAAGTAAACTGAAATTCATGGTGTGAAACGTTTTTATGATTAAAAAAATAAATAAAAAATAACAGCACACAGATATATATGAGATGTGTGAGAGGTTGTACCTGTATACTTCTGCCTGCCTTGTCCATTCAAATCTAAGCAATGCTGGAATAAAACAGAAAACTGGTTTAAAAAAAAAAAAAAAAAAAAAAAAAAAAAAAAGTCTGCACAGCACCCGATAAGCTGATGGATGCTGTACGCTAAAGTCCAGCAGTATTATCACTGTAAACGTGCCGGACTACACCGGCGTTGTCTGCTACACACAAATCAACACAAAAACTCACAAGCTTGTCCAGCGTTTCTGACAGCGTGCTGATGTTTGCCAGGACTTTTCCTACGAGAAAGCACACAAGCACTGACTCAGCATCATTCAGGGAATGTCAGCCAAGGAAGACCGAAGGCATCAGCCAAAACACATGCGAGGCATTACTAACACCACCATCACTTTGAAACCAAGAGGAAAAATCTGATCATAGGTCAAAGACCTCAGATGAGATCCAAATTTTTTTTATAGTTTCTGTAAACCAGAACGGTTTAGGGTAAATATCTGATACTGTGACTATGAATGGAGTCTCAGGAGCGCAGCTCAGGTTCATTCAGAATGATAGATGCTTGAAGTCTCTAAAATATTTGGATTTGTGTGGTGTTCTCTCATTCTGCTAATATGAATTTGAGTCATTTTCAAGATATTTATGAAATTATCAAAATAACAACACTAGAATTATTATTATTAATTTTTTTTTTTTTTTTACAACTACTTTCAAGATTTAAATGAAGATTGAAGAAAATTTATTTAACACTGGCATGATGTGAGTACTTTGTATCAGCAGATTTCCAAAGACAAGGCATTCGGATCATATCTGTGCGTCGTTGTTAATTGAAGTTTCATTGCAGTTGCCCTCCTGGCCTTACGGTCAACTGAACGTTCAGAAATTCAAGGAAAGAACCGATTTCTGCCTTTAGAGCTGTGATTTTAAGCCTTTGTGCCAAAGCAAAACAAACAGCAAACCAAAAATTAAGACTTGGCTGTCTTCATATGTGCAGAATGCCATGTCATACTCTCTCATTTCAAATATCATCACTTCTTTTGATTGCAATGTTAGCTGATTTTAAGAACAATGAGCACCACTAAAGTATGACTTGCATCAATCCTCTTATCACACAAGAACACATACATTGTATGGTCAAAAATATGGGGACACACCTCTTAGTCTTTGAATTCAGGTGTTTTTAGTTCCATAGCCACAGGTGTATAAAATCAAGCACCCAGCCATGCAGTCAGCCTTTAGAATGACTTGTGAAAGAATGGGTCGTTCTAAAGAATTAACAGAAATTGAGTACTACTGAAACAGGATGCCACTGTTGCAACAGGTCAGTGGGTGAAATTTCTTCCCTTTTAGATATTCTGCAGTCAGCTGTATTATTGTAAAGTGGACGTGTTCAGGAATCATTAATCCACAAAGTGGTAGATCATGTAAAGTTAGAGTGCGATCGCTGCGTGCTGAGGTGTAAAGCACATATGTTCTGCTGACTCAGTAACTGCAGACCTCAAAACCTCTGACATTAAGATCAGCATGTAAACTGTACACTGGGAGCTTCATGACATGGGTTTCTATGGCAGAGCAGCTCCTGTGGGTGTATTATGTGGGCAGCCTAGAAATTTTGTTTATGTAGTGTAGATTCCTGCTGCCTCTGGTTCAGACGCAGCTCTCTTCTACCCTTTTAAAGCAGGTGAAGTCTCTCTATAAAAGGATGTTTAGTTTCCAAGGCCCTCATTAGCTCACTATATTAGCATTAACAGATTAACTCGGGCTGAAGGCTGCTGACATCACAAGTCCAGCTGCTCAATTATATCTCCTCACTATCAATCAGGCCAATGAGGTCAACTGAAATGACATTTAGTACTTTGTGCAGTTACAATGTTTCGTTGATGCAAAAATCTCAGGGGACACCTTGACTTGTCTCAGGGCAGCACTGAGGAACCACAGCCTTTAAGTATAGGACCCATTGGAAGTTTAGGATCATATGTAGACATGATCCCATGTTGACATGATCCCAGACACATACACAACAATGAAGTGATTCCTGGAGATGTGTGGAGAGGCAGAGTGTGCCATCGCAGCAGCTGTCACAAGTACGATTCATAAATGCACAAAATTCACTTGAGTACTGTTAAAATGAATGGTGACGCCATTGTTGGAGTTTGAAATGGGCCAGTTCGGAAACACTGTTTTTGTTCGGTTCGGCCTGCATAGCTGGTTAAAAGGAAGGAGCAAACAGGGACTGCCTCATCACACTAAATTTCCGTTTTCGTGTTCAGACTTGATATAAAAGCTCACCAGAAAAACGAGGACACTGCTCGGAAGAAAACAGGCGTTGTCACGTTTGCATTTCAACAAAAACCACCAAACGTAACTGTCGCGCAGCTGCAGTGTCTGCGACGTTAAACGCGAACTTTTTCCAGCGTTTGAACTGTTAAAAATAAACATGGTAACGACAGCACTGCTGCAGAAGCAGTTTAAAAAGCTCTGTGGGAAACACACGTCACCATTCCTCCACCACACACACCTAAAGCACAAGACACAGGTACATATTGAATAAAAAGTCTGTTAAGGGTCTGGACTCTGTTAAACTTTAAACTTTGGGCTAAAATCCAAACTGCTGCGGGTCTCCGCCTTTGATGCTAACGTTAGCTAACCAGGCTAGAATGACTAATAGACTTCGTGCCAGGATGTCGCATTTTGTCGCCACTTAAATGTCACAAAAACATGATTCGTATTACAAATTCCACATTTATCTCCTTCATTTTCTTCAGAGAGTCAGACTTGACTCACAGGGAACCTCTTTTGTTTGCTAGCTAACATTAGTGGCGCACCGCGGGTTTCAGAGCTGCTCTGCTAACGTCTGCTAATGTGTCCAAACACGCATCAAGTCTTTAAATCACTCGCATCATAATTAGACGCAAATATAAGACAGATGCCTGGGGCAACACCTGGTAATTGATAGGGCACTGTTTTAAACACTTACCACTTTCAGTCACACTCAGACTACTGTCTCAGTTCCACCTGCTTCTCTTATGCCGGAGTTTTGGCTGGAGCCGGCGTTTCCGCGAGAGTGGACGATACCACCGCTTTATGGGGGTGCAAAACGAAATTAGCGTTTCCCTCTTCAGAGAAATGTGCGCGAACGCTCTTTTTTAAGAATGGATGTTTATAAAACACGACATTTAACCTCATTTACAAGAAGGATATATGGTCTTAGGCAACAGTTATCCAAACGACAACATCTGATGGTTGTAATGTACACCCCGAAGAGCCGAATATATCGTTTTAGTTCTTAAAGAAATAGTCCCTTATTTTTGGCTCACATGCTCACATGTACTCATGTCCATGCATCCATTCATCCCAGCTGTCATAGGGCGAGAGGCAGGGTGTAATAAAGTTTAAAATATTTTTAACATTTATACAAAACTGTAAAATCTCTGTCAGCTATTTTTCTAAAATAGAGTTTCCTCTGAACTTTTTATTTAATTTTAGCTGTTCACAGTTCAAAAACTCGTCCATCACTCTGAGTTAACGACAAGGAAGGTTATCCTAGTTAACTAAAACGAAACATTGAGGTAGGTTAATTCTAGTGAAATTACAAATAAAAAAGTAAAATGAAAAAAAAAATCTCTGTCATGGACAGTGCACAGGAGATGTGGAGAGGAGATGCAGGCTAGATGCACTGGGTGTAGACGGGTGTCAGGGGTGACGTGATTTATGACAGAAAGGTAGTGATAGCGAGAGTAAAAGAGAAGCTCTCATAACCTGCTGTGATGTATGGTTTGGAGACAGGAGGTGAGGCCAAAGACAGAGGAGTTGATGTTTGTTGGGAGTGAGCAGGATGGACAGGATAGAGGCAGCTGATCCACAGATAATCCTGCAGTGAGAGCTTGTCCTTTAATAACACAATTTATCTGCAAAATAACAAGTTTAAAAATAAATGTTATGGATAAAAAGTATAATCTACGTGCAAAATATAGTTTAGTAGAAACATATGCATATAACAGGTGTCATTATATGACCCCCTGCTGGTCTCTAGTCTTTGTTTTTAAAGGTTTAGTAAGCAAAAGACCATTTGACCTGAGACTTGTGTAGTGTTTATTAACTCAGAGTTAGTGTTTATACTGAGGGTTGTTGGAACATTAATAAACCCAGTGTTCCTGTAACTGTGTGGTGTATGGAGCACATGATTGTGGCCCATACACCATCTCTTAAAATGTAAATATTCAGCATAAATTCTCATAGATTTATTTTAAAAAAAAACTTAAATAAAAAAATCGAGGTCATTCACTGTGACATTGCATTTGTTTATTTACCATTTTCTTAATTAACTTAATATGAAGTAAGATTAGATTAGATGAAACTTTATTAATCCCTCGGGTGGGTTCCTCCAGGAAATTCAGGAAATTGAACTGCAGAATAAGTCTGCAAACTACATCAAGTCCTTGTAATTTATCTTCTTGATAAATAAACACCCGAGTATAACCCACTCGTGTTAAATTGAGGTCATTTGGGTTGTTTTTTTGAAGCAATAAGCTCAAGTAATTTCTTTAAATGCATTAAATTTTACAGCAACTGGAAGTAGGAAGAAAACATTTGTCTTTATTTTGCCAGTAAATAAATTGTTCAACTTTAAAAAAAATATTTAAAACAAGCAAAAACAAAGCAGTACTCAAAAGAAGCACTCTCATCCCACTTTGATTTTTTTCTTTTATTGCCAACACACACTTTTAAAGTCCTTCCTTGATGTCATAGCAAACATTCAGCTGGTTTTCAGGCTGTGGCTGATTGTGTTTAGTTCAAGTGTTGTCGTCACACAAGGCTACAGTAAAATCTGACTTCTGTGCAGTGCAGGCCGGGTTTTCACATGAGACAACCAAAAGAAAAAGAAAAGAATCACTCAGTCTTTTAACTTCAGCTGTGGTTAATCCAAATGTTTCAAACGAGAGTAAAATGCAAAAATCAGACAATATATCTTTAAAAAAGGGGAGGGGCATAAAATGAGATCACACAGGTGGTGACACCCTTGTTTTTAGTTGGAAAAAGAAATTTTACATTGAGAAAAACTTTGAAACTCTACTCACACATCCTTTCACAGTGGTGAAAGCTTCCTCATATTTACTTTTTAAACCCTCATTTTCTTTGGGAATCATGTCATTAATACATTTAACGAGCTGTGGGATGTTTCTGCAGTTGGGTTTGACTTTTGTGGAACATGTTGCTGAAATAAAATCTAAGGTTTATTAAAAAAGATTTGATATGTTGTCTTTGTATTGTTTTTGTTTAAATAAAGATACAAACTGAAATGATGGGATTCTCTTTATTTAAATTTCACATTCTGAACAGCTTGTTTTTGGAGAGAGTGAATTAGCTTTGGAAGTTACGGAAGTTTAAAGGCGTCCACTTATGCTTATTTCCATATTTTGATGATTGGGTTCTGATAGAGTAGCTTTGCATGACTCGAAGATCGAAATCATTCTTATTTTTTTTTCGTTCAGTCTTTCCCTTCATACTCAAAACAATCTGCTTCCATCCAATTTTTATGACCTCAACTAAATACTTATATTTACTGCTGTGTTTTTTTTAATCTTAAAAATGTTTCCCCAACAATTTGTCAGTTTCCTTCTTTGAAAACCTTTCATAGTTTTCTGTAAGATAATCTGCCCACCTGTGTGGTAAAGATCATGGAAAGTTGTGAGGAAATATATTTATGTTTTTAGACATTACGGGTAAATTCCCATTTCTAATCCCTGTGTTGTGCTTAAAAGTGGGAATGAATCATTGTGATGTTTTGTAGTGAACCATGGCTAACACAGCTATAATGCAAAGATTTACTGCTGCAGAAGCCCTGAGACAGACATTTAATGCCCAAACTGACAGCTCAGCTGATGTAGGAATGAGTCCAGTCGACTCCTTTTTGCACAAAAATGATCAAAAACTAATGAATAAACAAATGACTAAGAATATTATAAAATGTCTGTAGGTTCCCAGTTATCCAGGTCATGGTACTCTAAGGAGCTTGGATTTTGTTTTAATTTTCTTGAAGATGTTCCACCCCTCATCAGAGAAGCTTCTTCAGTTCTAAGACATATCTTAGAATACGTCATAGATAGGGAAACAGTATAGGTACGATAAACACAGACAGAGCCATTTAAAACAAGTCTGTCCATTTCATGAGTTTCTATTATAATATCTGGTACTGATGCAAAGTTTATAGTCTCCTAAAAGATCAGGAGAGAAACCTTAAGCTAAATAATGGGGTCATAAATGACACTACTCTGTCATTTTAGCCAGTAAAATAGCTTCTAACAGTACATGTATATGACATACAGTGAGAAGAATAAAAGGTTCCCTTTATTGAAGACTGACAGCTTGTGAAATGATGCAGTGAAACTGAAAAACCTCTGAAGAAATTCAAGTTTGTCAGCCTGTATAAACAATTCAAGTGAGGCTCGGGTTCAGCCAGTAGTCTGACAGGCAACAGGTATGCTTACCCTCTGAGTTCAGTCTGTTTACATGGTAATAGTTGAAAACTAGCACTTAATACAAAGCAGAGCTGAAGCTGATGGAAATTCAGTTAAACTGGAGGTGTTCAGTTCTACATAACTGACATATTAAACAAAAAGCATTAAAGTGATTAGAAAACGAATTCTAAATTTCTCAAAGTGTGGCCACACAGGGAAGGATGCCTTAACTTTCTTTGAATTCAAACCCAAAGTTGTCAAGTAAGCAACGAGTGAGTGAGACTGAGCTCGTCTGTTGTTGTTACTATAGCAGCAAACCTTGCAAACATTAACAAATAAAGCTGATGTCAAAAATTAACAGGACAAAAACCCACAAACACCAAAAAGGATTTGTACAATTTTCTGTGAGGGCTGAATAGAAAGGACATCAGAGTTACAGTAACCCAACCTCTGGAAGCCACAAATACATCTGACGGATTGGTTGTTGCACATACCTCTCATTATGAGTTAAAACGTATAAACTTCAGAACAAGTGAGAAGATTACAAACATCATCTGGATTCATGAATGCCTGAGCTAAATTTAGAAGATTTAGATTTGTATGTCAGGAAGTAGAGCAGGTCATCTTATAATTGTAAAGTTGTTGGTTCCCTGGCTGCTCCAGTCTAGATACCAAATATCCTTGGGCAGGATACCAACCCCAAGCTACTCTCCAATACATCCATGGGATGATGAATGAAAACTATGCTTAAGAAAGCACAGAATAAAAGTGCTTATATGAATGAATCAAGCTGGGGTCACAGGATAGAGCACTTATGTGCGCTACCCTGTGACCCTGACAAGGATAAACAGAAGAAAATGGATGGATGGTTGTTATTTCAGTCTTAAACTTTGAAGACAACCACTAGCCCGGCTATGAGCTCAGCATCAGTAGGATAATTTCTATCAACAGTGAGGTGAAGTCTGAGAAAAACAAAAGAGAAAAAAAATAATTAAATGGCAGATTCAAAGCTGAAAGTTTTGTTTCAGTGCCTGAAACATTTTTGGAGGTTTGTAAGTACAAATCCAGCTTTGTACCTTGATGCCCTTCTGTAATCTCACTGGTGACATTTCCCCCCTCCAACTACAGATTAACAAACTTGAATTTCTTAGTTTTTCACAAGTTATCATTTCTGAGCACCAACCATCGAATAAACAAAGGAAGGACCCACCCCAAAAATATTTAGTGTGCTGGGTCCAGTTATTGATCCATTTCATCCAGTTAGCTGTATGTGCATTTGAGGATTTACGCCTATAAATAAACCCAGCTAGTGATGTCACCTATGACTGTGGATCTGAAACTGAATAAATCTGAAACAGCAGTTTAAAAACAAAAAAAGGAGATTGAGTATTGGTGGGTTGCAAAGCAGGTTGCAGATAACCTGTAAGCAGGGTAAAGCAGCTTAACACATGCACAGTACGAGACACACAGATTAGATTCTCAGAGGTTTTAACTATCCTAAGAGACGGGGATCATGCATGCTCACCTGATAGTCGTGGAGCAATTCTTCTTTTTTAGATCTTTATAGGCAAACCAAACCTCTAAAACCACCGGAACAAGCGGAATAAGAGGTTAGATGGTGCACCATATTTGGGATTTTGTGCCAGTTCTGCTGTACGTCTCTGTGCTTTGTGTGACAGATTACTGCAGGTTTAACTGTTTAACTCCTCAACTCTGACAGAAAATAAGAATAAAGCAGCCCAGCACTGAGACTTAAGAGTTTTGGGATAGATTTTTCTCTTCAGAAAACCAGAGGAGGAAACCCCCTACTGACTAACACAGAGACAGATGAGACTGAATATAATTAAATGAGTGTTTTTCCTCACAGATCACACAAAGAAAGAACTCATTAAAGTCCCTCAGTGTCCTCAAATGTGTTTAAAAATACAACAGGGTATCATCTGCAAAAAACAAACAAAAAACAACAACTAAGTGAGCCAGGCCTGTGCATAGAGAATAAAACTGCATATAATGCGACTGACATGTGGAGTTAGTTTCATCTCAGGTGAAACCTGAGGCAGACGGCCTCACTGCATTCAGAAGAGTTCACAATAATCCGAAAACTCCAGCGTTTTTTAAAATGGTTTTTTTTGCACGTCAGTGTGTAAAATGGATTATTCTCAACATCAATGTGTCGCAGTAACAAACTTAAAAGCGGCTTCAGCATTTTGACAAAATTGCAGATAAATCTTTATGTGGAAAGTGAAATAAATTAGACTAACAGTTTTTTTTTTGCAGGCTAAAACAGAGGAGAGAGCGTCAGTAAGTCAGTACTGTTTAAGTCAGTACTGTTTAAGTCAGTACTGCAACGGCAACAGACGTGTTTGCAAAAACAAGGCAAGAAAAAAAAAAATGGACAAAAAGTAACATTCCTCATAAATACAGAATAAATATTAAAAAACAAACAAACAAAAAACAACCCCACACATTCACAGTCGTCTTTCTTTTTCCTCACTGCTCACAGGATTTGATTCTCAGTTCAACAAGAGCAAAAAGATTCCCAGTGCAACTGATAAAAATCAGCCACGTTTTTTTAATATGAAGGGATCACCTCTGGAAGGTGAGCTTGGCATCAAAACATAGCTAAAAATGAAACCTTTTCATGCCATAGCATGGTCTGATCCTCCACCTATCCCTCATGGTGAGATGACTACTGAAGGTTTACCCAAAACGCACTTTTTCTCCAGGATACCAAAACCTGGTTCTGTTACTCAGAATTATAGACATTAAAATGCAGAGGAGTAATTTCAATGCGGGGACTAACACATTATTTACATTATTATAATTCCGTGTCCAAAAATCATGGAAACTAAAACTCTGTTAAGGTGATGACACGTGGAGTGAAGTTAATCTGGAGTTATGAGGGCTGAAAAATGCTGGAAATTAATAAATTAAAAAGTTCAATCTTCCACTCAACCCTGTGTACTTTAAGGGTCTGCAACTCACCCCTAAGTGAGTTGCAGACATAGTGTGATGTAAAGTTTGACACACGTCTTCATTAAATTCCCTAAAGTAATTTTACAGAAACAACATCTGCTGATTGTGAGGGGTGGGGGGCACTGATTGGTTCTCCATATTTACCTCAGCAGCTTTTTATTCTCTATAATTCACTGCAGCTGATCTCGCATTCACTGACCGGTCAGCTGACAAAATACATTTTCACACTCATTTTGAAGATGTTGCAGAGGCTACAGCACCAAATGACAATCAGGTGAGAAAGAGCAGAAGAAGAACTCGTTACTTTTAGAGGGTTGTTTCCCGTTTAGTGGAATTTTTGGTGCCCTGCACCAATCAGACACTGGATTATTGTTTATCCTCAACACATTTCCTCGATTTAAGTTGGCCTTATGTGAGTATAAGCTTATCAAATGTTTATAGATTGTATGGAAAATGCTAAGATTTTGGTTAAATATGATAAAACAGCCTCTGTGCCTTTACTGTATGTAACATGGTGTTTACTGCAGTGCGCGGTCACCTCCCAAAGGTCGCTGAATTCTTTAACATAGGGAAATAGCACATTAGCCTGAACAGGAAGTTCATAGTTGTCTTTTTTCTTTAAGGTGTCGTCCTGTGCCAGATTTATGATAAGTATATAAAGTGTAATGGATCTGCTGTACAGCACATCTGCATATTTTCCTTTGCAATTTTACAACTTTCATCTCTAAAAATTGTTTTGGTTCGACCCCCTGACACATCCTGTGATTTTGTTTTATTTAATTCCCCCTAAACGTTTGGAGCTTCACTGTGTGGTGGCAGGTGTTTCTAGGTCCTCATTATGGTAATAAAAAGGGAAACGTTTTCACTTTTTCATCATTTACTCCAACTCCATTAGCATGGAGCAAATTCAGAGCTCTGGTGTGATGAGAAACAATCGTGTTGTTGCTCTGGACCAAGTGTGTAGAATAAGTTCAGCTTGTTTTGAGGCAGTCACCAATCTTTTAAAGGCTTTTGTGATTCAGAGACAAACTGACAATTCTAAATAGTTTTTATGTCCCGGTGATAACGGAACTAAAGTTATGGCTGCAGAATCGTGAGAGTTGCTTTAAAGGGACTAAATTGTTGCTTTGCTTCAAACACTATGAAGGTTTATGGGCTGAAGGTGATTTGTAGGTTTCTGAGAGTTCAGGCAGAGAGGAAGAACAAAAGGGTGCGCACACATCACACAAACTCAGACAGTGTTCTGCTTTGGAAAAAGGTCCAAACACCAGCAGCTCATTCAAACCTTAAGTAAAAGCAACAGAGCAGCTGTGTGGTTTTCTCTAACTGTGCAAAAAACAAAAAAAACAAAAAAACAAACAGAGACACTCTTAGAATGAATGAGGTAAAAATTTAGACACTGAACTTCCATCTGAGTGCGTGCACAGTCCAGACCTCACACACTGGGGCAGTTACACTTTCTCGTTTTGTTCTTGAGGCTCTGCAAAGATGACGTCACCTGCAGCCCGGTCAGGGGATCACAAAAAAAATCTGAATACCAGCATTTAAATTCCCAACCCTTTCTGAAACAACCAAAGTGTGACAGATTCTCCACTGAAGGGGGAAAAAAAATTATAGAGCAGCATGCTGTTGAAAGTGCACACACACATACAAACACGCACAACTAAAAGATCAGATACACACCATGCACTCAAACACACACACACACACACACGATTTGGCAAAATACTCCTCGGTAGTTTGAACTTGTCTCTCTCCTCCTCGATGGCAGCTTTCACTCTGCATTCCCTCTTCGAGTATTAGATCAGTGTAGGACAGGAGGGATGCTGAATGGCTGCGGCTAACATGGCAGCCGTCGCATGAAGTGAAAGCAAAGGACTGATATCAGCTTTGTTCTCCTTTTCTGCCCTCACTCCTTCTCCACCTCCTTCTCCGAAGTCCACTGCTGATGAAAGTAAGGCAGGAAGTATTCAATAACATCACTATTTTTTCTTCTTCTGAGCTGCTGGCGGACGGCGCACGCCGCCGTTCCTCTCCTCTGAGCAGACACTAGAGGGCAGCAGGGACAAACACACGGCCAGATGACTCAACGCTACGGCTTGAAATGACACTCCGGTAACACACTGGTGTCTCACAAACACAAACAATAGCCACACTTTTGTTAAAAAGGCTTTTCCGTGTCCTTCAGCGCGCTCCCAGCCCTCTTCTCCTTCTTCAAACACATCCTTTAAGTCCTTGTTTGTCTCATCTCGCAGGTTTTAAAGCGCCAGATGCAGGCCAGTCGTAAAAAACAGCAAAACACACACTCCGTCCTCGCTGCCTAGGCCATGTAGATGAAGGTGTTGATGTCCGCCTCGTCCCTCTTTATGTATTTGTGCTCGATGAGCCACTCGATCTGCTCTTTTATCATCTTTTTCTGAGGCAGAAACATGTTCTTCAGGATCTCCACCAGCTCCGTCTGCAGCTGGGCGTTGCTGATCCGCTTCCTCATCTTCATGATTTGGATGATGGCCTCCTGGAGAGGAAAGAAAAGGAAATGTTAGAACTTTACAGCTGTGTAGACCAGGGATGGACGACATTTCATTTAGAGGGTCGTACTGATTTAAGCCTGGATTATACTCTGCTCCTGTTATTAACCTGTTGTTAACTCTTTGAAGTCTGCCTCGTAGGCACATGGGCATTTGGTGAATTGTGGCGTAAATTCTCTACGGACGCGTCTGCACACAGGCATGAAGACGTCCACATGGACCCTCGTGCTAACTGTCTGATGAAGTCATTTACATTTACCGTTACATTGCCTTATCATTACTCTGTAAAATGTCCTGAAACGCACGGTCACATAAACAAACACAAATCCCACATAGATAACTACTGAGGACACACATACGAACTTTCTTGTAGTATTTACGTGTGAATACAAAGGTAGGTAGAAACAGGTAGAAACGGAGGCTGTGGCTGCAGTGCTGAGGTCAGAGTGCACTCAACCTTAACGACATCTTAACGGGTTCCTGGCTAGCTTGGCGTTAGCATGCTGGCTGTGCAGATGTTTGCTGAAGTTGTGTTTTTTTTCATTCAATAAAAATAAAAGTAATGTTTATATCTCCGCTCCTCAAAGCTGTACCACGTCACAATTTTCTTCCTCCCACATACAAACTGAAATCAGCTGATTGTAGTGCAAGTGAAAAACATGAAGAAGAAAAGAAATTGTTTCATTTTTTTCTTGCCCAGCTTCCAGATAACTGAACAACTTTTGTAATGCAGGTAATGACATCAGTATAACTGTAATGAAATTAGTGAATTTAGTAAAGCCTGACTGTGCTTTACATTAATGAAAAATGTGATGTGATAACGGCAACACCCAGCACTGTTGTCGAGCCGTAACCTGCTCATGCCCCAGATGAGCTGAACAGAAGCAGCAGAGTTGAAGCATCTCTGTCCTGCAGCCATCAAGGCTGCACACAGTCTGTGCGGGTGGAGTGTTCCCGTACCTGAGTTCTCAGTATTCTGAGCTGAACGATTCCTTCATTCTCCTCTTCTCTCATTCGCTCTGTGGTCAGCTGCAGACGGCCAATCAAATTGATCTTTCCCCGCTTCTGAACTTTGGAGTTTTTACTGAGAAAAATGTCAACATTTAGACACAGATCAGTATCTGAATATTGGGACTTACACAGCGGTGATATAGAGGAGAGCTTTAGTTACTCCGTACATGAGTGGATTATAATAACAATGAAACATTTAAACATGTCCACATCATTTCCCGAGGTTAAGATTTGTATAAATGCCAAGACCTACATGAGAGAGAACTCCTGGTTGACGTAGAAGAGCGTGCCGTCTGTGAAGTCTTTGGGTGAGCTCACCGGGGGGTCGTAAGACAACACCTGCCTCTTCAGCTTCGGGAAGGCGACCAGAGACTGCACAGTGAGGAGAGAGCAGGAGACCTGAAGTTAAACTTTATCATCATAGCCACAAATACTGCGTGTTAAAGGACAGCTTGACTCTTATTTAATCACCACTGATTTTCTGTGGGCATAACTGTTGCTAAGTTTCATTCTAGGATGTTTTTTTCTTTCCCTAGAATTGGTTACTGGTGTACGCTTAATAAGTCCATTCTTGGTCTGTTCCCATCTTACTTGCAGACGTACAGACAGGCGTTCACAGGCTCCTTCTCTGTGGAATTAGTTGCAAAATGAACCAAACCTAAAAGAGCTGCTCAGGTTAAACAGCATTAAGCTCATTTTAACTGACCTGCAGACAGTTACTTCATGGCTGCTGGAACATTACTGCCCCCTTGTGGCATAACTGTGACAGTTACCTGTTACTATGTTTTTATGTCATGTAGTATTTTCATTAATGATCTTACATGTTTAAACTTCTTCCGTGTTGTTGCATGCATTATTAATCTATGTAACCACTGCTGGTTGACCCGATGCCTGCCTTTGCCGGGGCACTGCTGCAAAAGACATTTTTAATCTTAAGAGTCTTAAAATAAAAATGTAGTACAGGCAGTGCTAACAGCGCTGAGCACAGCTGACTCTGAGTTCAAACCTGCCTGTTGTCCAAAGGTTGAGAAGGAATAGATGTCCTTTCACTTCTCAAACAAAGTTAGACACAATCTTCCCTTTTATTTTAGAAGTCTTTTCACGTTTTAACCAAATCACAGTGTTGTTTAAACATCTGCCGTCTCCACTGGGTGGATGGCTTTGCAATACAGGCAGCGTTATCTCTACTACAAGTTACGAAGAATTGATGTAACCTCAGTAACTTTTAAATCCTCTGTATTTCTCGTCTAACTTGTAAGTGGAGAAATTCGGTCTGACCCAGAGTGTTCGGCGTAGCTCTGCGTCGGGCAGCTCTGTGGCCAGTTTGAGGTTCTCGAAGCTGATTCGCTCTCTGGGTCTCTGATTCCAGGCAAACAGCACGGCGAGCTGGAACGTCGTCACCTCCAGGTCATACTGCCCCACTTCATTTTTAAAGGTGATCTGATCAGAGCAGAACCAAAGGACAAGGAAGGAAAGGCGAGTGTCAGTGCTGATTTGGTAGCCCGATATCTTCTAAAGAGAAAGGTGGGCAGCAGCAGGCTGTAAACAAAAGTTGCTAAAAAATACACCAGAATAACTCTCCAGTAGTCTCAACCAGCACTTCCAAAAGACTGTCAAGTTAAACTCTTTTTCTAACTTTCCATATGACCCAAAGAATCCCTGTTTGAAAACTGGAAAGTGTAAACAGAGGTGACCAGAAAAAAGATCACAGAGATAACAAACATCTGAAGGAGAACAGTTCATGAAAATATGAGTAAAACTGAGAGAGTATCACCCGAGCGTGAGAAAATGCTCAGGTGTGCACACATGAGTATCATTTAAAAAGGATATTTTCAATAACTTGTGTTCTTTTTATTTAATCCAGTTCTTTTCTCAATTATTTACGTTTATGGACATTCTTGCATCCAAATTTCTTATAAAAGTCCTGTTTGATAATAAAATTGAAGATTTAGAGTTCCCTTAACTCCAAATATCAGGCGTTCTTCATAACAGAAGGCGTTAAGAAACAAAAATCTTCTATTTCCTAATTTGTAAAAATCAAAAATTTAATTTAATTTAAATTCCCAGAATCTCCCACACTGCTATATTTCTAGGGCTTTAATTCTGAAATGTACAGACAGGAAGATGCCCTGTTTTTTGCACATGCAGAAAAAATTTGAACAAATTTGTATGGATGACAGATAAACAAAGAAGAGATGAGAAAAACAGAAAAATGTATTCAGATTTTAGTTTCCAGGAGATTCGTGTTTTCCGCTCTTCATGGCAGCAGGAACTCTGCTTTACTCCACACACTCACAATGCCGTTGGACATGAGGTGATGCCAGTGGAGCTTCCGACCGCTGTGATTCCTCTTGTAGAAGTCCTCCACCTCGGGGATCAGGTCCTCCAGCTCTGTGGGCAGCGAGACGAAAACCTTCTCACTGCTTCGTGACCAGGCGCCGGCGTTCAGGATCTTAATGTTCACGCTGTCCGCTGCACGGAGAGGAAAAGATGAAGTGAATAATCAAGAGAAACCGTTTACGCTCGGTTTAATACGTGACACGTCATAATCAAAATGTGCTTTAACTGTTTGAGACATGTGCGGCACCATGCTACACATAATATCGCAGACATATGTCATAGCTAACGCATGTTAGCATAAAAATAGTTGCGCTGTATGCTACAGTGCGTGTGTGTGTTACCTGGCAGTGCCAGCTTGTTGTGTTTGTGCATCTCTTTGAAGACCTGATTGAGGTCCTCTGACACCTTGATGTCCTGAAACATCCTGGCAAGCTTGTTCACATAATCAGCAGGCATTCCCACTTCCTACAGCCACACACAGACACACAAAGGAAGCAATAAAATCAGACAAACGGGTATTTTGATTGTTAAACATCAGATTTACATCACATGGCATGATGTGATAAAATATTTAAAAGAACCAAAGCCTTCGTCTCTATCAAGTAACCAGTTTTTCTGCGTCGGGAAGAGCAGATGTTTTGCATAAGCACAAAAACATAAATCACTTACAGGACACCCTAGAAATGATAAAAGCACTTAAAACTGGCTTAATACTTTAATTTATACTAAAGCATATAGTTAGGGCTGGATCAGGTGACCCTGAATCCTTCCTTAGTTATGCTGCAATAGGTGTAGGCTGCTGGAGATTCCCATGATGCTCTGAGTATTTCTTCTTCAGTCACCCTTTTCACTCACTATGTGTTAACAGACCTCTCTGCATTGAATCATACTTGTTATTAATCTCTGTCTCTCTTCCACAGCATGTCTTTATCCTGTCTTCTTTCTCTCACCCCAACCGGTCGCAGTAGATGGCCCCGCCCCTCCCTGAGCCTGGTTCTGTCGGGGGTTTCTTCCTGTTAAAAGGGAGTTTTTCCTTCCCACTGTTGCCAAAGTGCTCGCTCATAGGGGGTCATGTGCTTGTTGGGTTTTGTCTGTATGTATTATTGTAGGGTCTATCTTACAATATAAAGTGCCTGATGTTGTGATTTGGTGCTGTATAAATAAAACTGAATTGAATTTTGCTGCATTAATATATTAATGCGATATTAATACATATGTTAATATGTCGCTGAAATCAGTAGCGATTTTATGACTCTGCTGCTGAAAGTTCAAGAAAAGCTGAACTCACTCTCAGCCACTCCACCATGTTCTCTTCAATCTCGCTGTCGGCCGAAATGTCCAGGATGAGGCGCCTGGTCAGATGAGCTTTGTGGTAACGCATGAACACGTCTTTGTTCTGGACGTATTTCAGCACCAAGAGCTGCAAGGAGGGGAGAGAAAAGCATGAATCTGCGAGAGAACGAGAGAAGGGGAAGTCATAAATGGACTGATATGCTTTGAGATTAGACTCACCACTTCTTTGAGTTTGAGCTCAATTTCCTCTGAGGTCAGTTTCTTGCTGAGCGGGGTTTTCCTTAGCAGCATGTCACAGTAGTTTGCCAGCAGCTCCGGACACTTCGACTCCGGCTGAGTCTTCATTCCGACTCTGATTCAACAAGGAAATGCATTCACACATTTATGCACACACACACACACACACTGTGACCAGTTTTAACCAGCGACGAGCAATTTAAGACCCACAGTGGCCAAACATACCCTTTCTGTTTCATCGGCAGCTCCAGTTTGAAGATTGTGGCATCATTGACGACCGCTTTGTAAGCCTGCGAGGTAACAGAAAATACCACCGCAATGAGAAAAACAATTCTTAAAATACCAAAGAGCCCTAAAGCCTTTCCATTTCAGACAATAAATTGAAACAATTTGATTTCTTCACTAGTGGTTTTAGCAAAAGCACAGCAGACTAAAGATTCCCGAAGTCCTTGATAAACCAGCTAACAGCTGAACAAAATAACATGTGATGTTTGATTTCTACTGTAACCCTAACAGAGATCCCAGCAGCCCCCACCTCCAGTAGTCCATGCTGCTCTGATTTAAGATGTTCTGTTTATTTTAGCAGAAACCTCCTCGAATCAGCACAGATCAGGATGTGACAGTACGATGAATCCACATGTGTGAACACCGGATCACTTTTCTTCCCGGTGGATTACATTGGATAAATAAAGCTACAGTTAAGTTCTTATGAACCTGGAGTATTCGTGTAGAACCCTCCTGCTATTCTGAAGCTGTGCTGTAGCACCGACACTGTAAAAGTGAAACCTGTTCATATGAACTTTGACCAAAATACCAGCCCAAACGCTGCACCTGACCCTGACCTGTGAGGAATACACAGGCCTGCACATTCTCATTTAAATATCACTGGACATTTAAACTTAAAGGAGTGACTTCTTTGGAAGTCAGATAAAACAGACCTTATCTCTTGCTGTGAGGAAGCGTGGGTCATCCTGGAAAGCCTCCTTTACCAGCTTACTGAAGCGGTTAAACAAAGTCAGCAGCTGCTCCACATACTTTTCAGAGTCCTGGACAAACACACACACACATTAAAAATGACTGAGCATGCTGTCAGAGCAGACCTCGAATATTAACTTTCATCTCTCATCTTTCAAACATGCCAACAAACGGCTCATTCCATAAAAAATACAAAAAATGATTTCAAATCTCAAAAAGGTTCCCACTTAAATGAAGCCATGCAAGGTTTATTCATACTATGAATGTTTCCCGAGTACAACAAAGGAGTCCAAACCTTGCACTTAAAGAAAAAGAGCAACTTTAAAAGTGCCAGATTTCACCCGTACACCTGTAACTATGTTAAATGTATTTGCATGGCTTCATTAAATAAAAAACATTGAGCCGACTCTGAGGGGAACAGCTGCAGGAACTGACTGATTCTTCCTCGAGTGACCGTGGTTGCTAAAGTGTGTGTTTGTGCACGTACAGTAGTGATAGTCTCTGCAGCAGCCACCATGTCCGCTAGTCCAGCACTGATGATATGCTCCTCCAGGTCTTTCAGCATGGGCTCGATCCCGTTGGGAACCTTGTCCATCAGTGAAAACATGAGGTGCAGCTCTGCTCCAGAGAAAAGCAGCGTCACACACTGGACAAGAAGCACGTGGGATGAAACTAAAACTTCCTGCTCTTTCTGGCTCATGGAAAGCCCAGATGGCTGAGGACTGCCATAATCCAAGTCCTCAAAATGATTTTTGCCAACTTAAAGAGTAAGCTGAACTTGTTCATTTAATTATAAATCCTTCTACTAATAAAAACAACTTGTGTCGTAAATGCTCACGAGCCCTGACTGTGGTTGGTGAACAAACAGCTCTACATGCAGGAAACCAGAGCAGAAGCAGTTTCTATCTTTAAATCGACCCTGACTGATGCAGCAGTGAATTTCAAAGCCACTATTTTCAGCAGATGTTATATTTTGTAGTGCGAATCAACAGAGTTAACTTCAGCAGCGACGTTGCTGAGGTACTCACTGACTGTCTCGTTGCGTTTGATCATTCCTGGACATTCGGCGAGGATTGTCTCTTTGAACGAGGTCACCAGAGCGTTCACGCAACACTCCATCAGCTGTGAGGATACACAGAACATACAGACTGCCGTTAGGACAAGATATAAATTAACAGGCAGCACGTACATTTAACAAGACTCCCAAAATTCAGTTTAAACTGAAACCAACACAGGAAGTGACCCTAAAAGAAAGGCCAGATGAAGGAAAGCACACACGGGAGGGTTCAACACAACCAACGGATGACTGAGAGAAAGTTCAGTGATGAGCTGCTGACCTGAGGTTGTTTCCTCACGACTTCACAGGTGAAGTTGTTGTTACAACTACTTGTTACTTTCACAGGTGAAGTCGTAGGTGTACAAGATATAACAAGTTCTTTTTTCTTGCAGTCAGAAGTTTTGAGTTAAAGTAAGCATACGCAGGCTGCAAAACATATTTAGGAGCCCAAGCAGGCCCCATTTTTCCACAACAAAATATGTGACAAACAACAGAAGTTTGAAGCAAAGAGCCAGCATGGCAACCAAGATGGTGAAAACAGGTGGAGCTGAGTCAGCACCAGCTGTGCTTTTTACTGCAGTCAGAATTAAACCTGAGGGGGTAAAGGGTCCATGGCAACCCTTTCTTCATGAAAGCACCTGTTCAACAAGCTTAAACATGAAGAAAAGCATCTCCTTCTACCTTCAGGTGTGTCGACACAGTGACAGCACAACTCAATTAAAGTCAAATGAAAGCCGTTTGATTTCAGGTGAACTCCAGAAATAAAAAAGCCGTCTCTCTTTCTGGCAGCGATGCCTGCAGCATCCAGGCGGGTAGCAGAATAAACTTTAATTAGCTTATTCACTATGTTCATTTATTCATTATAACAGTGGCTCTCAAATTGGGGTGCCTGGACCCCAAGGGCTCCACGAGCCATATACTGGAAACATGTCGTGGCACATAAATACATGTGCATCACCCGGGCCTGAGCTAATTAGCCCAATGGACACATTTTTAAGTCCAAGCCAAACCAGCTAAAATTAGAAAGTATGACGACGGTTATGTTTGAGTTTGGCTTTATCGAGAATGACGATGGAAGACCAAAACGGGTTATGTGTCTTCGAGTGGTAGCAAATGAAGTCAGCCAAGCTAAAGCGTAAAGAGTTTTATCAGCATGAGGATCGTAAGGCAGCCCTTCGAAAACTTTTTACCCGCTGTAAGGAGTCCCTGCCTCCCAAAAGTTTGAGAAGCTCTTAGTAGAAATAATTTTAGCCCAAAGTCATCTGGGATGAGCTCAAGCCCTCCCTCGACCGTGAACTGGATAAGCTGTTAGAAAAATGGATGGCTGGATGGATCGATACTAATTATTGTGCAGATTTAGATCATAGAATCAAAAATATAAATCTGCTAATTTGTTGGTTATATACATCAAGAAATACATAAATTATGAAGGCAAAGAAATTAACATGAGCTTTCTCCACAGGCCAATAATCTTATCTGTCCTACCTCGGTGTCATGTGTAGAGCACAATCAGGCTCGGTTATGATGTTCTGCATCAGTACACTGAATATAACGTGAGCAGATGATGGGACAGTTTGGAAACACACGTTCAGGACAGTAAAAGAACTTCTGTTCCTCTTAAAGACACTTACTGCTTGAACAGAGTTACATTCACGACGTGTTTCTAGATATCTAAGCGCTCTCTTCTCCTCCTCCCTCAGCTTCGCATCTGCCTGTAAGGAAACACACAGAAACACAGAAAATGAAGATTAGGTTCAAACAGCTAAAGCTTTCATTAATGCACAAAGCCAGGAGCACAACTTTATTCTACGCTCTGTCCTCAAAATGTTTTAAGGTGGACTTCCGTATTCATTAGTGGGATCATTTTATATGCATCAGTACTATTGTGGCGTACATATTTCATGTAGTTCTGGACACCGTTCTGCTGCAGGTAGGACGGCGCCTGAGTTCTGTAGAACCTCTCTGTAGAGTCCAGGTAGGCTTTCTCAAAGTTATCCCTGTAGATCTGCAGCTTGTCCTCCGGGTTAGAGCACAGGTTGACTGGTGGGAGAGAAGTAAGAAAGTGTTTATTTATATTTTTCAAGATTTTTTATAAACTATGATGACATTTTGGGGCTACTGAAGGCTGAATACAGTTTGTTTCCTCATAACTTGACATTTTCACTGTATATTTTTTACATTTTTTTCCCTTATCTTTCCTAAATTTATCACTTTGATTTCAAAAATATTGTTTTTGGCTTTTATTATCATTATTTTATCTTCTCTTCTGAGGCAGATTTGAACATCCACCATTCATGGGTTTTACAAATTGGATAAGCAGTGATGGAGCACATGCCCCCCCCTGTCTTACCGTATGACTCTCGTACGCCTATCACGAGCTGAGAGTCAAAGGCCTCGCCCAGCCGCTCGGCGTGCACCAGCTTCATGGCGCTGTCCTGCAGGCGACTCTTAATGTTTGAAAAGATCGACTCGTTCCACGTGTCCAGCATCAGCTGTGAAAAATAAGGAGGGAGTTAAACAATAATACCATCAGTTTCCTGCAACCTGAGAATAGTGAAGCCGAATTTATTTATGAAGCGCTTCTAACAAAACCTCCTGCTTGCTGAGTCACACTCCCTCACCCACAGCATCCCCCTCACTTCCGAGACCTTCCTCACAGAGATCAAATAAATATCGTATGAGTCATGTTTTAAGCTGTTCACTGATTCGAGATTTCGAGGCTAACTGACCCTTAGCTGCTCTCCACCGTCTACATATAACAGTTAAAATTCAATGTTTTCTTCTGCGTGAGCCTCTTCTTTCGCAGCCTTTCTGCCTTTTACTATTCTTCCACTTTGATATCTGCCCTCCCTACTAACGATTTCCACTTATGACTTTATAAAGTTCATAAAAGGCTTTGTCTTCTTTCATCTAATCCCCTCCTGCTTCTTTAGCTTTTCTTCACAATCAGCCGTCCACACCAGCCACCGTGTTTCCCTTCTGCTTCCTTTAGTGCTTCTGGTTCCCCAGCTCATATGTTGACCTCTCACCTTGCGTACAATGCTGTCCTCCATGTTGGTTTTCTTGTTGCTGCCTTGTTTTCCCATCAGTGTGATCTCCAGCTGACAGAAGGGTTTGGGCAGGATGTCGCACTGGGTGAAGAACTTCCTCCACTCCACAATGTAGGCTTTGAGGAGAGCTGTGTCGTCCTGGTGGCTCAGCACTCGCTGCGAAGACGGAGGTGATATGGATCAACCAGAAAACAAACAAACAAACAAACACACTCATCATGTCTGTGTTTGTCCCTTTCCAGAGTAAGCATGACAATTAAAGGTCACATCTGGTGGTTTTCATGCGTTTTATGGTCATGCTTGCTTCTAATAATTGATTAGTCTCTTATTTTGTACTAATTAGCAGATGTCTGTGTCTGTAGTTGTACAGTATATGGATGCAGCTTGCTAACCAAACCACCCAACTCTCAAAATGTATTTATATAGCACTAAATCACAACAACTGTCATCTTGAGGCATTTTATACTGTAAACAATGGACCTGGATGTGAGAGCCCAAATGTCTGATGAGGTTACATTGAAACAGGATTTAACCTTCCAGCTCCCCATCACCGATTTCATGACATGTTGTGGGGAAATCACAGTTAGCAAGTGAGTGTAAAGAGGCTCCTGGTCACTCTACTGAAGCAGGTCCCTTCTCTAAACCAATCACAGTACTCGTAGCTCTGAGAAGATGCCAGGAGCGAGTATGCAACATGTGGAAAAGGGCAACTTTGGACAATGACTCCGCCTAATCCTCCTGACATGATCTGAGTTTATCTGCTTACAGCTTGTGCTTGTTTGATGAAGTCGAGGATGTCGTCTTTGAGGGCTTGGTGGATTTTGGCTGGTCCTTTGTCATCCCATAGACACACAGCGTGAACATCTCTGGAGGACAGAAAGAGCACATCTGTGAGGCTTTAGACCTGAAATTTTTTTATGTAAACTTAAATTTAGAGTAATCTAAGCTTCTTCATAAAGCTCCTTTCTAGGTCAGAGGTCATCAGCTGCCTGACAGTAAAAAGTGCAAAGACAAAGCAAATACAGGTGCTTAACACAAACACCGAACCCCCCAAGAGAGTCTAAAAACTTTAACCCAAAACACCCACAGGTCTTAATGACAGTGGAAAACCACCCTCGCAACCACATCTGTGTCCACATGTGTTTAGACACCTTTCTATTATAACTTTCTGTAATAACATCCAAGCTCCTCGTGTTGCAGCTCAGGGCTGTGAAATTACTCAAACTTAGTGCAACATTCACTCCCTGCAATGCTACTGCATTTGTATTCAGCTCAAATGATTATTTTCCAATTAAATCATAATTAAAATACAAAGACATTCACTTTAAAAATTATTTTTAAGTTCAATAAATCTGTTTACGTGCTTAATTGAGTTACATCTCAGTAAAATACTTCTGGCAGTTCCCTTATTTCCCACGAGGTCACCACAGCAGATGGATCTGCATATTTCATTTGGCACTGATTTTATACTGGATGTTGTTCCTGATGCAACCCTCCCATCAGTCCAAGCGTTGGACTGACACTAGGAGTACATTAGATTGCCCCGACAACCCAAGGCTGGGCTTTAATCGTTACAATCACAACACTGATGATAATAACTGATTAGAAGAAGCCCCACCTCCACACCACAGGACCTGCTGTTCTGGAAATGTTCAGGCCATTTTTTCGGTTTTCTCTTTTTTCTCACTTCCCAGTTTGCTGCACTGTGATAAACCTGAACCTGATCTGGATCCAGGATTTTTTTTTGCTCTCTGTGTCACTAAGAAATGAGGTTAGATAAGAAAATCTGGAGGTTTGACATCATATCTTTACAAATACATATCACATTAAAATAAGAACAACTGTGAGATGTTTCCTTCATGTTCAAAAGAGAATAGTCCAAATAAGCCCAGATGCAGATATTATTCTGGATCCAGGAACTCCAGCGTGATGTGGAGAAAATGATGTTTGCTGGTGGATCAAACCAGCAAACAACATTTTGCTGGTTTGATCCACCAACAAATGGTGGGTTGAGCTGTTTTCTTGGATAACTGAGTTTGGGGACTTTCTCTTGCTCGCCACGTTTATTTAATCCTTCTCACCTATAACTAAGCACCTTACATATGAACGCTCTGTGAGCTCCTGTCTCCACATGAAACGTTATAAACTTGCTAAAATTTCCATCAACTGTTGGACCACTCTCTCTTTAAACATCTTTGGATAAGATAAGAAGTCGCAGTAAAACTCTCCATGTTCCTGTTCTGCTATTTTCATCATATTTCTCAATACCAAATGACAAGTCACCAACTTCCTATTCACCTCTTTTGGCCTCCACACAGTTCAAGTTTAAATAGTGCAAAAATCACAAAAAAAAGGCTTGCAGGGCTTTTAACCTATGAATCACACGATCTTCTGCAATCTTTGACAAGACTGAAGGCTAGATAAATGAAATTCTCCAACAAAGCTGTTACAAGTGCTTTACTAAATATAAATGTAATCCTCTATACAGCTCTTAATTCCTGAAATAGCACTTGCTACTTTCACGCCTTTTATGATTTAACACAAATTTTAAAGACAAAATCATCATATTTTCATGAGCAAACAGGTCAAAGCACCGGTGAAAAGATGCCTTGATGTCCTTGTGGGTTTTACTTGCAGCTGCTTGTTGTTTTCTATTCTATGAAGCGGTTATGGAAACACAAACTCCACACTACTTTGAGGATTCCCACATCTTCAGCCTTTGTAAGATATGTTTAATGCTACTGTGCATTAAATTCAAGACCAGTTTTATAGTTACCAAAACAGAAAAACCAACAACAAGTCTCCAGATGTTCAGCTCTGTGAGCTGTTAGGTGTCCCTGTTATTACTAACAACAAACTGCTCTGAGATGTTTTGGGCTACATCAGCTGCAAACTTGCTGTCTCGTCAGAAATGTTCTGGACTAACAGACTTAGCAGAACAAAAAATAGGGTTAAGTATTTTATTGTCTCCCGTTGGGGGTAACACCAACATGACCACACATGCACACATGAAACAGGCACACATTAGTAAGTAAAGATCTCAATTAGCTGTTTAATTCACAAAAGGGAAAAAAAAATCATATAATGCCCATGTTTACACAAAAGGAACTTGTACCTCCTTCAAGAAACCGACAGAGTTGGTGGGCCTGTCCACTCGTGCTTTATGGGAGGAAATATCAGAGTTACCTGTAACTAAACTACGAATAACAGTTTTCTCTGAGGTTTCCACAACACACTGGTTAGTCTGGAATCTAGCACAAGGATTTCTGTACAGAGATAACATAAAAGGTGAGCTAACGCATGTCAGAAAGGCTGAATTTAAAGGGACTGCTGGCATTTATACCACATTGATCTGGCCTTCTGATTACCACCCACTTTACGTCCCGAGGAGCAACTGTTCACTGAGCTACTTCTAATAAATGAATCTTAAAACACTGATATTAATACATTAGTTTTAGGTGAACAGAGGGCAACAACAGTGACGGCTCACTTTCTCAAGGGCTCCGTATGTAGAAGTGAATTTCCCCATTTACTTTCTCCACTGACCTTTTGGAAAATCCTAAATAGAAGATTTTTAAAGTTTGAACAAACCAACCTGCTCCGATTTGCATCATGACCATTAAAGATGTGATTTGGGAAAAAAAATTGTACAAAACCATGTGCATACTTACTTTTAACTGTGAAGGAACAACTCATTACATAAAGGACTACAAATCCCAGATTCCACAGAGAACGACTTCCAGCCTTCTTGAGTTTATTCCTTTTCATTATCGTGGTGTGTGCAGTAAAAATAGCCTCGGACCGATATGCTGCAGAGCTTCATTCCCGACTAATCACCGCTCTTGCAGTTTCTGAAGTTTTGCGTTCACTAAGTGACCCGACGTGCACTGGTTTAAACATTTCCATGGTAACAGCAACCTGCACCAATCAGTCGTTATTTAAATTTAGAATTGTGGGTCAAACAGTTCTTCATGACATTACAAATAAAATGTCTTTTTTGGGTTAAAACAGCTGATATCGTATGGACGTGTGCTTTCTACAGGAGCGCCTAGCAGCATTTCACAATATTTCAGTCCACTTCACGTGGTTACAACATTATGGCTCATTATCAAAATTCCTGTGGAGGACGTGAACTGGATTTTTACTTCCAGAATCTCACTGTTGTGCTCTATAGATTCAGAAGCTTTAAGAGTTTTGAAAGATCTGCAGGACCTGTGAAAGCATTGCAGAACTATAACAACACCCGTTGAAGAACACCTGCATGAAAATGAACTAATAAAGCAGCTGCTTCCAGAAACGTCAGCAGCTGCTGTGTAACTAACGGACAAAGCAAAACAGCATCACTTACGAGAACAAGTCGAACCACTGTTGCTTGGTGACAGCTTCCTGTCTGAGCAGCTTGAGGACGATGGGCCGCATCAGATCCCACTTGTCCTCAAACTGCAGGGACCCCTTGTTCTGCAGGAGAGACATGGGATGGATGGGAGTAGGAGGAAGAAGAAAAACAGCCATGAGAACAGAGACGTGAAGACAGAAAGCAAGACTAGGCAGACGTACACAAATACAGACAAACGACCACAGGCCAGTCACTGCAGTGAAGTTTTTAATATTTTTACATAAGCAAGACTTTTAAACACTCGTGTGACACCTGTGGTAACATTTGCTGTTCAGCTGCACACATTTATATAAGATCTGGAAGAAGGAAAAGACGACTTTAGAGCAGAGGTTTTCAAACTTTTTCTGTTAAACTCACAGCAAAGTTCAAATCAGTGTTTGAACACACACCTGTATTTACATCTGTGCAAACTTAGAGACACTATAAGGAGGACTTAATGTATCAGAACAATATAGGCTTTAACCTTTATTTATTCAGGTGAGAGGGATTTAAAATGGCACAAAAACAACAGCCACACAGAACCACTGACTGCAACAGAAAGGTTCGGTTTCATTTCTTAATTTAAAAACTACCACAGCCACCAGTTCTTTCAGCTCTTTGTGTGGATTTCTAACAAACTGAAAAGCTTTGAGCCCCAACTCTGTCCTGACTTTGGGGACAAATATGTGTTAAATATCACGAAAACAAAGGCTTCACTGATTACGGTTTTTACACGTACACAGATAAGAGGAAACCAACCCAAGCGAGTGAGAAAAGACAACCACTTAGCTGTACTTGCATTTTGTCTTTTCTTTTAAAGAGCTATGCACCATTCCATTTATTTGAGCGGAATAAATAATTATAACGTATAATAAATTTCATCATCTTATTCTTTAGGAGCAGATGATCCACTCTAATCTAATAACATAAAAAAAAGCTTCTTTTTCAAAAGTAGTAATTATTTGTTAAAACCCCCAAAAACTTAACATTCATTTTGGACACAAACCTTCAATGTGTGTTTTAAAGACAAATTCTGATCTATAATTATGTCTTAATTCATGTATGTTGTGATCAATTTAATTGAATTCCCTTCAGCAGTTTGATCTTAGTAAGATTAGGTAACATTTAGCCATTTGAAAACAGCATGAACCTGGGTTTGTCGGCATGAACCTCCACTAGCATGCAGGCTGTTGTCATCACCTAATTTATTTCATTTTGCTCAGTTTCAAACCATCCACCAAATGGTTTTCCAGCCCTCTGTGAACATTTTTTTTTCTTTCTTTAGCTGACGGGTGATCGGTGCTGGTAGTTAGCTGTGGTTTGAGCCACACGCAAAACAAACCCCAAAACAAAATGATCCTGTTACACCCACTTTGACTTCCTGGTTTGTCTCTCACTCTCATAATCCCCATCATCCAGTAACTATGCAAACAGACCGAGCTACCTATGACAAAGGTTTTCTCTTTTTTCTCCCCCAGGGGAAATGACTGTGTACTGTTACATTACTTTATATGCCATCTTACACAGTAATAATAAAATATTGGTTGTTTTACATCATTTGGGAACCACAGATTTAGAGTACTGGAGCACTTCTCATACTCTTTCTTCATATCTGCCCATCTAACACTTCATTTAAGCAATCAAAGCAAGGTTTTTGGAAGAATGACTCGATTTTAAGCACTCTGCAATGTTTAAGGACATTCATGGACTTTGATACATTTCAGCACTTTGTCACATTTCTGTTCAAATGTGCAGGGCTATGCTCGCTGTATTTAAGCCAGGCTGTTTTAGAAAGAGGGAAAAGCTCCCGACCTCAAGATTTTTCCTCTTGGCCTTTTCAACAACCTCTGGACCGTAAAATCAGAGAATTGTGGTGCAGAGAGAATGCTGCTCATCCTCTGGAGCTCATAATCTGACACAGACCTGACCAATTTACGCTCCTACCCCCACCTAAAGCCATGAGCTCTGGGTAGTGACAAAAGAATGAGATTGTGGATACAAACGCCGGAAATGAGCTTCCCCTGAAGAGTGTATGAGCTCAGCCTTATGGACAGGGATAAGGTGAGGGGCTCTGTGATTTAGGAGGCACTCAAAGCAGAGCTCCTGCTCCTTCACACTGGGACACACTGGAGAGATCAAGTCTGCTTGAAAAACAGCACGTGTGTTTGCTCATCAAGTCTCCCAACAGTGTGACAGCAGTTAGGGTCAAGGGTCAGATGGGAGGGGAGCCGCCTGTCGATAATTATGTTCAGCACCGACCTGACCGCCTCTGTCATAGGTAGCCCGGTGTGTTATTAACGTTTGCTGCTGGAAGACATTATGTTTAATGGAGGCTTTTGTAGATTTAGCAGGTTTCGGTTGCAGAGGGAGGGTGTCGGTTTACCGGCTGTTAGATCGCTAAAACCAATTAAGAATAAAGACCTGGCCAAAAGAAACGTATTTACGGTTGAGCTGCGGGGTTGACGCGATGTCCTGTCGGTTGATTTTCTCCCCGAACCGTGTTTCCCTGGCTTCAAGCTGGCTCCGGCTGTCGGTTCGTCGTCGCCGGCTTGAGGTGACCGGCTAACGGCTACGGTTTGGCTCGAGTTAAGAACCGCAGGAGACGGGCTCGGTTCTGCTTCTGCTCTGCTGGAGCCATACACGAATACCGGGGCAAACGGACTCCGATATTAACACCGGACAGACGACAGCGGTGACAACTGTGACTTCAGGCGCACCTATTTGTACATTTAATCCGTTTATTTAAAAATTAGCGCGCTTTTATGCAAAACACGGCACCGACAGCACATATCTCCGTTAGAGGCGTGAACACACACTGAAACGGAGAGACTGAATGTGCGCACAAGCATAGGAAATGCGATATATTCGAGAGCTTCTTACCTTTAACAAATTAGACGTCGCCATGTTTCTTCAACTTATCACCTCGCAGAATCTCGCGAGACTCCTGCTGGAGCCGGCTCAGCATTAGGTAATGTCAGCCCGCACAAAAGGAGCGTTTTTACTGTGAAATCTTCCCAGAAACCTTATTTCACACACACACACGAAGGGGCGGAGGGCTTGTTCTCGTGGATCACGTGTCACAATTAGTCCTAACAAGTGCAACAATAAAATTGTGTAATAACATGGACTTATAACAACAACAACAACAACAACAACAATAATAATAATGTTGACTCATCTCTTTTGTGGTTGCTGTATAACTTTTTGGAAAGACTTTGAAAAGGATTAGGATTATTATTTTAGGGTGACATTGTATTAATAACCTTTTATTGAAATAGTTTAGAGGTGGTAAATATTTATATGCTATACTGTCTTATGCTGAATATTGGAGAATGCTTTTTATATCTCATTTTAAATCTTGTTCCAAACTGACATTGAGTTTTATTCTTAATCTGAAATTTAATTGTTATGTATTGTTTATATGATGGTATGTTGTACATGTGTTGTATGATGTAGAGTTTCTTTTTTTATTTGCTGTTATTTGGGATGGTGGGGATGAATGTTCACTCACAAATAGTCTTTCAGCCCTGTTGAGATTCTTTTGCTTTTCCTGCAGCTGACGGGTGGAGAGGTTTAAAGTAAATATTATTTATTGCAGTGATTTCTGTATCTGAACAAAGAAACAATTTCTAGTGCTTTACTGGATGATCTGGATTCATATGCAAACCATTTTTTTTACTATGAGATCAGCTTTCATTACAAACATTCACATGCTCACAGTTTTCAATCATTTTTGTGTAAAAAGGGAGTTTTGGCATCACATTTACAACAGATCTTTATGCCACACTTGGCCGGTTTAGCAGGGATGTGTTGCTGAAACTGCACCTGCCCTTGAAAGCTACCAACTGTTCATCCACACAGAAATCTGTTCAATGGAGAGAGTATTTGGGTAAAAAGGCTACAGACTATCCAAATATCCCTGAAGGCTTGTTTTGCCATGGGCTATCTGCCTGTTCTGGATTGCAGGTGTTAAACCTGCACATGCACTTCAGGATATCTCTGTCAAATTTTACAAATAAAATAATCATGTTATGTTCCCAAACCTTATTTGACTGAAAAGTGCCCCAAGACTTTTAACCATAGAGGTTAAGATGTCGTGGTTAATATATATATTTTTAAATGTGTTTAATAATTTCAGTTTTATACATTTTTAAAATTCTATCTTAATATTAAAAGCAGTAAATCACAATTGTCTAAAGTGGGGAAATATTAACTTAGATTTAAGTAACAATCTATGTCATGATTAAACTATATTCTTCACCATGGACATTTGCATACAAAAAACAAGGATAAAGGACTTTTTCATCTCATCAGTGGTGAAAAGAATCCCAGTGATGACTTTAAAAATATATATCCTTCATCATCGGTTCTTATCTTTTAGTCTTTGGCGCACACACACAAACAGATAAGTGAAGTAGTAATCTTTGCCCTCTGAGGCTGTTAATCATTCAGCTCTGATACCGTGAAGGTGGAGGAGCTAAAAGCTTAAAGAGAGGACTCACTCCTCCATCACTGGTGAGACGACACGGTTGCTAAACGGTCCGAGGATTCGTCCAGAAACGCCAGCGAAATGAACGAAAGGAGCAGAATCCTGCTGTGGATCCGAGAATTCAACCCCAAACAGGTTTTCACCTGGTGAGTGAACAGAGGAGGCGAGAGGGGGAGACCAGCAGTCTGATTCAAAGTGGTTCAGTTACTTGTGTTTTATTTAGACTTTCAAGTGAATCAAAAGTTGGGTTTTTTTAAATGAAAAAGCTGCTGAATGGCACGGAGGCCGAGTAAACATTTTTATAGCAGTTTTTTGAGGGGCCATTTAAGATCATATTATCTAGAAACTAAGTCCTTCAGGTGTGCAGCTCGGTTTACATAGACTGATGGATGCTTGTAGTCCCTAAACATATGCAGATCTCACAGATTCTGATATTTTATTTAGAGCGTCTCACATATAAATTTCACATGAAATTAATTAAAACATTCCAAATCAGGTGAATGTTTTCACAGATATCGCTGCAGTCAAGCTTTGAACAGACAACTTTATGATTTGCCTTCATGTAGGAGACATCTGTAAATATTAGCTGTGAACAACAGCCTCACCAAAGGGCCAATGCTTGAACAATTTTCAAAAGGGCAAAATAAACCAAAGTCCAACATTTTTTTCAAACTAAATGCAAATGACAGATTGAGGCTGAAAGATAAAAAGAAGTTATTCTTTAGCTCGACTTCATTAGTTATGCACAAGCAGTTTTCAAACCATTGTCTGTGGTTGGGCCACTGCTGTGTACAGCCAGGTCACTGTTGTAAGCCGGTACCCCTCTGCAGAGGGGCATAAACCTAAATGCTAAACCTAAATGACAAGTCTTAACTCAACATTTTAAAAACAAACAAATATTTTAAGATCCTGCAGCATTCAGTACAGCAGATTATTTTTTAAATAACATTTCTAAACTTATTTAGTCTTTTACTGTGCGTGTATGTGCCATGTCAGAGTTAACCCAAACCCTAATGTGGCATGGATGGTCTGCAGTAGGAAAACTTAAGAGAGCAGCCATTTTCAATTTATTTATTGATTTTAATTTGTGTTTTTGCTAAAGTTGTGTTTCATTTGCCTCCATATTTGTGGACCTGTGACACCACGGTTGCAGTGGGCTGCAGGCTGGATAATGAAGACTTTTCTAAAAATGTTATTCGCAGCATTTATGAATATTTAAATATCATCTATTTTAAACTTTATTTCCAGTGTTTCAGCACACATCTTTACATTTCTACTATTTTATTTTAAAGAGTCATAGGTTAAATTGTTGACTACAACTAATTTTTTTTTGTACTTACATTTTTTTGTCAAATACATTTTTAACATCAAATTATAAAACATAAAAAAACTTGCCTTTAAAGGAATAATGTGGCAGTTTACAACAGGAGATATGATTGATACCAAACTCTTATGTGGAACATAAAGTGAGTTGTGTTAGTTATACTGGGAAAACTCCATGTAGAAACCTCATCAACCAAACACCTTGTGTAAAGCAAGCTTTGCTCACAAACTCTTTAGAAAAGTGAAAAACACTTTGTATATACATGTTGAACAGCATCATCTGCCAGGCAGGGAGGAGGTTTCTCTTAAATCTGCTTACAGTGACTTCAAAAAGCAAAGCTGCCTGTTGTGCCTGTTGTTAAAGATCCGCTGCTCATCTCTCTCTCAGGCAGCTGGCCAAGACGTTGGCTATGGGTCAGGGGCTGGCGGGCCTCATCTGTGGCACAGCTATCACCTCCCAGTTCCTGGCCTCAAACTTTCACGTGAACACGCCCATGCTGCAGAGTTTCCTGAACTACCTCCTGCTGACTGTCACCTACACCACCATGCTGCTCTGCAGAACAGGTGACACCCGTGCTGAACACCTGAGATTAATGCTGAAATTTATGACATGCATAGCAACACTTCATGGCAGTAAAATTAAATCTTTATATGCCATATTACACATAAATACACAGAACACTTGATCAGTCTTTACTGGGATATTCAGAGGCAGGTTTTTCCAAACTGGGTGTTGTATTGTGATTAACAGAATGTGTAAAGTAATTGTGATGATAGAAATATTGTTTTGTGTTGCCCTTTGCAAACGGACTAGAAAAGTAAAGCGAGGTGGTTCTCTGACTAAAAATCTAAAATTTTCTTTGTAAATTTGTTGATTTGTTCTTCTAAGTTTAGGACTGTCCTTTTCAGAAATTTGTGAGATTTTGTCTTGGATTTTTTTTGTAAATATGCAAATATATTTTGCTTTGCAGTGAGGCAGAGTGTCCTCAGGCTTGTTGCAGAAACAAACACATCAGTACTGAAGTTCAGGGGTGCTCCCCTTTAAAATGCAGGGGATGGCAATTTTTTACAGATTTTGAAGAGACGATGGTGGAAGTACTTGCTGCTCGGGCTGGTGGACGTGGAAGCAAACTACACTGTGGTTAAAGCGTACCAATACACCACCATCACCAGCATACAGGTGAGTAGACTTTCAAAATTTATTTCAGTGTGTTATGAAAGTGCCAAGATTACTAAGGGTGCAACCACTCCTTCAGTACATAATGTAACATAATATGCTCAATCGTATCAATCGATCACTATCAATCTTTCCTAAAATGGAAACACATGTCAGTAAATTGTAACTCAAAAGTCACAGCTGGATCAGAAGCGTTTTGGATGTTCCACACGGTAAATAATACAAATCAAATAATTCCATCAATTTGCTCCAAAAGGCACCACAAAAACTAGAAGTGTGGGGTTTGATCCAAAGAATCGATCGTATCAATACCAGCTGGCATTGGTGTTGGAGTTCAGTTCACTTCAGTATGTAGCCCACTAAACTGTGTTAAATTAATGAGTTGTCTTGAGGTTGAAACTGAAAGGTGTTTTGTCATTTTAACTAATTATTATGTAAAAGAAAAAATCAGAGTGAATTAGTGGTCATTAAAATTAGTTCAAAACAAATTAATTGATCCATCGCACACGTTATTGCACAGCTATCATTTCTGCCTCCAGCTGCTGGACTGCTTCGTGATCCCGGTCCTGATGGGTCTGAGCTGGTGGATTCTGAAGGCTCGCTACAGGCTGATCCACTCTGTCGCCGTCTGCATCTGTCTGCTCGGAGTGGGGGCCATGGTGGGAGCCGACCTGCTGGCTGGACGAGACCAGGGCTCCAGTAAGGAATTCTCCAAAGAGTTTACTCACTAATCAAATCCCTGATGGAAGACTATAAATTGTTTAATAAATCAAGTCCATGCAGGACACCAGTGAAAAAAAAACTTAACTTAGAGAACAGAGACGAATCCTAACACGTGAGTATTGATCTGATATCACTATCAGTGTTGGTATCTATCACTATTTGGATCAATCCACCCACCTCTACAAGACACAGAACAACACCAAGATGGTTACACTGAAAACACTCGAGACTTCATCATAAGCTTTTATTCTGTTTATGGAAAAATACAAGGAACACTTGGAAAGCTGGAAAACTGACTATGATGAGTTCAAAGACAATCTGGAAAATAGAAAGAGCTACACAGGTCATAGGTGGCTAATTGGAAACAGGTGATAATTACAAAAGAAGTAAAACTGAAAACATGGTAAAGAGGCCAGGAAGTGCAAAATAAAACAGGAAGTGACCTTAACCTTTATATGAATCCTAAATTATGACACATGTGATGTTTTGGATTTAAGTGAACGACTAAAGAAAAAATCCTTCACATATCAGGTAATTTTTAGATATAAAGACCTGTGTCAGTTTTATATTTTCAACTCCTGAGACCTTCTATTACAGAAAAAAGTTTAGATACGGTCGTGAAGGTGCGTTTTTCATCCAAACCACAGTGTTTTCCAACATGTAACACAAACCAAGTAGTGTAAGTGCCTAAACCTAACCAGGTAATAGACAAAAAAGTATAAACCAAATACATGTTTTACACTTAGCGATGGAAAAAATCAATGCAAAACATATAAGAAATAAAAAAAACTTTCTCTATGGTTATAAAACCAACAATACATCCCATTGCTACCACTTTTCCAACCTTTTGCTGACTTTTTGGTCTCTAATCTGGGATAAAAGCGTTTTCCAGCCTGTGCATGACATGCAGGGAAACCAACACTGAGGCAACATTAGCGTTCGTCTGATGATGTTGAACCTTAGCGATGATCTTGTTGTTCTCTCCTCAGCCTCAAACATCTTGTTGGGTGATGGTCTGGTGCTCCTCAGTGCTTCGCTGTATGCGGTGTCTAACGTGTGTCAGGAGTACACCGTGAAGAACCTGAGCAGGGTGGAGTTCCTGGGCATGGTCGGCCTTTTTGGCACAATCATCAGCACCATACAGATGTAAGTGTGTGTGACTGGCATCAGTTTTAGGACTCAGTGGACTTTGTGGTTTATCTGATGTTTCTGTTTTTATTTTTACTCAGGGTGATCCTGGAGCATAATGAAATTCCTGCCATCCAGTGGAGCTGGGAAGTCGGTGAGTACTGATCTGAATCAGGAACATTTTGAAGACAAAACAGGACTGCCGAAGCCTCCAGATGGTTACGCATGTTAACACATTATGAAACTATAAATATTTAAAGGAGCTATGGTACAGTCAACACAAATACTCCTAAGTGTATACTCTTTGGGACCTGAATAAACACAATATGTGTCAGAATAACTAATGCTTTAAACTATGAGAACATAAGGTTATGCACACTGAGATTTTCACAGTGAAAAAAATAACAAACTTTATTAATAAAAGCCAGAAGAAAAGAACAAAGCTGGTAGGAAAACCAATGTGTCACAACCAACTAATGCGACAAAACTAACTTAAAAAAATAATTCAAAACATAAAAGCACAAGAAAGGAGACACAAGGTCAATAATTCTTCAAGGAGGGCAAAAAGTAACAAAAAAAGAAAAGAAATGAGAAGAAAATGAAATTACAGGCAACTAAAATCTGATGTTCACAGCAGGGACCATGACAAAGGGGCAGAAATAATCTAACCCACATTCACAGAAACACAGTTCTTGTCTCGTTTGTCACATTTTCTCAGTGAAAGTTTGAAAAAACATTTTCTAAAAATCACAAAGCCACAGCATCACCCCTCATATTCATTATTTCAGTAACTTATCTTTGAGTGTATAAAGATGACTAATTTAGAGGTTTTATTAGACACTTTTGATCACCATGTTGGAGAAGTCGACCTGAGAAATAAAGAGATTTTTTCTTTCATGTTTGAGTTTTCTTTAATACTTAAATGAACTAACAGTGGTCATGTCTCTTCTCAGGACTGCTGTTCGCTGCCTATGCACTGTGTATGTATGCTCTGTACAGCTTCATGCCTATAGTGATAAAGCTAAGCAGCGCCACCTCCGTCAACCTCTCCCTGCTCACCGCTGACCTCTTCGGCCTCTTCTGTGGGATCTTCCTCTTCCACTACAACGTGAGTGCACACTCAGTTATTCTTACTTTATATATCTGACAGTCCTTTCCTTCAAACCGCCTCAAGAGGAAACTTGACCTGCACTTTAACACCCTCCCCACTGTTGGACTGTAAAAAACAATTTTAATCTTAGTAAAAAGCATCACATCGTCTGTCAATGTGTTGATCCTACAAGGTCATGACTACAGGATCTATCCAGTGTATTCCAGTATGTGATTCCTTCTCATTAGAGGGAACAATTTCACAATTTATGTTATTGGAAAAAGCCCACCATCAGCAGGAGCTGAAGTTTTATCAGTTTAATCAGTCTTCAAGTCTTCCCTCTGAACATCCAGCACCAGCATCATGCAACAGGAGGACTGATTATGATCTTTACCTTTACCCTAAGTTATGCATTTTTCCTACCATGGAAGACAGGCTCTGACAAGACTTAACTGCACATGACGTGGATACTTTCTTTGTCAGCAGCACAGACACTGAGAAAACACAATGAACGGCAATCAGTCAACTCTGGGTAAGGTATGTAGGTGTATGAACAGAGGCTTAGAACATTCAAATGAGAAAACACAAGATTTTCTGTAGTTTCTGGATTGAACAACATGTTTCACTGAAATGGTACGCAACCAACAGGGGCTAAAAAAATAAAGCCAAAACAAAGTGAAACGACTGTAGTTCCTCTCACAGCCAATTAAGGCTCACTGAAACATCAAGTTGTTACTTTGTTGCTAGTTTGCCACGTTCTCTTTTGAGATGATGCTTGAATTGTGCTTCTGCAGTGAATCCAATTAAGAGTCTAGAGCACTGTACACGCAAGTGGTCAGCGCCATTTCCAGCATTCATACCTGTGCAGGCTGCATTGACAGTGGTGTGAAGTTACACACCTGGGGATGTGCACGTCCTCAAAATTGCTAATAACACAGAGACAACAGGAATACTGAACACACATTAGATTTTTAATCTTTAGAGTGTGAAACTTTGAATAGATACAAAAATGATTTATTTGCCTTTCAACAGAGCTTTAATGTGTTTTCTAGTCAGGGTCAGATGAGAATCTTTAATGTCAGTTAATGACAGGACTTATTTCCAGCACACACACATATAAACACTGATTATCTCTTCCCACCCCGTCTTTGGGTCATAATGACCTGCTGAGTGTTATGCACGCTCAGAAGTGTTAATGAATAATAATGATAAAAGTTAAAATGTAACTCTGTGCTGTGTGTTCTCATGCAGAGCTCCATGCATGTATGCAGTTTGTGCATGTGTTGAATATGAATGTCTCTTTTGACCTGCCAGTGAATTTAAATGAGTCAGTTCCAGATGAGAGGTGGCACTGTATTCTCCTAATAAAACACTCACATTTTCTCATTAATAAGCATAATTACATTCTTTGTGTCAACATCTAAACTCCCATATTGTTTTTTCTTTAATTTAACCTTTATTTATACAGGTGAGACTTAAAGTCTCATTTACCAAAAAGACCTGTTCTTATTATTTACCATGAAGTTAAATCCTGCAATTAAACGTTAAACAGAGAAACTCATAAATGTGAACACAGATGTCCAGTGTCAGACTTTACACGGACATCATATTGCACATTCAGGATCAGAAATCCAAGTCAAATAAAAAGTTGTTTCGGATCCAGACTCGCCCCCTGCTGGTCATTGGAAAAGAATACTGTGTGCAGTTGGGCCAAACCCCAGCTCAGGTAAAATGTCATTCATAACTTGAACCCAATGAACTGGTTTTCCTTCTGCACTCCTTTTTTAATGCAATTTGAACATTCACTTTCTGCTCCTGCTCAGTTCTCCGGCCTCTACATTGTTTCGCTGGTGGTCATCCTCATTGGCTTTGTCGCCTTCAACGCTGTTCCGACTCCCACCGCTGCCACAGACTCCAGCCCCTTGTCTTCACCTGCTGCTACCTGCGAGGAAGGCTGCTCTGAAAACCCTGTGGATGCTCAAGAGCTGCAGCCGACTGAAGACAGGAGGAAGAGGAGCACTTCAGGGCCAGAGCAGAGCTACGGCAGCACAGAGCTCGGCACTAGAATGTGATCAGCTGGTTTACAGTCTCCAAACATGTCGTATATGTATTTTTAACCAGTTATTTATTGAGTTTTGCTTCTTATATAACACATATGGTACATGTAAAAACACACAATACAGAAGTTCATGTAAAAAAAGATAAATAAAAGTGCAAATGCAAAAGAAAAGAGTGATTTTACATTTCAGCATTTACCTCTTTAAACACATTGTGTTTCACTGAGCCATACTGAAGGCTGTCTCAAATCCTAACATGTATCGTGAAGCTGCAGGAGGAGTGATAATCAGAGGTGCACAGGTGAGTCTTTCCTGATAATGTCTTCTTCTTTTTTTTTTTATAAAAGAGGCCCTGCACACAGGGAGTGCTTTTTATCTGTTATGATGATGTTTCAGTTAAGATTATTACATTTTCTACCCTCCACAATTTCTGTGTGTGTAATTCAAGAAAATGTGTGATATCCTTAAATTAAAAGGGTTCCTAAATATGACACATTGCAGTGTCACACCTGAGATCGTAAACCCGTTAACAAAACTATGATGAAGTGTATCAAATGTCAAATTTTACTGAGATCGGTTTAAGAAAGGACACCTTTGGATGGATGTTTCCCCTCTCCTCCTCATCTCTGGTGGGAGGGACTAATACAAAATCAGAGGAGGCAAGGAGAGGAGTCAAGGATTCAAGGGGAGGAGCTTGATGCTGTAAATTAGTATAAATATGCTGTGCTCACTTTGGACCCGACTTTAACATCTAAACATGATTCTAAAAAGTTATCCGGCTTGTAAAATTTAACCTTCAGAGTTTCAAGCAAATCAGACTGTTCCAGACCATCAATGCAGAGAGGATGTGTCTACAGTTCAAGACTTTTATCATATATTGAGTATTGTTTCACTATGTGGTTATAAATAGTTGAAATTACAAAAAAAACTTAAACTTTTTGATAAAAACTCATTGCTATTTTATCCCTGAAAAATTCTGGAAAAACATGTTTCTGAGTTTTCATAATTTAAAAAAAAATAAGTATGCCTGTTTTATTTATAAGGATCTACATAGACTTGCTCCACATCCTTTAAAGGAATTTATTAATCAAAAGTCAGATTGTGAAGTTGCACAAGGGCCACCGCTAGAGGGGAGTGTGGGGCAGTCTGTAGGTGCACAACATTTAGTCAATACAGGAGCTAAATGTTGGAATGGCTTACCGAAGGCAACAAAGGAGCGTTCCACATACACAGAATTTGAGGCACATATTAAAGTGATGGTGAACCAGGTCTGTGCTCACTGGGTTCAGATGTGCAGGTCTACATGAATGACGCTGAGTAGCCTAAACATGGTGGAGAGGATCCAGGTCTAAGCTGCAGCAGCTGGCAGAGTAATGAAAAACCACCAATGGCAAAACCCACAGTGAAATTCAAAAAGGGAAAAGCCAGTGGCACACAAGGAGCAAAAACACTAAATATACACAGAAGAGACTGAATAACGAGACACAAGTGGAAACAATTAACCACAGATAAAACCGATATGCTGGCAGAAAACCAGACAGCAGGAAAATAAAGACAGGAAGTAAAAGCAAAGGTGACATGCAATAGAAAACAAAGTCACCAAGTAATACAAGAAGTCCAAACTAGGAGGGAGTCTTTGTTCGAAGACCGCTGCAGGCCGCACCTTCATGAGACATCAGACTGGATTCAATCCTCTTATGTGACCCGCAGCAACAAGGGAGAGTGATGGGAGGCATCTTCCCAGTTAAACCAGTGAAAATGAGAAAAAAAACAAAAATGGAAAATAAAAATCCGTCATTACAATCTTCTTCTCTGGTTGGTAACTTCCTGCTCAAACCTCCTCAGCCGCCTCCTCCTGAGATCCTCAAGAGTCTCCTGGGTGATGTTCGGTTTCTCTTCGCCTGGTTTGTCCTGAAAAATTAAGTTGTAGCTAAATGTTTAATTTTTAAATATAATTTGGCTCAAATGTATCTAATTTATTTTATAAAATTAAGTATTAATTTTAGCAGTGAAAGAAGACTGTCACTTCTGCCTCTTGCCTCGATGTTTCAGACTGTTTCTGATGGCCAGCTCTATCTGCTCCTCCTCCGTCAGTCCTGAGATGTAGCTCTCAGAATAATCAGACGTGTGATCCTCCGCAGGTCGAGGCTCTTCAAAGTATTCTCGTCTGGTCCCGCTGTAGCCTGCGGGCACACATGTGCACTAAAATATTAAAGTTTCTAACTTGAGTTTAATTTTTAAATCTTGCAACGTTGGGTAAAAATGAAAAGGTTACAACACAGAAAATTAATAAAAATAAAAGTACTGAGTGTCTATAAACTCTATCCACTCAAATCATCTCAAACTGGTCTCCTGAACATAACTGCGAGTTTTACTCGAATGGCCTCCACAGTCACCAGATCTACAACATGAGAGTCACATCACTGATGTTTATTCAATTAAATTCAATTTTATTTATATAGCGCCAAATCACAACATAAGTCGCCTCAAGGCGCTTCATAGATACAGAGAAAAACCCAACAATCATATGACCCCCTATGAGCAGCACTTTGGCAACAGTGGGAAGGAAAAACTCCCTTTTAACAGGAAGAAACCTCCGGCAGAACCAGGCTCAGGGAGGGGCGGCCATCTGCTGCGACCGGTTGGGGTGAGAGAAGGAAGACAGGATAAAGACATGCTGTGGAAGAGAGACAGAGGTTAATAACAGATATGATTCAATGCAGAGAGGTCTGTTAATACATAGTGAGTGAGAAAGGTGACTGGAAAGGAAAAACTCAATGCATCATGGGAATCCCCGGCAGCCTACGTCTATTGCAGCATAACTAAGGGAGGATTCAGGGTCACCTGGTCCAGCCCTAACTATATCTATAACTATATTTCTCCAGGCTGGAGAAACTGATCAGGAGGGCTAGCTCTGTGGTCGGCATGAAGCTGGACACTCTGGTGACAGTGGCAGAGAAAAGGACATTAAAGAAACTGATGGACATTATGGACAATGCTAGGCATCCTCTGCACACGGCCATAAACAATCAGAAGAGTCTGTTCAGTGACAGGTTGCTTCTCCCAAAGACAAGAACTAACAGACTTAAAAACTCCTTTGTCCCACACGCCATCAAACTGTTTAACTCCTCTCTGGAGGGGAGAGGGAGGGGAAACAGGAGGACAAAGGAGGGGGGAACAACTAAGCTGTAGTGCCTCTTCACCTCACTGTGCAATACCTTTTGTGCAATACTTTTGTAAATAGTCAACAGTGCAATAGACTCAATACTTGAAATGTGCAATTCACTTGTATTTTTTATTTTTTATTCCTATTTATTCTATTTATCCCCTTTGTATATTTTATTTATATTTGTCTCTGTATTTATATATGTGTGTGTGTGTGTGTGTGTGTGTGTGTGTGTGTGTGTGTGTGTGTGTGTATATATATATAATATTCTGTAACTCTGTAACTTCTGTCGGTGCTGTGCTTTTTTGGAAATCGAATTTCCCAGAGGAACCCACCCGAGGGATTAATAAAGTTCTATCTTATCTTATCTTATCTTATCTTATATGCTTTAGCAAAAAGGAAAGTTTTAAGCCTAATCTTAAAAGTAGAGATAGTGTCTGTCTCCTGAATCCAAACTGGAAGCTGGTTCCACAGAAGAGGGGCCTGAAAACTGAAGGCTCTCCCTCCCATTCTACTTTTAAATACTCTAGGAACAACAAGTAGGCCTGCAGAGCGAGAGCGAAGTGCTCTAATAGGGTGATATGGTACTACAAGGTCATTAAGATAAGATGGGGCCTGATTATTTAAGACCTTGTATGTGAGGAGCAGGATTTTGAATTCAATTCTGGATTTAACAGGAAGCCAATGAAGGGAAGCCAAAACAGGAGAAATCAATCAATAAATAAGTCAATAAATATGTGACCTTAATTCTTCAGACTGCTGTGAAGGCAAAAAGGGTCCAAGACTGCAAGGTGCACATTCACTAATCTTAGGTTTGGCAGCGTTTTTAGGTAGATAAAGGTGAATGGCTTGATCAAGAATTGAGCTGCGGTTTGTGGAAGGCCTTCATGGGCACATGCGGTGGCTCCAGGGCCCGGCAGATCCTTGTGTACTAATGAGAAGTGAAGAAGTGAAAGAACTGAAAAAGGGGGAGGTTGGGTACGAAAACAAGAGCGAACAGCTTGTCATATATATTTAAGACCTGGAAGGGGTGTGTTTGGAGGCATGGTCCCACTCCTGAAATTCAGATAATTTATCTCCAATAATAAAGTGTTGAAGATAAATTGAGGCAACCTCATCATGGATCCTAAAGTGGTTCGTCTTTCAGAAAGTGGGCACCCAGGTTTTAAAAGCTGTACCAGAAAACTGAACAAACAGTCTTTCTCACTGGATTATTTCATATTCTATAAAACAGTGGATCCTTTATGTTTTCTATAACATTGCTGTTGTACCTGAAAAGCTGTAGTATGAACGCTGGCGTGAAGTAACTCCATCTGAAGATATCATATCTGATTGGAGAGAGAGAAAAGAGCATTTTCAGGTTCATATATAAGTATTAAAGATTTCTTTCACACAGGCTCACACAGTTAACAAATACAACATGCTGTAACTGCTAATGTGATGTTTGCTGATCATGACTGTGTAAAAAACACAATTTTATCATTTTGTTTTATTTGTTTGCAGAATGAAGAATTCATTCGCTACACAAACTGAAAAAGCAGCATTCAGACCTGCACATGCCTCCATGATGGTCTTCAGTGGACCCACAGTGTAGAGCTGACCCACCAGGACACCTGCCAGGTGGCCAACCAGAGAGGTCCTGAAAGAGAGCAGCAGGGAAAAAGACCATGATGATAAAATATCTGCTCAGTTTTAGATAAAAAAAGATGCTGCCTTCAAATCTACGCTTCAAAATCGATTTTGTTTTCTCAGTGATCATCTTGGACTGGAGCAGTCTCTCACCCAGGAGCGATTAGATAGATGAGCACCAGCTCCACCCAGCTAGCAAACTGATTGGACACCCGAATATTCATAACGTACGTCACACCACCGGGGTTGAAGTGGTTATTGACGATCTTCAGAGCAAACAAGACCCCTGCAAACAGATGTGGTTGTAAAATTAAGGAAGGAAAATGTTATAAATATCTCGTTATGATTAGTTGATTAATCATTTAGGTGAAAATATATATATTTAGTCCAAGAATGAAAATAATTCAGTTTCTCTGAGAGGAAGAAAAACAGCAAATCTTCTCATTTTAAAAGATGAAAGTTTCACCTTCTGGCAACGTATTATAGTTATTATGTTTAAATTAGTGTATTTAGCTTAATATAGACTATTTTTTACTTACTTATTTTATATATTTGTTTGATTTTATAACTTGGATTTATTGTGGCTGCAGGATTTTAAACATTCAACTACAAAATATTAATGGTGTTAATTAAGTAATTAATTAAGGTGTCGTCTACATATCTGTACCAGTGGCTGGGTACTCTTCCTTTGAAAGAGCCAAGAGCCTTCCTTTCCACTTCCTCCATGTAAAGGTTGGCTACAACGGGGGAGCCCATGGCACAGCCATGTTTTTGTCTGTAGAAGCCTTCGTTGTATTTGAAGTATGTTGTAGTAAGGCAGAGGTCTAACAGACTACAATGACCTGGATGACTGAGAACCTTCACAGACATGTTTAGTTCTGGTTCTTTACGTCTTGATGCATTCTCAATCATCCAGGAAAGAAAATCTCCAAAAGTTGATTGTGTTCATCTGGACGTAGCGTTTTGTGGGAGAAACGTTTCGTCACTCATCCAGGTGACGTCTTCAGACTCAGCTGACTGCAGGTTTCAATCTTATAAACAGCACATTTGCATAATGACTGAAACCAGCCCACTGAAGGAACAATGAGCAGGGAGGTCAGTTCCTTAATCTTAATTATGCAAATTCTCATGGTCATTGATCAACAACCACTGATCAATAACCATGAGTACCATTCATAGAGAGTTGGGGAATGGCTGCAATCACAGCATTGTAAGATGGTGACAGATGAACCCTTAGGCCCCCTCCTCGATTCAGAGATGGTCTTTCCCTTTTCACGTAAATGTCCTCCTTGACTCCGCCCTCAAACCAGCGTTCCTCCCTGTCCAGGATGTTACATCCTCATCATTGAAAGAGTGTCCACTGGCCTGTAGGTGTGAATAGACTGCAGAGTCCTGACGAGGTGGCTCTTCTGTGTTGTGCCATCCGCTTTGCCAGAGGTTGTTTGGTTTCCCCGATGTATAAATCCTGGCAATCCTCCTGCACTTAACAGCGTACACTGTGTTACTCTGTTCGTGTCGGGGGAGCCGATCCTTGGGGTGGACCAATTTTGGCGCATGTTTTGGGGTTTAAAAGCTAGAGACACCCGGTGTTTAGAAAAAATGTGTCTCAACTGCTCCGATACTCCCGACACGGTTTAGAATTCTTATTGAGTGGATTGTAGTATATTATTATTTCTGTACTATGAGTTTCTTATAGTTTTTTTTTAAAAAAAATTTCTTTTGACTTTGGCCTTTTTTCTCCTTTGTATATTTTATTGTTTTTAGATTTACGTTTTGTTTTTGTTTCTAGTTTTTTTTCTAGTTGATTCATTTTGTTCTTAAGTATTTTAGCTGTCTTTTATTCATCTGTGTTTTTGTATCTTTAACTTGTATGAGGTCATTAGGATCCTTGGTCTTAGTTGGTTTCTGTTAGTGTTTGAGTTTATTCACGTTTCACCAGTATCCACTTAAATGTTATTGTGGACAAGGTCACTAAACTAAACCCAGTCATATTCCAAGAGCACTGATCTAGAGGGGAGCTGCCCCAACAGGTGTGGTTGGTGGCCTGAAAGTGGGCCTGCAAGGTTACCCGGGTCTGCAGGGCAGGGTGGACATCTGGAGGACAGGGGCAGTCAGAATTTAGTGCCCTCACCCATCTGCATCCAAGCTCTGCACTGCCTACCGGGTACAACCCATAGGATCAGTGACTGGTCTATTTGAACAGAGAGCCAATCCAGACTTCCTGTATTGGGATGCTGGTTCCACAGATCAACACATTCAACTACCAAAATTTTACATTATACTTCAAAAGTTAATATTTAATCACGTCTAAAAAAATTTATGCTGATAATTTTGGTGCTGATGGATCACTCCTTCGCTTTTTTATTTAACAGTTACTTAAAGTACTTTTTTATCTTATCTTGTTATACATACATCTAGATTTTCTTCCTTTGAATCACTACTACTGCTGGGAGTTTGTACCTGAGAAGCCGACAGCACACTCTCTGCTGAAAGCCTGCACATATTCCAATAATGGATCAGAAGAATCCGTGCCCTCCATGAGCTTAATCATCAGCGCCTGCAGCAGCAGGTACACCAATCCAGTGAGCAGAAAGAAGACTGACAGCAGGTACAGGAACCAAGGTCCACCCAGACGTCGCTCCAGCCTGATGCCTTTCCACAGGAAGGACGCCATGTTGAAGTAAAGGTGCCAATCATCGATGTGATGCAGGGGGGACAGGAAGAGGCGTCGCCACTCTTTATTTCGGTACACCTGATCAAGGCTCATGCAAGCCTGGACACAAAGTAAAAACAGTCGTATGCTTTTGATTCTTTTTAATACATCAATAATGTGAATCCAAAATCATTGACAGGCGACTTTGAAGGCAGGATGCTTCAGCTGATGGTTCAGTATGAAGAATGCTCCTGCACACCTTTTATTATATTCGTCAGCAGAAAAACCATGAACAAAAACCAGTTTGTCAGTTCTGTTTGCAGCCATGCAGGTGTTGGCTGTCACAGAAGCACCGCCATGTGGGCTGTTTGTTTTTTTAAAATCCAGTTTCCTCTTTCTGTTGCTAAATTATTCAACAAAATTCTCGCCTGTCTCTCTGTTTAAAGGTTCACCTCAGGGTTTTTCCATTTTTTGTTCAGACTCGTTGTTTCATCATTAAAGACATGATTCTCTTCAACCGGGAAGATAATCTTCAATTTTTATGACTTAATTATATATTTTTGCCTGTCATCCGAATGCCTGCCATTTTCTGGTTCTCCTGCTTATTACTAATAAAAACAACTTCTGATTCTGAAGAAAGTCAGTCTAAGATGCAATCGCTGCACTCAACGTTTTGTTCATGAACTAATTATAAAACGACAGGTTAATTTCTGTCCCAACAGGTACACTTTAAGTAGCAGAGAGGTGCTGCTATCAAATGTCATTGGTTAACTGATCATCAGCAAGTGAGAGTTGGACTTGTGTTTTAGCCACAGGACCCAGGCACCTTACAGTCATTGACTAGAGACCATGAACTTTTCTGTACACTAAAGTATTCTAGGGTCATATGTGAGACCATCTGTCAGACGTCTAAAGCTTTGGGTCATGCAACGGGACAATGATCCCAACACAACAAAGCAACAAAAGAAAAGAATCAAGGTGCTGCAATAAACCAGTCAAAGTCTAGACCTCATCCTAAATAAAAGGCTGTGGCTGAGACCTTTAGAGAGATGTGTGTAAATAAACACCTCAAATTCTCAGTAAGTCTATGCCAGGGTGCTGGAAAGGAGAGTTTGTCCGCCAGTCAAACCTCAGATACAGGAGGAACAATGCGGTTTTCGTCCTGGTCGTGGAACACTGGACCAGCTCTTTATGCTCTCAAGGATACTTGAGGGTGCATGGGAGTTTGCCCAACCAGTCTACATGTGTTTTGTGGACTTGGAGAAGGCATTCAACCGTGTCCCTCAGGGTGTCCTGTGGGAGGTGATACGGGAGTATGGGGTGTCTGGCCCATTGCTACGGCCATTCAATGATGTCTGAGGGCGTCTGCCACCCACTGGCAGGGGAAGTGATGGTGGTGGTGCGGGGGGGGGGGGGGGGGGGGGGGGGGGGGGGTGTAGCCCTCCATACATTGGAGGGCCTGAGATGTCCCTAGAGAGGTGGCGTCTGATACCTGACCTGACATATAGACACAAACAATCAGGCACACACAGATACGACCCCCCCACCCCTCCAATGCACACATATGCAAATACTCAGCACTCACCCAACGTGGAGACAGACATAAATGGACATAAATCTATATAATATAATATAATGTTACAGTGGGGAGTTACCTTCAGTGGTGGAGCAGGAGGAAACACGTACAGGTACACATTGAATCCCAGGACAGCCAGGGTGATGGCTGGGATGTTTCCCGGACCCTCCTGGAACAGCTGGACAAGCAGGAGCAGGAGGCCTGCCTGGAAACCCCTCTGCATGCTGAAAGCTGAGGTTTAAAGGAACTGTTGACATGACAGATAAAGACAGACAACAATTCACAGTTCAGGCCAATTTAGACTCACCAATTAACCAGACCTATGCATGCATGTCTTTGGACTGTGGGAGGAAGCCCGAGTACCCAGAGAGAACCCACACAGGCCAGAGATTACACAGACAGCACCGGCAGGCCGGTGGATTCAACCTTACTGTGTGGCACTAACCACTGCGTGGTTAGTAACAAAACTATACAGCAGAAAAATAAAGTTTCACGGGATTGTTTTACTTTGTCGACAGCGCTACTCTGTCGGAAGATGTGACTATCAAACAAACATGGACAATGAAAAGTAAAATTGATTGTATTACCACCGACTATATAATTTACACTTATAAACACAAACAAACAAAAACCATCCAGCCAAAAGAGAATATTACAGTTTTTGTTTCAAACCTTTTATTAAAAACTAGTATGTGTCAAAACTTCTTTCTCACAGCAGCAATACTGAAGGGACCATTTCATGTAATCACATCACAGTCTGAATGATGAAAAAACACAATTTATCCCATTACAGATGCTCCTAACAGATGTCCACTCTTTTGCTGTTATTGTCACTGAGACATTTTTAGATCGACAATTTAAAAAAAAATTAAAAACATGCTAGTAACATCTTTTGGCGTTTGACAAAATTAATTGCAATTAAACATTAAACAATGAGTGAGCATAGTCATGATTTGGGGGAAAAGCACGCAGAGTGGGGTTGGTTCAGTTGGGGGATGATACACGCCATAACATTAGTATTTAAGTCTTTAGCTAACTTCTAAAAGAGCTCAGTGCTGCAGGCAGAGCTCTCCACTGGTCATGCGCCGCACAGCCTCAAAGATCTCCCTGCACCCTTAGGTGGATGTGCAAGAACAAACAGAGTGAGACTGTCAAACCTAAGTGAGCAAATGGACATGTTTAGAGTTTGATAATCAGATATAACATTATAATAACTGTGTGCTGAAAGACGCTCAAATACACATTCTCTTGAGCATTTATCTGCACTCCTTTAGCTCCCTAAATGTTGAAATGTTAATGTTTCTTTTTCACAGATGAGTCACTTTATTTCATTATTTCATGAACTAAATGACAAAGACGGGGTCTATCTAATAATATCTAAAAAACAAACAAACCAACAAACAAACAGAAAAATGTTTAGCATCTAGGCTTGTATAGACCTGTGCATCACGAGATTAGCGGTGCCCACACAGTTACAGCCAAACCTTCACTTTTTCACATAATGTAAACATGAATCTGCAGTCTTTAGACTCAGAAGTGTCTACTCCTCGTCCTCATTATTTCTCTTTTAATAAGAATCAGCAGGATCTGAACAAACTTACAGGTCAACTCAGTGCCGTCTGGCGATGTGTTTGTTTATGCATGCTTTGGGTCGGGCACACACTTCTTCTGTGGGTCTGTCTGCGCGCTCCCGCCGGGGGACGAAAATCGAAAGTGATACCTCAGAGGAGAACGGGCTTTAGAGACGATCTGAAACGCATCCGTGTAAATCCTGCGCCGTGGATGCTTATATCCTATTCCATCCTTCCATAATTGAAATTCTATTAAAATATACGAGTTTATAAAGAACAGCTAACAAACACAAAGCTCTGCAGCATGTGATAACTAACCGCTCTGAGCCCAGGGCGAAGTGTGTTAATCATACCCGGGTTACGTTTCTGTGATGTGGATTCACTTACCCTAACACCGCTGATCAGGATAACCGACCACACTAGGCTGGTTGTTAACTTGCTAAGTTAACCCAGGTTTCTCCTGCGCGTTCACGGGTGGCACTGTGGCACATCATCAATCTAAAAGTGGGCGTTTCACTTTACTTCACCCTGCTGTTTATTTCTAAGGTGACGGCAGCTCGGAAGCTTTAAACTATGCTACATAGTTTAAATGCTACTACAACAATGCTAGTGCTAGCGGCGCTAACGGCTGCAGATAGGAAGATACTGCCAGCACCGGAAACGTGCTCGTCATCTCCGAGCATGAAGTAAGGAGAGCCTTCAAGAGAGTGAACACCAGGAAAGCAGCAGGACCAGACGGCATCCCAGGTCGTATCCTCAGAGACTGCGCATACCAGCTAGCTCCTGTGTTCACTGAGATATTCAACATCTCTTTATCTCAGTCGGTGATCCCCACATGCTTCAAAGAGTCCATCATTGTTCCTGTCCCGAAGAAACCCCACCCTGCTTCTCTCAATGACTATCGCCCTGTAGCCCTCACCTCAGTAGTGATGAAGTGCTTTGAACGCCTGGTCAGAGACTTCATCATTTCTTCACTACCAGACACACTGGACCCACTACAGTTCGCTTACCGTCCAAATCGTTCCACAGACGATGCCATCTCTCATCTCCTCCACACATCACTCACTCACTTGGACACTAGAAGGGGGAATTATGTTAAAATGCTCTTCATAGACTACAGCTCTGCATTTAACACCATAATTCCCTCCACACTCACCACCAAGCTGGAGCATCTGGGACTCAGCTCATCTATGTGTCAGTGGATCTCCAACTTCCTAACTGGCAGACCACAGGCAGTAAGGATGGGCGGACATGTCTCAGCTTCCACCACTCTCAGCACTGGAGCCCCCCAGGGGTGTGTTCTGAGCCCCCTGCTGTACTCTTTGTACACATATGACTGTGTGGCCCCTACCAGCTCCACCACCATCGTCAAGTTTGCTGACGACACCGTCGTGGTGGGCCTGATCTCTGATAACAACGAGACGGCCTACCTGAAGGAGATTAGGAATCTGGAGAACTGGTGCCAGAGAACAACCTCCTTCTAAACGTCAGTAAGACAAAGGAGACAAAGGAGCTGATAGTGGACTTCAGCACCAAGCAGGAGAGGAACTACCAGACCCCCGTCATCAACGAGTGCCCAGTGGAGAGAGTGGACTGTTCTCTCTGCTGAGGTCAGGAAAGCGATTCCGCTCCCTGAAGACCAACACAGAGAGACTGAGGAGGACCTTCTTCCCGCAGGCGATACGGTCTCTCAATCACACCACCACACAGTACTGACCCACACATACAGTTCTTACACACACACTGGACATTCTGGACATTGTTTTCACTTCATCACTTAAATCACTTTAAGCATATTTGCACTGCACAAGACATAATGTGGATTGCACAACACTGGTCACTATATTCTTCATTTCCAGTTAATACTTGTACAGCTGCTGTTATTGTGTATATATTTATTTATTTATTTATATTTCTTCATACATTCTTATATAGTTCTATATTGTGTATTGTGTATTTTGTTGTACAGTTATTTTATTTTCAACTTTAATTTATATATTTTATCTTATTTTTTCCCAGTTAAATTTACCCTTCATTCTAATTTGTGTTGTGCAGTTATTTCATTTTTAACCTTAATTTATATTTTATTCCTTCCTAGTTAAATTTACCCTTTTTAATTTTTCATATTTATTTCCTATCTTATTCATAGCCTTTTCCTTTTTTTTTTAGGTCACGAGCAGTTGTCCAAGCATTTCACTGCATATCGTACTGTGTACGTGACAAATAAAATTTGAATTTGAATTTGAAACTGGATTCATTTTAAATGGAGGCTGTAGCTGAAATGTTTGTGTGGGTTGCCATGACAACACCAAAGTGAATCTGAGATCGTTATTGTTTTCTATTTGTTTTCTTTATTTGCTTCTCATGCTTGTGTACATTTGCAGTAGGGCTGCCACAAACGATTATTTTGATAGTCGACTAGTCACCGATTATTTTTGCGATTAGTCGACTAATCAGATCATCATCCATTGGACGTACAGCGTACAGCTTATTGCACCAGCAGCATCTGGTCTTATATAACTATCATTAGCTTACAGCTTGAAGTGTTTGTGCTAACTAAAAATAAAGACAAGATGGTAGTTTATTAATTTTTAATGAAATTTGTGTTACGATATTACTTCAGGGAGCAGACATGACACCGTCTTAGGTTTTAGCCATCACTTTTTTATTATCTCCACACCACCCTCCGGTGGCTTCCACATGAACTGCACCTTAAACAACAACTGTTCACTCATATCATGACATCCCCCTTTTTTTTTTTTTCAACAACAGGGGCAAACAACAAAGTAACTCACAACACCACTCAAGGCCCATGACCAGAGGGAAAAAAGAAAGGGAGAAAAAAAATGCCTCTTGGCATACTCACATTTCTCTCTAGTGAACACTTTTTTTTATTTTTAATCACAGCATGTGCTCAAAACATAATGTTCATTTTATTCCTCAATAAGCCTTCTGGGCTTGGAAACAATACGTCCACTCGCAGTTTTGGGTGGGGAACTTGGAAACTCTGTGGGAGTGACATTTGTACTTTGCATGTCCATCTCACTTTGTCCCTGTGTTTCATCACACTCATTTTGCTGTGTTACGTTTTGGTTGTCCCTTGACTGCCTTAGAAACTTTCTGTTCCTTCTATATGTCTGTCCATCAGGCATCTGAACAACATAAGATCTTGGATGTTCAGATAAACCTGTCACCTGAGCTGGATTCCATACACCCTGTTGCCACATTCTGACAGTGTCACCAACCTGCAGTTGTTTAAGTGCTTTGGTTCCTTGGTTAAAGTATTCTCTCTGTTTCTGTTGTCTTGTTTCTAACAACTGCTGCACTGTCTTAGTGACCATGTGGGGTTTCAATCTTTGCGATGTTGTTGGAAGTCTTGTTCTTATGCGTCGACCCATTAGCAGCTGGGCTGGTGACGCTCCAATGTCCTCCAACGGTGTACTCCTCAGATTCATTAATGATAGATACGGGTCATTCCCCTCGGCTTTTGCCTTTTTTAACAAGAGTTTCACTGTTTGTACTCCTCTCTCTGCCATTCCGTTTGACTGTGCATGGTGGGGGCTCGTAGTGTTGTGACAAAACTCCCACTCTTTTGCAAAGTCTTGGAATTCACGGGAGCTGAACTGTGGTCCGTTGTCTGAAATCACCGTTTCAGGAATCCCATGTCTGGCAAATTGTGACTTAAGATGAGTGATAACTGTTGCACTTCTTGTGTCTGACTTCAGCCACTCAACCTCAATGAACTTGGAATAGTAATCCACTAAGAGGAGATATTCCTGCTGGTCAAAAGTAAATAGGTCCACACCTATCTTCTGCCAAGGTCTTTCAGGAACACTATGTGGATGTAGTGGTTCTTTGTTCTGTCGTTTCTGGTGAGTACTGCACACATCACAGCAGTTCACCATCTCTGTGATACTCTGTGACATTCCAGGCCAAAAGAGTACTTCTCTCGCTCTGCGTCGGCAGCTTTCAATACCCAAGTGACCCTCATGAATGCGCTTTAGCATTTCTGCTCTCAGTGCTGCAGGAACAATAAGCTGCTCTCCTTTGAACAGAACTCCATCCACTACTGAAATTTGTTCCCTGTAATTCCAATACGCTTGGATTTCTGTTGCAGCTTGGTTTCTTGTTTCTGGCCATCCATCCAGAACTGTCTCTGTAAGTTTAGTCAGTGTCATATCATTCCTTGTTTCCTTTCTGAATTCCTTTAGTTTTGCACTTGTCACAGGTAAGTTGGAAATTACCATGTGCACCTGGTCTTCTATCTCATTATCAGATGAGCTGGTCACTGGCAAATATGCTCTGGATAATGTGTCTGCGATGTACATTTCACTTCCTGGCTTGTACTGTACTTGTACCTGATATTTTTGCAGTCTCATTAGGAGTCTCTGTATTCTTGCTGGAGCACTGCTCAACGGCTTTTTCATTATCACTTCTAGTGGTTTGTGATCTGACTCCACGTTCACTTCTCTGCCATACACATACTGATGGAAACGCTCTGCACCAAACACAATTGCCAACATCTCCTTTTCTATTTGTGCATAACGCTGTTCAGTCTCTGTTAATGAGCGTGATGCATAAGCAACTGGCTTGCCATCTTGTAGTAAGACAGCACCGAGTCCACTTTTAGAAGCATCGACAGATAGTGTTACTGGAAGCTGTACATCATAGTATCTGAGCACAGGAGCTTCAGTAAGAATTGTTTTCAATTTGTTGAATGCGTGCTGATGCTCACCTTCCCACTGCCATGCAGCATCATCTCTGGTAAGGCCGCGTAATGGCGCTGTGTGTTGTGACATGTTTGGAATGAACTTTGCTAGGTATGTCACCATACCCAGAAATCGCTCCACATCTTTTTTGCACTCTGGTGTAGGCATTTTCTTTACTGCCTCTATCTTGCTCTGATCTGGTTTCAAACCATCTGCCGAGAAGATGTGGCCAAGGTATTTAATTTCCTCCAGGCCTACCTTGTTCAGCTTAAAATTTTTTGCTCTTGCTCTCTCCAGCACTTGCCTCAGTCTGTCGTCATGCTGTACTTTAGTCTCTCCCCAGATCAAAAGGTCGTCTATGTATGTCTCGACGCCATCAATCCCCTCAAACAGCTGCCTCACCGTCCTGTGGAATACTTCTGGAGCTGAATTAATTCCAAAAGGCAGGCGAAGGAATCTGTAACGACCAAAAGGTGTGTTGAATGTACAGAGACGAGAGCTGGCTTCATCCAATTTAAGTTGCCAAAATCCTGAGCTTGCGTCCAGCACAGTGAAGTATTTGGCCTTTGCCAGTCGGCTCGTTATCTCTTCAACTGTTGGCAACTGGTAGTGCTCTCTCATGACTGCTGTATTGAGATCACGTGGATCTAGGCAGACTCTCAGTCGTCCAGTAGCCTTTTCCACAACGACGATTGGATTTACCCACTGGGTAGGCTCTTCAATTTTTGTAATCACCTCCATTTTTTCCATTCTGTCCAGTTCTACTTTGAGTTTTTCTCTCAAAGTGACGGGGATTTTTCTCGGTGGATGAACTTTTGGTGCCACACTATCATTAATTTGAATGGTGTGTTCTCCCTCAAGGCAACCTATCCCCTCAAACACATCAGCAAATTCTTTGAAGATGTCCATTTCATCACTTTTATTCAGTGCCATCACTCTCTTGATGAGTCCCATTTCTTCACATGTTTGAATTCCCAGAATTGGCTTGGTTTCTGATTTTACGACAATGAACTCCAAAGCAAAACTTTTCTTTTTGTATTTCACTGCCCAAGTGCACTTTCCTTTAACTGCTATTTTGTCTCCGGTGTATGTTGACAACCTGACATTTGTGGGTCTAAGCATTTGCTTATTTCCTATTCTTCGTAGTAGACTGTAGGGAACCACATTGGCTTGTGCACCAGTATCAAGTTTGAATTTCACAGGTTTGTGGCCAACTTTTATTTCTACAGTCCATTCATCTGTTCGTGTCTGTGTTTTTGCATTTACAGCTCCAATGAACAGACTTGCCTGCTGATCCGTAGCTTCATCGGCGACAGTGTGCACTTTTCTCGATCTACACATTCTGGCAAAGTGATTCATTTTCCCGCAGTTCTTGCACTGTTTGCCATAAGCAGGGCATTGGCGTAATGCATGCTTAGTTCCACATCGTTTGCAATTAAACGTGCTTGCTTGGTCTTTGTCGTTCAGTTTCATCTTACTTTGTCTGTCTTTTTTGCATGTCTGCTTATGTCTCACTGCATCTACGTCTTTACTTTCATGTGCAGAGACTTGAGCATTTTGATCCTCCTCATGCATTTGCTTGATTTGAGCTTTTGTGGTCTCAGCTGCAATGCAAAGCTGAACTACTTTTTCGAGAGTAATATCATCTTCTCTTAACAGCCTTTCTCTCATTGCATCCGATGTAATTCCACACACTACCCGATCTCTGATGAGGGATTCTTGCAGTTGTCCAAATTCACATGACTTGGCCCTTAGCTTTAGCTCCGTGATGTACTGGCTAATTGGCATATCCCCTTGCACACACGTGAAAAACTTGTACCTTTCATAGGTTATGTTCTTCTTTGGGCTACAGTATTCCTCAAATTTCTCCATTATTTTCGTCAGCTTATGCTCATCACCATTTTCCGCAAACGTGAAGGTATTATACACTTCAACCGCTTCCTCTCCAGCAATGTGAAGAAATAGTGAAGACTGTACCTTGGGTGGCTTGCTAGCACCTCCTGTAGCCGCGAGATACAGCTCGAACCGTTGCCGAAACCGTCTCCAATTTTCCGAGAGGTTCCCTTGCAGCAAATCAAGTCCAGCTGGCGGCTTAAGCCCTTCCATGTGTGCGACACTCTTCTATAGCCTTATCAGTTCACTTCTGACACCATGTTACGATATTACTTCAGGGAGCAGACATGACACCGTCTTAGGTTTTAGCCATCACTTTTTTATTATCTCCACACCACCCTCCGGTGGCTTCCACATGAACTGCACCTTAAACAACAACTGTTCACTCATATCATGACAATTTGCAGATTGTTTCGGTGAAGTTTAATAAACTCCTTGCTTTCTAAAATATAACAGGACACCGGAGTATATTCTCCAGCGTCTCACACTTCTGATAATCAGCTGTCTGCTTGACAGTTTTAGCTGTGCAAAAACTATAACTTTAATCTCAGCCAAACCGATTTACTCAGGAACAAATAAAATACTAAAGAAAGCCAAACAATAACATTTTTAAGTTATCTAAGTGACTTATATATCATGTTTAACCTGACTAGCGAAAGACGGCGGTGGGTTTGAAAACGATTTGCCGGGAGTCCGGTGTTCTCACGGCTCTAGTTAGCCTTGCCCCCGCCTAGCTAACGAGCTAGTGGGTAACAGACGTCTCCGAAAACGTCGGAGCGCTTTTGAAAATATGTGGTGTCCTGATAAACTGAGCAGATATTTGAGGTTTACACAGCTACATTCTCGCCTGAAAATATGTTAAACGTTTATTTTGTGACCCAGAAAGAATAATAAGAGTAAAGTTAAAACTAACTAGCTGCCGCCATTGTTGACAACTATGCTGGGCTGCGCTATGAATTCTGGGACACAGCTTCTTCTTCTTCGGGGTTTAACGGCAGCTGGCATCCTTGTACATGCAGTGCTGCCATCTTCTGTTTCAGTCCGTTATTACACTCTTAAATCCTACTACTCATTCCTGCGTCCTTTGTGATCTTACAAAGCTTCAAATGATGCGTCGACTATTAAATTAGTCGTCGACGATTTTAATAGTCGACATAATCGTGACTAGTCGACTAATCGTGGCAGCCCTAATTTGCAGTAGGAAAAGATAATCTATGAATCCAGTGATATATCCTTCTTATAAGAAATGTTTCTGTTAAAATATTATTGTGAAGTAGTCACTTCCTGTGAGTTGCGGGAACCGGAAGTTGTGCGCGGGAGAGACAAGACAGAAGGTAACACGGCGGACTTTTCGCAATGTACAACTTTTCTACTGCTGGTTTTACAAGACGTACACGGTAAAAATCATTATGCTGTTATTTGTTTAACACTTGTGCACTTTGTGAAAGGAAATAAGTGGCTGAGATGAATATCATATGTGCTATTGATATTATTTTACTTGTTTCTAGTTTTCACGGTGCTCCATGATTGTGAGAGGAATAAAAGAATTGTGGACATCAGTACGAAGCGTGGATTCTTTCGACCAGAGTAGAAACAGAGGCCGTTTTACTCTCTGAGCTGCAGACTCGATGTGGCACAGGCATGACTCGGGGAAATAGATGACAAGTCTCAATTTCATCAATTTGGCCATACCAACAAACATGCCAAGCCTTGTGGACTTCATCACATCAGGTCATATCATTCATGTAGAGCAATTTGGCAGATGAGTGGATTTAAAAGGAGCAAATGGGAATTCACTTCCTGGTCAGTTTTCTCAATAGAGTAACTAGGGTTGTTCGATATAACGATATATATCGGATGACGATATAAAAACGTCTATGTTTCATTTTACGCTATCGTTTGTTTCGTGGTGTCGCAAAATAAACTGTTTACGGCAATATTTTTTCACCGTTTTGATGGCCACTGTAGTGGCTATATTAATTTGTTAAAGTTCTCTCTTTCTGTTATATTTAATATAACCACACTGCTAAAAAATAAACCTTAGTCTCAAACGTTAGAACAGGCTTTTCCCCGCAGCACACCGTGTAATAAACACTCACAAAGAAAACAGCGGCCATTACAACTTATGTCTAAAAATGTATAGTTTCATGCATCGGTTAAAACACTCGACTCCAGGTGCACGACGCCCAGCTGGAAACACTTCACGCAAGTCGAGCTGCCTGAGATTCACAGAATTTACAGAAAATGTAAAGTTTTTGTGATTTATATTGTTATCGGGCGATAGATGTCTTATGGGATTTTGGTCATATCGCACAGCCCTAAGTGTAACAATGATGCAAATATTAAAACAGAGCAGTGTGATTTAATTAAAAACATACTTTTATATTTTATAGAAACTTGTTCAAAGGAAACACTTTAAGCTCAAATCTTCATTCAGTCCAGCAGATACCCGTCGTTGTTTTTAGTGCCGAGAGAGAGTATGGACCCAACTGCAGACACTGATGAATGGACACTAAGTGTATCTCTGATGGTGGCAGGAACAGAATGCAAGCAGACAGTGACTAAGAACTCAACTAAACCTAAACTAGGAGCAACTACAGAAGCAATACAAAGGAACTAAAAACCTGACAGTCAGAGACATGAAACACAAACCATGAAACCTGGAACACGGAGAAATGCAGCAGGTGATACACAGATGCTCCACACAGATAAAGGGCTTAAAACACACAGGGGTAACGAGGGAATGAGACACAGGAGGAGGGCTGGGAGAAATCACACAAAATCAGGGGAAGCAAAACTGAAAACACAAACATAGCACACGAGATTGTCAAAGTAAAACAGGAAACATGGCACAAACCTGACACTGAAACAATGAGAAGTACAGACACGAAAACATAACTTTACTAAATGTGACGTAAGGAACGTAGGGGAAGCACAGACACAGAAATCAAGAGACTGGAAACTAAATAACAATGAAATCAAAGATTATTAATAATTCAAAAACACAAAAGGATGGGTGACAGATCCAGGACCGTGACAGGAGGAGCTACACAGCAGGGGAGCCGTGCTTGGGTTCATGGTCAGCGAACATCAGGGAGATGAAGGCTGAAGCGATCTGAAGACACTATGACTGGACTGACTCGGTCCTTGTGTGTCTGTGTGAGTCTGTTTGTGTGATTAGTGTTTTCTGTTGTTGCTGTAGATACTAAACTGCAAGAAGCAAAAGAACCACATGAAGCTGACGTCACCTGTCTGACACTGAACACATGAACCAAACTGTCCTAGAGTACATTCACTAATCTTCCATCCAGTTTGTGACGTGAAAAGAGAAACAGGACCAGAAACTACTTGGACTGGTTTCATGCGCCTCATCTTTTACCCATAAAGAAAGCATCAGTACATTATTAGTACATCTCAGAGACACTTTCTTTCTCACAGTCACAGGAAGAGTAATAGATTACATCTCTCACAGTATCTGACCAACCAGCTGCTGTGGAAAGTCTTTTTTAGACACAGAGATGAAAGATGTTTGACTGAATGCTGATAAGTGAAAACTGAGAATTTAGAAGGAAATGTTTTCATCTGAGAATCTGATTAAAACTGTCACACTAATCTTTATATTTCTATTTTTTGGACACTCTCAAACAAACAGATCAGATATTCTCTTAAACATGAAGACTTGCTGCTTTCTTTTTAAACCTTTAATTTTTTTATATTTAGTCAGTAAAAACAGGCACAAAGATGATGAAAAAAAGAAGAAAAACTTGCTGGAAAATGTGCAACTTTTTTTTACAAGAGGATGATGTCAAAACCAACACATGAGAGAGTCCCAGTTTCATCTTTAGCAGGACGAAGTTTATTTAACCCTGTGTTTGGACTGATCACTGTTGGCAATAACATGACCAAAGGTTACTCATTGATCCTAATTATTACATTTCAAACACTATGGATCAACAGGTGCTCATGCAACAAAAGACACAGACTTTATTAATATAATTGTAGATAATATAGGACCTAAATATATGCATCTTGTGATTTAAACATGTAGGTTAAAACACTTATAAAACGATGTAGGTATATGTAGTGTATATGAGTATATATGATTACAATAGAATAGAATAGAATTCAACTTTATTGTCATTGCACATGTCACAAGTACAAGGCAACGAAATGCGTTTGCATCCATCCAGAAGTGCTTTAGCCATAATATAGATATATTACAAAATATATATTAGCAATAATATAGATATATTACAGAGTATATATAGATATTATATGCAAAGTATATATGTGAGTATTTATGATTATATGTCCAGTGTATACAGGTATATATATCATAATAAAATCCACAACAATTGCAGCAATTTCCCAACTCTCTGTGAAGGGTACTCATGGCCATTGATCAAATTAGTGGTTGTTGATCAATAATCATGACAATTTGCATATTAATGATCAAGGAACTGACCTCATAGCCCATTGTTCATTCAGTGGTGCTAGTTTCAGTCATGTGCAATTGTACTGTTTATAAGGTTGGGGAAACCTGCAGTTAGCTGAGACTGAAGAAGTCACTTGGATGAGTGATGAAACGTTTCTCCCACTGAACATGCTGCGTCCAGATGAGCAGAATCAACTTGGGATGTACTTTACTGGATGATTGCGCGTGCACCAAAACAATAACAAAATACATTTTCCAGGAGATATGATAATGATTCACATCAGAGTGAAGAACTAATAAATTTATCCTAGATCTACCTGATCACTGACTGATAGAATGGATAAGATTATAAATTAAAATCATATAAAAAAAAAAAACACTTTAGAATTACCTTTTAAATGAAATATGAGCACAAATAAAATATTTATCTTAGATATAAGTCAAAGGATTAAAAAAAGGCAAAATGTTTAAAAAATATAATCATGTGAGAGACATAACATACAACAACAACAACAACAACAACAACAACAACCACCACCACCACATTAAGTGTGTGTCTGAGCTGAAAGCTGCTCTCCTCTCCTGGTTTTCTGTATCACACAGACCACAACAACACAAAGCATCACCTGCAGACCGCTGAGCAGTATCCACCTGACTCTGTAGAAGGTCGAGTAAACCCCAAAGGGCTCTCTGTGGATCAGAACTGTTTTTTCTGCTGACACACACGGACCATATGACTCTAAAACTGCACACCAATACTCTCCTGCATCTTCCAGTGAGACATTAGAGATTATCAAGCCTTTATCTGACAGTTTCATTCTGTTTTGTGGAATTTGAACAATTTTGCCTTCTGTTTGGATCGACTTCATAAACCACAAAAGATTCGTAAACTGTCCACTCTTCGCTGAACATCTGACGGTGACATTATCTCCCTCTGAGAAGACCCCTACCGCAGGTGGACCAAATTTGGGGCACACTATAAGCTGGTACTGCTTTTTTAAGGTTTGACTTTGACAGGTGTACCAACCTGAATTCTTTAACATCAGTGATGGAAACACCAACGAGTAGTTTCGACTGATTTCTCTGTAAGTTTTGGTGTGAGCGTCAAACTTCCGCCAAATCGGGGGCTGATCATCAATGAAGGGACACTGCAGCACCACTGTCTCTCCCATCGAGTGATAGATTGTGTTTGTTTGTGTGATCACTCGTACAGAGTTACCGCTCACACACTGCTGTTGCTTCATAACCAGGCAGATGTAAAATGTGTGGACTATGAAGTTAGACACATGAAGAGTTGACATGTTGGTCAGCTCCTGGAAACGTAGCCTTGCAGCATTCTTCCCCAAAGTCAAACTGATCCTGGAAGTTCCTGTATATATGTCATCCAAATTTGTCAATTCATAATTGATCCACTGGGCCGTTAGTTTGTTGCCTGCTCCCTTACATTGTTCATTCAGTATTGCTTCAAGACTTGTAATATCACTTGTTTTTTTACTTAATGTGCTGCACACAGTCAGGTTGATGTTTCTCTCATATGTCACGTTGCCCTGAGTCCAGCACACATCTTGGTACAGTCCAGAATCCGAGTGGGTCAGCTGATGGAGAGTAAATGAAGAAGAACCATTTAATGCTGAATATAAGACTCGTCCTGTCACGTCTTCATGTAATGTGGGGACTCTCTTCCCAAAGTGAGAAATGTTCCACAGGACCAGAGTATCTTCACCAACATGTTTGGAGGTTTTGCAGGAGCTGTTGTGATCTGGGAGCTTGAATTGAAAAAAGCTTCCTTCCTTGATTATGGCGATAATTTCTTCTGCATGAATGTTGCTGATGAGAGTGAACAGCAGGGAGAAGCAGAGCTGTGCGACTGCAGCCATCCTGCTCAGAGGTCTCCTGGTGAGTGTCGGACAAACACTGACACTGCTCGCTTCATGAGCTTCCTGTTTGTGGTTGGAGGAGGAACGCCACTTCTTTATCACATCATCAAGGAACACTGAAGCATTGGGCTCAGTATCAAGCGCTCTGTCTGCTTAATGTGTGGATGTTACAAAACCTTTTACAGCTCAAACAAGAAAAGCTGACATTTTATTAAAAGCTTCTAAATCTCAGAGACACTGAACCTAAAGCTGAACTCCTTTGGACCCCAAACAGGCAATAAACCAGGGAGGGTCGTTCCATATAAACTCATGACATCTGAAACCTCAGGATCAGCTGATTTGTTGAGAAATAACAGTACACTGTGATGAGTTCAATCAGCCTTCACACCTGACAGCAATCAAGCAGTCTCCAGCATTTAACACCAGCACTCACAACAGACCTCCGCCAGATCTTCAGCTAACTCGTTTACCTGCCTGGTCATCATGCTTCACAGACGGAACAATACTCACCTCTGTCTGGATGCAAGTTTTCTGCTGTCAGGTTACGTATCGTGGCACTTCACTTGCCTGCCTCCCTGCCAGAGCTGTTGGACCACGCACATTCTGGAGTCTCTGGATCACTTCTCACCCGGACCCCTTGGACTCCCTCCTCCCATGTCGCCTTTACCTGCAATGCTGACTCTTTGTACTTCCCCTTAAATTCAGGAAGAAACATTTTCACTGGGAGAAAAGTATGTGGTCGGGTCTGTTATTCCTATGCCACAGCGACTAACAAAACTACAAACAAGAGCTAGGCAAGGGCTTAAGCCATGAAAAGACAAAACTGAAAACCAAAAAGGAACAACTGATTAATTAGAAAACTAAAGAGCAAAACATAAATCCTTTCTGAAAACCCAAACAGACCATGAAATCATAAAAAAACAGAAAAAGCTAGGTTCAAGTTCCAGGGACACCAAAAGATAATTCACTGGAAAAAAACGTCAAAAAGTGTATTTTCAGTAAACTTTTAAGGGTCATATGACGATGTGCGATAGATGGCTGCTCCAAACAAGTCATAGCATATGAAAGGTCTCCTTTTAAGTTACATTTTAAACCGAGGCTCATCAAACTGAGATTCTTTCTCAATTATTTTCAAATTACTCATATTTCATTATTCTAAGAAAATGTCCCAAAAAGGATTTGTAACATCATCTCTGTGCCTGTTTTTACAGACAAACATACACATTTTTTTTTAAAAAAAAAGGAATAAACAAATCTGCATTTTTAAGAGAATATCTGATGTGTTTGCTAAAGTGAGACCAAATTTAAAAAATACAAAGATTAGTGTGACAGTTTTAATCAGATTAAAACATTTCCTTCTAAATTCTTGGTATTAATAATAATAATGTAATAACGTATACTTTATTGATCCCCGTGGGGAAATTCCTCTCTGCATTTAACCCATTCACTTTCCACAGCAGCTTGTTGGTCAGATACTGTGAGCGATGTAATCTATTACTCGTCATGTGACTTCCAGAGAAAGAAGTTGTCTCTGAGATGTACTAATAGTGTACTAATGCTTTCTTTGTGGGTAAAAGATTAGGCACATGAAACCAGTCCAAGTAGTTTCTGGTCCTGTTTCTCATGTCACAAACTAGATGGAAGATTAGTGAATGTACTCTAGGACAGCGGTCCCGGGCCACGGACCGGTACTAGTCCGTGAGTCGTTTGGTACCAGGCCACAAGAGTTGAGGCTCGTGGGTGAGTATCACCTGACTGAGCATCAGTTTCATGTCCAGGTGAGGCCTTTTCCCTTATTTCAGCTGGTAAAACATCTGGAATGTTTGTTTCAATGACCTGTAAAAGAGAAAACATCCAGTCAGTGTTACTTATTTGGGTGAAAATGTCGATGTCAGAGCAGAATCGTCAGACTGCTTTGAGCTGACAGGAAATACGCAACACATCAGACCTTAAAGTGGGCTTCACCCCCCTCCCTACCTCACGGTTATCTTTGTTTCATGTTGATTTCATATGAAAATAAATCAGTAGTGAGCTGGGACACAACAAACAGGTTAAAGCATATTTAAGTGTCCCTGCAAACCCGTGACCACTCTTTTAAAATGAAGACAACACTGCAGTCAGAAATCTCCTGTTCAAGCACCGTAACAAGCAAAAAAGAAACAAAACAAACGTTGGTCCAACCAAAATTCAGGTGGACAATGGGACAGACAGAGGTTGCAGCACAGTCTGGAGCATTGGAGCTCACTAACTCCATCATATGCCAAAAATCTCACCAGGTACCACCAAAAACCCGACTACACCCAGTGAACACACCAGCTGCTCCCAGGAAACCCTACAGACGACAGCAGGGTAAAATACCATCAACACAATATCTAAAATCACACAAAAAGAAAAAAAACCCCCCAGAAACAGTTAAAAACTCTACTGTATGCATATTCACATTCAATGTAGATTATTAGAATTATTATATTAAAAACATTCACTGTGTTTTAAAGAAAATGCATTAAGAAACAGATTATATTAGATTTCAAATTCAACATTTCAAATATAACAAAGTGGCGATTTTAAAGCAGCAAAATTATTATATCTCTACAGTTTAAACATTTAATAATCTTTCTTTGCACAGAGTGATTAGTCAAACAACTTAAATCATCATAAATACTTTTTAAAAAATATTTATCACTTTATTTTTTTATTCTTATTACTTTATTATTATAGCACTAGAAATAAATAGTAAGGGAAGAATTCTGGATCAGCACCATGAACCAAACTTGTGGCCATTGTATTTGCAGTGTTCTGGAGAAAGTATCTCACTTTATGTGCGTGTGTGTATTTTTGTGTTACATTCTTAGCCTACCATTGTATTTCTTTGCATTTTATTGTTATCTCATACCACTTGTTTAGTCAGACTTTAATCAGACTTATGGACTTTTTAATGTCTGCAGTCTCAGATCAACACAGCCCTGCCCTCCAGCACTATCGGCAGCAGGAGCAGCAGCAACCCCTCAACAGCAACATTGTACCCCATCAGGTAAAACATAGGCTGTGTTTGCTTTGTATTGTTCCCACCTGAGATCAGAGTCCCAGTGCTCCGGGTGCCCAAGAACCAGCCGGTACCCGGCAGAAGCCCCACCCCACATGTCTATTGGAGATAAAAAGTAAAAGTTTAAGTGTGGTTAAGTGTCCAGTGTTCTTCATGTCATGATGTTGCTGAGCATCCACAGAGGCTGTGGATGCTCCAACTGCACCAGTGTGGTTTCAATTTCTGCAGCTGAAAGAAAATGAAGATGTAATTTCATGGCACAAATCAGTGGTGAAACAAACTGTAGGAAGTATGTGTTTGTAAGAAACTGACCATACAGCCTGTTGTTCACCAGTGGTGAACCAGTGGTTCGGGTGCCCGAAATCCCGCGGGAGGGAACTGCCCGGGCTAACTGGACGTTGCCAGGCCGCTGAGCAGTCGCGCTCCTCAGAGTCCAACTCCTGTCCTAGATAATTTAAATACATTTAAAAGCACCACTATGGACTCTAACTGCCAGTTTAATTATCTGGTGCCCGAGTCTAACCCTGCTAATCAATTTGGGAATGAAATCCCTTAACCAAATGCCCTAATATAATCTCTTTTCTTGGCTGACGTCACACTCGACACACATAACACACCAACTTCAAACACACGTCACATCAACTTTTGAAATTCACCCCAGCATTAATCACAATAAATTTTGTCAATCAAATATTCCCCAAACTTTTGCTTTTATCACCAATGACCCAAAATCACCACGGGCATTTCACCAGAAAATCCACTGAGTGGGCATTTAATTTAGCTTGATTTCTAATTCAGCACCTTTTAGATATTTACTTTAATCAATAGGTGGTGCCTTACCTTTCTATTAAGGGCCCGCCACTCAGTCGACCTGCTGGCTCCTGTCCATCCGTTTGATGACCACTGGACCTCGGCCTCCTTCGTCCGATCCACCAAACAACGTCCTTCCTCAATCTGGGTCAACGGCACCAAAAAACTGTCCCGATTCGTGATTGAGGTGTGAGACAAACGACCACTGGCGTCAAAACAATGATTTTATTAAACACAAGTGCGGGAAGAAATACACCATCACAATCCTCAGGATAAATCTCTGCTAAAAAGCACCATAAATAACAGTCACCACAATTCTTTTGTTGACGACCTTTAACACACTCAAAGAGACATTTTCACCGTCTCCACGCCAGGTGCTTCTTGTTGATCTTCTTCTCGCTTATCCCTGGAACATCAGGAGCACATTCTGCAAAAACTGTTGCTTATGCAGCCACAAAGTGCAGTTACGAGCAAAATATGTCTTAACTCTAACCTAGAAATTTATATCCTTATAAAATGATCAAATTCCCACAGAGTACAGAGTCAAAACTTGGTCCTAAAACTTTTCACTCAGCCCTCACACTGACCGTTTACAGTCCCACTTGTTGCTCCTCAGAGCCGAAATAAAATGAACTGAGTATTGCAATATGCTTTTAAAAAAATGTCCTTTATGCACACTTCGACTGGGATGGCTCGTGATCTGAAGGTAAATAACATTTTGTGTTCTTCAGCTCATTGTTCAGGTCAGCTGTTCAAATGCATTTAGTGTTTATAGGGTGGAACAGTTTGTAGTAACGCCACGCTCCCCTTGATGAATCTGCACCTGAGTCCTAATCCTCAGACCCTTTGCACAGTGCTCAGCAAATTCTACCCAAAGAGTTATTTGTGATATGAACAGCATGTTGATTTTTCTTCAGCCTCCTCATTTTTCTGAGTTTCATTTACTGTTTTCAGATCATTTTGGTTTGTTAGGCTTTCCCTCACGCTCCATCCTCGGGATTTTGGAGTTTCTCATTTGTGCTGAAGTGAACTGGCTGCAACTGGCTGTAACAAAAGATCGTTAGGTCACCCTTAATAAGTCTTTCACACATCATATAACATTAAATACATCTTATTCCCTTATATTTACCTGCTGTGATTCAGTGAGACTCCTTTCCTCCTCCCTTCTTATGGGTTATGTGACTGCAGTAAAATTCCTTAAATCCAGCTGCTGAACTTTACTGAAGTAAAAATGAATCCTAAAGGTTGGAACTCAGAAAAGGGCATTATTAATGCAAACTGATTATATCGAGCCGTAAACACACCTGACTTTATATAGATCTGTGTTCTTCATGTAAAGCAACAACTCAACAAGAAGCAGTTTTTATTCCAGCAGTGTGATGTTCAGAGTTCAACAGTGAGCTTAGAAACTGTTAAAACTCCAAATATGACAGCAGGTTTTGGCATGAATAGGAAAATACAGTTAGAATGAACATTTCCATGATCTGTGTCACTTTATTTATTGTATTGATCGTTTTTATGAATGGAGGTCCGCTGCAGTGAATTATGGAACAGCATTTTCTCGTCTCCTTTCATAAAGGATGCTCCAGTGTTTCCTGTGTTAAAGGAGGCAACAAAGGAAGCACTGAAGCTCCTTTCCTCAGTATTCAGAGAATTAAACGGCTCTGTTTATGGCCGCCAGGTAGCTATTTCTCCGAGTCACGTCTCTCAGTTAGGAACGTGACTATGAAAAATAAACTGTTGAAACGCACCCATGTGCACTTCAGTTCCCTGATGTTGGCTGACCATGAAGTCAAACATGGCTCTCCTGGCTCTCTGTAACATGATGCAGCACAACCTCAATTCACAACATTCAGCCTGTTAAATTAGATTGAGATATTTTTATTTCAGAAATGATTCCTAACAAAAATGGAGAATATAAAAACACAATCAAAGCAGTAAAGTCCATATTATGAAGTGTTTGCTGTATCAGACAATCATGTTTCCTGTCTGCTGCATCACAACAATTGAAATGCAAATATAAATGATTCACAACAATGAAAACAATATAGTGCAGATAAACATGGTGCTGTAATGAATCTGCTCTTAAACACAATAACAAAATACATTTTCCAAGAGAGATGATAATGATTCACATCAGCGTGAAGAACGAATACATTTACAACTGGTTTCTAACATTTATTATAGATCGAACTGATCACTGATAGAAACAGAAGAATATTCAAAATGATACTCTGAGAGATACATGAATGAGATATGGATAAACATCAAATCACATAAAACACACAAAATCACAAAATCATTATAGTTGAAATACAATATCAGAAAAGATAATATACATATAAGTGACAAGATAAAATCATAATCAGATAGAGCCCGAGCCGTCCAATCAGGTCAGAGTACAGATTCACATCTACAATAATATTTTTGTTTGTTTTGTTTTCATCTTGTTGTATGTATAATAATAATAATGATGGTATTATTATCATTATAAATGCTGATAAGCATATTAAGTGTGTGTCTGAGCTGAAAGCTGCTCTCCTCTCCTGGTTTTCTGTATCACACAGACCACAACAACACAAAGCATCACCTGCAGACCGCTGAGCAGTATCCACCTGACTCTGTAGAAGGTCGAGTAAACCCCAAAAGGCTCTCTGTAGATCAGAACAAATTTTTCTGCTGACACACACTCATACAGTAACTTTGAAAGTGTACACACATACTCTCCTGCATCTTCCAGTGAGACATTAGAGATTATCAGGCTGTCACGGGAACAAGTGATTCTATTGTCACTGCAGAACTCATCCTCGTACACAATTTTGCCTTCTGTTTGGATCAACTTAATGAACATAAAGCCCCCAAAACTAGTTTTCCAATCATCAGAGCATCTCATAGTGACTTCATCTCCCTCTGAGAAAACCTTTACTGCAGGTGGACCAAATTTAGGGCACACGAAAAGCCAGTACGCATGTATTACTGTTTCACCTACACAGCTGTAGATACCTGAATCATTTAACATTAGTGATGGAAGTACCAGCGAGAAGTTTCGACCAACTTCTTGATCAGTATCGTAGGAAATTGCTACCTTCATCCAAACTGGGGGCTGGTCATGAATGGGGTCCATGAAGGGACACTCCAGCACAGCTGTGTCTCCCTCTGAAGCATAACGTAGCTTTGTTTCTCTGGTCAAACGTACAGAGTAAGTGCTCACACACTGCTGTTGGTTCATCACCAGGCAGATGTAAGACGTTGGTCGTGTGTTGACATGAAGAAGTGATGCGTTTGTCACCTGCAGGAAACTTTCTTGGACTTTATTCACCTTCAAAATTCTGTCTTCAAAACTACTCGGCTCGGCTTGTTGCCACTTACTGTCATGTCTGATCCAACGCACCATCAGATTCTCACCTGCTCCTTTACATTGTACGTCTACAGTGTCTTCAAGACTTTCGATATATTCTTCCCCCCTTACTGTCTTGCACACAGTCAGGCTGATGTTTCTCTCATATGTCACGCTGCCCTGAGTCCAGCACACATCTCGGTACAGTCCAGAGTCTGAGTGGGTCAGGTTGTTGAGAGTAAATGAAGGAGAACCATGAAATGTCTCAGGAAATGAGAGTCGTCCTGTCAGGTCTTCATGTACTGTGAAGTTTCTGTTCCGGGGGTCAGAGATGTTCCACAGGACCAGAGTATCTTCACCAACACGTCTGGAGGTGATGCAGGAGCTGTTGTGATCTGGGAGCTTGAACTGTAAAGAGTCTCCTTCTTCTCTTATGGCGATAAATTCTTCTGCATGAATGTTGCTGATGAGAGTGAACAGCAGGGAGAAGCAGAGCTGTGCGACTGCAGCCATCCTGCTCAGAGGTCTCCTGGTGAGTGTCGTACAAGCACTGACTCTGCTCGCTTCATGAGCTTCCTGTTTGTGGTTGGAGGAGGAACGTCACTTCTTTATCACATCATCAAGGAACACTGAAGCATTTGGCTCAGTATCAAGTGCTCTGTCTGCTTAATGTTACAAAACCTTTTGCAGCTCAAATAAGAAAAAAATTATTAGAAGTTTGTAAATCTCAGAGACACTGATCCTAGAGCTGAACTGCCTTGGACCCCAAACCAGCAAGAATCAGCTGATTTCTTTGTGTGCAATAACTGTAGTATATTTTTTTAAAAGCCATAAAATCTTAATATTAAGAATAGGGATGGGTATCGTTTAGGTTTTATCCGATACCGGTGCCAAATCGGTACTTTTGAAACGGTGCCGGTGCTCAAACGGTGCTCAAACCGGTGCTTAAAGATTGGAGAACACAAAATTGGTCCAAAAACCTCTCATGTTCAGCTGTTTTTTGTAAAAAGATAACAATGTTAGCCTTTTCTGCAGCTATGGGGCATATATGGTATCACTCTTGGCTGGAAGCAGTGCTTAAACAATGGAAAAAACACAAACTTTGTCCTAAACCTCTCATGTTTAACTGTTTCCCACTTTTTCTTTGGTCATTTTAGCCTTTTTGTCCAGGGTGAAGGGAGTATCTGCCATCAAACGAGAAGACAGCCGCATGTAGCTATGATGATGTTTGCTAGTTCACCTTACATGCATTAATGTAATAACGTGTTTAGCCTACTCAATGTAAATTACACACGAACAACATTAAGCTACTCACGCAGAGAAGAACGGCTGCTGCTGCATCATCATCCGTCATCATTTCTGCTACACTGGCAGGGCTAGGGGCCAGGACTCTCCTCTTTGTGTTTTTGGGGGATGTTGCATAACAGGCAACCCACCCGCAGTAGATGAGCTCGGTATGAGGTCTCACAGCAAGCTATCAAATACGGCGCATTTCTGGGCTTTTAAAAAAAACGCTATGCGTCGCCAGGTGTTTCATCGGATTCTTGGTGTTACCTCCTTTGACAGTATCACAATATCAGCTTAAAGCACTTGTTGCAGACTGCTGAGTTTGCATATTTTGCTGTGAAGTACAGCCAGACTTTGACCGCTTCGCCTTGGGCATTTTTAATCTGTAGCTCTGCTCAACGAACGTACCTGGGCCCGCCTACTATCCTCGGAAACGTAAAATGATTGGCTAGAAGTGTATCACAGCTCAGGAAAAAAAAGCACCGAAATAAAGCACCGAAATGTGCGCTGCTTTTCGGTCTGGTTACGGTACCCATCCCTAATTAAGAATATTGGTTTAAATTTTTCAAATTTTGAATTTGCATTATTTTTCATATTTAGCACAGCCGCACCAGGTTCATGTCTGTGACGTACAGTAACAGAAACCAGCATTGGTACTCAAATTCAAATTCAAATTCAAATTTTATTTGTCACACACACGACCATACACAGTATGACATGAGGTGAAATGCTTGTAGCCGTGCAATGCCCGACCATTAAATGACAGTGGTTTTACAGTATTTACAATTTACAGTTTTCTACAAAAATTTACAGATTAACTTTTACAGTAAAAAATGTGCAAATAGCAGAAAGAGATTATAAAGATTATAAATTATAGGAAGTGTGCATAAAGAAAAACCAGAGTGCGTGTGGTGATGTGATATGTGTGGGAGAGTCCAGTCCTACACCTGGTTCAGGGCCCGCATAGCCTGGGGGAAGAAGCTCCTCCTCATTGTCTCTGTTTTGGTCTTAAGGGAGCGGAAGCGCTTCCCAGACCTCAACAGTGAGAAGAGTCCATTGTTGGGATGGGAGAGGTCCATCATAATCTTCCTAGCTTTGGTCTTGCACCGCTTGGTGTAGATGGACAGCAGGTCTGGGAGCTCGGCTGAGCGCACCACTCTTTGCAGATCTCGTCTGTCCTGCTTGGTGCTGTTCCCAAACCAGGTGCAGATGTTTGCTGTCAGGACGCTCTCGATGGTGCAGGAGTAGAAGTTCTTGAGCACCCTCAGTGGCAGATGGAAGTCTCTAAGTCTTCTGAGGAAGAAGAGACGCTGACGGGCTTTCTTAACCAGGGTGTTGATGTGACAGGACCATGACAGGTCCCGAGTGATGTGGACACCCAGGTATCGGAAACTGTCCACTCTCTCCACTGGCGTGCCACTGATGATGATGAGGGGCTTGTAATTCCTCACCTGCTTTGTAGTGAAATCCACGATAAGCTCCTTAGTGTTGCTGATGTTTAGGAGGAGGTTATTCTCCTGGCACCAGGTCTCCAGGTTCCTAATCTCCTCCAGGTAGGCCGTCTCGATGTTGTCGGAGATCAGGCCCACAACAACAGTGTCGTCAGCAAACTTGACAATGGAGGTGATGTCTGATGTGGCTACACAGTCATAAGTGTACAGTGAGTACAGCAGGGGGCTTAAAACACAGCCCTGAGGCACTCCAGTGCTGAGTGAGATGGAGGGGGAGACTTGTTTTGCCACCCTCACTGATTGGGGTCTGTCTGTGAGGAAGTTGAGGATCCACTGACACAGTGATGAGCTGAGTCCTAGATCCGTCAACTTGGTGAAAAGCTTAGATTGAATTATTGTGCTGAACGCTGAACGTCCACGAACAGCATCCTAACATAATTCCCTCTGCCAGTGTCCAGGTGACTCAGGGATGTGTGGAGCAGGTGAGATATGGCATCGTCTGTGGAACGATTAGTCCGGTAAGCAAACTGAAGTGAGTCGATGGTGGCAGGAAGTGAAGAAGTGATGTGATCTCTCATCAGTCTTTCAAAACACTTCATTACAATTGAAGTCAGTGCTACTGGACGGTAGTCATTGTGGCAAGCGGGATGTTGTTCCTTTGGAACAGGAACAATAATGGACTGTTTGAAGCACGTGGGAACCACAGCTTGGGCCAGGGAGAGGTTGAAGATCTCTGTTAACACCGGTGCTAGCTGGTCAGCGCAGGCTCTCAGAACCCGGCCAAGGATTGCATCTGGTCCTGCTGCCCTCCTGGTGTTCACCCTCCTGAAGGTGTTCCTCACGGCATGCTCTGTGATGATGACGGCATTGTCTTCACTGGTGCACTCCGAGCGCGCGCAATCTGTTTTCTGATCATTTACTGGAGAAAACTTCAAAAAGTGTATTTTAAGTAAACTTTCGAGGGTCGTATTAGTTATAGTTTATGAAAGGACTCATTTCAACCTACATTTGAATCCCAGGATCATCTTCAACCTCAGGGTCAGAATTATTTTCCAATATACTCATATGTCATGATGATTTTTAACATCATCTTTGTGCCTGTTTTTTGTTAAAGATTAAAAAAAATTAAAGATTTAAGTTTCAAGTTTTTCTTCTTTTTTTCATCATCTTTGTGCCTGTTTTTACTGACTAAATATAAAAAAATAAAGGTTTAAAAAGAAAGCAGCAAGTCTTCATGTTTAAGAGAATATCTGATCCGTTTGCTTGAGAGTGTCCAAAAATAAAAATATAAAGATTAGTGTGACAGTTTTAATCAGATTCTCAGATGAAAACATTTCCTTCTAAATTCTCAGTTTTCACTTATCAGCATTCAGTCAAACATCTTTCATCTCTGTGTCTAAAAAAAGACTTTCCACAGCAGCTGGTTGGTCAGATACTGTGAGAGATGTAATCTATTACTCTTCCTGTGACTTCCTGAGAAAGAAATTGTCTCTGAGATGTACTAATAATGTACTGATGCTTTCTTTATGGGTAAAAGATGAGGCGCATGAAACCAGTCCAAGTAGTTTCTGGTCCTGTTTCTCTTTTCATGTCACAAACTGGATGGAAGATTAGTGAATGTACTCTAGGACAGTTTGGTTCATGTGTTCATGTCAAACAGGTGACATCAGCGTCATGTGGTTCTGCTTCTTGCACTGATCACACAAACACACTCACACAGACACACAAGTAGTGTAATGCCCTCCACCACAGTGGATTTTAAACTTTAATTCAAGGAGTTTAACAGAAGGTTTGTGTTAACTGTTCAGGAATTACAGACATCTTTATACAGTTTCTCATTTTCACAGGCTCTGAATTAACTGAACACCTGACTGAGCATCAGTTTCATGTCCAGGTGAGGCTTGTTCCCTCATTTTGACAGATTCAGCTGGTTAAACATCTGGATCAGTTGTTTTATCAATGACCTAGCTGATGTCATTGGTCAGAGGAGAACGGTCAGACTGCTTTGAGCTGACAGGAAGTACGTAACACATCAGACCTTAAAGTGGGCTTCACCCCCCTCCCTACCTCATGGTTATCTTTGTTTCATGTTGATTTCATATGAAAATAAATCAGTAGTGAGCTGGGACACAACAAACAGATTAAAGCATATTTAAGTGTTCCTGCAAACAGGTGAGCACTCTTTTAAAATGAAGTCGGAAATCTGTAACAAGCAGATTTATTAATTATTGCTGTGTTCAGAATTTTTGGAAGGAATCTCAGGAGAAAAGTTTGTCTTCTTAAAAAAGGATTTACTTTGCTTTTGGCAGTTGAAATTACAAGTTTACACAGCGCTGCGGACCTCTATGTAAACCAGCAGCATGTTTCACAAAAAGGATGACCCTCAAATGGGCTGTACAACATTATATAGTGAGACAAAAACAGAGATTATAGCAGCTATCTTTCACCCACATGGACGTGGCAGTCTTGGTGTCTGCTGCGAAGCATCCTCGTATTTCTGTGACCTCGTCTGGTATCCGCTGCCTCCTCTGTAAGAGACAGAAAAGGAAAACACTTCCCTGCCTAGCCTTGATAATCTACCGTAATGCTATTATCCATCATACTTCTTCAAAGTTGGTTTAGAACACAGGTGTCGAACTCCAGGCCTCGAGGGCCGGTGTCCTGCAGGTTTTAGATGTGTCCTTGATCCAAATGTGTGTCCTGATTTAAATGGCTAAATGACCTCCTCAACATGTCTTGAAGTTCTCCGGAGGCCTGTTAATGAACTAATCACTTGATTCAGGTGTGTTGACCCAGAGTGATATCTAAAACCTGCAGGACACCGGCCCTCGAGGCCTGGAGTTCGACACCCCTGGTTTAGAATATCATATTTGGAACCTCTGACCCAGAGACTTATTCTATTCATAATCTATGTGTGCAAGCATGTTTGCAGTTACCCCTCTGCACTCTAAGTCATTTCCTACAATATATCAGTCCAGACAGTCATGAAGCGCTGTGGTGATGACCACAGCCACCTCATGTACACGGTATTTCTCCTGCACTGATTGTGTGTGTGTGAAAACAGTCTGAACCACAAAGCTGTACGTGAGCTCCACTGCAGCAGTTTGTCGTGATGTATGTACGTATGATCCTCACAGAAGTGAGTAAAGACAGAGTTTGTAAGGACTTATAAGGGCTGAGGCAGTTATGTAATCTTGTAATCTTGGCTCGGTACACACACGCAAACACAGATACACACAGACACTCCGTTTTAATCTGTATCTAATATTTCTGAGCAGCATGTCTTCATTATCTGTGTGTCTGCAAACACTCTGGTTTCAGTGGTTTCAGATCCATTTTTCTCTCACGTTGGTACAAATTAGTAAACACTTTTTATGTTTCACTGTTTTCACACAAGTAAGCAGCACGTCCTTATCAAGATCAATATGCTTGCAAAGTAGAGTTTTAGTCAAAGGTAATCGTAGTAATAATAAAACATTTTAGCATTATTTTCTGACTCCATGTTCTGAGTGTTACATTTTGCCAACTTGTCTGTTGGCGATAAAAAGTAAATGTTAGACTGAAAGCAGGTTTAAGTGTCCAATGTTCTTCATGATGATGCAGTGCACTCACACAGAGCACAGCACAAGTGTGGTTTGTCACTGATATTTGGGACTTGAGTTTGTGCAGCTGAAAGCAGATGAAGAGGTAATTTCATGGAACAAATCAGAGGTTTAGATTTAAAACACACTTTACTTCAAAGAACAGGCAGTAAACGTGCAAATTGCTTGCAAGAAACTGACCTCACAGCAACATTGTTCCTTGAGTGGGCTGGTTTCAGCCATTATGCAAATGTACTGTTTAAAAGTTAGGGGAAACCTGCAGTCAGCCGAGACTGAAGAAGTCACTTTAATGAAAACACTACGTCCAGATGAACAGAATCAAGTTTTTGGGACGTTTATGGAAAGTGAATTAAAGTAAGTACACACAGCCTGACTTAATGGAAATGTCTTTTACATTCAGTCAGCGTGTTGTTATAAACTTCATTGGGTTGTAAAAAATTTCACTGTTACATTTATCTTTTGGGTGACAGCATGAAGACAGAGGGGAGGATAGAGAGAGAAGTAACCACCACCTCCCTTCAGCACCTCCTGACAGTAACATGGTCCTGTTCCAGAATGAGTGTTGAATCAATAATGAAGTGCAGGTTGGAGAGCTTTCATCAGGAAAACAACTTTTTGGATGTGACAACAGGGAAAAATACAACTTTTTTCTATCTTACTACTACTACTAATAATAATCAGGTAAAGTAGGGATATTTCTGCATGCATATGTCTTTGTTTGTGTGTTGCAGCAGGCCCTGTACTGGTGAGGGCCGCCTGGCTCCTTCATTTAGATCCAGGCAGACTTTGAGGACATAAATCCGTCATGATTGTGCAGAGCACAGAGACGCAGACTTAAGACACACAGACTGACACAACATCAGGGAATAAACAAGTAAAACAATGAACATACAGCAGAGCTGAGAAGAAACAATGAGAGCCACACATGAACAGGTAAGGGAAATGAAACACAGAGACACTATTAAGAGGGCGAGGGTAAGAATTGGAACGGCTCTGTTTACGGCAGCAAGGTCGCTATTTCTCCAGGTCACGTCTTTTAGTTAGGAAGTTAACTATGAAAAATAGTGTTGAAATGCATCCGTGTGCACTTCAGTTCCCTCCTGCTTTCATCTCCCCGATGTTGGCTGACCATGAAGACAAACATGGCTCTCCTGCCTCTTCTGTGAGGCGAGACTAAACACACAACATCTGCCGGACTGAATGAAGATCCATCCTGAACTGGTTAAACAGCAAATAGTGATTTTAAGTTTTCCCATCAGGCCTGTTTCCTTTATTTTGTACCGTAGCAGTACCGTATCTACTAGCTAGCTGACTTTGGGAGAGACCACTAGCCTCAGCAGTGCAGGAAAGAAAGGGCAAATTACCAATGATGTCACTGTTATGATACCAAGAAAAAAAAAGAAACAAAAAGCTATATGTTTTGATATAGTTTCAAGAACTAATATTTGCCTCTTGGATTAGCCTCCAACTGCGCATGGACCATGCAAGTCCAAAACCCGAGAGTGCTCTGGAAGTCAGTTCCTGTCACTTAGTTATGTTCGGTATTATTTGCTTAAATGTGATACAGTGGGATGCAAAAGTTTGGGCAACCTTGTTAATAGTCATTATTTTCCTGTATAAATCGTTGGTTGTTAGTAAATATATGATATAGGAGACACACACAGTGATATTTGAGAAGTGAAATGAAGTTTATTGCATTTACAGAAAGTGTGCAATAATTGTTCAAACAAAATCAGGCAGGTGCATAAATTTGGGCACTGTTGTCATTTTATTGATTCCAAAACCTTCAGGTGTCGGTGTGTTGGTGGTTCTTTGTGTCTGGGGGTGGGCGTCCGGGTACACACCGGCTCACTCCTTGGCGGCCGCTTGTCGGGGCCTGGGGCCTGGGGCCTGGGGCTCGCTCAGGCCCCTTTGGAGGTGGGGTGCCCCCGGCCTCTCGGCCTGGGGCTCGGTCACTCAGGCACAGCTGGGGGCCGGCGGAGCTCACGGGCGCGTCACTGCAACTCCCCCTGACTTCTGCTCCGCAGCTGCTGGGCGAGCCCTCATCTGGGACTCTCCTCAGCTCTTACTGGAACAGTGGCGCGGCTGCCCCTCTGTTGGTCTTCCATGGTCTCTTGTGTTCTGGGGGCCTCTGGATGTCTGGAGTTTTGATCTCCTCCATACCCGCTTCACACCCTGGAGGACGGGGCTGTGGCCCCCCCACACTCCCTAGCAGATCATTACATGGAGAAACCTTTGGAATGCAAGCATGCTGATCCACACAGGTATGCACACATGGGTATTCACAGACGCGGACTAAAGCTTTCTTGGCTGCTACCTCAAAGCACACTGTGCGCTGTCTATCTTGCGTGCTGCACAATATCGTTTATTATTTAGTAAATATTGATATCTATGACTAGCTAGTTTATTGTGATGGTGCTTTGTTTTCTTTATTATTATGTTGCTCTTTGTTGTTTGCTGTCTCCTCTGTTTGTTTTTTTTGTTTTTTTTTTTTTTTTTCTCCATACAGGTGACCCAGGAGTTCTTTTTTTTTCTTCTCTCTCTTCCCCCCCCTTCTCACCGTCTCTTCTCCCCTTTGGTTTTCTTTCTTTCTCTCCCCCTCTTTCTCTCATTCATTCCCCCTGTCCTATTTATTTAAAAAAAAAAAAAAAAAATGACAAAGGATGAACTGAAGCTCTGCCATCACGTAATGTCGCATACTGCTGTTTCTGATGTCATTTAGGAAAAAAAAAGAAAAAAGAAAAGACTTTATTATTGGAACTCAAATTGGCTTAGTAAACTCAGTGACCCCTGACCCTACATACACAGGTGAATCCAATAATGAGAAAGAGTATTTAAGGGGGTCAACTGTAAGTTTCCCTCCTCTTTTAATTTTCTCTGAAGAGTAGCAACATGGTCATGGTTTAGGGGAAGGATACAGAAAGGTGTCTCAGAGATTTCAGCTGTCTGTTTCCACAGTTAGGAACATATTGAGAAAATGGAAGGCCACAGGCTCAGTTCAAGTTAAGGCTCGAAGTGACAGACCAAGAAAAATCTCAGATAGACCGAAGCGATGAATGGTGAGAACAGTCAGAGACAACCCACAGACCAGCACCAAAGACCTACAACATCATCTTGCAGCAGATGGAGTCACTGTGCATCGTTCAACCATTCGGCGCATTTTACACAAGGAGATGCTGTATGTGAGAGTGATGCAGAGGAAGCCTTTTCTCCGCCCACAGCACAAACAGAGCTGCTAAAGCACATTTGGACAAGCCAGCTTCATTCTGGAATAAGCTGCTGTGGACTGATGAAACTAAGATTGAGTTATTTGGGCATAACAAGGGGTGTTATGCATGGAGAAAAAAGAACACAGCATTCCAAGAAAAACACCTGCTACCTACATGGTGGTGGCTCCATCATGCTGTGGGGCTGTGTGGTCAGTGCAGGGACTGGGAATCTTGTCAAAGCTGAGGGACACATGGATTCCACTCAGTATCAGCAGATTCTGGAGACCAATGTCCAGGAATCAGTGACAGAGCTGAAGCTGCGCCGGCACTGGATCTTTCAACAAGACAACGACCCGAAACACTGCTCAAAATCCACTAAGGCATTCATGCAGAGGAACCAGTACAACGTACTGGAACGTTCATCTCAGTCCCCAGACCTGAATATTATTGAAAACCTGTGGTGTGAGTTAAAGAGAGCTGTCCATGCTCGGAAGCCATTAAACCTGAATGAACGAGAGATGTTTTGTAAAGAGGAATGGTCCAAAATGCCTTCAACCACAATCCAGACTCTCATTGGAACCTACAGGAAGCGTTTAGAGGCTGTTATTTCTGCTAAAGGTGGATCTACTAAATATTGATTTCATTTATTTTTTGTAGTGCCCAAATTTATACACCTGCCTGATTTTGTTTGAACAATTATTGCACACTTTCTGTAAATGCAATAAACTTCATTTCACTTCTCAAATATCACTGTGTGTGTCTCCTATATCATATATTTAACTGACTTTTTGTTATTGTAACAACCAACGATTTACACAGGAGAATAATGACTATTAACAAGGTTACCCAAGCTTTTGCATCCCACTGTGGTTGGTTTTGATTATCATGTTCAACACTGTTTATTCATATCTGACCTCAAACAGCCTATGGAAAAATAGTGAATGCAAAAGAAACAATCTCTGTGTGAGGTGATAATTCTGCAGAATTTATTTTTTAATTAAAAAGTCTCATTGTGACTTCATGTGAAAGAAGGCGTTTCAGAGATGTACCAACAGTGGAGTGCTTTCTTTATGGGCAAAAGATGAGACGTGTGTTTCTGGTTTCATTTCTTTTTGCCTCGCTGCAGTTTAGTATCTGTATCAACAACAGAAAACACTGATCACACAAATAAGACGCACACAGAGTGATGATTACAACATCATATAAGGTAAGGTCTTGTTTTCCTGTCTGCTTTCAGCTCTGTGTTTCTAAATCTAAAGTTCATGACAGGATCTGCTGTGGTGGAACTTTGACATCCCATTTTCCTCCTTTAATGGTTGCAATATAATAACGTTTATTTTACCCACAGTCTTCACCAGCCCACTCACCCTCACCACTAGATGGCGCCATCTGCTCATTCGCCTTCTTTCTGTTGCTTTCGGGTCAAATCTGACCGATTTACAAATTAAAAACTCATAAATAAATGTTGTGTTTTACATCATTTGCACTACGCACATATGTGAACATATAAAAGTGATGGGCACCCTTTTCTTTAAACTTTGAGTGTTTTAATCAATGTTGTTAAAACATTGTGTGGTGTTCCTGGTCAAGAGTGACCGCCATAGGAAATGAATGGGAATCCACCCAGCACCCACCCTTTGGCGTCAGACCCCCTGAATGGCCCACTGAACTGAATTTGGTGAGGAAAAAATTTCTTATGTTCATTTAAGAGCTGCTAAAACAGACTGGTCAATTGTGACTGGAACACTAAAGTGAGGGGGTGGGGGTGCACACAACCAGACTTAATGGCTGAAAAAAACATTGATGTGGATTAGATAGGTCTGTAACCAAAAAAACTGCACAGGATTTTTATTTTTGTTTCTTATATACTTTTGACTCAGTGAAACTGGGAAAAATCATTTAAAAATTCCATCTCATCAGGTTTTCTTGCAACACTAGCATTTTTAGTTAATTAATTATATACTTTCCCTTTTTAAACTGAAATCTGATATCCCCAAAAATTGATTCTGGTCATCTGGATGTAGCATTTTCAGCGGGAGAAACATTTCTTCACTCATCCAAGTGACTTCTTCACTCTGAGCCAACTGCAGGTTTCCTCAACCAGTAGTACATTTGCACAATGACCTCACATCCCACTGAAGGAACAATGGGCTGTGAGGTCAGTTCCTTGATCATTAATATGCAAATTGTCATGACTATTAATCAAAAACCACAGATCAAATCCCATTTATCAAAAACCATTGATCACTGATTAATGATCAATTGGGGGGGGGGGGGGGGGATGGTTCCTTTAGGCAGGCGAAGCGACTGATAGAGGATTTCCTTAATGAGGAATGGCAATGGTGAAAGTGAGCAGTGAATGCGGACCGGAGCACAAAGAAACAGAGTTAATCACACGGCTTAACACGAATGAAGAGTGGAGCACAGACAAGGCCTAGTGACCCCAGTGGGTGACTGAACGAACTGACGATGAGTAGCCCAGCTCCATCCTGCACCACACATTTACACACCAAGATCAGACCCTGTACAGGCTACAGTGATGCTTGTTATTAGAATCAGTGTCATTCTAATTTCTTCATTTCTTAATAGGCATTAGAGAAAAGCTCTGTTTTAGCACTTTGATCATTTTTAATCACATAAGGTTGGACATAAAGACCTTTTATCCTCTCTTAGCTGTGATGTAAATGCAGCTGGGGGGACTTCAACCTCTTTCTAAGGTGAAGTTCCTGAGTTCAACTCCACCACTCAGCCGGGATCTTTCTGTGTGGAGTTTGCATGTTTTCCCCGTGTTTGCATGGGTTCTCTCTGGGTACTTCGGCTTCCTCCCACAGTCTGAGACATGCAGTTAGTGGGGTTAGGGTAATTGATGAGTCTAAATTGCCGATAGATGTAAATGTGAGTTTGAATTGTTGTCTGTCTCTATGTGTTAGCCCTGTAACAGGCTAGGAACCTGTCCAGAGTGTATCCTGCTTCTGGCCCTATGACAGCCGGGATAGACTCCAGCCCAGCTGTGATCCTCACAAGGATAAGAGGATGGAGAGTGCCTCTGAATGCCACCCAAATATTATTAGAAATATTTATAAAAAATAATTTGCCCTTTTTTGGCTTGACCACATGCCCCAAAGAATGTCTCTGCACATCTGTGAAAATAAGAATAAAGATAAGTGTGACAGCACTAATGGAGGAAAACTAAAAACATTTCCTGCAACACTCTCAGTATTCACTTATCAGGATTCAGGTGAACGGCTGTGTCTAAAAATAGACTAATAACTAACTTTCCAAGGCCCCAAAGAAATTGTTACTCTAAAGTGATTGTTAATCTGGTTATTTCGCTCCTGGTTCAAGAAAAACGTCTAAAGTAAGATGAGAAAAAACAAACTGGATGTTGCTGCTGTGATAACCACATTTATTCAGGGCCTTCTTGATACGATGTTCTTCTGCTTCCCTGGCCGCTGTGTCTGTGGGGATGTTATTCGGTCTGTGTTGCGTCCTGATGACACCCAGTTTGTACTCCAGTTGATGATGAGTCAAACCTTAAATGATTAAGGAACTGACCTCCCAGCCCATTGTTCCTTCATTGGTGCTGGTTTCAGTCATTGTGCAAATGTACTGTTTATATGGTTGGAAACCTGCAGTCAGCTGAGACTGAAGAAGTCACCTGGATGAGTGACGAACCGTTTCTCCCACTGAACACGCTACGCCCAGATGAGCAGAATCAACTTTTTGGGATCAAACTTTCTTAATATCATTATTCCTCTCTTGTTGTTCACACTGTAGAAAAATATAAACAGAAAAAACTGAAATCAAAATACAGAAATAAACAATTTTTATGGTTTTACTTTTTGCAAAATAACACACTGAGTTAAATAATCCACGTCACTGCCGCTTTCAGCCACTAAAGGAGGAGAATGGGGAGATGGCGCCTCCTAGTGGTGAGAATGAGTCGCTTCTTGAGGACTGAGAGTCCAAATAAGGGAATAAAAACAGGCATTTATTTTTTCTTTATAAATTTGCTGTTTATGTTGTGAGAAGTAAAAAAAGGAAGAATATGGCGTAATTAAATTGCGACTGCACCTTTAATTTGATTTCTGAGCTCTGGAGACTTTAAGTTGCTCTCTGAAAAAGTGCAGCAGGGATTTGGAAACTGGTTAGAACAAAATATTGGGTCACTCTGAGAAACCACTGCCCATTTCTCTGGTGCATTAATGCAAGAGGAGGGTCTGGATGACCAGGAGGAGCCAGAGCCTCCACAGAGTAAAGAGGAGGAGGAGGAACTGTGCTGCAGCCAGGAGGGAGAGCAGTTTGTACTGAAGCAGGAGGCTGATGCCTTTATAGTGACAACAAGCAAAAAAGCAGTTCAACTTCTCCGCTAGTTAGATGTGAACTTCAGCTTCTCCATGACTGCATTTAGTTGAGGAGGGATCTGGTATTAGTGAGGAAAAGGCTGGGAGGTTGGTGGTTTGTGAGGCTGTCTCCAACTCTGCAAGCTCGCTTCTGCTTCGTTTAAAAAATAAAAATTAAACACCTGGCTGTTTTTGAATATGATTTGGGAGGAGCTATAATCATGGTCTCATTCTAGTTGTTTTAAAAGAAATCATTGCTAGATACACGATCACTGTACACGATCTCTCAGAGACACCTTCTTTCTCGGAAGAGTAATAGATTACATCTCTACAGTATCTGGTTAACCAGCTGCCGTGGAAAGTCAGCTTTGAGTCTTTTTAGGCACAGAGATAAAAAATGTTTGGTTAAATGCTGATCGGTGAATACTGAGAATTTAGAATCTGATTAAAACTGTCACACTAATCCTTATACTTTTTTGAAACCCTGCAAACAAGAAACTAACAACTCTTTTTCATCATTTGCATTTTTTGCTCTTATTTTTTTGCTATGTGTAAATAATTCACAGCAAAGTGTTATTTTCCTCAGTGGTTAGCTCTGTGACCTCACAGTAACATGTTTTCTTCAGGAGCTTAAATTTCTCCAGCCAAAAAATACATTTCAGGCTAAGGGAATGCTTCATGCACCAAAAACGACATAATCACACAGCCATTGATACTAAATAAGACATCTGATTTGACATGGCTTCATTTTTCAGTATGACATACTGCCAATGCAGTAAAAGCATACCTAGATATAAAAACAGTCAGGGATTGGCCTCCCCAAAGTCCAGAGAACTGTTCCTGAAGACATCTTTCTTCTAATTTCCTTAAGTAGAGTTCAGTGAGAGTTTGGTCTGTGTTGCAGGCTAAAGGTGTTAACACCAAATACTGAATTTCAACCTTATACATATGTACATATTTCCTATTTCCAAAGTATTTGTACCAAAGTATTAAGAAATGAAGGGTGACTCCAAACCTAAGCACAGTACTGTATTGTGAGTAAACTGGCAAATTGAAGAGGAGACTCCATGCTCCTCTTGAGTTGTCCCAAATTAACAAGAGTGATGTTCAGGCACATCTCTTTTGTATATCGGTATATATATATGTGTGTGTGTGTGTGTGTGTGTGTGTGTGTGTGTGTGTGTGTGTGTGTGTGTGTGTGTGTGTGTGGTGCGCCTAAATGTAAAAAAATAAAAAATACAAAAATGTAAAGTTAGGCGCACCCAAGTTTTTCACCATTTTGCTTAGCACCGCAATTTTACATGTGCACTTTTTTGGGAGGAAAATTGCCGTCCATATCGATTTGTAAATGATTAACTAAAAATCTTGTGCTTGTGCTTAAAGTGGTTTGGCACTCTTTGGTAGTATTGTAGACAATGTTAAACTTAATCATCATCTCGGCCTCCTCTGACGACCTGTCTGCTGCTGCCTGCCGCTGAAAAGCAGTGGGGAGAGGGGACACTTGCTGCAGTGCATTTATCGCAGCATATAATGTGTTTTCTGGATACACTGTGCTTTTTCAGCATTCAGAGATTGATGGCTCCGTGTCAGAACACTGGCTATGAATTTCAGATGGAACAGGCCTTAACTTAACAAAAAAGTTATCAGTAGTTCTTTTCATATTTTCTTATTCACAGCTACATCCACTTCTGTCGGGCCTAGGCTGCTGACTAGGGCTGGGTACCATCTCTGGTTTCTATTATCCATTCGATTCTCATTTCCAAGGTCCCGATTTGATTCGATTCAATTTAGCCTCAGACAGCCAGAAATATTATAATTCTGAACATTTATCAGTACTGATACATGTGAGACTTCATCAGAATTGTGAACATCACAGCAGATGCCTTTGTGTGAAAGTAACTGAGAACAAAACACAAAACATGAAGGAGATTTTCCTGGCCCGAGTTTTTATAGCAGATAACCTTAAAAACATTCTGCAATATTCTGCAATTTTACATAATTTGCAAGTCTAAATTTCTTCAGTATTGAACAGCAGAAATTAGGCTTTCTTGTCCGAGGTCATTTAAGTAAAAAACAAAAGCCAGCGGCCGACAGCGCTGTAAACAACGGCAGACTGTTGGGTAATAATCGAATGAATAATGCAGAAAACAGATTTGTGATGGAAAACTGTTCTGGGAGTACAGAGAAAGAGAGAGCTGTGCATGAAGTGTGATTTTTATCGTGGTGGAAGCAAAGCAGCAACGGTAAGATTCATGATGATGTTTATCAAATGTGAAGCGTAGTTTGTCGGCACTCAACTTTTTTCAGACCATTGCAAAAAATTTGGTGCTTCCATGTGATTGGCTGATAAGATACTTCTTCGTTACATTCTGAGTAACATAAACAAGGGAGGTAATGGAAGGCAGTGGATCACACCACACCGAGACATCTGAGTCCATTTTTCAAACTTCAAAATGTGTTGATTTACATCTCTGATCCTCTAATACAAATAATAATATGAGTTCAACACTTAGAATCACTTAGAATTTCCACTTGAATCTGTCAAAATGAGGGAAACTGATTCTCAGTCGGATGGAAAGTTTGATTTTTAAGACACTCGGACCTAAAAGTATCTGGCAAAATGTTAGCTTAATATTAGCATTTAACCAGCTGTTTTTTTTTAATCTGCTCCTGTCAGTTGTTGGGAGGTGAGAGTTTTGTTTATCTAATCTAATAAATAACTTGATGATATTAGGAGTAAATAAGAGTGTTTATGCATGTTTTTGTATTTTGGTTGAGGTGGAAATGAGGAAGGAGCGGGAGCAGTGATGAAGGAGGAGAGAGAAATAATGAGAAAGAGATGATGAAAAAATAGACATATAGTGAAGTGAACATTAAGCAGACAGACCACTGGATAACCAGTCAAATGTTTCATGCATAAATCTGATGATGTGATAAAGAAGTGGCGTTCCTCCTCCAACCACAAACAGGAAGCTCATGAAGCGAGCAGTGTCAGTGTTTATGTTACACTGACCAGGAGACCTCTGAGCAGGATGGCTGCAGTCGCACAGCTCTGCTTCTCCCTGCTGTTCACTCTCATCAGCAACATTCATGCAGAAGAATTTATTCTCACTATTGAAGAAGGAGGCTCTCTTGAATTCAAGCTCCCAGATCAAAACAGCTCCTGCATCACCTCCAGACGTGTTGGTGAAGATACTCTGGTCCTGTGGAACATCTCTGACCCCTGGAACAGAAACTTCACAGTACATGAAGACCTGACAGGACGACTCTCATTTCCTGAGACATTTCATGGTTCTCCTTCATTTACTCTCAACAACCTGACCCACTCAGACTCTGGACTGTACCAAGATGTGTGCTGGACTCAGGGCAACGTGACATATGAGAGAAACATCAGCCTGACTGTGTGTAAGACAGTAAGTAAGGAAACAACGCGTAATGTAACACACAAAGCCATAGTGGACGTACGATGTGAAGGCGCAGGTGAGGATCTGATGGTGAAGTGGATCAAACATGACTTTACGTATAACAAAGACTTAAAGCTAACAGTTTTAGATGATGGCACAGCTTTGAAGGTGAACAGTTTAAGAGAAAGTTTCCTGGAGGTAAAGAAAACGTCACTTCTTCACGTCTTCAACACATTACAAACATTGTACATCTGCCTGGTGATGAACCAACAGCAGTGTGTGAGCACTCACTCAGTACGTTTGACCAAAGCAGCAAAGATAGTCCATGGCTCAGTGGGAGAGACAGCTGTGCTGCAGTGTCCCTTCATTCATGACCAACACCCGGTTTGGAGGAAGTGGGAAATGGGCTCGAAGACTTATGAAGAAGTCGGTCAAAACTACTCGCTGGTGCTTGCATTGCTAATGTTAAATGATTCCGGTTGGTACACCTGTGGAGGTCAAACCATAAAACAATGGTACAAACTTTTGGTGTGCCCCAAATTTGGTCCACCTGCAGTAGAGGTCTTCTCAGAGGGAGATGAAGTCAATCTCACATGTACTACTGAGAGAAAACTGGGTATGAAGCCCTGGTGGTTTATGAATTCGATCAAAAGAGAAGGCAAAATCATTGAATTTACTGAGATTATTGAAAATCAAAGCAGAATCCTTTTTTCCAATGAAAGCCTGATAATGTCTAATGTCTCACTAGAAGATGCAGGAGAGTATTGGTGTACAGTTTTAGAGTCAGAGGATGAGTGTTGGTCAGCAGAAAAATTTGTTCTGATCCACAGAGAGGCCTTTGGGGTTTACTCGACCTTCTACAGAGTCAGGTGGATACTGCTCAGCGGTCTGCAGGTGATGCTTTGTGTTGTTGTGGTCTGTGTGATACAGAAAACCAGGAAAGGAGAGCAGCTTTCAGCTCAGACACACACTTAATATGCTCATCAGCATTTAATAACAACATTATTATTATAAGTAATAATAATAGTGTTAATATTAATACAGGGACCTAGGATTGATGGAATCAAAACAAAAACAAACAAAAATATTATTGTAGATATGAATCTGTGACCTGACTGTACGGCTCGCTCTCTTATATGATTATATATTTTAAACATTTTGCCTTTTTTATCTTTCGACTTAATTCTTATTTTTTTGTACTCATTTTTTATTTCAGCTTTAATGATTTTGTGCTTTTTTGTTTTATGTGATTTAATTTTATCCATATCTCATTCATGTATCTCTCAGAGTATCATTTTGAATATTCTTCTGTTTCTATCAGTGATCAGTTCGATCTATAAGAAATGTTAGAAACCAGTTGTAAATGTATTCGTTCTTCACTCTGATGTGAATCATTATCATCTCTCTTGGAAAATGTATTTTGTTATTGTGTTTAAGAGCAGATTCATTACAGCACCATGTTTATCTGCACTATATTGTTTTCATTGTTGTGAATCATTTATATTTGCATTTCAATTGTTGTGATGCAGCAGACTGGAAACATGATTGTCTGATACAGCAAACACTTCATAATATGGACTTTACTGCTTTGATTGTGTTTTTATATTCTCCATTTTTGTTAGGAATCATTTCTGAAATAAAAATATCAAAATCTAATTTAACAGGCTGAATGTTGATGTTCTTCTGTCAATGACTCCATGATGATTTTAAATTTTAATAAACACACAATCCTCATATTTCAGTGCAGGATTTAATTAACCGGATCAGAGCTCCCAAACTTTGTTTTCAGGATTTTGAGTGAATATGCAGCCAACACACTTTAACATGTCTCTGATGTAGAGTGAAACAGAGCTGTTACATCATTTATTAACGTGGTGATTGTTTGAGAGAGAAATGTCTGTCTGACTGTTCATTTCACCTTATTTTTGAGAAATGATCAAACAAAAGGTTTTAAGGAATGTCGTCCTGCTTTTCTTTAATGTGCACTGATAGTTTAGTGTAAATCATGCACTTAGCTCACAATGGCAGATAAAAGAATGATGAAGGACATGAAAATAAAATGCACTGTAGATCACATAATATCACCAACATCAATCAGTGAAAATCATTTACACTGAAGCACGAGCCTGACTGATTTTAGGATAAAAGTTGAGGTGAAACTGTAATCGTGGCCTCAGTCCTGCTGTGGGTGTTCAAAACAAGAGCATTGCGGTAGAGCCGATCACTTTTCATACATTCTCAGAAAGTCACATGAACAGTAATAGATTGCATCGTGCACACTGAATGCTGATAAGTGAATACTGAGAATTTAGAAGGAAATGTTTTAAACTTGTTCCAGATAGTCTCATTAAAACTGTCACACTAATCTTTGTACTCTCTCAAACTCAGAAAAACTCAAGAAATCTATTTTTTTTTCATAATTTAAACATTTTCTCCAATTTGTAAGTGCTATGTAAATCAGGTGTTATTGTCCTTAGCTCTGTGGTCTCACACTAAGAGGGTCCTGGGATCAAACCTGGTCAGAACTCTGTGAAGGGTTTGCATGTTTTCTTAAGGAGCTCCAATTTCTCCAGTCATCAAAAACAGTTCAGGCTAAGAGAACCATTACACCCACTACACTGGTCGCTTCACACACCAACAATAACATCATAACAGCCACGTGCATTTATATACACTGCTAAGGTGTTTTTGACACAGTGGGAAACAGCAAAAAATTCAGAGGTTCACTGATAATACCGAAATAAGACTAAAGTGTGGCTTGTGCCAATGGATTTAACATCACTTTTGTGCTTTCTTATCCTCGCCAGAGCAAGAACAGCAAGGATCATGGCTCCACAATGTCACCGATCTGGGTTCAGGACCCTAAATAACTTGTTACTCTAAAGCGATTGTTAATCTGAATAGTTCTCTCCTGGTTTGAGGAGAGAGATGAGAAACAGCAAACTGGATGTTGCTGCGGTCACATTTATCTTCCCCTCACACACCTGGGGGGCTGATGTGTGTCCCACAGGATCTAATTCCAGTTGTTCTCCACCACCTCCAACAGTGAAGCACAGCTGGAGTTGAGGACTTGTAATCCACATGTGACACAGATGTTCCTGTGCACTACCCCAGTCGTCTGGTTGTGCGTCTCAGTGTACAGATACACCCACATAGAATGACCACCCCCAGATAGCTACCAGCGAACTGCCAGCCAGTTACCTGTTGGCCGTTCCTCCTCCTCCTGGGGTGTTTGGGCTTTCTACACTCCCCTTTCATTCAGTCACAGAGTGGCACCAAGAGGTGGCGCTTTCTTCACAAAAACTGAAAATGTCAAATAGACCAAACTTTACAGACAGCTTGACTTTTCAGACATTTTTCACTGCACTAAAAGTATTTCTGAAAACATTCCTTCATTTTAATTTAAACCAATTTAAAGTAAATTATTAATTAATTAAATAAATAAATGGAAAAAGGAAACCGTTGATAAAAACGTCATACTCTAAGCCCACAAGCAGATGTGAATGTAAAAGCTGATATTTGTACAACTTTCATGTTTCGTTTACTGTTTGCTTCATTGTTACTTGTTCAGACTTCTGTTTCATCTCTAAATATCCATCCATCCATCTTCATCCGCTTTATCCGAGGCCGGGTCGCGGGGGCAGCAGCCTAAGCAAAGAGGCCCAGACCTCCCTCTCCCCAGCCACCTCCTCCAGCTTATCCGGGGGAACACCAAGGCGTTCCCAGGCCAGCCGAGAGATATAATCTCTCCAGCGTGTCCTGGGTCTGCCCCGGGGCCTCCTCCCGGTGGGACATGCCTGGAACACCTCACCCAGGAGGCGCCCAGGAGGCATCCTTGTCAGATGCCCGAACCACCTCAGCTGGCTCTTTTCGATGTGGAGCAGCAGCTGCTCTACTCTGAGCCCCTCCCGGATGGCCGAACTTCTCACCCTATCTCTAAGGGAGAGGCCAGCCACCCTTCGGAGGGAGCTCATTTCTGCCGCTTGTATCCGCGATCTCGTTCTTTCGGTCACTACCCACAGCTCGTGGCCATAGGTGAGGGTAGGGACGTAGATCGACCGGTAAATTGAGAGCTTCGCTTTTACACTCAGCTCCCTCTTCACCACGACGGACCGGTGCAGCGTCCGCATTACTGCAGCTGCAGCCCCAATCCGTCTGTCGATCTCCGGCTCCCTTCTCCCATCACTCGCGAACAAGACCCAGAGATACTTGAACTCCTCCACTTGGGGCAGGAACTCATCCCCGACCGGGAGTGGGCACTCCACCCTTTTCCGGCTGAGAACCATGGCCTCAGATTTGGAGGTGCTGATCCTCATTCCCGCTGCTTCACACTCGGCTGCGAACCGTTCCAGTGCGAGCTGGAGGCCCTCACCCGATGGAGCCAACAGAACCACATCATCTGCAAAAATCAGAGATGAGATTCTGAGGCCACCAAAGCGAAAGCCCTCCGCCACTTGGCTGCGCCTAGAAATCCTGTCCATAAAAATTATGAACAGAACCGGAGACAAAGGGCAGCCCTGGCGGAGCCCATCACGCACCGGGAACGAGTCCGACTTATTGCCGGCAATGCGAACCAAGCTCTTGCAACGGTTGTATAGGGATCGAATGGCCCGTAGCAATGGGCCAGACACCCCATACTCCCGCAACACCTCCCACAGGACACCCCGAGAGACACGGTCGAATGCCTTCTCCAAGTCCACAAAACACATGTAGACTGGTTGGGCAAACTCCCATGCACCCTCAAGTATCCTGGAGAGGATAAAGAGCTGGTCCAGTGTTCCGCGACCAGGACGAAAACCGCATTGTTCCTCCTGTATCCGAGGTTCGACTAGCGGACGAACTCTCTAAATATGATTTATATTTTTCCATCAGATTACAGCTCCTTTGTTCGTTCATTTTAATTTTAGTAGTTTCAAGTGGTTGTTCAAAAAACACCTGAGGCATTGACAACATTTTTAGGTAAATAGTTGTATGAACTTTATTGTTTATAACATTTGTGCCTAGGTTTTTTTTTTAAATTTACAATTCATTTTTGTATTTCAAGCTGTGAAAATAATTCTATAGATATGTTTGTGGTTTTTACATTACAAAAAAAAACCAACGACAGCCTTTTCTTACTCATTTATGTTTTTGTGTGATTTCAGATCAGTTGTGTTAGTACGGTATGTCAATAAATAAATAACTTTAAATTCAGACATGTGAGATTGTGCTGAAAAGGTTGATACCAAACAAGGCAAGAATAAAAAATGTAAAAACAATTTAAAGGTGATGAAATAGAAAGGTAAAATCAAAAGTAGCCAAAAATGGCCAATTATACCCTGGACCCCAGAGGCTTAATCCAATAAATCATGAGAAGCTAGGTTTAAATTTTTGGTAAAAATGTATTCATGACAATGATTTCTGGCATTTTGTGTAAATTAAAGCAGGTAACAATTTGATTATTACTAACAAAAACAGAGTGAAAGTTAAGTTAGACTAGTGTTTGTAAATGAACCACCCCATGTTGTGTAGCTTTCTTGATTTTATACTTATTGAGCTACATACGGATTTATTCAGAATCAGAATCAGAATCAGAAAGGGTTTTATTGCCAAATGTTGAGCAGGTTTACAACATTAGGAAATTGCTGCGGTGCTTCAGTGCAAACATACTGTCATAAATTACGCTTAAATAGACATGAAAATAAAAATGAGAATAAGAATTAAAAGTGCTAAGTAGATAGATATATACATGATATATACATGAGTGCAGGTGGTGATCAGTGCCAAACATGGAATGATGCAGTGACACAGCGTAGGGTCATGTGTTAGTGGTGGGAACAGTCATACGGTTATTGTTCATGTGTCCAACAGCAGAGGGGAAGAAACTGTTCTTATGGCGAGAGGTTCTGGTGCGAATGGACCGGAGCCTCCTGCCTGAGGGGAGCAGGTCAAACAGACTGTGTCCAGGGTGAGAAGGGTCAGCTGAGATCCGAGCTGCACGCCGCAGTGTCCTGGAGGTGTACAGGTCCTGCAGAGATGGGAGTCTGCAGCCAATCACCTTCTCAGCAGAGCGCACAACACGCTGCAGTCTCTGTTTGTCCCTGATAGTGGCTCCAGCGTACCACACGGTGATGGAGGAGGTGAGGATGGACTCGATGATTGCAGTGTAGAACTGCATCATCGTCCGTGTTGGCAGGTTGAATTTCTTCAGCTGCCTCAGGAAGTACATCCTCTGCTGGGCTTTCTTAATGACGGAGATGATGGTGGGCTCCCACTTCAGGTCCTGGGTGATGGTGGTACCCAGGAAGCGGAATGAGTCCACAGAGGTGATGGGGGTGTCAGACAGGATGATGGGGGGAGTGGAGCTGTGTGCTTCCTGAAGTCCACATTATATAGAGAATAGAAAACATAAAATCAAAATTCTAATTTTTTATGTAACTGAAATCTTTAATTATCTAAGCTAAAGAAAATATTTAAGTTATAGACTATTTATATGAAACCTTTGTATATTTAATGCATTTGATGTATATAATGTATACATGTAAACTTATATAATTGTCATGGTCCTGAGTCTGTGGACTCAGTGCTGTTGTTTTGATTATTTTCTCATGTTTAGTTTTATTCTGATTTTGTATTCTGTCTGGGAACTTCCTGTTTTACTTTGGAGATCTGTGTGTGACTTAACTGTGTTCAGCTTGTATTTCCCTTTCATATTGTGAATTAGGATCAGCTGTGATTTCCTCCTATGTGACAAGTGCCTCAGTATTTATGGACCTTACAGTCCTTACAAACTCTGTCTTTATTCTGTTTCCAAACTATTTTTCAAGAAGCTGGTATAGTGAGGATCAAACTGATTTGTAAAATTTTTGTCTCTCTCACTTGACAAAAATACCAACAGGACAAACAAAAAAAAATCTGAAAACACAAAAATATTTTTGTTGGTTTGACTTGATGGAAAATAATCAACTGAGGAAAAAAAACATCCATCTTCTTTCTAATCCATTTGATTTTCAGAGTCACAGTCTGTGACTCTGTGCTGCGAGGGATCGGGATGTCTGACATTAACACATGAACCAAACTGTCCTAGAGTACATTCACTAATCTACCGTCCAGTTTGTGACATGAAAAGAGAAACAGGACCAGAAACTACTTGGACCGGTTTCATGCGCCTCATCTTTTACCCACAAAGAAAGCATCAGCACACTATTAGTACATCTCAGAGATACTTTCTTTCTCAGGAAGTCACATGAAGAGTAATAGATTACATCTCTCACTGTATCTGACCAAACAGCTGCTGTGGAAAGTCAGTTATTAGTCTTTTTAGTCTTTTTTTAGACACAGAGATTGATGTTTTAAACTTCTTCCAGATAAGCTGATTAAATTTCTCAAACTAATCTTTATACTCTTTTCAAATTCAGAAAAACTCAAGAAACTAACAGCTATCTTCATAACTAAAATGTATTTCTCCCACTTTTAAGTGCTACGTAAATAATTAGACTGTTAAAAAAATCATTAAAGATGCAGTTGTCACTGCTGAGCAGCCAGTGTGTTAAAGGTACAGACCCAAATGCGGACACGGGAGAACTGAACTGAAGTTAAACAAAGAGCGAACCTTTTTGGGGGCTGATACACAAGAAACCAAAAATCAAGGCGAGATCAAACTTGGGCCTAAACTAAAACCTAAACTGGGAGAACTAAATAATTTGACAAACCGTGACCACAATGAGGAACGATGAAACAACTATGACAAGAGGTACAAGAACGTGATTTTGAGCAGCAGCATGAGAAACAAAAACATAAACTAGAGATTAAGGAGCTTGTAAAGAAAGTCGTCTGGACTTCTTTAGGTTGCTTGAAGACGTTTCACCTCTCATCCGAGAAGCTTCCGAGAAGCTTCTTCAGTTCTAGGGTCACATGGTGGATAAGACAGGTCCATGTCACTATAGATGCCCTCCAGAGCAAGATTAGACAAACCCTTCTACCCTCTCCTATCCTAGAAGAGGTTTATAAGTTTGTGGACAAGGCTCAGCGGGCCAACACTTTAAAGGAAAAGAAAGACAATGCAGGAAAATCCACAGCTTGCTTTCAAAAACACTCACTCCTCAGTCTGAATCTACACAACTCAGAGAAGAACACACACCTGAGGACAGTCAGGAAAAATGGGTGAAGAACCTTTCTGACCGGAATCTCACTGAACCTGAAAAGAAAGTGTTGGCCAAAGGACTCATTTTTGCCATTTCTCCTCAACATTTGCCCATAGTGGCCCTCATCACAGCCACAGAAACCGCCATACGGATTAATGAATTATCACAAACAGAAGCAGAGCAAATCAGGATGAAAGTCTCAGCCACCCTCTCCAGTGCCAAAGTCCTAACCTCACAATACAACTAACTACTTTTAACTTTTAGTAACTGGATTACTTTTTTGGAGAAGTGTTGAGCAGTGCATCATCAACAGCGATCAACTCGAAACTGACGACGGAGGCATGCTTGGAAGTTCTTTGGGAAATTTATTACATACTGACACACATTACATCCTCTCTTCAAGGCTTTGTTGTGTTGCCACAGTATTTAACTGTCTTCTCACATACATTGCACACAGCATAATTTCTATGCTGAGCACCTCCAGTTTCTCATTGGCTCTTGCGGAGCCTTAGCACGCACATGAATGAGAGGTGGAAGGCGATTGTGGTTTCTATTAACAGCAACAGTGGAGGTACGATGTGAGGGAGCAAATAAGAATCTGCTGGTCCAGTGGATCAAATACGAGGGGGATACACGGCAAAGAAATTCTTTTACAACGACAACAATTGTGAAGGTGAAAAGTTTAAAAGAAAGTTTCTTGGAGGTGAAAAAAACACCACTTCTGCATGTATTCAACACATCACAAACATCTTACATCTGTCTGGAGATGAACCAACAGCAGTGTGTGACCACTCACTTTATAGATGTGACCAAAGCAATAATGTTCATCTATCACACAGTGGGAGAGACAGCTGTGCTGCAGTGTCCCTTCAGTCATGGCCAACCACCGGTTTGGGAGAAGGTGGACCTTTACTTTGGATCAAAGAAAGCCGGGCAAAACTACTCGCATGTGTTTCCATCACGATGTTAAATTATTCAGGTTGGTACATCTGTGGAGGTCAAACCATAAAACAATTGTGCCGGCTTGTAGTGTGCCACAGATTTGGTCCACCTGCAGTGGACGTCTTCTCAGAGGGAGATGAAGTCACTGTGAGATGTTCACAAAAAAGTGAATGGCTCACAAGGTGGTTCATGAAGTCAATCCAGGCACAAGGAAAAATCACTGAGTTTACTGAGATTATTGAAAATCAAAGCAGAATCCTTCTTTCTGATGACAAACTGATAATCTCTAATATCTCACAGAAAGATGCAGGAGAGTACTGGTGTGCAGGTTTAGACTTTTTTGAAGAGTGCAAGTTCACAGAAAAAACAGTTCTGATCCACAGAGAGGCCTTTGGGGTTTACTCGACCTTCTACAGAGTCAGGTGGATACTGCTCAGCGGTCTGCAGGTGATGCTTTGTGTTGTTGTGGTCTGTGTGATACAGAAAACCAGGAGAGGAGAGCAGCTTTCAGCTCAGACACACACTTAATGTGCTCATCAGCATTTATAATGATAATAATAATGATAATAATAATAATGATAATAATAACAAACAAAAATATTATTGTAGATATGAATCTGTGCTCTGAGCTGACTGGATGGCTCACTCTCTTATATAAGTTATAAATTATTATTATTATTATATTTTGCCTTTTTTTTTTAATTCTTTGATGTACATCTTGATGATCTCTTTTCATATATTCTCATTTAATGTCAGCTAAAGTGATTATGTGCTTTTTTCTTTTATGTAATTTGATGTTTATCCATATCTCATTCATGTATCTCTCAGAGTATCATTTTGAATATTCTTCTGTTTCTATCAGTGATCAGTTCGATCTATAAGAAATGTTAGAAACCAGTTGTAAATGTATTCGTTCTTCACTCTGATGTGAATCATTATCATCTCTCTTGGAAAATGTATTTTGTTATTGTGTTTAAGAGCAGATTCATTACAGCACCATGTTTATCTGCACTATATTGTTTTCATTGTTGTGAATCATTTATATTTGCATTTCAATTGTTGTGATGCAGCAGACTGGAAACATGATTGTCTGATACAGCAAACACTTCATAATATGGACTTTACTGCTTTGATTGTGTTTTTATATTCTCCATTTTTATTAGGAATCATTTCTGAAATAAAAATATCTAAATCTAATTTAACAGGCTGAATGTTGATGTTCTTCTGTCAATGACTCCATGATGATTTTAAATTTTAATAAACACACAATCCTCATATTTCAGTGCAGGATTTAATTAACCGGATCAGAGCTCCCAAACTTTGATGTAAAATGAGTAATCAGTGTGTGTGCGTGTGTGTTCTGAGGCAAGATTAGAAAATTGCATAACTGCCTCAGTGCTTGTGGACCTTATAGTCCTTACAAACTCTGTCTTTTGCTACTGTAGGCCCCGGTCTGGATGGACCTGGGCTCCCTTGCCTTGGTGGGTACCAGAGGACGGGGGTGCCTACTGGGGTCAGCGGGGGAGCTGGCCCTAGGGAGGGGCATCCTCCCCTCCCTCCTTTTCCTCCCCATCCCCGGCTACCTCCCTCTTCCCGCTCCACCACACTCACCCACACAGGTAGGGCCTTGGGGTGCGGGTGTGTCACAAGGGTGCATGGGAGACATCCCCCCCCCCCCCCCCCCGTCCCCTTCTGACCACCTTTGCCTCAATTTTATCTCACAACTTAGACATCCACATTACTTACACTCTCATAACACACACATATATATAGGGCCTTGAGGGTGGGCACGTTAACAGCATCCAGTGGACGGTCTGTGTACTCAAACCTACCTCTGGCGCTGGTGCCCACCTCCCAATTTTAAATCCATGTAGACACTGAGGGTTCTCGGGAGGGGCCGTGCTAACACCTGCTGCTCTCTGGCAGCAGCACCATGCTCTCCCTTGTTTTAAATGCACTTTAGACTTTAGAACAACACGCAGCAACACTACACATGAGCGGGAGGAGGGAGGTATGGGGTCTTCACACACCCCCGTTCTCTGCTAGCCATTGGGGCGGGGGGGCTGGGAGGAGATGTTAGCTGTCCGATTGGCCTCCCTGCTGCTGCGGAGCCTGGGACGGTCTGCTTGCCTCCACCCCGGGGGAAGGGTAACATCTCTTGGGTCTGGGTTCTGTTTCCCCCTCTGGGGGCGAGGGTACCTGGACCCGGGGTATAGAATATGTTTGGGGAGTGTGATTGTGTGTACATGTCCATTTATGTCAATCCTTACGTTGGGTGAGTGCTGAGTGTTTGTATATGTGTGCATGAGGGTGGGAATGCATGTTTGTGTCTGTGTGTGCCTGTTTTTCTGTGTCTATGTCAGGTCGGGTCTTACACTCCACCTCTCTGGGAACTCCCAGGCCCTCCAAGGCCTATCTCCCCTCACCACACTCCCTGCCGGTGACTGATGCCTTTAGGGGTCGGTGCATTGGTGGTTCTTGGTGTCCGGGGCTGGGCACTCAGGTATGTACCGGCTCACTCCCGGTGGCTACCTGGCGGGGCCTGGCGCCTGTTGCTCGGTCGGGCCTCCTCCGGGGTGCGGGGGGCCCTCGGGCCTCTGGGCCTGCCGCTCGGTTCACTCTGGCACAGCTGGCTGCCGGCAGAGCCGGCGGGCATGCCGGTGCAGCCCCCTCTAGCTTCTGCTCGGTGGCTACTGGGTGACGCCTCGTCTGGGGATCCTCAGCCCTTCCCATGAGGGTGGCACGGATGCCCCTCCGGTGGTCCTCTTTGGGCTCTCGTGCTTTGGGAGCCTCTGGATGTCTGGGGCCTGGATCTCCTCCATGCCTACTTCATGCCCTGGGGGACGGGGCTATGGCTTGCTACATCCTCTTGCAGACCATTACATGTGGAAACCATTTGAATACAAGCGCGCTGATCCACACAGGTATGCACACGGGTGTTCACTGCTCGTAGACTTAAATTACACCTTTCTTGGCTGCTACTTCAAAGCACATTGTGCGCTGTCTGTCCTGCGTGCTGCACAACAACATTGAATATTCAGTATTTACTGCTGTTTACACTTAGCTAGATTAATGCGATGGTGTTGTGTTTAGTATGTTGCTTTGGTTTTTTTTTTTTTTTTGCTTGTTTTCTATTCTTCTTCTCTCAACAGGTGACCCAGGAGATTTTTTTCTCCCCCCCTTTCTCACTGTCCCTCTCCCCTTCTGTTTTTCTTTTCCTTCCTCTTTCTTTCTCCCTTTCCTATCCCTCACTCATGTCTGTCCCGTCTGTAACATCTGAAAATAAAATATAATAAACAATAAAAACAAAGGTCGATCAAATGGACCAATACGGCAATGCCACGATGATCCATTTGGCAAAGTAAATCCATTGGGTATCCTTGTTGGTCTTCAGACAACAATTCTGACGGCTAAAGAACCAAATGGGACTGGCAAAAAAACAAACAAACAAAAAAAACAACAAAAACAAACAAACTCTGTCTTTATTCTGTTTCCAAACTATTTTTCAAGAAACTGATATAACGAGGATCAATTATCCAAACGTAATGAGTTACTATTTTGAATATTAATGATTCTTTTTTATTAAGTCAGTGTTTAAATCAGTTTATAAAGCCCTTAAGTTAATGTCTTTACCAACAAGTGAAAAAAAGAAAGAAAAAAAATCTTATAAAATCAGTGGTGTTTACTCAGTGTGTCCTTTCCCTTTTTTACCTTGTTGATTTGTGCTTGTTTATTTAAAAAATCGTGTTTGTTTTGTCTATATGCTCAGTCTTTGTTAGAATGGTTTTTTTTTTTAACTTTTTTTGGGGGGGGGGGGGGGGGGTAAATAATGTAAGAATTTATGTTTCTACATCTTTAGGAATAAAAGATTACGAAACAGCTCCATCTCGCGACAGCTTTTTAAACTGCCAATCTGGAGTATGTGAATTCTCGTTGGGAGTTCTGTGTTGTCGCGATACTTTAGCGTGACGTCACCCTGAACAAGCACTTTGTAACCTGTGTTTTCAGTTTTTGTCACGCCTGTTCTCGCACTCAAAGCTTTCTGTCCCGGATCTGCTAATCCAAGGGAAGAGGCGTTATAGCACGGCTGACGTTTACTCGCCTCCAGCTGTCGGACTTTGATTTAGCACTGAGAAGTTACCCCGGGTAAAATTAGCCAGCTTTAGCCAGCACAAAATTTGTCACGCAGCTGCGCGTTTTCACCGGTTTCTGTTCTTTTCCGTCCGAGCGGACCGAGGACTATGGTATTACTGAAAAACCTCCACCCTCCCACCGAGGGAGTGAGACACGAACAAGCCGAGACCACGGCGGTTCTGGACGGCCAGCGGCTCGGCTGCGGCACCCTCTACGTCGCAGAAACGTAAGTGGTGCACGTGGCGCGTGTTTTGCTCTTTGGCTCGTGGGTCTGGGGTTCAGGCTCGTGTTTATTGAGGTTCTTATCGGGATTTCACGCGCACTTCATTGGAAATCACACCAGTTTACATTATAGACATAAAATAAAGGTCTGCTCCGCGCGCTGAAATCACTTCCGGAGCGCACTCTTTCAAAATAATACATTGCAGAACAAAATGTGGATGTCTTCTTTTAAATCCAGTATTAGAAATATGTCTACTTATTATTTATATTACATTTTTTTTCTGGTACTTCTCCGTAAACATGATATATTTTGTGTGTGTTTTGGTATTACTTGGACTCTCGGTAATGTTAAAAGGCGGGTTTCTTTTTCCTTTTTTTCATGTTTTTTTTTTTTTTAATGTATTTTTTATTTTAATTTTTTTGGAATTTGTTTCTGTGCTATCATTGTATTTCTTTCCTTTTTTACATTGTCTTTGCGTTCTTTTTCTTCTTGTTGTCTTCATGTTGTTATATTATTTCAGTTATTCAATTCTTAATTTAATTTCATATTTATTTTTCTTAAGCTAGTAAAAAATTTTGGAAAAGCACAAAACAGCAATAAACTGGGAAGGAAACATTGTGTGTGTGTGTGTGTGTGTGTGTGTAAATTCAGATTTTACAGCTGTGTTATGTTTCTCACAGACCCTCGCTGTTGCATTACAATTACATATTTTCTTATTACATATTTTTTTACAAAGCACTTTTTTACTTTTAGGAAGTAGAAGCAAACAATGTTAAAGTAATTTAGTTGGCATTTTGTAACATTTTTTTAAAATATCATATGATAAATTAATAGTCAGTTGAGACCGTAATTAGTCGTTGCCAGAAAAGTCAGATAATAAGCTTGGCAGACATTTAAAAGCATCTAAAAGTTGTTTAGTGCTGTTGTTTAAAGCAGTTTGTTTTCTTTTTATCAGGCGCCTGTCGTGGTTTGACAGCTCAGGCCTGGGTTTCTCTCTGGAGTATCCCTCCATCGGTCTGCACGCCATCTCCAGAGACGTCAGCGCTTACCCACAGGAACACCTCTACGTCATGGTCAACGGCAAACTCAACAGTGAGGCGAAGTTTACATCTGAACTTTATATCTCTTTTTACTTGTTTAGGCCCCCAAAAATATGTAGTTTTTGGGGGGTGAGGGGAGTCCAGTCTTCAGGGTTGTTAAAGCGTGTTTGACCTGTTGTGTACAAATAGTTTCTTTACAGTTTCTGAAGGAGTTTTTGGGTCACTGCTGACTTCTCCTGTTTCCTTACAGAAGAGAACGAGGCAGAAATGGCAGAGAAAGCAGCTGATGATGATGATGACGGCAGCAGTGATGGTGGTGACGATGATGAAGACGAAGGGGCGATCACAGAGATTCGATTTGTTCCCAGCGACAAAGCGGCATGTGAGTGACCTCGCTGAGGATGAGCAGCAGGCTGCACATCCTGTATAAACGACAGTTGGAGATGGCGCAGCATCACACTTATACCTTTGTGTGCCTTACTTGCAGTGGAGTCCATGTTCTCAGCCATGTGCGAGTGCCAGGCGCTCCACCCCGATCCCGAGGATGACGACTCGGACAACGACTTTGAAGGAGAGGAGTACGACGTGGAGGAAGCCGGTGAGGCAAAACTCAAACGCATAGATGCAGAATGCACCTGGCTCAACGTTACAATGGAGTGGCCTGTAAAAATGGGTCTGATTTCAGTCTGGATGATTTAGGATCCTCTTTTCATGCACTTCTTTGTCTCTTTAGCAGACACAAAGAAGACAACAGCTCCTCGCATTCCAACAAACAGTGATATAAATCCTCAAATTAATTCAGAAACACAAAACAAGCAGAAAATCTTTCCAGAAAAAAAAGTTTTCTTTTTAAGCATTTTATTGTATTTGAGAATACAGAGTAGAAATGGCTTTGTGCCTAATTGTATTTCTATTGAAGTGAATTTCTTACATCACCAATGGCTGTTCTTGTAAAGTTGATCTGTTCTGCTCATTTCCAACCTAAAGTTTTATTCTTGGACACTAAATTATCTTTAAACACATTTCATATTTACTTTATTCCTCCTTCCGACAGCACCACAGTTCATCCTCGATCCTCCTTTGTCTGACACAAACCCCTCCCATTTATCTCCTTTAGCTCCTCCCATTTAAGTAAGCTTCCTTCTGATGGATGGATGGATGGATGGATGGATACTTTATTAATCCCACAAGGGAAATTGTTGCTGATTAGCTTTGTCTAGCAAAGAGAAGGTCTGATTAGCCACATTATGGATGTCCCCGTGTTTGAGATTAGACAGATCCAGGTTATAAACTAATCCTCATTAATAAGCGCTTAAAAGCTCATAATGATTACTTGTTAGTATGGTGATCTCATGATTTGTTATGGTGGCTGTTTTACTCTGAGCACGCACCATTGTAGCTGCATATATGACAGAAAATAAGGATTACCAAATAGTTCCAGTTTAAATAGTTTACTGTAAAGAACATTTGATAAAATAGTTCTTTTGTCTGAATGTAAAAGTCTTCTCATTTTTCTCCTTCTGTCTTTTCTCTTTCCACTTCACGGACTGGTGACTCGGACTGCTTGCTTGCAGAGGCTGGTAAGTTTAAATGAGATGAGCACAGAGTAACTGATGTTTATGGCAGTGCAGTGTGGACAGGTGGATTAAACAGTACTCTTTGTAAATCTGTCTTTAAATCACTGAAGAAGCAGCAGGACTGAGAATAGATGGTTATCAGCAGCTGAACTTTCAAAATAAGAGTGAGGGGATTGTGCTATCCTGTTGTTAAGTGATGATGTGTGAACCCTGCATCCAGGTCCAATTTGTCTTTAAATTGTTGCTGCTGAATCACCATCTCTCTCCTCCACCTGCTTAGAGCACGGTCACGCTGACATCCCAACCTTCTACACCTGCGACGAGGGCCTGTCGGCGCTAACGCAGGAGGGTCAGGCCACGCTGGAGAGGCTAGAGGGGATGCTGGCTGAGTCAGTCGCTCAGCAGTACCACATGGCTGGAGTCCGGACGGAAGAAACAAAAGCCGAGTTTGAAGGTCAGAGTCGCACAAACCTCGACCTGTCGCTCTTTGTGTTTTAGTCTTAATAAGTAATGGCATGACACACGGAGCACGATGAGACCGATGTGAGGGACACAATAACACAAAGTTAGACTAAAACTAAACAAAATGGCACTGTAGATACAAAAAAGGTCAACTCATGTTCGACGTTGCTCTGATGCGTATCGGGAAGGCGGATGGTTGATCAGCATGCAGCCTGGCTGTCATCCATTGCTATCTGAACTTTGCAGCATTAGTGTTTTGGTTGCCACCATGTTGGTTTATTCAACGAACTGTATTTGTCAGATAAGTTCATTAAAATGCTTCAGGAGGCACCAGCAGCATGGACAGAGTGGAGGTGAAGCTTAGCAGGCAGCTAGCAGCTACACCTGTGGTGACACACCTGTGAATCAAAGCAGCCAGTCCCTAACTTTAAGCTCTGGTATGAGTTATCATCACCTGTACAGTTGTTACTAAAAATGAAACTATCCTATGTTTTTCTTGCTTTAACCAGTCAATGAGAGACTAATAAATATACTGTTCAGTTTATAATGTAGAGCAAATATAAATTACTTGCATTTCCTCAAAAATCTTTTCTGTGCAGTGAAAATTAAAGTATTTCTGGATGATTTGCAAGATGAGGATCAATTATTTTAAGATTTATTTCTGGTGTGTACATTTATGTTGACAGATGGGATGGAGGTGGACACAGCAGCGATGGAGGCGGGTCAGTTCGAGGATGCTGACGTAGAGCACTGGTAGGTCTCAGTGTGTCGGTCAGCATTTGCAGGAATTGGCCTTTAGAAGCAGGAACAGGCAGTCTGGCCAAAGAGCAGACGTTATGAAGAGAAAGAGAAAGCTCTGTGAAAAATGTGGTGGTAAAACAGTAGCTTGAGGGTGGAAATCTTTTTAAAACTTCATTTTGGGGCAAAGGCGGCACACTTTTAAGCATTTTAATCTGATTTAACAGGTGATGCTATAAGTGCTGATTTTAATTAGCACTGAAATAAGAATTCATTTACGTCATGCTTCAAAAATAAGTACAATTACATTTATAATGGCTGCAAAAGATCATGTGATGATCTTTTGGGTCCAGATCCACCGTCTGAATCTCACCATGCCGGTGAAATGTAACTACACTCACACTACACTACCACTTGTTTAACTAAAAATGTGTGAATGGGTGGATGACTGGATGTGTAAAGCGCTTTGGGGTCCTTAGGGGCTATTTACCATTTAAAAAAGGCAGTGATAATATATACAGAATATCATATGCAGAATAAAATGTAAAATGTGTGCTGAGATGAGAAACATACTGCACACGGCCCACTGAGCTAATCATCAATCAGTGTTTGCATTGATTAACCGTGTCGTGAACTTGCGACCACAGAAAAGTTGCCCGTTTGCAGTTTGGTTCATTCGTGTGCGTTCTGACTCTTTCTGTAGATGGAAATCGTGTCTGCAGCCGGTCAAAGCATCAGTGTTGCATCGTGGGATTGAAGACAAGGACAACAGCACTTCTTTAAAGCTCTTACTCTCTTTTCTGTGAAACCTTTTACCGCTGAGCTTCCGACATCTGCTCTGCCGCATCGTGTGGTTTCTGTTAATTCGATAACGGTCACATCGACATACTGTCAGGCACTTCTGTAACAAAGCTACTCTGGACTTTTGAGATGCAGTCCTGAACGTGTTTGTAAAACCAACTAACGCTGAGTTTTTGTTTGTTTTGTACCTAATGACCAATTGAATATTTGATGTTTTTGCTGAGGACAGTGGATCTTTGTATGTGATTGTCAATAAACAAGTAGTTTTTGTATCAGCTTGTTTATTTCAGTGTTAGTGCAGATAACAGTGAAACTCAATGTGGATGGGAGCACCAAAGTTTGTCCGTCTGGAGCTGCTCATTAATTCGTATATCACAGAATTTCAAACACCACAACAGTTTGAGGTGTTTGTCTTCAGTCCTGTTTTTGAGCATCAACAGTTCATTTGTAAGGCGCTGTTCTCAGGCCAGCAGCTCTAGCGGTCCTGGTTAAAGTCGGTGTCAGCTGTGTGAGTTATAGATGTGATTTATTTCCTACAAACTAAAAAAGCTGAACCATCGTCCTCCAAGTGTTGATTACATCAGCGGTCCCCAACCCCCGGGCCTCGGACCGGTACCGGTCCGTGAGTCGTTTGGTACCGGGCCGCGAGAGTTGAGGCTCAGGTGTGAAATGTATGGTTTTCAGGGTTTTTATCGGTTTTCAGCGTTATTTTGTTATCGTTTTTATCGTTTACTCGGTTTTCCTGGGTCTTTTCACGTGTGTTATGAATAAATCTTCTTTGTTTTGGTACCGGTACTAGTTTCATTTTGTTGTATTTATCCGCGACACCTTAAAGGCCGGTCCGTGAAAATATTGTCGGGCATAAACCGGTCCGTGGCGCAAAAAAGGTTGGGGACCGCTGGATTGCATCATTTTTTACATGGTTTGTAAATGGAACAGTTCCATAGCATTATATTCTATAGACCATACTGGTGGATCTGGAGAAGCTGACCATTAAACCACCAGCCTTCCAATAATGGTAAACAGCCTGCACTTCCTCCTCAGCTGTCATTGAACAGGCAGTGAATGCCTACTCATTTGGATATGCGAGGAGCAGCGCCAGGAGCCTCTGGTGGCAATTTTTTAAGGATTTTATATATGATAGAAGCTTCTGAGTAATTTTCAGCTTTGCATGGTTTCACTAAGGTCAGTCAAAAGAGGAAGTGTAATCTCACAAAATTATATTTTCTTGATGGGCATCTTGACACTGGATTGAGTCTTGAATTTTGCAAATGTTTAATGGACTTTATCAAAAAACGGTAATCATAAAATAGTAAATGAGCCAATTATTGCATCAGCTTGTAAAAGTTTTCCATCTTGCAGATTATCTGCACAGAAGAAATCAAAAATATCTTTATTTAACTTATTTGAGCAGCCATGTATCCCACACGGTGAAATGAAAACGCCCTTTTCGAAGTTTCCTTCAGTTAATCTTCAGAAAACGGATCAAACTTTACTGCAGGCGTCTCAAACTCGCGGCCCACGTCACACCTATTTGCGGCCCATATATTGACGTGAAGAAATACAGTGGAATTTGGTCCTTGTTAAAGTGAGTTCTTTAAAAAGCAAAAAGTTTTTTAATATGAAGGCAACAAGAGCAGAGAGCACAAACATGCTGAGGGATTGGCTGTTAGTCCAGTGAGAGAGTCAAAAACTGATGTGCACACTTATGTCTGCGTTTTTATTTTGTTAAATACAAACACAATTATGCGATGTTTCTTGTTTTTCTGGTACTACTTGAACACTAAAGTGGCCCACAGCTCATTTAAGGTTGAGACCCCTGCTTTATGGTATCAACATAAAACTGATGCATATTTAACAGCAACAGATGTGTTCAGACTGACACTTGGATTTGGCTGAAATGTGTTTTTCAGCCCTGAAATGTGCAAAATTTCATGAAGCTAATATGAAGTATGAAGCTAATAACTTTTCGTGGCTTCTTTGGAAACACTAATGTTTTTGCTGAACCCTTCCCAGGATCAAAGAAACAACCAATCAGCACTGATTACACTGTTTATTTATGTTTGCATGTACAGTATTTACAAAGAGCTCAAAGGCACTAATTGCATTTGTGCAAAAACTAACAGACATGTGCATGTACACTCCTACACTGTGCATGGCTCAGGAATGTTGTATTAGGTAAAAATATGACTAAAATACACAGATCATTTACTCAAAGACAGACTAATGAGGTTGTTGCAATATTATGCTACATCACATTTTCAGTTTGCAGTTGTCAGATTAGTTTAGTAGCTTAAAAAGTGATTGAAACATAAAATAGGGGCTAAGTGTATGTTACTGTATAACATTTGTTTGCAGGGTTACAACACATCTGTGTCCTTTATATCAGCTCTGTGGTTCCAGTCTTTTAAAAAAAACAAAAAAAAACTCATGCAAACATTATTTTAGTAACCCTAAAAAAGGTCAGTGTGTTGACTCAGGATTAAATACAAAAAGTTCTACAGGTTTGATTGAAAGTAAAATGTTGGCGTTGCCCTGTTCACAAATTTAAAAGCTAATTTTGTGTTGAACTTCTCAGATGTGCTTCTGGTATCCCTTAAAAAGAAGTGCATTCGTGCGGTTCTTCTTCTTCCTTCTTTCTCAGCAGCAGGTTGACAGTCCGTCACAAACAGCTTCACCTGAAAATCGCCGTCCAGTAACGCTCACGCCTTCTTCTTGCTCTCCGTGGGAAGATGGCGAGGTGACGGTTTTGTTGAGAGCGCAGGGACGAGTTTGTCGAACAGCAGCACCGAGCTCATCATCCCTGAAAGAACCACGATGCAGAAGAAGAGGAAAAAAATTAAACTTTTAGGACAAAAGTTGTTTTCTGTATGTCAACCATGAAACTTCTGAATAAAACATTTAAGGTGTTACTGTGAAGCGACGCACACCGCTCAGATAAATGAAACAACTCCCAAACAACAGTCACCTCGAGGTGCTTTGTACCCAAAGCTGTCTTATTTTTTAACTACACAACAAATGTCAGTCAAAAACTGGAATATTTCATCGACCAAAATCTGATGTGTGCTCTCTCACGTTTTTGAGTTTTGCTGTTGCATCAAATTAAATGTGCCTGAATCCTGAAACGGCAATCATGGGATTTATTCCATTAAACAAACGATGTCATTCCTGAAGCACCGAGAGATATTTTTAGACGCTCGTCGCTCTGCCAGTGAAGGTAAATTACACACATCTTTGCTTCAAACAAATGAGTCATGAGATTTTAATATTTAAGCAGCTTATCAGATTTGTGTCAACACTTTGAACACAACTGGCTCGCTGGCTGCCAGAGACACAGGCACTAAAACGTAGCAGTGCTCATCGCTAATGCGGTTTCTTCTGTCTAACAGTTCAACTAAAACCTTTACTGGTGATCCACGTGGCAAAGAGGGGTCATTTATGACCACAGCTCTTTATTTCTGTGTACCGTCGTGTAAAAATATTTTCTATCTTGAATCTGTCCTGGAAATATAAAGACGAAACTGTCTTTAAGGCTGCACCACGTTTTGGACTCAACTTGAAAGAAAGGCAGATGTGAAGGGTAAAAGTGAGGTCAGAGGTCAAATGTATATGTATGTATATATGTATATGTAAATATATATGTAAACTCCACGGTGTGTGCATACAAAAATTGAAACAGAAACATTGTGGGGCGGTATACAAAGACAGTTATACAATATAATAAATAAATAAATAAATAAATAAATAAATGAATAAGGGAGGGGCTATGGTCATTTAGGGTGGGGATGGTAATTTCACTGAGACCAAAATATTGCACAGAACATGGAAAGACTGAGAAGGTCAGAAAGAAGGTCCAAAATAAAGTGATATTCAGGAACCCCATTTATCATTCCCTATACGCCGACACGATGAAAATACAATGACAGTAAGAAACATAGTTTTAAATAGCACTATTATTATCCCTTTGACATTCAGAGCAATCAACTGACCTTGAAGGAAAGATCGGAGGTCAAATGTGATATATTTTAAACCTTTATATGGTATTTTCTATATGTTGACGATACACACCACACTTGTAAGAATCATAGTTTCTTAGTTAAAAGGCTTTTTGTCTGTTTTCAAATAGCATGTAAGGCAAATGTTACTGGATTGTTAACATGACTCCACGCTACACCCCCTCAAAGTTTTATCAGAATTCATTCAGGACTTTTTGAGCTGTTGTGTTTATAAACAAAATGAAAAGCCAGAAGAAATTTCACTTATCCTTATTAAAAGTCAAAGACCTGAATTTATAGCACTGAGGATTTTCCAGCCAGTTTGTGCAAAAATCCCATTAAAAACTATTTTCAAACTGATGTTACTGGCTTCAGTCGGCAGCAGGAAAAATACTTGTGATCTCTTTAAGTTGAGATTTTTCTAGCGTCTCTGTCAGGTGTGTTAGTCTCACCGAGCAGCGGGCCCAGCCAGTAGACCACGCAGTACTCGAGGAAAGAGTGTCCACTGCAGGGGAACTGTGTGGAGAAGGCCAGCGCTGGGTTAAAGACAGCTCCGGTCACGCTGCCACCTGGACACACATGCACAGTTTTATTAGTGAACTCACATTTGTTCATCATTTAAATCTGCTATACAGCACAAAGCAGCTGAATGCATTCCTGAATCTGCCTTAGAAAGTTAAAGTCTGTGAAGGTTCTCAGTCATCCAGGTCATATTTGCATCTGGACTCCAGACGCTTTTCTTCTCCATAAAGGTATAAAAAGAGAGCAGAAAATGATAATATTCCAGCGGATGTGTGACTTTAAAGGTTACTGGCTGAAAAAAGGTCATTGATCAAACAGATTCTTGCTTAGATTTTAATTCGATTCTCTGCAGGAAAATTTGAAAATATTTCCTCCTAAATTCTCAGTATTCACTCATCAGCATTCAGTCAAACGTTCATTTACGGGTGTAGTTAAAAAACTGCTAATAACTGACTTTACACGGGAGTTGGTTGACGGACACAGTGAGAGATGTAATCTGTTACTCTTCATGTGAGAAAGAAGGTGTCTCTGAGATGTACTAATAGTGTGTTAGTTCCAAATAGTAAATTAGTGAATGTATTTCATGGCAGTTTGATTATTCTGGGACAAACAGTGCAGTCTTCCTCAAAGCATCACTGTGAATATAATCATATAATGTTAAAAATATAATAACAGTCTTTTTATTATTGGTCAATGAAATAAATAAATCCTCTTTATTATCAGAGTGAAAACACTTCCACAAACGAACGTCAACTGATGACTCCATAATTATTCACCTCTTTAAAGATGACTGACCTCATTCAACAGCCAAATGACTTATAAAATCCTAAAATCACATATTTCTGGAAGGTCCACTCACTGGTTATTCAGCATGCCAGGCTGCAGTTACACCATGCAGACAAAAGAGCACTCGGAGCAAGTTAAAGGAAAGTGTATTCAAAAGTAGAAGTCTGGGAATGGAGACAGAGGAGTTCACTTAAATCTGTCATGATGAAACGGAAGCAATCAAATCTGCCTAAATCTGACACTCAAAGGTAAACTGGATACCTGGCTGACCATCACGTTCACGACCAGGTGAGGACGGATCAAAGATCAGGAGTCGATTTTAAGCGTTGAGTTTGGCTTGATCATAATTGTCCCTGTCTGCTTGTTCTAAATAAACACACAGTGAACATGTGTTCCTCTACACACACTCAGAGTAAAGGTTCACCGGTCACGCTGCCACCTGATTGGCTCCCATTCTTAACACTTTAGGACTGAGGCTTTTCCAAGCCCCCAGTGTTTGTGAAGAGAGACCGTTATCATGGCTCTCCCGCAGGGTAACGTGTCACTGCCTTTTGATGCCTGCACTACCCTGAGGTGGGACACGTTGCCACATAACTATAAGCTGCACACTTTTGTGTGTAATATGATGAAAACTACACAAACAAAGCGGCTCCGACCCTCACACCGCTAATGCGTGTTTATGAGAGCAGGAGGTCTGAGCCACTGTTCAGCCACATTTAGGTGATTTTTATGTATTCGTGGCTGAAGTGTATGATTGGTGCCCGGTTCGATGTAAATACTCTGATGTGCTCGTGATTTCCGATCACGTGATTAATTAGCGGTGGAGCCGGATTTGATTCCCTGCAGCAGTCATATAGAGTTATCATACCTGCATAAACCGCTGTGGTGATGACCGCAGCCACGGCGTGCACGCGGAATTTCTCCTGCACCGATTGCGTGTGCGTGATAACAGTCTGAACCGCAAAGGCGCACGCGAGCTCAACCGCAGCGGCCTCGTGCAGGGGCGCGTGGATGGGGCTGGTGCATCGGAACCCGAACAGCTTGTGTCGCGCGTGCAGTCTCGACAGCCCGACCCCCCACAGCCTCGGCACCGCAGCGCGTGCAGCGGCGGCCGCCGCGAACTGGCACGCGATCCTCCGCAGGGCGCGGGAGCCCGACAACTTGGCGTGGTAGGCGCGCTCGAGCGCACCGGAGGGGTTCCCGATCGCCCCGCTGAAGGTGAGCCCGTGGACCACCGACGCCAAATACGTGAAGGTGAGCGCGAGACCAGGCTCGATGCCGCCCACCTCGGACAGCAGCTTGAGCTCGTGGGTGCAGCAGCACAGCTGGAAGGTGGACACGAGCTCCACCACGTACTCGGAGAGCCCGGTGTCTGCTAGGGCCCGAGCCAGCAACCTGCGGGTCACGTCGCTCAGCACGACGATCCCCGCGAGCACCGCCAAAGACACCGCCACGTCCGCAGACATGCTGCCGGCCGGTCCGTGCTCCCAGCCGGGGACAATCCCTGTGCGTGGCCGCTGCGTGCACTGAGCTGCGGGCCTCCTTTCTCCCACTAGAGCGCCCTGATGATGGGGTGCGGAAGTCTTTGCTGTGCCGGGGTGCTGTTTCTCTATACCGGAGGATGTGGAGTTCATGCGGGAGCAAATGAGCTCCAGTCCCGGTGGCTCACATGGTGCGGAAGTGACTGAGCTCCGCAGTCCTCCTCCTGCTGGTTGTCTGCTCACAGTACGGACTAGTGATGTGTCGGTCGCGAACGAAATGTAAAAGGAAAAGGCTGAAAATTTAAATAGTTAAGAGTTGAAATGTGAATAGTTGGTTTTTGTATTATATGATTTATTTCTTACATTTTATGTGGAGTGAATAAATAAAAGTATATTTACGGTGGCCCCTACAGACAAAGCATGTGCCAACTCCAAAACACATAAAAACTCAGAAACACACAAAAACTCAAAACACATACAAAAGACAACCGAAGTGCTCCAGGATGCTGGGCGCAGTGTTGAGCTTTTGTTATCTTGTGGCTACACAAGCCAGCAAGTACCAACGACCGGATTTGGTGTGTGGTAGTAACAGGTAAATGAACTTTTTTTTTAATTATTTGAACATATATGAGTGCTTGTGTATAAATACACAGAAAATACACAAATGCTTTCAATTGTGTAATTTAAGTGATCTAGTAGCTCTGTTTTGGAAGTTCAGTTAATGCTAGAAATGTGTTTTGGAGTTTGTACTAAGTGTTTTGTCTCTAGGGGCCACCGCATATTTATATATAAACATATATAAATAAAACCATTTTTTTTACATTAGTAATTCCTTTTGTGCATAATGTTATATTATTGTTAACAATAAATTAAAGCAACAAAACAACCTGAAGAGCCGGCTCTTTTTAGTGAGCTGAGCCGAAAGACCCGGTACTCTAAAAAGAGCCGGGAATCCCATCACTAGTACGGACTCAGATCAGTATAACGATGTAGGGAAAGGAGGGCTGATTCACTGCGTTTCTTCTCCTTCTTCCGCTTTCTTCCATGTTTTTTCTCCCACTCGCGGCCCTGTGACATCACACACAAACATTTTAAAATTTACTCAAACAGAAGCAATAATCATATTTACAGTACAAAAGAGTTACTATCAAATTATATTTAATGTCAATAATACTTTTATATTGTGCAGAATCATGAAGTATGATCATGAGTACTGGTTCATTAAAGTATTCTTCACTATTTTGTTGCAGTAGATTATTTCAATTAACCTACTTCATATTCTGCAGTGAAATCTAAATTAGTGAAGAAATAAAGCAGACACCATAAACCATCCCTTAAATTGTGTTGGCCGGCATTCTGTTTTTGGCTGCATGTTAAGGTCAAAATGCTGATGAGGTCTGATCCAGTTTACTGATATACTCTGTTCTACATCCTGCACTGTAATATGAGGATTGTGTGTTTATTAAAATTAAAAATCATCATGGAGTCATTGACAAAAGAACATCAACATTCAGCCTGTTAAATTAGATTTAGATATTTTTATTTCAGAAATGATTCCTAACAAAAATGGAGAATATAAAAACACAATCAAAGCAGTCAAGTCCATATTATGAAGTGTTTGCTGTATCAGACAATCATGTTTCCAGTCTGCTGCATCACAACAATTGAAATGCAAATATAAATGATTCACAACAATGAAAACAATATAGTGCAGATAAACATGGTGCTGTAATGAATCTGCTCTTAAACACAATAACAAAATACATTTTCCAAGAGAGATGATAATGATTCACATCAGCGTGAAGAACGAATACATTTACAACTGGTTTCTAACATTTCTTATAGATCGAACTGATCACTGATAGAAACAGAAGAATATTCAAAATGATACTCTGAGAGATACATGAATGAGATATGGATAAACATCAAATTACATAAAACAAAAAAGCACAAAATCACTATAACTGAAATAAAATATGAGCAGAAATATAGAAGAATTAAGTCAAAAGATAAAAAAGGCAAAATGTTTAAAATATGAAATCACATAAGAGACTGAACCGTCCACTCAGGTCACAGATTCATATCTACAATAATAATTTTGTTTGTTTTTATTTTGATTTCATCACTTCTATGTATTATTATTATTATTATTATTGTTATTATTATTATAAGCATATTAAGTGTGTGTCTGAGCTGAAAGCTGCTCTCCTCTCCTGGTTTTCTGTATCACACAGACCACAACAACACAAAGCATCACCTGCAGACCGCTGAGCAGTATCCACCTGACTCTGTAGAAGGTCGATTAAACCCCAAAGGGCTCTCTGTAGATCAGAACAAATTTTTCTGCTGACACACACTCATCCTGTGACTTAAAACCTGCACACACATACTCTCCTGCATCTTCCAGTGAGACATTAGAGATTATCAGGCTGTCACGGGAACAAGTGATTCTATTGTCACTGCAGAACTCATCATCGTACACAATTTTGCCTTCTGTTTGGATCGACTTCATGAACATAAAGCCCGAAGTACTAGTTTTCCAATCATCAGAGCATCTCATAGTGACTTCATCTCCCTCTGAGAAAACCTTTACTGCAGGTGGACCAAATTTAGGGCACACGAAAAGCCAGTACTGATGTATTACTTTTTCACCTTCACAGTAGTAGATACCTGAATCATTTAACGTTAATGATGGAAGTACCAGCGAGAAGTTTCGACCAATTTCTTGATCAGCATCGTAGGAAATTTCCTTCATCCAAACTGGGGGCTGGTCATGAATGGGGTCCATGAAGGGACACTCCAGCACAGCTGTGTCTCCCTCTGAAGCATAACGTAGCTTTGTTTGTTTGGTCAAATGTACAGAGTAAGTGCTCACACACTGCTGTTGGTTCATCACCAGGCAGATGTAAGACGTTGGTCGTGTGTTGACATGAAGAAGTGATGCGTTTGTCACCTGCAGGAAACTTTCTTGGACTTTATTCACCTTCAAAATTGTTCTGTCTTCGAAACTACTCAGCCCGGCTTGTTGCCACTCCCCGTAATGTCTGATCCAACGCACCGTCAGATTCTCACCTGCTCCTTTACATCGCACGTCTTCAGTGGCATCAGGACTTATGATAGATTCTTCCCACCTTACTGTCTTGCACACAGTCAGGCTGATGTTTCTCTCATATGTCACGCTGCCCTGAGTCCAGCACACATCTTGGTACAGTCCAGAGTCTGAGTGGGCCAGGTTGTTGAGAGTAAATGAAGGAGAACCATGAAATGTCTTAGGAAATGAGAGTCGTCCTGTCAGGTCTTCATGTACTGTGAATTTTCTGTTCCGGGGGTCAGAGATGTTCCACAGGACCAGAGTATCTTCACCAACACGTCTGGAGGTGATGCAGAAGCTGTTGTGATCTGGGAGCTTGAACTGTAAAGAGTCTCCTTCTTTTCTTATGGCGATAAATTCTTCTGCATGAATGTTGCTGATGAGAGTGAACAGCAGGGAGAAGCAGAGCTGTGCGACTGCAGCCATCCTGCTCAGAGGTCTCCTGGTGAGTGTCGTACAAGCACTGACTCTGCTCGCTTCATGAGCTTCCTGTTTGTGGTTGGAGGAGGAACGCCACTTTATGATGTCATCAAGGAACACTTTGAAGCATTTGGCTCGATATCACGCCGTATATCTGCTTTCACTCTTCACAGGCCAAAGTGTGGACACGTTTTTTTATACTTCGTTGCATGGGTCCAGGGGTATCAAACATGTGGTCTGGAGCACAGAACCGGCCAGTCACAGTGTCCAATCTGAACCATTACAAGTGAGATAATGTCAGCTTTACCACACAGCCATGAATATTTATGAAAATGTAAAAGTCCTTTCTAAACTATTTAAAACTTTTTGAATCGTTTTTTTCACAAAAAAGACAGAAAGATGGCGGGGCGCTAGGTCGCTGCGGAACTATGGCATTACACATGTGACAATTATATTATCTTGGCAGCATTTAGAAGAAATACATAGTTAATATGTTTTAGGCTGTCCCGAATTCTGTGATGTTGGGCTGAGAACAAACAACCAATACTCAGAGCAGGTTCAGTCAATCAACAATTATTTATTATCATACATGTATGGGAGAAGTACAAAATACCAGTCTCTGTGCCGCTCTCAAAGAAAAACACATGAAATCTACTGTTTTATTTTTCAGGGCGCACGCCCCTTCATGAGTAAGCAGATAACATAACATGCGTCAGTTACAGTTCGTGGCGGCTAGATAGAATTCCTTTTTTGGCACTCTTCTATAACACTTAGGATCTCAACTGCCTTTCACTCCAGGTGTTTCCTGTTGTTCTCACTATGAGGCCCAGGATCAGATGTGGCACATACTGAATACATCCTGTTCCTGTATCTGTAGGGATTTATACCAAATCTACACAAGTGGAAAAAATTAAGGTCATTTGTTGCAGAGAAAGGATTGATGGACAATGTGGAGGATATGTGGGAGGAAACGGACGTCAAACCACTGAAGTAAACATGTTTTCAGAGATAATGAAGAACTGCATGTGGGAAAGTGTACGAAACAGATAAAAGCCACGTGTGTGTGTGTGTGTGTGTGTGAGAGGGTCATTTTCTAAAGTATCAGATTATAAAGTCAAAGAGAAAACAACTTTACCATAAAAAACAGGCTGCGGAGCATCCACACTTCTTAAATCAGTAGTATATAACTGTCACATGTAAATGTGTAACAGCAGCAGTTATAACAGTCGTGATTGTGTTTTTGAATGCATGTCCAAGGTGTAGTTTATACCCTTGAGTAAGTATCTTGTTTGCACTTTATAGATATGATATTAATGTCATAGACGGTGTTATAGAAGCACTCGCTTCTCTCTCTTTCTCGGCAGCTGTCGGAGGGGCTTTTCAACCCAGGTACGTGATCCATGGTCCAATCAGCAGCCCACTGCACTTCAGTAGAGGAACAACCTGCAGAAATTCTTAAAACACAGGACAAAACACAAGCAGCTAACACAGACTTCTTATGGCAACTGTTGGGAGAAAGAAGTGATGAAACAGATGTCGGCTTTCTCACCCAACCATGGACATGCCGTTGGAAAGCTGACAGCTCACAGATTCTGATGACGGGTCTACACTTTGTGTTTACGTCTTTTTTTGCGCTAGATTCTGAAGCTGCAGGTCTTATCACTCTCCAACCAAAATTAACTGAACCAGCAGCAAAAGAAGATCCCAACTACATTTCAAATTTCGCGTCACATAAACACCATCATGAATTCCCTACGTTAAGAAGTGGCTCGGCCTTCCAAAATGCCTCCGCAGCGCTAGACTCTACAGCGACGGGATACTGTCACTGCCTATTGCTAGTCTGGTAGAGGAGTTTAAATGTGCAAAAGTGAGGCTTGAGATGTCACTCATGGTTTCCCGGGACCCCATAGTGAGAGGCACTGCTCCCACCTTGGAAAGGGGAGGAAGTGGACTCCAGCCACATCTGTGCTACAGGCCAAATCTGCTCTTCGCCATCGTGACGTGGTGGGTCACATCCAACAGGGCAGAGGAGGATTTGGTCTTGGAACAGTAACACCTCTGTGGCAACAGGCATCCGTAACCAAACGTCGGAAAATGGTGATGGTGGAGGTGCGTCAACAGGAGGAAACAGCCAGACATGCCAGAGCCGTAGCGCTGGCCAAGCAGGGTCACTGGATGAATTGGGAGAGTGTTGAAAAGAGGAACTCTCATGGAGTGAAATCTGAGGAATGGAGTCTAATAGACTAAGTTTCATCATCTGAGCGACATACGATGTGCTACCTTCCCCTATAAATCTGCAGCTGTGGTTTGGAAAGGACCCATCCTGCCCCCTGTGTACAGTCCCAGCAATACTCAAGCACATCTTGGTTGGTTGTAGGACTAGCCTTACTCAGGGCAGAGACACATGGAGACACAACCAGGTCCTCAGGTGTCTAGCCAAGAAAGTTGAGTGCAAGAGAAAATCCATCAACACTCAACCTTTCACAAACCAAGAGGATCGTCGGCCTTCATCAACATTTGTCCGGGAGGGAGACAAGCCGAGGACAAGCCCCTCAACCCCGGACCTGGGCCCGCTGAAGGTTGCCAGGGATTGGTAGATGCAAGTGGACTTGGATCAGAGGCTAATGTTTCCCTCAAACATCGTAACAACTACTCTGAGACCAGACCTCATCCTTTGGTCCAACTCCCGAAAACTTGCGTACGTCATTGAGCTGATGGTACCATGGGAGGAAGCAATTGAGCGTAAGAAGCTGCGGTATGCCAACTTGGCAGCTGAGGCAGAGGACAGAGGCTGGAAGATCAAGGTGCGCCAAGTGGAAGTGGGGTGCAGGGGCTTTGTTGCCAGTACAACAGCAAAACTGCTTAGAGAGATTGGGATCAGAGGACAGCGCAATGGCAGGCTATAAGAGAATTAGCTAACACTGCTGAAAGGACCAGTCACTGGCTATGGTTAAAAGGGGCTGACATCACTTTGGCAGCTAAGGCAGTCAGCTAACCGCGACACACATGCCCAGGATGGATCATCCCGTGGAGGGCATGCCTAAGTAGAGGGCTCTTCTTCTCTTTCCTGGGAGGCAGTGGGGAGGTAGAGTGTACAGCCTGATCTGGCGGAGAGGTATGGGAAGCCAGATTGGGCGCCCCCCTTCCGGCTCTCCTCTCTGCTCTCTCCTATCTTGTCTCTTTTGTTTTACTTCTCTCCATCACCTTTTCTATCCCTTTAAAGAAGTGAGCCTCCATAAATGTTAAAGAGGTAAGTATTACTTGTCAGTAGCAGGGAATTGATAGAAGAAAATAAATTGTAGAAAACTAAACAGAAGAAAGAAGAGAAAAAACAATTTAACATAAACCAGTGACACACTCCAGGGCCTGATCAACCCTGGCAGGGCCTCCTTGGATGAGGGTGTCTAGTGATAAAGGCCGAAACACCTGATGATTCCAAGGTCCACTACTGACGATGTGTCCCAAAATTGAATATGATAATCTAGATCAGATCTCTAATCCCTACACATAACCAAGGAAGGTTAAAAAATGGCAGATTAGCCTGGGTAAAAGACCAAAACACCCTGTTAAGTTCAGGCATACAACGATGTGTCCTGCTGGTAAAGTTTATGGGCTGCCTTTCCTCATAACAGCCATCCCTCAAGACTTTCTCTATTCGAAGCAGTGCATTATCAGGGATTGTAACATCTAGTCCTTTTACTGAACCACCACGATAAAATCCCACTTCCTGCTGAGCTCTCTCTCTCTCTCGGTGTACTTCAAGAACAGTTTCCCATCTAAACATCTCTCTTTTCTGCATTATTCGCTTGCTTATTCCACACCAGTCTACCTTTGTGTACAGCACTGTTGGCCGCTGTTTTTTTAATTTTTATTTAACCGTCTTCTTCTACTGCAGAATAGTTTTTAGGTTATCTGCTTTAAAAAGCCAGGCCAGGCAAATCTCCTTCATCTTTGTCTGTGTTTTATGTTCAGTTACTTTGACGCAAAGGCATCTGCTGTGATGCTTACACCTCTGATGAAGTGTCAGCTTTCTTTTTATAGATGTAAAAATATGGATATGTACTGATAAATGATCAGAATTATAATAATTTCTGACTGTCTGAGGCAAAATTTCCCCAATCCAAATCAAATCGTGGATCGAATCGAATCAGGACCTTGTGAATTGGAATCGAATCGATTCTAGAAATCAGTGACGATACCCAGCCCTGGCGGAGCACTCACAGGCTTTGTGTATTAGTTGCTGTTTCCTAAAAACAATCAAGTATTTGAGTGAAATCCCTTTTCTCATTAAATGTCAAAGACCTAAATTTATAGTACTGAGGATTTTCCAGCCAGTTTGTGCAAAAATCACATTAAAAACTATAGTGGAGCCCCGACTTACGAAATTAATTCATTCCCGAGGGTCTTTCGTAAGTCGAAAATTTTCGTAAGTCGAAGCACCCATTGCGCGTTTTGACTGAGGCGATGCTGAACGATAGACTATAGGCTAACTAGAACAACAATACGTCGTTCAAGTGGAACAATGAAGCGCAAGTACGGAAGCCAAGGGGTTGTCAAATGATTCGGAAGTCATTGTGGGCATTGTAGGCTCAGCCAATCAGAGCCAGCGGGTTTCATTACTCGGGCATTTTGCCGTAACACGGGCAAAGATATTGCCGTTCAGTGCCTTCGTAACTTTAATTTTTCGTGAAACGGGGTATTCATAAGTCGGGGTTCCACTGTATTTTCAAACTGATGTTACTGGCTTCAGTCGGCAGCAGGAAAAATACTTGTGATCTCTTTAAGTTGAGATTTTCCTAACATCTCTGTCAGGTGTGTTAGTCTGACCGAGCAGCGGGCCTAGCCAGTAGACCACGAAGTACTCGAGGAAGGAGTGTCCACTGCAGGGGAGCTGTGTGGAGAAGGCCAGCGCTGGGTTAAAGACAGCTCCGGTCACGCTGCCACCTGGACACACATGCGCAGTTTTATTAGTGAACTCACATTTGTTCATCATTTAAATCTGCTATATAGCACAAAGCAGCTGAATGCATTCCTGAATCTGCCTTAGAAAGTTAAAGTCTGTGAAGGTTCATCAGAGACTCTGTTCATCCCAGTGTGGAGTCCATGCAACTCTGGCCCACAATAAATGAAAAACATAAAAATGACAGTTTCCCTCAACAGCCACTTCAAAATCATACGTAATAGTGGGGTAAAACTGAAAGTATGAAGCAAAGTATATAAACTACTGATAATTACTCAAAATATTTAAATCTTCACTAAGATGGGTCAATTACAAAACACATATTCATAAAAAAGTAACTTTTCCCAGGATAGCTGAAAACACTATTTAACGTGCCGCCTTAGGTGACGAACTCATTATAAACATAACACAAAATCTATACATGACTCTAACATTTACACGTACCTACAAAACAAAATGCAGCAGCAGGCCTCTCTGCTGTGGAGGGTGAGGAGTGACAAAATGAATTAATTAAATACACCATTAAATAATTAAATGCCCATTTGTTTCATTTACAACATTTAATAAATTATTTATTTCAATTTTTAAAATGTAAGTAAAGTTTTAAAATGCAGCGTTTTTCTGTCACCAACTACATTTTTAATAATGTTTTAGCCACAAATGTAGTAATGTAATCTTCACGTTTGGTCAGGTTGTGAAAAGTCAGCACATGCGATGTTTTCGGTGATGTCGCTAGCTCTGCTAACAGTCAGCTGACAGAGTGTACTGAGCTCACAGCTTAGCTGATTTTGACAATAAGTGGGAAGATTAACATAAAGTGACTGACCTGGGTTAAAGATGACAAACAGGATTTAAAAGGCAGTTAGAAAACTACAGAGCACTTTATAGGCGAACCCACTTTATCAGTGGCTGATTATCCAATCACTGGCACACAGCTTTAAAACCTCCACTGAGTTTTAGCTCTCAGTGGTTAAACATTGGACTCAATTCACTCAGGTTCTGTCTGTCAGGTTGTGCTTACTTCGCTGTTTTATTTACAGCTGAGCAAATCGGTTTGGCACAGATTAAAGTTAAGTTTCATGACTGCATAGTTTTACTGAAGTTTATTGTCTCACTGGCACACATGTTAGACTGAAACATTCGGTTTTCTTTATCTGGTGTTCGTATGTGTTACGTTTTTTTCTTTTTAATCGTGAATTTTGAATTAAAACTAACATTAAAAATCTTTTTTATATGAGGATGTCAATGGAAAATTGTACTTAGTAGTCAGTATAAGCTTTTAATGATATAAGTTTACATGTGATAGAACACTGATGACCTTTGTATGACTTAGACTGTTGTCCACTATAAGATTTGTTTCTGTTTTATAAATTCTTTCCCACAGCGATAATAGCTGAACAAGCAGTTTATCTCCTACCAGGAAGAGGAGAGCTGGACACTTTTATCAGCGCTCCCTCACAAGAAGAGGGGCCGCGTCCTTCAGAATCACACACACACACACACACACACACACACACACACACACACACACACACACACACACACACACACACACACACACACACTTAACATACGCACATACATACGCACCAACATTCCTCTGTCTGTTCACTATTGTATTACTTTTGTATATAAATAAAAACCAGGGCAGTGGCAGAGCGCACATCGCAGGGCCCCCACTCTGGTGTGAGCGTTCTGTGATCGCCCTTGCAAGTAAAAACTGCAGCGTGTGTGTCTCCACTCTCTGACTCTCAGCTGAAGAAGTGTCTCTTAGAATAAATCTCTTGACAGAGGAGGAACGAGAAAGCACATTTTCCACCGAGAGGAGCAGCATCTGAACCAGCATGCTGATCATGAAGACTCCAGTCTGTCCAGAAATATCCACTGTTTAATATTTATTCAACTGTAGAATTTTCTGAGTTTACTAAAATAAAAATAAAATCAGAGTGACATCTGATTTGTGTGGGGTGTTTTCTTTTTCTCTCTCTTTTTTTAAAAATGATGTTCATGTTCCTTTTAACTCTCAAAGGCTTCTTAGAAACTATGAAAGACAAAACACATCGTGCAGACTTCTGGATGTTAGAAGAAAACTAATACTGATGGGTTTCACAGTGTCAAACAAGTCTGATGAAGTTAAACCTAAGAGTTGCTACATGACAGAAACACCAATATTATCTCTTTTAATAAAGTTTACATGTGTATACACAGGTCACGCTGAGTATTGAACAGAAAGCACAAAGATCAGGTGTTAATCTGATTTATTTGCTCTCTCTCCTTCTTTTTAATATTCGTTATAATTCAGAAATGGCGACTGAAACAAGTAGATATAACCCTAGGAAATGAAGCCGGTGTACCGTCAGCTGGGGTCATGAGAGTTGTGTACCGGGTCTATCGGGTAGCAGGTCTATCACACGCTTTGCTGTGAGACTGGGCTGGGCAGACATCCAGGAAATCCACAAAATCAGCACTTCTGCAAAGAGGCTCCATCTTAAAACAACGCTACATCCTCGGCTAAAAAAATATTAAAAGTGTATTTGGTGACACACAAACAGAGTACTTCAAAGCACAGTTCAGTTATTTTCTACATGTTCATAATTGTTGCTGAGAAACGCCCTGTTAGATTTGTATTGTTTATTGTCATTTATGCTTAGAAATATTTAACCATATATACTTAGAGGTGTATAATCGATTGTGTAGTGATAGGATGTGTGATCCTTAATAGTCTTCAAAGGCTTTGTGTGCATTCCAGAGTGCTCTGGCATTCACACCCACACTCTGGGAGCATGGGAGAGGTCGTACCTTCTCTTATTGTTTTATGGTCGGATAAACGTGTCTATATCTGTTTTAGGCTAAGTGCCTTTTGTTTAGATGAACTGTTGGACTTCCAAACCAGCAGGGTTAGGGAAGTCGTTTATGGGGTCACACTCTGACCACACACACACACACACACACACACACACACACACACACACGCACACACACACACACACACACACACACACACGGTACTCTGTGTGTATGTAGACGTCATATGTTAATGAACCTATGTATATTCATGTAACCTCAATAAAAGAGCAGTGTTACGGGGGAGTGGACGAGAGCGACTGGGGTCAAGCGAAGGAACGGCGCTTGTCGTGGTTCTCTCCCTCATGCATGAGTAACATGAAGAATTTTGCCTACTTGGTGTTTAATGCTTTTTGCTGTGTAGTTGAATTGTCCTTAACGTTCCAGCGAATGGGTTTATGCTACAAACCTATCACGCCCGCTGAAGGAATGGCCACCAGCCTGAAGCAATGGTTTTGACTCAAACAGCATTAACCCCGCCCCTGAGTTTGAATGTGAGTGAAGTTGGCCCCCCCACCTTCTTCAAATCCAACAAAAGTGGTATCAAACATTTGTGCTACGTTTGTGCTGCAAAAATTGTCGTTTGTGCTGCTATCATTTTAAAGATATTCAAGAAAATTTCTAGAGGTCATCAGAGGTCAACCAGCCCCCCCACATTAATGGAATCAAACAAAACTGGTGTCAATCAACTGTGTTACGTTTGTGCTGGTTTGTGCTGCTAAAATTGTTGTTTGTGCTGCCTCTGTTTTAAAGATATTAATGAAAATGCAAACGACAAAAGGTCAACCAGCCCCCCACATCACCCAAATCAAACAAAAGTTGATGTCACAGGTTTGTGCTGCAAAAAATTTTGTTTGTGGTGCTATTATTTTAAAGATATTAATGAAATTCCATCCATTTGCTTATCCTTTTCAGGGTCGCAGGGGGTGCTGGAATCTATCCCAGCTGTCATAAGGCAAGAGGCAGGGTACATCCTGGACAGGTTGCCAGTCTGTCACAGGGCCAACACACAGGGACAGACAACCATTCACACTCACATTCACACCAATGGGCAATTAGGATTAACCAATTAACCTATCACCACAAGCTGCATGTCTTTGGAGAGAGCCCACGCAAACACGGGGAGAGAACCTGCAAACTCCACACAGAAAGACCCTGGCGTGATGGTGGAATTGAACTCAGGACCTTCTTGCTGTGCGGCAACAGTGCTAACCACTGTGCTGCCGTAATAATAACAACATTAAATAACATTTATGAAGAAATTTAAAGGGGCATGCCAGTAGGTGCGTATCAGTTTATAATTAGATAAGGTGTTTTGAGCCGATAAGCTGGTTGTGGATCACTGACTACCATGTTTCTTAACATTACCTTACTCCATCTAGTGTGCTACCAGCAGGGTATATGCTAAAATGCTAATGGTTGTTAAAACATTAACCTAATAATATGTGAACTGTAGCTTTTAAGTCAAATGCTAATATTAACAAAAGTGCTGTCATTTGTATGTAGGCTGTCATGAGCAAGTTGTATAAAATTAACATACACAGGAGTGCACTTCAGTGATTCAGCAAATCTGAACTCAAAGGCTCCAAACAGCCTGCAGAACTGTGAATCTCAGATAACTGTCAATGTTACCTGAAAGGGCCGACCTATATTTTTTGCAAGAGTCAAACTTCTGTAGCCATGGTCACAAAGGGCTATTAAATGAGTGGGCTATTAAACACGTGTGGGATTGACACAGACACAGATTTATCTCAACAGAGTCTGGATTTATCTACAAGTATTTTAATGATGAGCTTTGAACATTGACTAAATTCATTTTTATACCAATCAAATGAATTTTGAACTAGATCGTGTTAAGGATAAACTGATAAACTCTGCCAAAAAAACCAAACATAGCGACCTGTGTTTGGTTTGTGATCACCAGGGGGTGCTATCATACACATTCTTCTTCTGAGAGAAAAAAACAAGAGTTGAAGAAAACATGTGCTAGCTATCTTATTTGCATTTTTAAGATCCCATGAGCAACAGCAATCATCAACACTTCAATTTACTACGTCAAAACAGTGTATCAAAGTAAGTAATTTAATGTCCACTTAAAGATGTAGAATTAAAGTTATAACCAAATTATAGCAGTAATATATCACATTTTTAATTTTTGCTTGACAGATGCAAAAGAAATCAGTGGTGGACAAAATTGCAGTATTTGAAGTCCTTCATGCTTCTAAAGAAGCAGTCATAAAAAAATGGAAAAGTTTCAACTCCAAGTGATGACATATGGCAAAATCTATGCAAACAACTTGGTGAAAAGATGACACCAAAAGCTCTTTACACTTTTGTTAAATTAAACAGACACAATGTATGGGCTGCTCTGGATTACAGTGACGAAGAGAGACTGACTGACACAGACAGCAGTGACAATGATAATGATTTTGAACAAAGCAGCTCTCCTTTTCAAAACAAAGACTACAAGACTTTCAATGTGGAGCTCCCATTTGAACAGTGGATACATATGATTCCACATAAAGTCACATACAAAAAGAATACTTTCAATAAAAGGGAATACACAATTTTGAAGCCAGGTACATGGACTCATGTTGTAAACCAGGGAATCTGGAAAGAGGTTAAAAGTACATGCACCATTACTTTTAAACGAGCCAAGGTGTACCCCAGAACTGTATCTTGTTTTATTAAAATCAGAGGCTTTTACAAAGAGTGTAGTGGCCAGCTGTACATTACATGTGAAAAGGAACCTGAAAATCACTGCCCAATGGTGCTGAAGTGTGTAATGGCAAACACGGATGAATCCATGCACACTGGCTTTTCTAAGAGAGCCATGTCCGGAAGTCTGAGGGCACAAGTAACAAAAGAACTTTGTGAAGGCAGACTGCAGCCCCATGTGTGGAGAGCATCAGAGGCAGCAAAGCTGATGGACTTTGGTGATCCAGAGCCAAGCCATCTACCAAATTTGCAAATGCATATGCAAATGTTGTCAGAGAGACATGATGTCCAGGTGTTGGGAAGCATTTAAGTAACAAAGTGTTGCAGGTTACCTTTGTGGTGGCCATCTTGTTTTCCCAGTAAAGAGGAAGCCTGCCTCAATTGCAGCTCTTTTATAGGCCAAAGGAGCTTGCAAAGAAAAGCGTCTGGACTTCTTTAAGTTGCTTGAAGACGTTTCACCTCTCATCCGAGAAGCTTCTTCAGTTCTAAGGTCAAATGGTGGAGAGTCCCAGATATAAACCTAGTGGGAGTGACCCCCACCGAGGGACAAAAGGACCCCCCGATGATCCTCTAATCACCTGAGCCAAGGTGTGAAATTGGGTGTGGGTCCCAATCAGCCAGAGTTTCGGGTGTGTTCATTGTGAAACCTGGCCCCACCTTGTCATGCGAATTCCTGAGATCAGATGGCCCAGGATGTGAGTCGGCGTTAAGGCGTCTGGGAAGGGATCTCAAAACTGGATTATAGATGGCAGAGAGTTGGTGTCGTAAACCCCCGCCTCTGTTCAAAGATGGTCGCTCACAGTGGACATAGATGGCTTCTAAGAGGAGTGAAAGAAGCCAAGCCATTAGAACTGAAGAAGCTTCTCGGATGAGAGGTGAAACGTCTTCAAGCAACTTAAAGAAGTCCAGATGCTTTTCTTTGCAAGCTCCTTTGACTACGATGACCTGGATGACTGAGAACCTTCACAGACATCTTTTATAGGCCAGTTTGTATTAAGAAGGTGTGTCTTTAGAGTATTTAAAGGGAGCAGGAAATGGATTGGGGGCCATTTTGAAAAGTTGCTGTCTGCATGTGTATGATGTTGGCAAGAGATAATAAAACAATTACTTTAATTAAGATAGAGTGAAGTCTGATGTTTCCCTCACCGCCCCTCACTGCGTAACAGTTGGTGTCAGAAGTGGGATTCGGTTACGCCTGTGAATGAGGGACAGAACACGCTGAATGAGGGGTGTAGGACGTGGAAGAAACCGTTGGACAAGGAAAAACCCCCTTGCTGACATGGAAGAAAGAGAAGGTGGACAAACAATTGAGCCAGGTCCACCACCTGAAGGAGCAATGGCTGATGAGGATGATTTTGAACCAGTAGTACGACCTAAGCAGACTGCAGTTGGTGTCGTGAGTAAAGAACTTTCTGAACTGGATATCTTTGATGAAATTAGAGAATTTATGCGGCATTCCAAAAGAACAGAGGCAATACTGTTTGAACAGATAAAACAACTGAGTGACAATATACCAAGGCTGCAACATGTTGTACATTCTGAACTTCAGCCTTCTGTCCAGAGTGACATTTCTACAGCAGCTGTTTGTCCAAAGCAAGAGGCTGGGAAACTGCTTCCACTATCAGCTGTGCAGCCACCTCACGGAGCCACTGAGCACCAAGCTGAGCTGCCTTCTCCATCTCAACCACTGCCTGCACAGTCTCAAATGCATGTCGTTCAACCTGCTCCAGTGCAGAGAGCAGAAATACACCGTGGGGGTGAGCCAAGAATACCTGACTTCAGGGAAGGTGAGGATCCTGAAAGTTTTTTTGTACGATTTGAACGCATAGCTAAAACGTGGGGATGGCCGCAAGTTGACTGGGCAGCTAGAGTAGTCACCTTATTGACTGGAAAAGCCCTTGAAGCTTATGCTGGCATGGATGAAGAACAGTCTGACTCTTATGAGGCCATTAAAGCTGCAGTGTTATCCAAGTTTAATGTAACAGAGGAGACCTACAGATACCGGTTCCAGAGCACCAGTGTACCCGTGGGAGAGAGTGTGCGTGAAACCTACAATCGGATAAAGGGACTCTATAAGCGATGGATGCGTCCTGACAGTCGGAGCAAAGAAGAGATTGGCGAAACCATTATTTTGGAACAGTTTCTTCGCGTGCTGCAGTCAGACGTCCGCACATGGGTCAAAGAGAATAACCCAAAGACAGGAGAGGAAGCTGCAGATCTGGCTGAACGTTACCTAGCTGCTCATCGTGAACCTTCTAAGTCAAAGATGACTGTAGGGAGACCAAAGTTTGGTGAGATAAAACCTCCAGGGGTGACAAGTGTTGAAAGCTTGGACACTAGGGTGGTAAGAAGCCTATACATTGCAGTCAAAGGTACAACCTCATTTGCTATTACTGTCAGCAGCCTGGTCATAAAGCTTCTTTATGTCCCCTAAGAAAACCAAAGTCAGTAGAGTTGTGTGTAGTTCCCTCCACAGGTCTTGAGGGGGAACTTACTGGTGATGGTTTAGTGCCACATAAACATGTGGTAGATGTTTCAATAAATGGCCGAACAGTAAAGGCTCTTGCTGACACTGGTAGCTCACAAACCTTGGTTAAATCTTCTATGTTGAGCAATGTATTACCTGACTTTAACAAACCAGTAAATATTACTTGTGTTCATGGGTGTCAAAAAGATTATCCAACAGCAGATGTCACTATTGAAGTTGAGGGCCAAGCATTTATGTTAACTGTAGGAGTGTTGGATCAGTTAGCATATGATGTCATTCTGGGAGAAGACTTGCCAATTTTAGACAGTTTGGTTCATAATAACTCTGAAGCCTATTCCTGTGCTGTTGTCACTCGTTCAATGAAAAGGGATTTAGAACCACTGCCTGATGTAGATGAAGACTTATTTGAAGGAGGGAGTAAACTCAGGAAAACAAAGCGACAACGTAGGCAGGAGAAAAATAAAAACAGTGTGAGGGCAAAACTTCTGGAACCAACCTTACCAATGTCTTCACCTATTGATCTTCAGTGGGAGTTTCCTAATAATTTTAGAGAAAGACAGGAAAATGATTCATCTTTAAAACCTCTCTTTAAGAAAGCATGCAATGTGGATGATGGAAAAGAAAATGATGTAGGGCTTAAAAGTGTAACTGGAGAACCTTTCATAATAAAGGATAAACTTCTGTATCTAGCGGACATGGAGAAACCCAGACTTGTTGTACCAAAAGAGTACCGATCAGTAATCTTGCATTTGGGCCACACTGTACCATGGTCAGGACATTTAGGACAGGCAAAGACTTACAATCGTGTTGCTCAACATTTTTACTGGCCAGGATTGTACAAAGATGTGGTTGACTACTGCAAAACATGTCATGAATGTCAGAAAGTGGCTCCTACCAAAATTTCAGACCGAGCCCCGTTGCAAACATTACCAATAATGGATGTACCTTATGAGAGAATAGCTATGGATATCATAGGTCCTTTACCTAAGAGCAGTAGTGGTCATAAATATGCGTTAGTCATTTGTGATTATGCCACAAGATATCCAGATGTTTATCCACTGCGTTCTCTGCAGGTCAAACACATTGTTCGATGCTTAGTAGACCTTTTTTCCAGAGTTGGCATTCCAAAGGAGATCCTGACAGATCAGGGTACCAGTTTAATGTCACATTTGATAAAGTCTCTTTATGACCAACTTGGTGTAAAAGGTATTCAAACTACTCCCTACCATCCAGAAACGGACGGTCTGGTGGAACGATTTAATGGTACATTAAAGCAAATGTTGAGAAAGTTTATTGATGATACTGGCAAAGGTTGGGATAAATGGTTGCCTTTTCTGTTTTTTGCATACAGAGAAGTACCACAGGCTTCAACTGGTTTCTCCCCTTTTTAGCTGCTCTATGGAAGGCAGGTTAGAGGCCCCCTGGATATGCTGAAAGAGAACTGGGTGGCTGGAGTGGCACCGGGGTCTACTGAAGTGGCTTCGACGATGAACATCATTTCCTACATATTGCAGATGAGAGACAAACTGGAAACATACAGAGAACAGGTTAGAGACCATATGCAGAAGGCGCAGCAAAAGCAAAAGGTATGGTATGACAAGCATGCCTGTGAGAGAGAACTAAAGACTGGTCAAAAAGTTTTGGTACTTTTGCCTACTGGACCAAGTAAGTTGCTGGCTAAGTGGCAAGGACCTTATACTGTGGCCAGAAAGACTGGCCCAGTGACATATGAGGTCATTTGTCCAGAGAAACATAAATCAAAGCAACTGCTACATGTAAACTTGTTAAAAGAGTATCATGAAAGAAACGCCCCAGAAGCAGGTGTGAAGCAAATCCTGATGGTACAAGATGTTCGGCCTGAAGACAGTGGCATTCTGGAGGTTGGAGAAGCTGAGATGAGCCCATTCAGAGGCATTCCCAAATCTGAAGACCCTCCTGAACATCTGAATGAAGATCAGTGGCAACAGTTGAATGAGGTGAGGCAATCCTTTCCATCTTTGTTCTTAGACACACCAGGGCGAACAAATGTCATAACACATAACATCATCTTGAAAGACACAAAACCTCTTCGTCTTAAGCCTTACAGAATCAGAATCAGAATCAGAAAGGGGTTTATTGCCAAATGTTGAGCAGGTTTACAACATTAGGAAATTGCTGCGGTGCTTCAGTGCAAACATAGTGTCATAAATAGCACTTAAATAGACATGAAAAAATAAAAGTAAGCATAAGAATTAAAAGTGCTACGTAGAAAGATATGTGCATGAGATATACATGAGATATATACATGAGAATAAGAATTAAGAGTGCTACGTAGAAAGATATATACATGAGTGCAGGTGGTGATCAGTGCCAAACATGGAATGATGCAGTGACACAGCGTAGGGTCATGTGTTAGTGGCGGGGACAGTCATATGGTTATTGTTCATGTGTCCAACAGCAGAGGGGAAGAAACTGTTCTTATAGCGAGAGGTTCTGGTGCGAATGGACTGGAGCCTCCTGCCTGAGGGGAGCAGGTCAAACAGACTGTGTCCAGGGTGAGAAGGGTCAGCTGAGATCCGAGCTGCACGCCCCAGTGTCCTGGAGGTGTACAGGTCCTGCAGAGATGGGAGTCTGCAGCCAATCACCTTCTCAGCAGAGCGCACAACACGCTGCAGTCTCTGTTTGTCCCTGATAGTGGCTCCAGCGTACCACACGGTGATGGAGGAGGTGAGGATGGACTCGATGATTGCAGTGTAGAACTGCATCATCGTCCGTGTTGGCAGGTTGAATTTCTTCAGCTGCCTCAGGAAGTACATCCTCTGCTGGGCTTTCTTGATGATGGAGGTGATGGTGGGCTCCCACTTCAGGTCCTGGGTGATGGTGGTACCCAGGAAGCGGAATGAGTCCACAGAGGTGATGGGGGTGTCAGTCAGGATGATGGGGGGGAGTGGGGCTGTGTGCTTCCTGAAGTCCACAATAATCTCCACTGTCTTCTGGGCATTCAGCACCAGGTTGTTGTGGCTGCACCAGGACACCAGACGTTCAACCTCCCTCCTGTAGGCAGACTCATCCCCGTCCGAGATGAGCCCAATAACGGTGGTGTCATCTGCAAACTTGATTAGCTTGACAGACTGGTGGGTGGAGGTGCAGCAGTTGGTGTACAGGGAGAAGAGCAGAGGAGAAAGAACACAGCCCTGAGGGGAGCCGGTGCTGATGGTCCGGGAGTCCGATACATTCTTTCCCAGCCTCACAGGATACCAGAACGGATGGTGGAACCGTTGAGGAAGGAGGTTCAGATGATGCTGGAACTGGGAGTGATTGAGCCCTCAAGGAGTGAGTGGTCAAACCCCATTGTACTTGTTCCAAAGAAAGACTCCCCTCAACCACGATTTTGTTCAGACATGAGAAAGCTAAATAGTATTTCCTGTTTTGATTCTTATCCAATGCCACGGATTGATGAGCTACTGGAAAGACTAGGAAAGGCTAGATACATTACAACCTTAGATTTGTGTAAGGGTTACTGGCAAGTGCCCTTAGAGCCATCCTGTAAAGAATACACAGCCTTCCAAATTCCAGGAATGGGCTTATTTCAGTACACCGTGTTGCCCTTTGGTCTTCATGGGGCACCTGCAACTTTTCAAAGGTTGATGGACATTATCCTTAATGGTTGTTCAAAGTTTGCAGCTGCCTACCTGGATGATGTGGTGATTTACAGTGAGTCTTGGGAGGAACACCTGCAGCATCTAAAGGTTGTGTTGGCAAAGATCCAGGAGGCTGGTTTGACTCTGAATGTGAGCAAGTGTGCCTGGGCACAAGAAGAGGTGAAGTATCTAGGATACATTGTTGGACATGGACAAATAAAGCCACAAGTTGAAAAGGTAATGGCTATACAAACAATTCCCAGACCTAAAACCAAAAAGCAAGTGAGGCCGTTTCTGGGCTTGGTTGGCTGGTATCGGAGGTTTATTCCCCATTTCTCAACCTTGGCAGCCCCTCTTACAGATCTCACGAGAAAACACACTTCTAAAGTGATGTGGAATGGCGACTGTGAACATGCCTTCCGATGTTTAAAGAGACAGATTTCTGAAGCCCCTGTTTTGCAAAGCCCGGATTTTTCCAAACCATTTGTTGTACAGGTAGATGCCTCTAATGTTGGACTTGGAGCAGTGCTGGCTCAAGGAGAAGCTGGTGAAGAAAGACCTGTGCTTTTCTTAAGTAAGAAGCTGTTTGACAGGGAAAAAAACTATTCTACAGTAGAAAAAGGAGGACTGGCAATTAAGTGGGCAATTGATTCGTTGAAATATTATCTCCTTGTAAGAGAATTTATTCTTCAGACGGATCACCGATCCCTGGTGTGGATGCACTCCAAGCAACACCAGAATGCGAGGATACTGCGCTGGTGCCTAGCCCTCCAGCCATACCAGTTCACTGTCCAGCATTGTCCGGGTAAGAACAATCTTATTGCTGACTATCTTTCCCGTTTGCCGGAGATGTGTCGACCAGAAGGGGGGGGGGGGGGGGGGTAGTGAGTAATGTTGGGAAGCATTTAAGTAACAAAGTGTTGCAGGTTACCTCTTTGTGGTGACCATCTTGTTTTCCCAGTAAAGAGGAAGCCTGCCTCAATTGCAGCTCTTTTATAGGCCAGTCTGTATTAAGAAGGTGTGTCTTTAGAGTATTTAAAGGGAGCAGGAAATGGATTGGGGGCCATTTTGAAAAGTTGCTGTCTGCATGTGTATGATGTTGGCAAGAGATAATAAAACAATTACTTTAATTAAGATAGAGTGAAGTCTGATGTTTCCCTCACCGCCCCTCACTGCGCAACACCAGGCAATCACAAGATGGTTATCGGAATGGATTCGTGCTGGAGCACCAATCCCAAAGGAGGCCATCTGTGATTTTTCCTTAGCTTGACTTGGTGCTTTAGTTAAGGCTTTAACACATCATTCAGATTTGAAGAGCTACATTAATGAATGCTTTGGTGTCTTGCTTCGGAAAAAATCCTACAAACTACCACCATGTTTCATCAGTGGATGTGGCACACTTAATCAAAATGATTTGCCAGTGGGACTGTTTGAGAAAAAAGCCTCATCGGGTGAAGGATTTCTACGTGCGATCAATGGCACAACTTGTCAAGTCCCAATCCTTGGAAGAAGCAAAGGTCCTAATACGCAGCATTGCTATTGTGGCATTAAGTGAGACAGAAGGCTGTGACAGTTTTGGAAACCCCATTATGTCAGAAGTGTCCAAATCAAATCTGAAAAGAAAAATTGCAGATGAGACTATGTCTGTTTCTGATGACAAGGAAGAAGAAGACATTAGACTGGATCCATGCACAGAAATAAACACTGACTTAAGGCAGAGGGTGGCAGATATTTGTGAGGGGAGCAGGTGCCATGCTGAAGATCATGGTGATCGAGACAATATGCACTATCTACCTGAGCTCGTCCCACACCTAATTAGATTGGGAGGATACCTACCACTCTGGACTGGAGTAATGGTTCCCCTATTTCAGAGCGAAAAGCTCACTGCAACTTCAGCTAATGTTGAAAGCAGAGTTCAAGAACATTAAACATGGTCTGTTCAAGCATGAAAATCTCCCTATAAGGATAGATAAATTCATTGCACGTCATCTTGGTTTTATTGAAGGGAACATGCGGATCTGTTCTGCAAAACAAATACAAAAAGAAGCAGAGGTTGCCAGACAGGATGGTACAAAATTGACACAGACATGGACATTGAAGAAACAGCAGCTTTGGAAAACTGGAGAGGCCTTGCAGTTCCACCAAAGAAGAGGAAATTGACCTCATACCTCTCCCCTTGTCCTGAATGGCTCCACTCAGATCCAGCTGTGAAAAAGAAAAAAGTAAAGCTAGGGCTGTTAAAAAATGGAAATAATCAACAACCAGTAAAACTTGGCAAAGGACAATACTGTGTCATGAACACCTGTGCCTTTGATGCCTTCTGTCAAAGTCTGTGCTGCTCTTACTGTGACAGTCATACTGCTCAAAACATGTTGAATAGTTCAGAGGAGAACAAAGTATTCCAGCTTGTGAAATCCCTTGCTTCAAAGGGTGTCACTCAACATGCCTATTCATTGAGGGCAGAGGTGCTGAGCTCAATATTCTGCCCTGTTCAGTTGAAGACTGGTGTTCATCGTGTTGATGCACAGTGCCATGTGTCCACAGTAATTCAAAAAACAATGACGGAAAATCCAAGTGTTCACTTCACAAGACAGTGTTCCTCCCAGTACTGCTTTAGAACTTTACACACCAAACACAAGGCAAATACCTTTTGTTTCCATTGATCTGTCAGTCCTCTCAGCTTCTGGCATAGCTCACCTTCAGTCTGCTGTTGAACAAGGATCGCCATGCCTAAGACCAATCGAAAGTTCTGATGCATCTCCAACAGCATTTAAAACAGATTCATCAGGAAAGCAACTTTGCACAGGGACTGCTTGTCACAGTTTCACCCTGAGAGAGCTTGTATGGATTGACACAGACCTTGGAAAATGCTCTACAGAAACTCTGGAGCACAGTTTTCACAGTCCAAAAAGGTTTTTGCTTACTGAATTTCCATCCACTCTGCTACTTCAGGGAGAGAAATTCACACTGAAAGCAGTCATTACATTTCAGGAGGGCCCAACACCAGAAACACTCGGGCATTATATGACATTCTGTAACAGGACCCCGTACATCTGGGAGATGTATGATGACCTAAGAAAGGATGTAACTATAGCATCTGAAAACACCAGCGTATGTCCGCACGCTGTGCTTTACACAAAGGAATGATGGCAAGATCTCATGAAAGAAAGTCCTTTTCTAGTTTGTGAGTTAGATAATGGAAATAGCTGTTATTTTTCAGTTATTGTATTAGACTTGTGAGGCTCAGACAGTTCCATGTATTTACCTTTTCTAACAGGAAACATATATACTACATTATTCTCGTAGTTTTGTATTTTGTTACCAGCAAATAAAGTTTTTTCTCCAACCGAACGCATTAATTATTTTAAATGCTATATTTAACCTAGTTTTTAAATAAGTTATAGCAGTTTGATTACTAGGTTTAAGAGTGTGATCATAAGAAAAAAATATCCAATGCTGGTTAATATCTCTCAATTTCTTTACAGTAAAGAAAGTGGCTGGTTGAACTTTAGAAACTTTTGGTAATATCTTTAAAATGAAAGCGGCACAAACGACAATTTTAGCAGCACAAACCAGCACAAACGTAGCACAAACGTTTGACACCAGTTTTGTTCGATTCCATTACTGTGGGGGGCTGGTTGACCTCTGATGACCTCTAGAAATTTTTATCAATATCTTTAAAATGAAAGCGGCACAAACGACAATTTTAACAGCACAAACGTAGCACAAACGTTTAATTTAAAAATTAAATCCTTAAATATATTAAATATTAAAACTAGTGCTGTCAGCGTTAATCTTGTTAAAATGACGTTAACGCCACGCGGCATATCTCCGTTAGTGAATTAACGCAGATTGTGTGGTTGTTTGCTGACAACAGAAAAAAGTTGCATCTAAGAACGCGTTTTTTTTCTTACTGATGCTCATTAGTGAAACACAAAGACATTAGACTAGTGATGGTAAATTTGATTCTTTTTACTGAATCGAGTTTTCATGAGTCACTCACCAAAGTGAATCGGATTTTTGAGTCATTTGATTCACTGAGTCAGTTGACCAGAGTGTGCAAAAAATGTACATTTTCACTCAAACTTAATTTGTTTCTCTTTTCATGTAAATCCCACTGCTCAGATAAATGATAAAAAAAACCCCCAACTATTTTATAGAGAAAAAAAGAGCAAAAATATTTCTAAAATTAAGCAATTTCCTATCAAAATTGCTTAATAAACATTTATTTTGTTTATCTTTATTTTATTAGTATTTTCCTTAAATGTGTCAAATATATATTTTCTCATCTAAATGTCCACTGAAATGTGAGCCAGGGGGCGGTAATGCGCCTTAACATTGGTTGCCAACCAAAAAGAAGAAGCTGTGAGCCAGGAGGGAGGGGGTGAGCGAGTCCTGAGCAGTGTTGCCAACTTAGTGACTTTGTCACTATATTTAGCGAGTTTTCAGACCCCTTAAAGACTTTTTTTCTAAAAAAGACGTGAAAGCGCATATCACTTTTACTCTCAACAAGCAGCGGGTGCTGTCAGTTCTTTTACTCTTTTACTCTTATGCTGTTTTGTGGATCACAAGGTTTAAAACGACTTATAAACACACACACAAAATAACTCCACCAGAGTGTCTATTTCGGGTCACTTTTGCCGGTCCAAGCCTGGATAAAGGAGCAGGGTTGGAATTGTGACATTAAAAAAAACAATAATTGCTAAAAGAAATTTAATTTGTAGTTCTACATAAACTCTAAATGCATTTAGGACGTTTTTTACTGACTTTATGTCTCTTCCACGATGTTATTTCTCTCTCCAACAAATTAGGTTACAATTAGATTAGCATGACCAATTATGCAAATTAGGCGATGACGTCATTTAGCGACTTCTAGCGACTTTTAGGACAACCAATAGCGATTTTCCTTACTGAGGAGTTGGCAACACTGGTCCTGAGTGATTCACTTACGCTTATGATTCAGCACAGCAAGGGAGGGGGTGAGTAGCTTAAATGTGCTGTTAGCATGTTAGCAGAGCGATGCTACTGTGAACCGAGGAGATATTCTTGATGTGAGCTTCTACTCAGGGTTTTTTCTTCCAGTTCAGAGCAGAAATGTTTTTGTTAAGATACTGGATGTTGTCTTTTTCTCCACAATTTTAATTATAAGCTGCTAACAGCAACAGGGATGAGTCAGTGAGTCAGTTGGACTTGTGAATCATGATTCATGAGTCAGTAAAGTGATTCTCGAGTATTGAACGATTCGTTCATGATTCACGCGTCACTACATTAGACAAAAATGAAACTTTAGACCCTCTTCTCCCCCAACAGAAGTCAAAGGGATCTTCCAGGAATAGTGACATTATTTTCTGGAGAATTGATTGGTCAGTACGTCGTGATTTCATACCTGCTGATCTCTAATCTGGAACCTAACCGGCACCAGCAGAGTAAAAGACACTTAACAGCTAAATTGAATCAAGCATAAAAACATTTTAGGCATCAAGACTGTTGTGAATTTTAGCATTACGGTTAGCATTTACAGGATATTGTTTTTGATGATATTAAGGATCCTGTTTTTGCAATGCCCTTTGTTTAAACTTCATCTCCTCTTGCTGCGACCCCACGGCAATTTCCTGTGGCCTGCTGGCCTGGAAAATCCAGCAGTTCATCTATATGTAAACAAGGCACTTAAACTGGAATAGGCATGGCTGCGTTGATCGTATAGTGGGACAGTGCATTCCTTGAGTGCATTCCTCAAGCTTGCAGCCTGCTAAAAGATCACACACCATTGATTATGTGCCTCTAGGTATATATGGTTAAACATTTTCTAATGCAAATAACTACATGCAGTATTCTACCCTGTGCAAACTTATATCACTAAAGGATTCTAAATGTTCAGTGTTTAATGGACTTGTCAAAAGTATGTTGAGATTATAGAAGGCCCCCCTTTTCAGAGCTAGGGGGAACTTCCTTATATGGTTGTAAATTGTAACTTGAAACTTGCTGACACACAAACCTTTTTTATTGAAGATTCTGAGACTTAACAAGGCTCTTTATGTTAACCGTTATTTTCTCTTGCCTTGCCAACTCAAGATTTATGGTGTGAAAGTGGATGCTAAGAGTAGGAGGAAAAACACCAACAAATCACTCTTTTACCTTGCTCAAAATGTTTATGTGAAGACCATCTGGTTTTTGTGTCAGAACTCAGGATGTAGGAAGATCTCTGTAAGATTTATTGTTTTTGTGAGTGCTTTTTTTATTGCCCTTGCTGAACAAAGGATTTTAGCTGTCAGGACGCCACCCCACCCAGTGGGCAGGGTCTGAACTGAAACTTGTTGTCTGCCTATAAAAACCCTGCACAGAAGAATAAACTTTGAGTTGATTTTGGGAAAGCAACCTGAAGCAGTCTCTGTATCATTTTGTTCTCCCAGGCTACTCCCGGCGCTGTAACTAACCCGCTGAACAGCATACCTGAGCTTACTTTGAATAATTAATTTTATACAGAACTCTGCTTATCGCTGCCCACGTCTCGAAGGAAACTCTATCTACGGATGACGGAGATTTTCCTTCAAAGACAAGTCATATTATCTGTGAATTTCCCTTTTTTTGATTGGTCAGATGCTGCCAACACCTCCCTTTCCTTGTGATGGTGCATGAGAAACTAACCAGCGAACAGCCCAGTGTGCCCAGCAGAGCTGACATGAGGGCTGTTTCAACTGAATCACACACTCTGCTTGCCAGAGGTGAGTGAGTGGAGTCATGTGGGGTCCCTTTAGGGAAGTCAGGTCCAGCGTACCGCCACTGCAGACTCTGCACATTATCGCTGCTGTAGTCTCAAATTGTGCAAACAGTGCATTGTGGGTTGTGTTGCATCCGAATCTGCTGGCAGGCATCTTTTTCTCAATCCTGCCAAACTCCGCCCCTTTCATGTAAGCGTGCAGGGAAGACCCTGGGTTAGAGAACTGATAACAAACTCTGTGTGACAGTTTATCCTGATAACAAACGTTAGGGTACGTGAATCCAGATGATGGAAAGATAGCCCGGGTCTGTTGATGAGTCTCCACTTAAACACTGACTTTGTTTGTGTTTCCTGGAGTCCCGTCAGTCCTGTAAACCAGCGTCCCCAACCTTTTTTGTGCCATGGACCGGTTTATGACCGACCTTTAAGGTGTCGAGGATAAATACAACAAAATAAAACCAGTACCGCTGCCAAAAAAAGAAGAGTTATTCAAAACACATGGGAAAAGACCCAGGGAAACAGTTAACGATAAAAAAGATTAAAAAAAAAATAACGCTTAAAAATTCATAGTTTTTCATTAAAACATTTTAATTAATTAAAATAAAATATTAAATTTTTTTAACTCTACCACCGAAAATCGAAAAATAAAAATAATAATAAATGATGATAACATGTATTTATTATGTTGCTCTTTGTTTGATTTCTCTTGTTTTTTTTCTCCATACAGGTGATCCAGGTGTTTTGTTTGTTTTTCTTTTTGTTCCTTCCCCCCTTTCTCATCATCTCTTCTCCCCTCTGTTTTTCTTTCTCTCCCTCTCTTTCTTTCATTCTTTCCTTCTCCCTGTCCTTTCCCCCCGTCATGTCTGTCCCGTCTGTAACAACCGATAATAAAATAAAATAAATACACAATTATAATAAAGGTCAATCAAATGGACCAACATGGCATCTTTCTTGGCCTTCAAACAACAATTCTGATGGCTAAAGATTCAACTGGGACAGGCAAATAAATAAATAAATAAATGATGATAACCATGTGCAGCTTCTCTCGTCTTCCATTTTTCCCTGATATGTTTCAGACACGTGTTAAAGTGTGTTGGCTGCATATTAAGTTCAAAATGCTGATGAGCTCTGATCCAGTTGACTGATATACTCTTCTCTACATCCTGCACTGAAATATGAGGATTGTGTGTTTATTAAAAGCAAAAATCATCATGGAGTCATTGACAGAAGAGCATCAACGTTCAGCCTGTTAAATTAGATTTAGATATTTTTATTTCAGAAATGATTCCTAATAAAAATGGAGAATATAAAAACACAAAGCAGTAAAGTCCATATTATGAAGTGTTTGCTGTATCAGACAATCATGTTTATTCACAACAATGAAAACAATATAGTGCAGATAAACATGGTGCTGTAATGAATCTGCTCTTAAACACAATAACAAAATACATTTTCCAAGAGAGATGATAATGATTCACATCAGAGTGAAGAACGAATACATTTACAACTGGTTTCTAACATTTCTTATAGATCGAACTGATCACTGATAGAAACAGAAGAATATTCAAAATGATACTCTGAGAGATACATGAATGAGATATGAATAAACATCAAATCACATAAAACAAAAAAGCATAAAATCACTATAACTGAAATAAAATATGAGCAGAAATATAGAAGAATTAAGTCGAAAGATAGAAAAAGGCAAAATGTTTAAAATATATAATCACATAAGAGACTGAACCGTCCAGTCAGGTCACAGATTCATATCTACAATAATATTTTTGTTTGTTTTTGTTTTGATTTCATCACTTCTATGTATTATTATTATTATTATTATTATTATTATTATTATTATTATAAATGCTGATGAGCATATTAAGTGTGTGTCTGAGCTGAAAGCTGCTCTTCTCTCCTGGTTTTCTGTATCACACAGACCACAACAACACAAAGCATCACCTGCAGACCGCTGAGCAGTATCCACCTGACTCTGTAGAAGGTCGAGTAAACCCCAAAGGGCTCTCTGTGGATCAGAACAAATTTTTCTGCTGACACACACTCATACTGTGACTCAGAACCTGCACACACATACTCTCCTGCATCTTCCAGTGAGACATTAGAGATTATCACCCTGCCATGGGAACAAGTGATTCTATTGTCACTGCATAACTCGTCGTACACAATTTTGCCTTCTGTTTGGATCAACTTAATGAACATAAAGCCCGAAGTACTAGTTTTCCAATCATCAGAGCATCTCATAGTGACTTCATCTCCCTCTGAGAAAACCTTTACTGCAGGTGGACCAAATTTAGGGCACACCAAAAGCCCGTACGAATATATTACTTTTTCACCTACACAGTAGTAGATACCTGAATCATTTAACGTTAATGATGGAAGTACCAGCGAGAAGTTTCGACCAATGTCTTGATTAATAATGTCGGGAGGTGTTATCATCAACCAAACCGGGGGCTGGTCATGAATGGGGTCCATGAAGGGACACTCCAGCACAGCTGTGTCTCCCTCTGAAGCATAACGTAGCTTTGTTTGTCTGATCAAACGTACAGAGTAAGTGCTCACACACTGCTGTTGGTTCATCACCAGGCAGATGTAATACGTTGTTCGTGTGTTGACATGAAGAAGTGATGCGTTTGTCACCTGCAGGAAACTTTCTTGGACTTTATTCACCTTCAAAATTCTGTCTTCGAAACTACTCAGCCCGGCTTGTTGTTGCCACTTCCCGTAATGTCTGATCCAACGCACAGTATGATTCTCACCTGCTCCTTTACATTGTACGTCTTCAGTGTCTTCATTACTTGTGATATATTCTTCCCACCTTACTGTCTTGCACACAGTCAGGCTGATGTTTCTCTCATATGTCACGCTGCCCTGAGTCCAGCACACATCTTGGTACAGTCCAGAGTCTGAGTGGGTCAGGTTGTTGAGAGTAAATGAAGGAGAACCATGAAATGTCTCAGGAAATGAGAGTCGTCCTGTCACGTCTTCATGTACTGTGAAGCTTCTGTTCCAGGGGTCAGAGATGTTCCACAGGACCAGAGTATCTTCACCAACACGTCTGGAGGTGATGCAGGAGCTGTTTTGATCTGGGAGCTTGAACTGTAAAGAGTCCCCTTCTTTTCTTATGGCGATAAATTCTTCTGCATGAATGTTGCTGATGAGAGTGAACAGCAGGGAGAAGCAGAGCTGTGCGACTGCAGCCATCCTGCTCAGAGGTCTCCTGGTGAGTGTCGTACAAACACTGACACTGCTCGCTTCATGAGCTTCCTGTTTGTGGTTGGAGGAGGAACGTCACTTCTTTATCACATCATCAAGGAACACTTTGAAGCATTTGGCTCGATATCACGCCGTATATCTGCTTTCACTCTTCACAGGCCAAAGTGTGGACACGTTTTCTTTATACTTCGTTGCATGGGTCCAGGTGTCACGGTCCTGGGTTTCCTGACCCAGCGTTTTTAGTTCTTTGTGATGTTTGTATTATTGTACTTGTTTGAGTTATTCTATGGTTTCTAGTTTCGATCCCTTGCCCTTCATGTTTCTCTGTGTCCCCTCTGTTCTGTGTAAGTCTGTGTCTGCATGTTTGAGTTCCCCTCTGTGTCTCTCGGTTCTTAGAGTCCTCTGCCTTATGGTTTATGTCTCTGTGTTTCTTAGTTGCTGTCTCCACTGTGTCAAGTTCGCGTCTCTGTGTGATCCTTCCTGTTTTACTTTGAAGGTCCGTGTCTTATTCCGTGTCCTGCTTTGCTTGTCTTGTCAGTCCTGATTTCTCCCAGCTGTGCCCTCCTTCTGTGTCTCATTCCCCTCGTTACTCCCCAGTGTATTTAAACCCTGTGTTTCTCTGAGTCAGTGTCGCGTTGTCCCTCATGCTGTGTGGATCTCCCTGTGTCTCTCTGTGGGTTTAGTTTGTGAGTTTCCAGTTAGTTTGCTTCGTATGACTTTCTCCTGCCAGCGAATAAAGTTGAGTTCTTTGTGTTTAAACCTCGTGCCTGCATTTTGGGTCCAACTCCTGCCCGCCGCACAGCGATTCATGACAGTATGATGCGACCAGACATGGACCCAGCAGCACTCAACCCACCAGAAGAACTGCGTCTGGACATAATTTACTCCGTGGAAAGACTCCTGCATCTCTGGCTTGAACATGAGGGGAGGGAATTTCGCCGTGCAGTGGAAACCAGACTACAGCGTTTAATCTTTGGTCTTCCTTGGCTACTCAGTGCGCTCCACACACTCGAACAGGATTTAATCCGAAATGAGCTCCACCTTCATCCCCCAGCTGCTACTGCCCACCTGCCTGAAGGGCTGGACGTGGAGCTGCTCGGCCCGTCGGAGCCATCATCAAAAAAGAAGCGGCGATCACACCGCCGGCGTCCATCACCACAGCCGGACCCCGAGTCCTCTGAGTTACCAGCTGTGGTAAAAGAAAGAGACAATATTCAAGAGTTTCCTGGATTTGGGACTGTTTATTCCGGAGCCGTTTGTTTTCACTCAGCTGCCCAGCCAGAAGCTCTCTTTGCTGCCCAGCTACAAGCTGCATCTCCTGTGTCCCTGCTAGCACCGTCATTAACTCCACCACAAGCTCCATTTTCACCTCTACCATCGCTTCAGTCATCAGTTCGGTCTGCCACTCGGTTGCCCTTAGCTCCATCATCCACACTACCACCTGTTTCCCTTCCACCACAACCATCACTACACCCAGCCATTCAGGCTGCTACTCAGTCAGTCATTCAACCCATAGCCCTGCCATTAATACACTCTGTAGCTGAGCCATTAGCCGCCCGACCTGCAACCAATTCAGCCACTCCTCCACCCGTTACACCTCCACTACAACCGTCACTGCAGTCTCCAGCTCAGTCCCCTGCAGCTCAGCTTTCCCCAGCGCAGTCTCCAGTGTCCCCAGTGCAGCCTCCCTTAGCACAGTCATCCACTCAATCACCAGCTCCACTTTCCCCCCAACTATCACTACTACCTCTAGTTCAGTCTCCTGTGCACTCACCTCTGGCTCAGTCTCCTGTGAAGTCATCAACTCCACCGCCTACTCCACTCTCACCACCACCGTTACAACAGACATCAGTTCAGTCTCCCGTGCAGTTATCTACTTCACCACCATTAGTAGCTCAGCTCCCCGTGTCTCCAGTAGCTCATCTCCCACTCTCACCCGTGTCTCCAGTAGCTCAGCTCGCACCTGAGCCATTGGCCCAGTTCCCCGTAGCAGTGCAGTTTTCTAGCCAGCTTAACATTGAGCCAGGGGTCCCAATCCTCTCTGGCTCTTTATCAGCTCCTGCTGGAAGCTTGGATGAGCTCATCCAGGACTCTACCTCGTCCGCTGGGGGTTCCAGTGAGCCCGGCCAGCACCTCCTCGTCTCCGCTGGAGGGTCCGAGGGGCCCATTCAGCCTCCCATCTCCGCTGGAGGGTCCGAGGGGCCCGTTCAGTCACCCGTCTCCGCTGGAGGGTCCGAGGGGCCCGTTCAGCTGCCTGCTGCTCCACCAGCGTCACCCACGCCGTCGCCTGGTCCAGCTTCAGCTTCGCCCACGCCGTCGCCTGGTCCAGCCTCCGCTTCAGCCTCCGCTTCAGCCTCGTCTGGTCCAGCTTCAGCCTCCGCTTCAGCCTCGTCTGGTCCAGCTTCAGCATCCTCAGCCTCGTCTGGTCCAGCTTCAGCATCCTCAGCGTCGTCTGGTCCGGCCTCATCCGAGTCTTCATCCCCGTCTGGTCCTGCCTCGCCTGGTCCTGTGCCCTCCAAGCCTCGGCCGGTACGCCTGACACTTGGGAGCCGCCGCTGCCTTCCGCGCGGCCGGCCCCCTGAACTGCTCCGTCGTCTCCTTCGCCGCCGCCGCTGCCTTCTGCACGGCCGGCCCCCGGATCGCCATCGCCTGAGTCGCCGCCGTTGCCTTTATACAAAATAAAGTTAATACATTTCAATATTGCTTCTGTTCTGATTCAGTTACATGTCGAAAGGGTGTCTGAAGTGTCTGTTTGACCCAGTATTTTGAGTTGTCATGTTTTTGCAGGTTTAGTTTAGTTCCATGTGTCATTTTCTGTCTGTCTCTCTATGTCGAGTCTGCGTCTTAGTGTGATGGTTTCTTGTTCCTGTTTTATTGTGAAGGTCTGCGTCTCATGTGAGTGTGTTCAGTTTTACCTCTGTCTCGTCTTGTTGATTATTCCCAGCTGTGTCCACCACCTGTGTGTAATTCCCCTGTGTTTCTCTATGTGTATTTAAGTCGTGTCCTCTGTCATTGTAGTTGCTGGTCCGTCTGCGTATTCACCATGTTTCATCTGTGTGTTCCCTGCTGTCTACCATCGTCTGCCTCTGCTCGCCCTCCTTCATGTTCGTGTTCTGGTTTCTGCGCTGTAGTTCAGTTGTTTTCCAGTATAGTTTAGTTTGTCTTCCTTTGCCATTTATTCAATAAACCACCTTCACAACTGCCTGCGCTTGGATCCTCCTTCATTTCTTCCACACGGCTCTTCTCACTCACCGTGACAAGAAGAAGTACACATTTATTTAATCCCACCCCTTTGCCATAAGTTATCCGTCAATATTTAGTCAGCTTCCTTACTAATATAATCTGTAATAAAAATAGTGAACAGATTTCTGATATAATATCACATCAGGAAATTTTCTAAATAGCGACATTCACTTAATTTCAACATTTTCCCTTTTCTTTATATCTCAAGAAGATCATATCTTTATAACTCTTTTTGAACTGTTTTGTTTGGATATTGCTTCAATTTCATATTTAAGCTGTTCCACAGCTTCACTCCATGCACAGAAACACAAAAGCTTTTTCCTGTTGCACGTACCTTCCCTGTTTTGAAGTTACAAAAACCCTTAAATTATAACTTACTCCTTTAAAAAAACATACTCTGAATATAATCTGGCAGTTCCTTATTTTTTGCTTTGAATATAATTTGTGCTGTTTGGAATTTCACTAGATCAGCAAATTTCAATATTTCAGACTGCAAAAATAGTGAGTTTGTATGTTCCCTATAACCTGCATTGTGGATGATTCGAACTGCTTTTTTGTTGAAGAGTAAAAAGTGAAAGTAATGTGGTTTAATAGTTGTTGCCCCAGACCTCTGCACAAAAGCTTAAGTATGGTGAAACCAGTGAACAGTAGAGAATATGAAGTGATGTCCCGTGTGATACCTGCTTTGCCTTGTTTAGTACTGCAATGCTTCGTGATACTTTGGAATGAATATATCTTACGTGAGCACTCCAGTTTTTCATCTATTATTACCCCCAGAAATTTATTTTCACTGACTCTTTCAATATCAACACCATCCATCCATCTTCATCCGCTTTATCCGAGGCCAGGTCGCGGGGGCAGCAGCCTAAGCAGAGAGGCCCAGACCTCCCTCTCCCCAGCCACCTCCTCCAGCTTATCCGGAGGAACACCAAAGCGTTCCCAGGCCAGCCGAGAGATATAATCTCTCCAGCGTGTCCTGGGTCTGCCCCGGGGCCTCCTCCCGGTGGGACATGCCCGGAACACCTCACCTAGGAGGCGCCCAGGAGGCATCCTTGTCAGATGCCCGAACCACCTCAGCTGGCTCCTTTCGATTAAAGGGTTAGGGTATCAACACCATTTAGTTTAATCTTAGCATTGTATTTAAAGTACTATTTCCAAATAACACAATTTTAGTTTTATTCAAATTTAATGATAATTTGTTTTTATCAAGCCAGAACTTCACTTTACTTATTTCATTAGTCATATCATCCAATAAATTCTGCAGATCATCACCAGAGCAGAAGATGTTTGTATCGTCAGCAAAGAGAACCATTTTTAATACTTTGGACACTTTTGGTTGTTAAACAGTTTTTCAAGAATTTCTGAGAATTGAGGTAGTAAATAGACACCGGCGTGTAGTTTATGAAATGGTGTTTGTTGCCAGATTTGTATAGAGGTATAACTTTTGCTATTTTCATTCTGTCTGGAAATCGACCAGTTTGAAACGATTAATTACAGATGTACGTAAACGGTTTTGTAATAGCCTTACTATATCTTTTAACCACTATCATATCAATATCAATTGGGTTCCGGCTTGAGTGAAAGCTGGTGCGCCTGGCTGAGCTACTCACCGGTACATTTTTGATTATTTAGATTATTTGGATTCAGATTTGAATGAACAGGGACATTCACACTCAGGACCAGATCGATCTCTGCCAGGGATTGATTTGCAACGCTTGTCCTCAACATCTGCTGTTTCAGCTGAATGTGCTCTTATGTCTTCTTCTCAGTGAGCTGCACTAGCTTAACTGTTTGAGCTATTTTAGTCTACCTGTTCGTCGCTCCGGCTGGCTCGGCTCTTTTCCCTCCACATAATCGAAGATGTGGCCCAAGATGTTCCTGAGCTGGTCGGCACTATTATGGATTCTCCTGACACTCGTCTACCATCCTATGGCTGGACTGCTCCGCTATACAGCCGCTGAGCTCCTGCGCCTTCGTGGGCAGCTGTCGCTCCCGTCGCCGGCAGAGCTCCACTACCACCCAGACATCACTTTCCAGCCTCGCCGGAGATACATCCATCGCGGGTCCCGCAGGATTTTCCATAACTCCAATGGAACTAAATCGTTTTGGTCCCCCCCCCCCCCAAACCTAACCCTGTCTTCCTCAGTGACTTTGCTAATCTACTAACCCATCTTTCATCTCTCTCCCCAGATGTGTCCTTGATTCTCTGGCTCCTGTAGAAACCCACTCTGTTTCCTTTGCTCGCTCTGCTGCCTAGTTTACCTCTGACCTCTGAGTTTTGAAGGCCAAAGCTCGGCAGCTAGAGCGTAAATATAAGAAATCTGCTTTAACTGTTGACGCAGAAATCTATAAATACCATGTACTTAAAAGACTCCATCAGCAAGGCCAAACAAAGTTTCTACTCTGGTATTATCAGGTCTTATTAGGGTAATGCAAGGACTCTGTTTTCAGTTCCCAACAAACTAATTCAACCCCCCAATGCTTTACCACCACACTTCTATTCCTCTGAAACCTGCAACTCCTTGATGCTGTTCTGGACTACGAAAATGAATAACATCCACCAGCAACTCAGATCAAATGTTGTGTCTACGCCCTCTCCAGAACCTTTTCTCCTTTTTGAGCCGTTTTCCACTTTTCATCTTCCCGATTTATCCGATATTTCCGAGTTCATATGTAAATCAAAACCTGCCACATGTCATCTCGTTCCCATGCCTACAGGGCTTGTGAAATCCTGCCTCTCTTCCTTACTCCCACTCATCTTTGCTATCATTCACTCTTCACTCACCACCGGCATCGTTCACTCAAGATTGCTTCAGCCACTCCAGTACTGAAAAAACCCTCCTTAGATCCTAGCAACTTTAACAACCTCCATCCGATTTCTAATCTACCTTTCATCTCTAAAATACTTGAAAAAGTGGTTGCAGCTCAACTTTATTTACACCTGGTTAACAATAAGACCTATGAGAGATTTCAATCTGGTTTTTGCTCATGTCACAGTACAGAAACTGCTTTACTTAAAGTCACTAATGATCTTTTAGTCAGAGCTGACTCTGGTCTTCTCAACATTCTCATCCTTTTGGATCGGAGCTCAGCCTTCGACACCATCTCTCACTCTGTACTTCTAAGCAGACTTTCCTCTCTCGGCTTCTCTGACACACCCCTCGCCTGGTTTCAATCATATCTCCTTGACCGCTCCCAGTTTATTCAACTAAGATCATTCCGCTCTCGTCTATTCCCCGTCACCTCTGGTGTACCCCAAGGCTCAGTTTTTGGCCCTCTTCTCTTCATAATATACATCCTCCCTCTAGGTACCATTTCCCGCAAATTTGATCTTCAGTTTCACTGTTTTGCTGATAACACCCAGTTATATCTCTCTTGCAGACCTGATTCCTCCGTCCCACCTTCCTCCCTTTCAGAATGTCTATCCGAGTTAAAATCCTGGTTTATCTCTAATTTTTTCAAGCTCAACGAGGATAAAAGTGAAATTCTTCTTATTGGTACCAAATCCAACCTTTTGAAGGTGAACCATTTCTCTCTCACTATCGATAACTCCACAGTTTTCCCTTCTCCTCAGGTTAAGAGCCTTGGTGTCATCCTAGACAGTTCACTATCCTATAAATTTCACATCAATAATCTCACCCGTTCTGCCTACTTCCATCTACGTAACATTAACAGATTACGCTCTTCTCTTTCCACCCAGTCTACGTCCATTCTTGCCCACAGTCTTGTTACCTCCCGTATTGACTACTGCAATTCTCTTTTGCATGGTCTCCCCCAAAAATCCCTCCATAAGCTTCAACTGGTTCCGAACTCTTCTGCCCGCATTATCACTAGAACCCCCTCCTACCAGCACATCACCCCTGTTCTTCAGGAACTTCACTGACTCCCTGTGAAATTCCGGATAATATTCAAACTTCTTCTGCTCACCTTCAAGGCCATTCATAACCTCGCTCCTCCTTACCTTTCTGACCTGTTAAGCAGTACCTGTTCTGCCCGTTTACTTCGATCTTCTTCTTCTATCCAGCTTGCTGTACCTTCTTTCTGCCTCACCACCATGGGAAGCAGAGCTTTCAGCCGCTCTGCTCCCAGACTGTGGAGCTCTCTACCCCCATATATAAGAAACATTGGTTCTCTCCCAACTCAAAACCCATCTGTTCAAATCTGCATATTCACAGTGAATCCACTGTTAGTTAATTTAATCTTGTGCTTTTTGTTTTATTGTTCTTATTTTGACATTGTTTTATTATGTTTTGATCCTATTGTAAAGTGTCCTTGGGTGACTTGAAAGGCGCTCATGAATAAAATTTATTATTATCATTATTGTTAATATCAGTACAATCCAAAGATTGCCACAACATCCATATTATATTCTTCACGGTCATTACAAATTAAATACTTGGGATGGTTCTCTTGTCCAGCTCCACGTTTTATAACACTGTTCAGTATGTCCCATAAACTTTTAATATTATTTCTATTTATATCTAATTGCTTCTTATAGTATTCCTTTTTACTATATTTAAGTATATTAATTAACTTATTTTTTATATCTTTTGTATCTGATTTCAGCATCTTCAGTTCTCTTTCTTAAGACATTTTTCTTTATAGATGCATTTTGCAGACCTTTTCTTATCCATGGACAGCCCATATATTTACGTTTCCTACTATATTGCTTTATTGGACAGTTGGTATTATACAATAATGTAAACATTCTAAGGAATTCATTATACGCACTATGAACGTCTTGTTTCTGATATATTTCACCCTAGTTCTGTTTCATTAAATCTTTTTTCAATGCATTCACTCTTTCTTCTGTTCTTGCTTGTCTGTACTGTTTTTTACTGTCCACTTTATTGATCTTGTAATTCCTATCATAGATGGTAAAAATTGGAAGACGGTCACTTATGTCTTTAATCAGGAGTCCACTTACAGTCTTATTTTTAATGTCATTTGTAAAAATGTTGTCTATGAGAGTTGCACAATGTGATGTGATCCTGGTAGTCTAGTAATTTTTCTGCATTTTGGATGTGAAGGAGCTTTACCTCCACAATTTCAAGGATATTTTTCTGCTGCAACCTGATAGTGGAAATTTCCTCCATTAAGAAGTAAAGAGACCTTTTAATGTCCCCGACTTCCTCAGCTGATGGAGTCTTCTTCAGCCCCATTGTATCTGGTTCCACTGGTAGCAGGTTCAGCCAGCTGTTTCCTCGGTCAGCTGTTAGCTTTCTCAGCTGTTAGCCTGGTAGCTTGTTGGCTAGCCTGCAATTACCTCTTTAACTTTGATAATCCAGTCCAATATCCTGTATCAGAGTCATACAGTTATAACAGTCATGATTGTTAGGGGTGCAACGATACACAAAATTCACGGTTCGGTTCGGTTCGATACTTTGGTGTCACGGTTCGATATTTTTTCGATACAAAAAAAACATGTTCATGCCTTTTTAATTTGTCCTTTATTAAAATTATAAATATATATTTTAACACAAAAGTACAGTTTTTAAATTTAACTTAACTCATAACTTCTCCGTTTTGTGGTAAGCTTTTCTTTGGCTGTCACTTCTTCACCCTGACCTGTCTTATTTGGCTCAGCAGAACTAAAATATATATCTTGTCTGTGAAGGTTCTCAATCATCCAGGTCATCGTAGTGAAATATATATCCTGCCGCACTCACATAAGCTCAGCAATTCTCTGCGCGATCAACCTCTCACATGTTTAAGCTGCGGGAGATTTCACTTGTCATGTTTGCATAGTAAGCTAACAATTAATAAGACGATGTCAGAGGAATTGGTGCACAAATTATCATCACTCACAGATCAGTGCTGTCGCTCTCTATACACAGTTCGCGCGATTGCAAAGTGAAAGCAAAAAAACAAGCGCAAATTCAAACGCGACTTCAATATGTCACATATTGACAGTGGCTCACCCAATGACATAATTACCCAGCTACATTTCTGAAAGAATGCAAAAGCATTGACATATATTTTTCCTTCCTACAATAGCCCGACAGGCAGGGCAGAGATAGCCCCGGGACGTCGGGCTAGCGATATTGCGAGCCCTGTATCTGATTGAGGAATCACTCATCTTTGGAAAAGAGAGTTTATTACAGAGAAATGTCTCTTTCCAAAATAAAAGCTATACTATCCGCTTCTTCTGGGCTATATTCTCAGCAGCATATTAAACATATCAGGTCTCCATAAGGAGAATCCTGTGCTAACAGCTGTCTAAATGACTCGGCTAAAGTTTGTAGCATGCATGCTTGTTGTTTTTGTCTTTGCACTAGGATGATGTCGGTGTAAATGTGCAGTCATATTCGTTGTGTTCCCACTAGTGCTTTCAGGTTAATCTCGTTGAAATAACCTTAACGCCACAACACGGCAAATCTCCGTTAACGAGCTACCCTATACAGAGGGGCTAGACGGCCAACACGTTAACGAGCTAACTGCGCTAACACACTAGCTCCCACCCATGTAATTGAGCATTGCATGGCACATCCAACATACTGTTTTACTTTAGTCCATGACGCGCTTACCTTCAGGGTCATACGTCACATGAAAACCAAAATAATTCCAAACGCCAGATCTGAATGAGGGTGGGGAGGTCCACTTCTGTCTCGCTAGCTTGCCCTGCGCTCTTCCTTCTGACCATCCTGTCTGTGTTGAGTGCTCAGTGAATCTGCGTTCGACTACTCCGCCTAGGCTGCACTCTCGAGCCTAGGCGGAGTAGTCAAATGCAGATTCACTGAGCGCTCAACACAGACAGCATCGTCAGAAGGAAAGTTGATAAAATAAATTACAAATTTTGTATTGTTCTTTTTTTTTTCTCCCCTTTGGTTTTCTTTCTTTCTCTCCCCCTCTTTCTTTCATTCTTTCCCCCTGTCCTATCCCACAGTCATGTCTGTCCCGTTTGCAACTGAAAATAAAATAAATTCATAATTATAATAAAGGTCAATCAAATGGACCAATATGATGATCCACTTGGTAAAATAAATCCTCTTGGCATCTTTCTTGGCCTCAAGACAACAATTCTGATGGCTATAGATCCAAACGGGACAACAAAAAAAAAAAAAAAAAAAATTGAAAAAAATTGTATTGTTCGATACATATGCGTACCGAACCGAAAGCACTGTATCGAACGGTTCAATATCGATACGAATTTCGTTGCACCCCTAATGATTGTGTTTTTGAATGGATGTCCAAGGTGTAGTTTATACACTGGAGTAAGTATCTTGTTTGCACTAAAGAGGTTTGATATTAATGTTATGACGGCTGTAATGCAGGCACCCAAAATGCAGACGGAGACGGGAAACTCAAAAACACTGAAAGGCAAATAATGCAAAACTTTACTGGGACATATATAAACTAAACATACGAAGAGGCACACGGGGGAAACGCACAGCCATGAGGGAGAATGCGACACTATACTTAGAGAGACAGCGGCAAACACAAAGTACAATGACGAGGGAACAGAAGACACATAAGGAACGCAAGACTGACACATGAGTTTGACAGAGAAGTGGAGGAAAGGTAGATTAGAGGGAGTGAGGGAACGAGAGGAGACATGAGAAACATAACAGGCAGGGGGGAAGAGAATGAAACATGAGGAGGGAAGCAAGACACAATAACTCACAACATATATAAACACAGACACACAGAGAGACACAGAGGCCAAAGACACAAGAGGGAATCTGATAATCAAGACGCTAAACAGGGAATATAAGAAACTCAAAACAGAATAACTAAGACTACAAATGAACCAGAGTATGAACTATGATACAAAGTAACACTAAAACACAAGACATGCAGCACTATTAGTTCTAACAGTCTCAGAGTAGCATTTCTAATTTTGATTGAAACTATCAGAGAAAACGGCAGCCTCGAGCAAGCCAGGATATTAGTTTATAGACGCTGTTAAAATTATATGTCTAACGTTAAAATGTTGGTGACACAATAATTTCATCCTAATGGTACTGACATATTCATAGGGTTAATTTTTGAGACAAAATATCATGAGGTAGTCATGATTTTGCAAATATTCCACCTTGTAGTGCAGTTTGCACAAATTGTTTTAAAAATGCACTCAGCCTGCAAACATTACTGATGAGTCAAGATCTGCACAAAGTGACAGAAACACTGAAGTAGCTACACATTTTATTCTTATTGTCATGTATGTCCTATTTATCAGGTGACAGAAGAACCAACACAAAGCTCAGAGAGTAATGGTAATACAAGATCACAGGTGAAATTGGATGATGACTTGGTGGTTCATGTAGGCAAGTATATTTCTCCCTTTTTTAATCTTTTTTTTGTCTTTAGCAAAGACAAAAAGGGGGGAAAAAGAAACAGGGCAGTGTTCGGTGGTGGAATCATCCATCCCCACCAATGCCAAACCCAAATCTACGCCCTTGGATTACAGAATACATGCCCCAAAATGTATTTTGTAACATAATCCATTACGTTACTCAATGAGAGTAACATATTCTGAATACTTTGGATTACTTAATATATTATCACGCTATTTACAACTACATGAATGTACTATTGCTGTGTGATTTGTTACTATTACTGTAGGTTCTTGCCATACCAATACCAACTAGATTTTTAAATCTTAATAAAAAATGAGTAACAGTAGGTGGACATTAGGTAAAGCTGCACTTTTAGCAGCGATCTCGTATAGAAAACTATTCCGCAGGTATATAAAACAGGTCCGCGGCTCCGAACCGTAGTAAAGGGACCTCTGGCTAATACATCGGGTTCGTGTCGGGCTTGTCGCCCAAAACTAGCTTTACTTTGTTGTCTGGGTCAACTTTGCTAGCGAGGGACAGAGAGAGGCGTTGAAAGGCTGCTCCAACGGAACTTATTGTTTCGGAGGAAAACACAAACACAGTGTACAGTCGACTCTTAATAGCTTACTTACAACTGAGGCTACATTCTTTAGGGCTATGCCTGGAACAGTCTGCCTGTTGCTTTTATATTAAATAATTTTTGAACAATAATTGAAAAAAAGAATTTCTCTACGTCATTATGTGGGCTGCAAGTAGGGTGACATGGGCCGCGAGATTGAGACACCGCCATTAGAGCCTCTTAATGCGTGTTTTTTTGGGGGGTTTCTGTCGGTATGGAATTGCCAAAAACAGAGAGGGCATAGCCGAACATATGAAACAGGAAAAGACCGCCGTGTAATCCCTTTATTTCAAAAAAGTAACTGTATTCTGAATACCACCATTTTAAATGGTAACTGTATACAGTTACTCATATTTTGTATTTTAATACGTAACTTCGGTACATGTATTCCGTTACTCCCCAACACTGAAAATAAATAAAAGAACATTGAAGTTCTTGAGATGTTCAGTGCAATGACACACAAACTAATCCAAAAGTTAACAGCTCACATCATGACTTATGACCTCAAAGTCTGCCTGGATCTAAATGATGGAACCATGCGGACCTCATCAACAGGGCCTGCTGCAGCACACAAACAAATTTATATATATACACACACACACACACACAAATATATATACATATAAAAATATAAATTTGTTTTATTTTTTTTTAATTACCTCTTCATCTGCTTTCAGCTGCACAAACTCAAGTCTCACATATCAGTGACAAACCACAGTTGTGCTGTTGGAGCATCCACAGCCTCTATGTGAGTGCACTGCAACATCATGACATGAAGAACACTGGAAACTTAAACCCACTTTCAGTCTAACTTTAACTTTTTATCGCCAATAGACAAGTTGGCAAAATGTAACACTCAGAACATGGAGTCAAAAAATAATACTAAAATGTTTAATTATTACTACATTACCTTTGACTACAACTCTTGTTTGCGAGCAGCTTATTGATCTTGATAAATATGTGCTGCTTACCTGTGTAAAAACAGTGAAATATAAAAAGTGTTTACTAATTTGTACCAACGTGAGAGAGAAATGGAGCTGAAACCACTGAAACCAGAGTGTTTGCAGACCCACAGATAATGAAGACATGCTCCTCGGAGATGCTAGATACAGATAAAAATGGTGTGTGTGTGTGTGTGTGTGTGTGTGTGTGTGTGTGTGTGTGTGTGTGTGTGTGTGTGTGTGTGTGTGTATTGAGCCAAGATTGCCAAACTGCCTAACTGCCTTAGTCTTCCTCCCATTAGGGCCTACATGGATGACATGACCATCATTACAACAACAAAACCATGTACTAGGCCAAGGGCGTAGATTTGGCATGGACAGAGGGGACATGTCCCCACCAATAATTTGATCTCTTCAAGTAAAGAAAAACAAACGCGATAGAAAGAAAAAAACGATCTGTCAACGTCTCATTCAACCAGCGGTGAAGAAAGATTTAAATTACGTTCTCTACCTCATGTGACAAATATGGCCAATGTGATTGGCTGTGCCTTTCAGGGAGCTCTGTTTAGTTTTAGCAGCAGCAAGCCTGCACTGTGAGGACCTGCAAGTAGGAGAGGAGGATGGCAGCAAAAAGGAAGAACCTGGATATAAGAAAGTATTTTTCAAAGAAACCTGTAAGTCACTTAAAGCCAAGTTCACTCATAAAATGTGTCCGTCATAATAACGTTACAGGCTATGCTAGGCTTTGGCCCACATCAGTCTAAAACTGTATGTAACCATGAATAACGTGTTTTGGAAACTAACTGCACAACAGGCAGCACTATTAGTTCTCTCAGTCTCAGAGCAGCATTTCTAATTTTGATTAAAACTGTCAGAGAAAACAGCAGCCTCGAGCAAGCCAGGATAATAATACTAAAATGTTTAATTATTACTACATTACCTTTGACTACAACTCTTGTTTGCGAGCAGCTTATTGATCTTGATAAATATGTGCTGCTTACTTGTGTAAAAACAGTGAAATATAAAAAGTGTTTACTAATTTGTACCAACGTGAGAGAGAAATGGAGCTGAAACCACTGAAACCAGAGTGTTTGCAGACACAACACACAGATAATGAAGACATGCTGCTCGGAAATGCTAGATACAGATAAAAATGGAGTGTGTGTGTGTGTGTGTGTGTGTGTGTGTGTGTGTGTGTGTGTGTGTGTGTGTGTGTGTGTGTATTGAGCCAAGATTGCAAAACTGCCTAACTGCCTCAGTAATTATGGACCTTATAGTCCTTACAAACACTGTTTCACTAACTTCAGTAAACATTTTGCATACATATGTCACACCGTGAACTCAGCAGTGCACGAGCCACTGCAGTGGTTCAGACTGTTATCACACACAAACAATCAATGCAGGAGAAGTACCGCGTGCACGTGGTAGATGCGGTCATTTACACAGTGCTTCATGCAGGTGTGATAACGAGACTGTTTGACTGCTGCAGGAGAAGATTGTTGATTTATGTATCTGTGCATTTTCAGATTTTTGTGTTCCAGCTGTTGTATGTTTGTTTTTTCTTACAGGTGCAGCAGTTGGTGATTGTGCATTTCTATTTGGACTCTATTCTTTTATTACATCTTGCACTACAACCCCCATGCACCAATGCCGTGCACCGGGTGTGGTAGGCCTTTGTGTTGCTCAGTGAACGGAGTTGATTCAGCACAGTCCTTCAAGCTATGTGCAGTAAATGTACTATCGTCAAGTACTGATTATTATCCACTTTTTATACTTTTTCTATTTTTTTGCCTTTTTGTGTCATTTCAGATATTGTGTCAGTCACTGTTCCCTCTGAGCACTTGAGCAATCGTGCACTGCTAACACAGTCTCCGCGCACTGTAAATCAGCGAAATAAAATAACTACATGTATTTACTTTTATTCCAATTCAGGCTTGATTTTTTTTGTGCGCAGCGCAGATTTTCTGTGTGGGGAGACCGTGTCAGCAGTGCGCGACTGCTCACGCGCATAGCTTTATTACTTCTGCTGGATTACTGCAATTCATTATTATTAGGATGTCCTAAAAACTCGGGTTCATTATGACATCTATAAAGAGAAACTTCACAATTATAATTTACAACTGAGGAGTGCAAGGAGGTCCTACTTCTCTGACATCATCACCAAAAACAGCCATAATGCTCGGGTCTTATTTTCTACAGTTGACAGGCTAACAAACCCTCCTGTGTCAGTGGCAGCTGAACTTCATTTGACCATGACCTGCAATGACTTTGCCAAATTCTTCACAGACAAAATCCAAAAGATTAAACAAGCAATTGGTACATCAACAGCAGATTCAGGATATGTACTGTGTCCACCGAAAAACTGTTTAAACACCATGAAACAGTTTCACCCGATTAACAGCAAAGACCTGGAGGACATCTTAGGTCAACTGAACTCCTCCTCCTGCTGTTTAGATGTCCTGTTTTTCAAAAAGGTCTCAAAGACTTTAGAGTCAGACCTGTTACAGATCTTCAACTTTTCTTTAATGTCATTTGTGTTTCCAGAACCACTAAAAACTGCTGTAATTAAACCTATACTGAAAAAGGACAATCTTGACAAGATACAAATGAAGAACTACAGGCCGATCTCAAATCTCCCTGCTTGTTTGTTTGTTTGTGTGTATTGCTAAATTAAAGTACCTTTTTATAAAAGAGCTTATGAGGTTCTCAGTGGCAGAATATAATCTGCAATAAGACGTTATTTTTTAGCAAAGTCAAAGGAAAATAAGAAGGTACAATCTGCACAGAAATGAACATTTGTGAGATATAGAATGAATTTTGATTTTACAAACTTTTCCCTTCCTATTTTTTTCTGTTTCCATATCAAAGCTGAATGATACAGGGCTGGCGGTCCATAAAGATGACTGAGGCTCAAATTTTGTATCTCTATATGTAATCATGGGAAATGAGGGATTTGTGTCTGGTCAGAACATACCATGAGAGTGAAGCGATGATCATGAGTTGTTTGTTTGGTTTTTTTACTGTTTTTTTTTTTTTTCATGTGGATGACTGTCATAATTACAAAACTTTCAATAAAAAAAAAGAAAAGAAAAAGAAATGTGCAATTCACTTGTATTTTTACTTTTATTTTTATTCCTATTTATTCTATTTATCCCCTTCGTATATTTTATTTATATATGTCTCTGTATTTATGTGTGTGTGTGTGTGTGTGTGTGTGTGTGTGTGTGTGTGTGTGTGTGTAATATTCTGTAACTCTGTAACTTCTGTCAGTGCTGTGCTTTTGGAAACCGAATTTCCCAGAGGAACCCACCTGAGGGATTAATAAAGTTTTATCTTATCTTATCTTATCTTATCTTATCTAAATGCTTCAGTGTTCCTTGATGATGTAATAAAGATTTGGCGTTCCTCCTCCAACCACAAACAGGAAGCTCATGAAGCGAGCAGTGTCAGTGTTTGTACGACACTCACCAGGAGACCTCTGAGCAGGATGGCTGCAGTCGCACAGCTCTGCTTCTCCCTGCTGTTCACTCTCATCAGCAACATTCATGCAGAAGAACTCATGGTCATAATCAAGGAAGGAAGCTCTTTTGAATTCAAGCTCCTAGGTGAGGGTGACTTCTGGATAACCTCCAACATGTTGGTGGTACATTTCTCACTTTGGGAAGAGAGTCCCCACATTACATGAAGATGTGACAGGACGAGTCTTTCATTCAGCATTAAATGGTTCTTCTTCATTTACTCTCCATAAGCTGACCCACTCGGACTCTGGACTGTACCAAGATGTGTGCTGGACTCAGGGCAGCGTGACATATGAGAGAAACATCAGCCTGACTGTGTGCAGGACAGTAAGTAAGGAAACAAGTTATATTAAAACTCTTGAAGCAACAGTGGACGTACGATGTGAGGGAGCAGGTGAGAATCTGACAGTCCAATGGATCAAATATGAAAAGATGCTTGGGGACGATTTATGGACTGGAGGTTTCAGGTCGCTTTACAGCTGTGAAGGTCAAACAATGATACAACGATACAAACTTTTGGTGTGCCCCAAATTTGGTCCTCCTGCAGTAGAGGTCTTCTCAGAGGGAGATGATGTCACTGTCAGATGTTCAGCAAAAAGTCTATTATTCATGAGGTGGATCATGAAGCCGATACAAACAAAAGGAAAGATTGTGCACTTTGATATTCATTCTGATTGGCTTATTAAACAACTTGGCAGGACAACTCTTTCTAAAGACAGACTGATATTCTCTAATGTCTCACTGAAACATGCAGGAGAGTATTGGTGTGCAAAGATAAATTCAGATGATGAGTGTGTGTCAGGACAAAAAATTTGTTCTGATCCACAGAGAGCCCTTTGGGGTTTACTCGACCTTCTACAGAGTCAGGTGGATACTGCTCAGCGGTCTGCAGGTGATGCTTTGTGTTGTTGTGGTCTGTGTGATACAGAAAACCAGGAGAGGAGAGCAGCTTTCAGCTCAGACACACACTTAGTATGCTCATCAGCATTTAGAAGAAGAAGAAGAAATCCTTATCACCATTTATTATTATTATTATTATTATACATAAAAGTAACAACATGAAAAAAACTGGACTTCTTTAAGTTGCTTGAAGACGTTTCACCTCTCATCCGAGAAGCTTCTTCAGTTCTAAGGTCAAATGGTGGGGAGTCCCAGATTTAAGCCTAGTGGGAGATGGCTAGTGGACCCCACAGAGGGACAAAAGGACCCCCTGATGATCCTCTAATGGCGTTCTTAAAGTCAGCAAAGAGGCACAGAAAAGAAGACCAGACACCAGCGAGGGAGGATAAGAAGGACAGACGCAACAACATTGTCATCCCCTATGTAGCCGGTGTATCAGAGAAACTCAGGAGAGTTTTCTCCAAGCATGACATCCTGGTTCCCCATCCCATTTCAGACCCAGCAACACGCTCAGACAAAAACTGGTTCACCCGAAAGACAAAACTCCAAAACACAGACTTAACAATGTGGTGTTTGCTGTACAGTGCAGCGAGGAATGCCCAGACCTCTACATTGGAGAGACCAAACAGCCACTTCACAAGCGCATGGCACAACACAGAAGAGCCACCTCCACAGAACAAGACTCGGCAATCCATCTGCATCTTAAGGATAAAGGACACTCTTTGAGGATGCCAATGTTCACATTTTGGACAGAGAGGACAGATGGTTTGAAAGAGGAGTGAAAGAAGCCATCTATGTCCACTGTGAGCGACCATCTTTGAACAGAGGCGGTGGTTTACGACACCAACTCTCTGCCATCTATAATCCAGTTTTGAGATCCCTTCCCAGACGCCTTAACGCCCACTCACATCCTGGGCCAGCTGACCTCAGGAATTCGCATGATAAGGTGGGGCCAGGTTTCACAACGAGCTCACCCGAAACTCTGGCTGATTGGGACCCACACCCAGTTTCACACCTTGGCTCATGTGATTAGAGGATCATCAGGGGGTCCTTTTGTCCCTCTGTGGGGGGAAACTCCCACTAGGTTTATATCTGGGACTCTCCACCATTTGACCTTAGAACTGAAGAAGCTTCTCGAATGAGAGGTGAAACGTCTTCAAGCAACTTAAAGAAGTCCAGACGCTTTTCTTTGCAAGCTCCTTTGACTACGATGACCTGGATGACTGAGAACCTTCACAGACAATGTGAAAACAAAAATATTATTGTAGAAATGAATATATAATATCATAATATTTAGACTTTAGAAACTTTATTGTCATTGTCACGAGAACAACGAAATGAAGAATGGTCCCCGATCATTGCATCATCCCCAGCAATATCAAAATATAAATAAAACAATAAAATTCAATAAATAAATTAGATAGAATACTTAAAATACTAATAAGATGTAACAGTAAAACATTCACATACATTCCCACACACATGCTTCAGACCGTGCATAGATTAACACAAGAGTGGCGTGATGGACATTTTTTTGTAGTATTCAGATGTGTTATTGCAGTTGGATAACAGCTGTGTTTGAGTCTATTAGTCCTTGCTCTGATTGCCCTGTACCGTCTGCCTGAGGGCAACAGTTCGAACAGGGAGTGGCCAGGATGTGAGGTGTCTTTTATGATGTTTTGGGCCTTTTTAAAACAGTGGGCGTTGTGTAGAACTTCCAGTGTGGGGAGAGGGCAGCCAGTGATCTTTTGGGCGGTGTTAATGATCCCTTGGAGTGCTTTCCTCTGAGCCCCTGTGCAGCTAGTGTACCAGATGCATATGCAGTAAGTTAGAACACTCTCAATGGTGGCTCTGTAGAAGGACACCAGCAGTCTCTGTGTGATGTTATTCCTCCTGAGAATTCTCAGGAAGTACAGTCTCTGTTGGGACTTTTTAAGCAGCTCGGAGGTGTTCACACTCCAGGAAAGGTTCTCCTCTATATTGACTCCCAGGAAGCGGAAGCTTGCCACCCTTTCTACACAGTCCCCATTTATGAATAGTGGTTGGATCTCTGCCTTTTTCCTTCTGAAATCTATTATGAGTTCTTTGGTTTTTGAAGTGTTGAGGAGGAGGTTATTGGCCTTACACCATGACGTCAGCTGCTCCACCTCGTCTCTGTACGTAGACTCGTCTCCCTTGGAAATGAGCCCCACCACTGTGGTGTCATCTGCAAATTTCACAAAGATGTTGCTGTGGTGGCGAGGAGTGCAGTCGTGTGTGTAGAGAGAGTAGAGCAGTGGACTGAGCACACAGCCCTGGGGTGAGCCAGTGCTGAGACTCAGGGCTGAGGATGTGTGATATGGACTTTACTGCTTTGATTGTGTTTTTATATTCTCCATTTTTGTTAGGAATCATTTCTGAAATAAAATAATATCAAAATATAATTTAACAGAAGATGAGAAAATGCTGTTCCATATTTCACTGCAGCGGGCCTTCATTCATGATAACCATTAACACAGTAAATAAAGTGACACAGATCATGCAAATGTTCATTCTAACTGTATTTTCCTATTCATGCCAAAACCTGCTGTCATATTTGGAGTTTTAACAGTTTCTAAGCTCACTGTTGAACTCTGAAGATCACACTGCTGGAATAAAAACTGCTTCTTGTTGAGTTGTTGCTTTGCATGAAAAACGCACATTTATATAAAGTCAAGTGTGTTTAAGGCTCGATATAATCAGTTTGCAGTAATAATGCCCTTTGCTTAATTCCAAACAAGAAAAATGAGGAGGCTGAAGAAAAATCAACATGCTGTTTATATCACAAATAACTCTTTGGGTAGAAATTGCTGAGCAAAGGGTCTGAGAATTAGGACTCAGGTGCAGATTCATCAAGAGGAGCGTGGCATTATTACAAACTGTTCCACCCTATAAACACTAAATGCATGTGAACAGGTGACCGGCACAATGAGCTGAAGAGCACAAAACATTATTTACCTTCAGATCACGAGCCGTCGCAGTCGGACATTTTTGAAAAGCAATAAATTGTGTGCCAAAGACTTCTTATTCACATTTATTTGACACATATAAGTGTAACTACAAACTCACAGGCTAAGCCATAAATTTAGCTGCAAAAATATTCCTGTTCACAACTTTCAGTTACAAAACTGACACTGTGCCTCTTCAGTAAATCCAGCAGCTTTTTAACATTAAACACTTTTTGCTGCAGATGTTAGTAAATTTGACCCAAAGTGTAACTTTTCTTTAAATTTCCGGTGTTTGTACTGAACGGATATTTTTCACACATGCGTCTCATTTAAATGACCTGCATGAAACAACAAGGTTAGATCATGTTCTGGTGAAGTAAGATGGGCTTTTTTTTGTCCATCTTTTGTCTGGATCTAGCACATGCTGAGACTTGGCCCCTGTGGGAAAGGGGGGGTGACAAGCGGTTCTTGGGTGCCTGGGGCCCTGGGACCTCATTCTTACTTCTTGTACCAGGGTGGCTGGCCTTTAGCGGCATCGTGGGGACCCTATCTGGGGCCTCCTTCCTTCTCCTTCTGGGATGCATGCGCCGATGTCACTGTTTTGTGCGCTCTCAGGTCTTCAGTACTCTTCGGGACTGCGGATGGTCCGGTGGTCCTGGTTCCATCTCTCTCTCCCTGTGGCTCCTGGGCAACGATTTCAAGTACATTTCATGTCAAAGACACACTCTCTTCCTCTCCCTCTCAGGCTACAAAAGGATTGTGGGTTTATGTATCTGTGCATTTTCTAATTTTTGTGTTCCAGGTGTTGTATCTTTAATTTTTCTTACAGGTGCAGTAACTGGTAGTGACACATTCTGCATGTGTATTTGTACTCTATCCTTTTAATATATTTTCTCGCCCTCCTTTTTTCCCCTCCTGCCTCAGACACTGAAACTGAAATAACACAAGTGGAAATTAAGAAATAAAGATAAAAGATTCACATGAACAAGAGGAGCCTACAGAGATCTTATACAGCTGTTCTTGGATGAACTCGAACTGGCAACCTTCCGATTACAAGACAAACTGCCAACCCTTGAGCGACGATCACCCCCTAACTTTCAAATATGAATGTTATTGTATTTCACTGGTAGTCTAAGTCTAAAAAACAAACAAACTAATATGTAGTTGTGTTTTTCTCGACGTTATTGTGTTTTACTTGCACTTTTCAGTTGTGGTTGCTGACAATAAATAATATTGATTTGAATAATTAATGATTTTAGTACGAGATACTGATGAGTATAGATAACTATTTCTCAAATATTTTGATTCAATTTTAAACTAAAATGTAAAGTACATGCAAAGGTATTCTGTGAACCACATACTGAATTTTTTGTCTGAGATAAATGTAAATAAATACCTTATTTTAACACAAACGTTAAAATTTGAGAAATTTATTTCAACTTACCAAACTCAAATAATTACTAAAAGGATATTCATAGATTTTATCAGGCTCATCTAGCTTATATTTATAGTGATATTTACCAAGCCTCTGAATTACTTTTTAGAGTGTATATGGAATATGGCTGAAGTAAACTAAAGCCTAAAATACTTAGTAATTTGTTTAATAGTAATTTAACATTACATAATTCACATATAAAACTATGAATTGTAATTTTAAATAATTTAAAAGCATGTAGAATAGCATATGCAGGCAAGTATATTTCTCCTTTTTTTTATTATCAAAAAGCAAAGACAGAAAGGAAAAAAAAAGAAACAGGGTAGGGTTCGGTGGTTGAATCATCCGTCCCCACTAATGCCAAAACCAAATCTACGCCATTGTACTAGGTGACTGCTACAGAAGCTCCAGGAAAACATAGAATGGGCAAGAATGGAGTTTAAGCCAAGTAAATCTCGCAGCATCTCCATCATAAAAGGAAAACTGACAGCCGAGCAACTCTATATCAGTGGAGAACAAATTCCAACAGTCTTAGAGAAGCCAATAAAGAGCCTGCGACGGTGCTACAATGCAGACCTCAAGGATACGTGGCAACTAGAACTAAGGCAGAGCCTGGCTGATGACCTAAGGCGGATTAACAACACTGCACTCCCAGGGAAACTGAAGCTATTGTTACCCAGACTAATGTAATGGTAAATGTTCTGTATTTGTATAGCGCTTTATAGTCCTAAGGACCCCAAAACACTTTACACTATACACAATAATCCACCCATTCACACACTGGTGATGGCAAGCTACATGTAGCCACACTGACAGAGGCGAGTCTGCTGGACACTGGCGCCACCAGTAGGCAACCGGTAAAGTCTCTTGCCCAAGGACACAACGACCGAGACTGTCAGAGCCGGGGCTCGAACCGGCAACCTTCCGATTACAAAACGAACGCCCAACTCTTGAGCCACGATCGCCTTTGACAATGTACAAGATCTCACTCAATCTTGCCAATCGACTAGAGAGGCTATTGAGCTCCTACGTTAAGAAGTGGCTCAAACTTCCCAAATGCCTCAGCAGTGTCGGACTCTATAGCGATGGGATACTGCCATTGCCCATCCCTAGTCTGGTAGAGGAGTTTAAATGTGCAAAAGTGAGGCTCACGTACTCCCAGGGCCCAATAGTGAGAGGCACTGCTCCCACCCTAACAAAGGGGAGGAAGTGGACAGCCACATCTATGCTAACGTTGGGATCCTCGAAAGAGTGACCTTTGTCTTTTAGATGCAGATGAAAACAAGATAAAAAATACAGTCATGACATACATATGTGCAGCATAATATGCATTTATATACCACCCTGCTACTACATAGCATATGTCTAATTGTCTAATTAATGTCTAATTATGTGAACTTGTACTATCGATGCTATCCCAGACAACCTCCAAAATCGCGGGTAACTAGCTTAACAAAAGGATTAGCTTTACAGCCAAATACTGCATTGGTGGGCAACATATTGCACAAAAACAAAGTTACAACTTATACTTTAAGTACATACCAGCGATACAACCACAAACAGAAGATGCAGACAGTATTTTCTCCGACAGGACACCATAAACTGCGTGCCGATATGTTTCACTTCTTTTGCTCACTCGCTTTTCTTGACTGAGCTGACTTCCTGTTCAATAAAGTTTTTTCTAAATAAAGCCGTTTCTGACGTGCATTACTTGGAGCAACCACAGAGGGCGCTGTAAACACATAATGAATAACAACTGACTGAGAATGATATTTTGGTGATACAACATTTCACAACTTTTAGTGATAACAGAACAGCTGGTAAGTTATTGCAGTGCCAGCTGTTTAATTCACAGTAAGCTTATGCAGTAGGATGATCTGATTTCCTCGTGTTGGTGTTGTTCCCAGACCATCATGAAAATGTTGTTCCAGGTTCAACATTGCAAGTGACCAATCACATTGTTGTGACGTTATTCTTTTGCGCGCCAAGCCATTCGTGCATTTATGAAATTCCAATGTTGCAAGGACAATATCAATTCTGCTTACTGTTTATTAAAGGGTTACGGTTAGGGTTAGGGTCAGGGTCCGTTGATCGGCGGACAGAGGCGGTTTCACGCAGCTTTAGTACAGTTTTTTGTTTTACGCCGTTTTTTCCCGAAGTCGCAAAAGTATGACGTCACAACATTCTGATTGGTCACTTGCAATGTTGATCCTGGAACAACATTTAGTATGATGATCTGGGAACAACACCAACACGAGGAAATCAGATCAACCTATGCAGTAACCACGCTAACTACGGCTGGATCGACGCAGGTCAGACTTTGGGAAATACTCCTCATGTCTCTGAAACTAAAAAGTGGTCGTTCATCAGCTGTGTAGAGAGTTTTCCAGCAGGGTATTGCAAACGGAAACGTGTTGATGATGAAAATAGCGGGTCTGCCTTTACAGTCTTTAAGTTTCCCGGATGAGTATCAGTAACAAAGTCACAGACACAACTTTATTTAACTTTCTCATGTTGGTAAAAACGAATCTGCAGCTGAGAGAATAACAAACTCAAACTGTCGGAGCTGGTTTGATTTTTGGATTATAAATCAGCAGGACGTTTTCACTCAGTCTTTATTTACAGCATGTTTTAAAGCGTTTAAAATGGGGGAATGATGGGGGAATATGTTTTAAATGAACAGCAGTTGTAAAGCCTGCTGTGCGAAAATCACTGAATGAAGAGCAAACAGTGGCACAGCAACATGTGTGAATTAATTTGGTGATTTATTAAATGTATAAATGTTTTTATACTTGATTTTAATCTGCTGCTGAGTCTTTTACACTGATGGAAATGCCAATATCACAGAACATGCAGGAACACCTGTTCAACCAATCACATTCCACTTTGATCTGCGACAAACTGAAGCATTCACCTCTTTTACAACAGTGTTGTGTTTGACTGCTATATTGTTATTTTCTTTATACTGTAGATTTTCATGTCTCTGGAATAGTTGGCAGTAATAAGGATTATTGTCTGTAAAAGAATATCGACATGTGAATTCGATTAGTTTGATGCTGCCAACACTTTCATGTAACTGCGCTGCTGGTTTAAATCAACTAACGGAAAGATATCCTGGATATGCTGACTTTGCTCCGTGGTGTACAGGACTCTGAGACAGCATCTGGACTGCCTGTTTAGCCTCATGATTAATGTCCACAATGAAAATATTAGTCGAACATCGTGAAGTCTGTATAGGTTTCACAGTGTCGAACAAGCCTGGTACAGTTAAACCTGAGAGTTACTATATGGCGGGAACACCAATATTATCTCTTTTAAAAAAGTGTATACACAGGTCACACTGATTATTGGACAGAAAACACAAAGATCAGGTGTTAATCTGATTTATTTAATCTCTCTCCTCCTTTTTAATATTAGTTATAATTCAGAAATGGCGACTGAAACGAGTAGATATAACCCTAGTAAATGAAGCCGGTGTACAGCCAGCTGGGGTTATGACAGTTGTGTACTGGGTCTATCACACGCTTTGCTGTGAGACAGACATCCTGGAAATCCACAAAATCAGCACTTCTTCAAAGAGGCTCTATCTTAACAAACCGCTACATCCTCGGCTAAAAAAATATTAAAAGTTTATTTGGTGACACACAAACAGAGTACTTCAAATCACAGTTCAGTTATTTTCTGCATGTTCATAGTTGTTGTTGAGAAACGCCCACTGAAGGAATGGCCACCAGCCCAAAGCAATGGTTTTGACTCAAACAGCGTTAACCCCGCCCCCTGAGTTTGATGGGTGATGCTGACAGATAAAAATAAATCAAGAACACAGCTGCAGGGTCAGGAGTGCCAAAATGAATTAAAAAAAAAAATACATAATTAAATAATGAATTAAATGTTTTGTATAATTAATTAAAAATGGAAAATGAAATTAATGGGCATCTATTAATTACTGCCACATTTAATTAATTATTTATGGTGTATTAATTAATTAATTTTGTCACTCCTGACCCTCCATACTCTTGATCCCTGCATCCCTTCATCAGCACATTGGGGGCATTTAGCCCTAAGAACTAATACTTAGTAAAGCAAAATACACCAAACTTATAATTTAGTAAAGGGGGAGGAGCTACGGAGAATGAGCCTTATCAGTGTGGAGTCCATGCAGTTCTGGCTGGGAAACCCCACACATGTACTATCGGTGTCCCACTGATGCCCCACTACAACAGTGACATGTGGAACCTTAGTATTACAAAAATTCCATCTGAATAATAAAAAAATTAAATATATACAATGCACATTTGAGAAAGTTCACTATGACTCACTCAGTACATTATAGCTCAGTAAGGAGCTTGGAAAGAAAAACATCTGGCATCAGGAAATCTAGATGTTTTTCTTCTCTACAAAGGTGTATTAAAAAAAGAACAGCAAATTATAATATTACAGCGGATGTGTGACCTTAAAGGTTTCTGGCTGAAAAAAAGGTCATTGATCAAACTGATTCTTGCTCGCTGAGTGCAAAAAAACATTTTAATCAGATTCTCTGGAGGAAAATTTGAAAACATTTCCTCCTAACTTCTCAGTATTCACTTATCAGCATTCAGTCAAATGTTCATTTACGGGTGTAGTTAAAAAAATGCTAATAACTGACTTTCCACAGCAGTTGTTTGGTCGGACACAGTGAGAGATGTGATCTGTTACTCTTCATGTGAGAAAGAAGGTGTCTCTGAGATGTACTAATAGTGTGTTAGTTCCAAATAGTAAATTAGTGAATGTATTTCATGGCAGTTTGATTATTCTTGGACAAACAGTGCAGTCTTCCTCAAAGCATGACTGTGAATATAATCATATAATGTTAAAAATATAATAACAGTCTTTTTATTATTGCTCAATGAAATAAATAAATCCTCTTTATTATCAGAGTGAAAACACTTCCACAAACGAACGTCAACTTATGACTCCATAAATATTCAGCCATTCAAAGGTGACTGACCTACTTCAACAGCCAAAATCACATATTTCTGGAAGGTCCACTCACTGGTTATTCAGCATGCCAGGCTACAGTTACACCATGCAGACAAAAGAGCACTCGGAGCAAGTTAAAGGAAAGTTTATTCAAAAGTCTGGGAATGGAGACAGAGGAGTTCACTTAAATCTGTCATCATGAAACGGAAGCAATCAAATCTGCCTAAATCTGACACTCAAAGGTAAACTGGATACCTGGCTGACCATCACGTTCACGACCAGGTGAGGACGGATCAAAGATCAGGAGTCGATTTCAGGCTTGGGCTTGCTTTCATCATATTAGTCCAATCCAACTTTATTTATAGAGTACGTTAAAACCAACATGGTTGAATAAAGTGCTTTCCATCACAAAAACTGAGATAAAAGTAAAAAAAACCATAAACAGACAAAGAAAGTGAAATAACAATAAAATAAATACATAAATGAAAAAAAGATTTCAAAATTAAATCCTTAAATATATTAAATATTAAAACTAGTGCTGTCAGTGTTAATCTCATTAAAATGACGTTAACGCCACGCGGCAAATCTCCGTTAGTGAATTAACGCAGATCGTGTGGTTGTTTGCTGACAACAGAAAAAAAACATCAAAGGAGAAAAGTTGCATCTAAGAACACGTTTTTTTCTTACTGATGCTCATTAGTGAAACACAAAGACATTAGACAAAAATGAAACTTTAGACCCTCTCTTCCCCCAACAGAAGTCAAAGGGATCTTCCAGGAATAGTGACACTATTTTCTGGAGGATTGATTGGTCAGTACGTCGTGATTTCATACCTGCTGATCTCTAATCTGGAACCTAACCGGCACCAGCAGAGTAAAAGACACTTAACAGCTAAATTGAATCAAGCATAAAAACATTTTAGGCATCAAGACAAGTCATATTATCTGTGAATTTCCTTTTTGTGATTAGTCAGATGCTGCCAACACCTCCCTTTCCTTGTGAAGGTGCATGAGAAACCCTGAATTAACTTTGCTAACCAGCGGTTATCCTGATCACGACTGTTAGTGTAAGTGAATCCAGATGATGGAAAGAAAACCTGGGCATGCTGAAATCACTTCGTAGTATGTGCCCCAGGGTTCAAAGGCCATCCAGTCGCACCATAACAAGAACATGGGAACACTAATGTTGTTTCTCCTTTTACAGTCATAATCTGCATTCATGAATGTTAAAAATGATTTTATTAGAAATGTATTTTGAAACAGAAGAGGTATTTCAGTTAAGATAACACAGAACCACTTCAGTGACAGTGGACGAGATCTTTCCACTGCTGTGCAGTCCAGATGTACAGCTCACAGACTGATGGCAACCTCTCAGAAAACACGAGTTACAGTAGTAGTGATAAACAGCGAGACAAAGATCCTCTGCTGAAGCAGAAAAGGTTTTATATATTTCCTATGTAACCTGCAGGGGTGATTCTCAAGTCTGTTGGAGCCCAGGCAAAAAGGGACAAGGACACCTGACAGCCCAGTGTGCCCAGCAGAGCTGACATGAGGGCTGTTTCAACTGAATCACACACTCTGCTTGCCAGAGGTGAGTGAGTGGAGTCATGTGGGGTTCCTTTAGGGAAGTCAGGTCCAGCGTACCGCCACTGCAGACTCTGCACATTATCGCTGCTGTAGACTCAGATTTGTGCAAACAGTGCATTGTGGGTTGTGTTGTATCCGAATCTGCTGGCAGGCATCTTTTTCTCAATCCTGCCAAACTCCGCCCCTTTCATGTAAGCGTGCAGGGAAGACCCTGTGTTAGAGAACTGATAACAAACTCTGTGTGACAGTTTATCCTGATTACAAACGTTAGGGTACGTGAATCCAGATGATGGAAAGATAGCCCGGGTCTGTTGATGAGTCTCCACTTAAACACTGACGTTGTTTGTGTTTCCTGGAGTCCCGTCAGTCCTGTAAACCAGCATCCCCAACCTTTTTTGTGCCACGGACCTACAATATTCTCAAGGACCGGCCTTTAAGGTGTCGAGGATAAATACAACAAAATAAAACCAGTACCGCTGCCAAAACAAGAAGAGTTATTCAAAACACATGGGAAAAGACCCAGGGAAACAGAGTTAATGATTAAAAAAGATTTTAAAAAATAACGCTAAAACCCCTGAAGAGCATCAGTTTCACACCCGAACCTCAACTCTCGCGGCCTGGTACCAAACGACCGGTGCCGGTCCGTGGCCCGGGGGTTGGGGACCGCTGCTGTGAATAAAAGGAATCTGTTTGAAGGCTGTGCAGAGCAGCGGGACCACACATTGTCACGTAACATTTTTCATCATATTAATATTTATTTGTAAAATAGTAAATTTTAGTTTTAATGTTCAGTATATAAAATTACATTATTGAATACTACGTGCTACGCAATAATAGTAATAATAGTACTTCTAATAGTCGTAATAGCAGTTGTTGTTGTTGTCATCATGCTGTTAATATCGTGACTTTTTACATTCAGTTTTTGATTAAAACATTTTAATTAATTAAAATAAAATATTAATTTTTTTTTAACTCTACCACCAAAAACCGAATACTAAAAAATAATAATAAATGATGATAACATGTATTTATTATGTTGCTCTTTGTTTGATTTCTCTTCTGTTTTTTTTCTCCATACAGGTGATCCAGGTGTTTTGTTTGTTTTTCTTTTTGTTCCTTCCCCCCTTTCTCATCATCTCTTCTCCCCTCTGTTTTTCTTTCTCTCCCTCTTTCTTTCATTCTTTCCTTCTCCCTGTCCTTTCCCCCAGTCATGTCTGTCCCGTCTGTAACAACTGATAATAAAATAAAATAAATACACAATTATAATAAAGGTCAATCAAATGGACCAACATGGCATCTTTCTTGGCCTTCAAACAACAATTCTGGGCCCTATTTCAGGAAGCCGGTTTAGAAAAGTCAGAGTGAAAAACGATACTCAGGGTTGAGTAACCCCGAACTGTCCAACTCGGAATATTCAGTTTCAGAAAGGCTGATAACAAGTAGTTCAATCAACGCGGAGTTGCATTAACCCCAAGTCAAGCGCGCGCACGAGGATACATAAAGCCCTGATCAGTGGAGCACAGATTACGCGAGTCACCATGGAGACGGAGGGAAAGAAGGTGCGGTCGACGTATTTCACAGCGCTTGAGGCCGAAACCCTGATGGCAGCATATGCCGACAGCATGCACATCTTGCAGAAAAAAAGTAACACAGCCGCAGCTGCAAAAGACAGGGAGCATGCATGGCAAAACATAGCCGACAGAGTCAATGCGTGAGTGTCAATTTAAACATTGATCTAGGGATTTCCACCCATTTAACACGTTATCTTAGTATATGTTATTTCATTTTTTATGTCATACAGCGCAGGTGCAACCCAACAGGCCCCAAACGTTCCTGGCAGCAAGTAAAAATGAAATATAAAAACATAGTCCAAACAGGTGAGGTGTAATTATAGTATGAGCCACAGTGCTTGGTCTGTTTGTCCCATGTAAACCAATTGCAGTTACAGGCTACATTAATTTACCTCCTGTAAGCACTTATTGAAATTACCTGAGCACATTACAAGTACACATTTGCCTACTCTGTATGCTCAAATGTGTGCCGTCACAACCAACAGAAAAAAAGCGGAGGCCCGAAAAACAGGTGGGGGTCCTCCACCACCACCACTCACAGAGGCTGAGCAGTTGGCCCTCAGCCAAAACAGTGGGCGCCCTGTGGCCGAAGGCATCTCTGCGGGGACATCCTCTGAGTCAATAACCCCGCAAGACACAAGTGCCTACATAGGGGGTAAATTCAAAATAATACATGATGTGCATACATCCATTCTTCACAGTCACCTTGACCAAAATGAACTATGTCGTAGTGAAGTTATTGTCCTACTGTCAGAGATTTACAGTTATCAAACAGTTAGGTGAATAAACAACACTGAGACACTTGGAGACTGTTAACGTGCTGCACGGGTGAGGGCTCAGGGAGAGACCCACTCACACCGAGCTGCAGGTAGTTCGTCTTTATTTATAGCATAGCAGTGTCCTTTAATTTTGCATACATGTGTGTGTGTGTGTGTGTGTTAATCTCTCACAGGGTGAGCTTCCTGTTTCTAGAGACAGAGCGAGTAGTACATTTTGTTCTTTCCCCATTAAGAGTAACATATGAACATATACTCTAATGCAACATAAAACTCATAAAAGCATTTCCACCTTAACACCTACTGATTTTGCCTTCCCTCAGTGTCGGTTGTCTCTGAGAGCATACTGACAATGAGGTGTATGGTGATTGGTATGTCTGGTAGTTGCCAGTTGTGCCCACATAAGTCATGAGTGACCTGTATGAACCCCATATTCTGCCAGTTGATGGTGATGGTGTACTGCATCTGGTGCAGCCCCCTGTTGAGCCAGACCAACATGCAGTTGTGAGTACTCGTAATACTCCACAGACTACATGTGTCAACAGTAGAACAGCAATGTTGTTAAATGTCTCCACCACAGGCATATGATGACGAAACAGTGACAGCTGTTACAGAGGAGGACGCAACAGAGCCACACTATGAGGTATACAGTGTACAGTGGAAAATATAACAACTGACTACAATGTGGTACTATGATAACACCATGGACTTACTATGTCCCTGGCAGAGTGATGCTGGAAATGAAGAGGAAGAGGGTCCAGCCACTCCTACAACAAACCTTTCCACAGTAGGATTTTCAGCACTGATTTACAACCAACCTAAGTAGGCATGTACTATGGATGCCAATGCTATGTCCTGTGTTGCAATAGCTCCCTGTGAAGCAGCTGTACAAGACATATCTGGTCAGGAAAATACAGAAGTGCGACATGGAAATGGTACACCTCAAGCTGCAGATCCAAAAGTCCAAGTTGGAGATTGTACTGCTGGAACAACAGTTAAGGGTGGGTGGAGTGATCAGAGATGGACGAATCATGTCAGTGTTTGTACAACATACTAATATACGCATTTATATGACATACAGGGTGACCAATAAAGCCAGTTGACCACAGAATCTGTGTATTTGTCTTGTAACATGTTGGGTTGACGGGTCACAGGAAATGGTTGTGGCATATGGTGTCTCTGACTGCTCTTCCATCCTGTACGTTCGTGGGTGGGTCAGGATGTTCATCGTGTGGATCACTGCTGATGTCTGGTTCAGCTGGACAGTGTTCACCTCTAATCGTGGCAATGTTGTGAAGAATCACACATGCCACAATAATGTCACATGCCCTTTCTGGGGCGACCCTGAGTCTTTGAAGGCACTGGAACCGGGCCTTGAGCATTCCGATGGTCATTTCAACTCTGGCCCGTGTCCTGCAATGGGCCAGATTATAACGCTGCTGTGGGCCCGGTTCAGGGTCAGGGTAAGGGGTGAGCAAATAGGGTAGACATGGGTACCCCCTATCACCAAGCAGGTGGCCAGTGAACTCTCCTAGGACAGAAGAATACATGTCAGTGCAAACGTCCCTGTGGCAATTGGTCTCTGTATATTTCACAGTAACTTTGACCCACCATGTCCAAATTTGGTGCTCAGTGTACATTCCCGGAAGATTCGTGAGTCATGTACAGAGCCTGGCCACTTGGCTTCCACATTTGTGATGATGTTGGCAGCATCACATATGATCTACACAGTGCAGAGAACACAAATTAGCATCCATTACTATGATGCCATCACTTGTTAGTGTGAAATGCTACAGGGAACTATGTACCTGCACATTAATGCTGTGGAAAGACTTCCTGTTCACATAGTCTCCTTCATTTACTGAGGGTGCAATGATTGGAATGTGAGTGCCATCTGTACAGCCAATCACGCCTGGGAACCCTGGAAATTAATGTACCATTTAAGTAGTAGTCCAAGTATCACCACATCATGAATTAAGTTTTGTTCATCCTGATACCTGCAATTTTGTGGCATCCCTCTTTGATAAATCTTGTGGGTCTGTGACCGGGGAACACCACAAACGAGTACAGGAGACGTTTCAGTGCAACTGTAACATTCCTGACTGCCCGACAGACGGTAGCCTTGGAAACGTGCTCAGCGTCACCAATATTATACAGAAAGCTCCCGTTTGCAAAAAAACGGAGTGCAGTACAAAGAATATGTAATGAACTGAGAGCATGTCCGCGATGTGTCACATGCGTAATATATGGCCTGAGGATGTTATCCAAATAACTTATAGATTGTGCTGAGAAACGGTAACGTTCGCACAGAAAATCATCAGGTAATGATAAAATGTCCAAACGCGCTCTAATCACTCTCTCCCGGCAGAGAGCTCTGCGGAGAATTTGGGCTTCAACATCTACTGGCTCTTCGAGGTAGGGGCACGCCATGTCTGACACTTCCTACAGTCAGGTTTCTGACAAAGAGGCGGGGAAAGTCAGGGTTAGTTGAAGTAAACCTGCTGGGGAGCAGGTTAGCTTCACGGAGTGTGTCGTCATAGTAACTCACTCAGGATTAATCTGAACTCGCTTTGTGAAACCGAAAACCCAGAGTTTTCGTTAACTCAGGGTATACTTACTCAGAGTTTGCACTAAACCGGCTTCCTGAAATAGGGCCCTGATGACTAAAGATCCAAATGGGACAGGCAAAAAAATAAATAAATGATGATAACCATGTGCAGCTTCTCTCGTCTTCCATTTTTCCCTGATATGTTTCAGACACGTGTTAAAGTGTGTTGGCTGCATATTAAGTTCAAAATGCTGATGAATGCTGATGAGCTCTGATCCAGTTGACTGATATACTCTTCTCTACATCCTGCACTGAAATATGAGGATTGTTTGTTTATTAAAATAAAAAATCATCATGGAGTCATTGACAGAAGAGCATCAACGTTCAGCCTGTTAAATTAGATTTAGATATTTTTATTTCAGAAATGATTCCTAACAAAAATGGAGAATATAAAAACACAATCAAAGCAGTAAAGTCCATATTATGAAGTGTTTGCTGCATCAGACAATCATGTTTCCAGTCTGCTGCATCACAACAATTGAAATGCAAATATAAATGATTCACAACAATGAAAACAATATAGTGCAGATAAACATGGTGCTGTAATGAATCTGCTCTTAAACACAATAACAAAATACATTTTCCAAGAGAGATGATAATGATTCACATCAGCGTGAAGAACGAATACATTTACAACTGGTTTCTAACATTTCTTATAGATCGAACTGATCACTGATAGAAACAGAAGAATATTCAAAATGATACTCTGAGAGATACATGAATGAGATATGGATAAACATCAAATTACATAAAACAAAAAAGCACAAAATCACTATAACTGAAATAAAATATGAGCAGAAATATAGAAGAATTAAGTCAAAAGATAGAAAAAGGCAAAATGTTTAAAATATATAATCACATAAGAGACTGAACCGTCCAGTCAGGTCACAGATTCATATCTACAATAATATTTTTCTTTGTTTTTATTTTGATTTAATCACTTCTATGTATTATTATTATTATTATTATTATTATTATTATTATTATTATTATTATTATTATAAGCATATTAAGTGTGTGTCTGAGCTGAAAGCTGCTCTCCTCTCCTGGTTTTCTGTATCACACAGACCACAACAACACAAAGCATCACCTGCAGACCGCTGAGCAGTATCCACCTGACTCTGTAGAAGGTCGAGTAAACCCCAAAGGGCTCTCTGTAGATCAGAACAAATTTTTCTGCTGACACACACTCATCCTGTGACTTAAAACCTGTACACACATACTCTCCTGCATCTTCCAGTGAGACATTAGAGATTATCAGGCTGCCATCGGAACAAGTGATTCTATTGTCACTGCAGAAGTCATCACCGTACACAATTTTGCCTTCTGTTTGGATCAACTTAATGAACATAAAGCCCGAAGTACTATTTTCCCAATCATCAGAGCATCTCATAGTGACTTCATCTCCCTCTGAGAAAACCTTTACTGCAGGTGGACCAAATTTAGGGCACACCAAAAGCCAGTACGCATGTGTTACTTTTTCACCTGAACAGCTGTAGATACCTGAATCATTTAACATTAGTGATGGAAGTACCAGCGAGAAGTTTTGACCAACTTCTTGATCAATATTGTAGGCAAATGCCTCCCTCCACCAAACTGGGGGCTGGTCATGAATGGGGTCCATGAAGGGACACTCCAGCACAGCTGTGTCTCCCTCTGAAGCATAACGTAGCTTTGTTTCTCTGGTCAAACGTACAGAGTAAGTGCTCACACACTGCTGTTGGTTCATCACCAGGCAGATGTAAGACGTTGGTCGTGTGTTGACATGAAGAAGTGGTGCGTTTGTCACCTCCAGGAAACTTTCTTGGACTTTATTCACGTTCATAATTGTGTCTTTATATAATAGTCCCCCTAAGTAAGATCTGATCCAACGCACCGTCAGATTCTCACCTGCTCCTTTACATTGTACGTCTACAGTAGAATCAGAAGCTATGATAGTTTCTCCCCACCTTACTGTCTTACACACAGTCAGGCTGATGTTTCTCTCATATGTCACGCTGCCCTGAGTCCAGCACACATCTCGGTACAGTCCAGAGTCTGAGTGGGTCAGGTTGTTGAGAGTAAATGAAGGAGAACCATGAAATGTCTCAGGAAATGAGAGTCGTCCTGTCAGGTCTTCATGTACTGTGAAGTTTCTGTTCCAGGGGTCAGAGATGTTCCACAGGACCAGAGTATCTTCACCAACACGTCTGGAGGTGATGCAGGAGCTGTTGTGATCTGGGAGCTTGAACTGTAAAGAGCCTCCTTCTTCACTTATGGCGATAAATTCTTCTGCATGAATGTTGCTGATGAGAGTGAACAGCAGGGAGAAGCAGAGCTGTGCGACTGCAGCCATCCTGCTCAGAGGTCTCCTGGTGAGTGTCGTGCTTTCACTCTTCACAGGCCAAAGTGTGGACATGGGTTTTTTTATACTTCGTTGCATGGGTCCAGGGGTATCAAACATGTGGTCTGGAGCACAGAACCGGCCAGTCACAGTGTCCAATCTGAACCATTACAAGTGAGATAATGTCAGCTTTACCACACAGCCATGAATATTTATAAAAATGTAAAAGTCCTTTCTAAACTATTTAAAACTTTTTGAATAGTTTTTTAGTTTCAAAAACAACTAAAAAAATGTTGTTTCCTATGTGATCCTTCATAAAACATCACATATTTTCCAACATAATTCAGGGTTTGGTTTGGTCTAAGTAAGCAGAGAAGTCCAGGCATCCAGTTTCCATGCAGATGTTTACATGAAGCTCATCATCTGATGATGAAACTTACTTTGCACCCAAGCAGCCCAACCAGAAATTGAAAGTGTACATGCAACAAGGGACGGAGCGCATCCCGTCAATAGGTCCAAAGTGCAATCGAGGCTAATCCCATGATCTTCTTATTTTCTTGTAGACCGAAGTTGAAAATCTGGCAGTATTTATTTTTGTGATTTTTTTTCCACTCTCAGCCGTCCTTCTCCTGTATTTGGGCCTGTTTGTTAATTTATTTCAATCATGTAAACAATATACAGGTACATTTAGCAAAGAAAATTAGAGAAAAAAACACTATACAAAATAAAGTTAATACATTTCAATATTGCTTCTGTTCTGATTCATTTACATGTCGAAAGGGAGAGGGAAGAAGTACACACTTATTTATTTAAGTTATCCGTCAATATTTAGTCAGCTTCCTTACTGATAAGGAAGGACGATCGTGGCTCAAGAGTTGGGAGTTCGCCTTGTAATCGGAAGGTTGCCGGTTCGAGCCCCGGCTTGGACAGTCTCGGTCGTTGTGTCCTTGGGCGAGACACTTCACCCGTTGCCTACTGGTGGTGGTCAGAGGGCCCGGTGGCGCCAGTGTCCGGCAGCCTCGCCTCTGTCAGTGCGCCCCAGGGCGGCTGTGGCTACAATGTAGCTGCCATCACCAGTGTGTGAATGGGTGGATGACTGGATATGTAAAGCGCTTTGGGGTACTTAGGGACTAGTAAAGCGCTATATAAATACAGGCCATTTACCATATAATCTGTAATAAAAATAGTGAACAGATTTCTGATGTAATATATAATATAATATTACACCATGAAATTTTCAAAATAGCGACATTCACTTAATTTCAACATTTTCCCTTTTCTTTATAGCTCAAGAAGATCATATCTTTATAACTCTTGTTGAACTGTTTTATGTTTGGATATTGCTTCAATTCCATATTCAAACTGTTCCACAGCTTCACTCCATGCACTGAAACACAAACGCTTTTTCCTGTTGCACGTACCTTCCCTGTTTTGAGTTACAAAAACCCCTTAAATTATAACTTACTCCTTTAAAAAAAACATACTCTGAATATAATCTGGCAGTTCCTTATTTTTTGCTTTGAATATAATTTGTGCTGTTTGGAATTTCACTAGATCAGCAAATTTCAATATTTCAGACTGCAAAAATAGTGAGTTTGTATGTTCCCTATAACCTGCATTGTGGATGATTCGAACTGCTTTTTTGTTGAAGAGTAAAAAGTGAAAGTAATGTGGTTTAATAGTTGTTGCCCCAGACCTCTGCACAAAAGCTTAAGTATGGTGAAACCAGTGAACAGTAGAGAATATGAAGTGATGTCCCGTGTGATACCTGCTTTGCCTTGTTTAGTATTGCAATGCTTCGTGATACTTTGGAATGAATATATCTCACGTGAGCACTCCAGTTTTTCATCTATTATTACCCCCAGAAATTTATTTTCACTGACTCTTTCAATATCAACACCATCCATCCATCCATCTTCATCCGCTTTATCCGAGGCCGGGTCGCGGGGGCAGCAGCCTAAGCAGAAAGGCCCAGACCTCCCTCTCCCCAGCCACCTCCTCCAGCTTATCCGGGGGAACACCAAAGCGTTCCCAGGCCAGCCGAGAGATATAATCTCTCCAGTGTGTCCTGGGTCTGCCTGCTGGGCATTCCCAGTTATGTAAAAATAGAAAACAATGATCCACGCTGCAGTTTCACACCTTGCATTTCCATCCACTGGGACAAATTGGACCCTTTGCCATCCTACTTATGGGGCATTTTAATATTATTTAAATAAACTGCCAAACGTTTTTTGAATTTGCCCTAAAATAAAGTCATTAAAAAAATTTGAATGTCCACTTTAAAAAAAAAGTGGACATTAAACACCACATGTATAAAGATTAATTTGCACCATGAAGCCCTGCTCTCACAAACTTGCATAGATGTAACATTGTCTCTGAAGTTAGATTTAAGAAAGAAGCGCTTGAAGTTTTTACAACAGAACGTGACGTCATCAGGTTGGTGGGTTGGCTGCGGCTCATAGACTTACATTATATTAGAAAACCAGTGAACCTCAGTGGAAAACAAGATTAAAACTAACAAGTCTAAGGGGGTCACTTTGGTGCTCCCCCTGGCTACAGCAAAGAGTTTCATGTTAAGAAACCAAAGATGTACTGTCCACTTTCACTCTGTGTCTCCTAAACAGTCAGTGTTTCCTCGTTGTTTGGCTAGCTGTGAAACGGGAAAATCCACCTGTTGGCTGTAATGTTCATGCAGGTGGCAGCAGGGAAAGTGGATATTTGTTATTCAACATGCGTCTGAGCTTATATTGACACCATAGGAGGTAAACTCTGTCGTGGAAGTAGGTTTCCATCTAAGTTAATGTCAGCTGTGACAGTTCTAACAGTTGTGCTGCTTGTTGTAGATCAGAAATAAATATAAACAGCTTATATTAAGTTGTGCCCAGTAGCTCAGCAGATACTCTAAAGCTCATGATGTAATGAGGAAAAGAAAACAGGCTGATATCCAGATTGACGTTTTGGAAACTGATTTTGCTTCTGCAGCATCCTGTGTGCAATCCTGTTAGAATATGTCTGATCAGGGCGATGGTTGGATCCTGTTAAATACCCCAATTCTTTGATCTTTGGGCTGAAAGAAGAACAACACTTGGTGTTTAATGCTCAATCAACAATCTCTTTAGACCATACAACCCTTTAGGCATAAACGTCTGGATGGGAGATTTGCACAGGAGGTGGAGTTTTCCATCTACCCAGCTCCCCAAGTGTCCACCGCTGTGGTTGAGCCATACAACTCCATCCTGACCACCCACACCACCCTAGAGCACTCTGACTGTGCCTTCATGGTAGATAACGAGATGACATCTGCCGTAGGAACCTCGATATTGAGCGTCCTACCTACACCAACCTGAACAGGTTGATCAGCCAGATTGTGTCCTCCATCACTGCTTCGCTCCGCTTTGATGGCGCCCTCAATGTTGATCTGACAGAGTTCCAGACCAACTTGGTGCCCTACCCTCGTATCCATTTCCCCCTGGCCACCTACGCCCCCGTCATCTCTGCAGAGAAAGCTTATCACGAGCAGTTAACTGTATCAGAAATCACAAACGCTTGCTTCGAGCCAGCCAATCAGATGGTGAAATGTGACCCTCGCCACGGCAAGTACATGGCCTGCTGCCTTTTGTACCGTGGCGATGTGGTGCCCAAAGATGTCAACGCTGCCATTGCTGCCATTAAAACCAAGCGCACCATCCAGTTCGTGGACTGGTGCCCCACCGGTTTCAAGGTCGGCATCAACTACCAGCCACCCACTGTGGTTCCTGGTGGAGACCTGGCCAACGTCCAGAGGGCTGTGTGTATGCTGAGCAACACCACCGCCATCGCTGAGGCCTGGGCACGACTTGACCACAAGTTTGACTTGATGTACGCCAAGCGTGCATTTGTTCACTGGTATGTGGGTGAGGGAATGGAGGAGGGTGAGTTTTCTGAGGCTAGAGAGGACATGGCAGCTCTAGAGAAGGATTATGAAGAGGTTGGAGTTGACTCTGTTGATGGGGAGGGAGATGAGGAAGGTGAGGAGTAGGTTCATTGCAATAAAATCATCAAAGTTATGCGAGTTCGCTCAGAAGCACTGTTACGTTGTTCTACCAAATCTTGTTACACATTCCTGTGTATATTTTTCAACTTTAAATAAATGTGTTTGAAAATGTGTTTTAATGCTATGTGAGAGTGTAACATGGAGACATGACCACTTTGTTTTGTAGTTCTGTTCTTTCAATATCAGCACTTTCTTTTATTAAGGTGCTGCTTAATAAAGAGTACATGAGCTGTTTAATCACTGCTATGCTTAATTTTAACCCCCCAAAATCTAGAAAAGAAAGTTAACCGCCAGGTTAATTCTGAATAAAGTAAAATAACGTAAATAAATTACAAATATAATAATTTAACATTATAATAACTAAAAGCGACATTTTTAGTGAATCTATATCTTTCTTAACCCCCCTAGTTCACAAAGCCTTAAAGTTTACTCTTCGGGCTCCCCTCATCCCCCGTTTTTTTCCGCCAAAATTATGCACACCCACTGCCGCGCTATGCATTCTGGGATATGTTGGGCCACGAAGTCTACACCGCCACATCCTTAAAATTCAGGGAAATGAAGGACGCATTTGAGGGCCGGATTTCGAGCAGCCATCGAAGTGGGACAGCCTTCGTCGCGTCGCTGTGACGTAATCGGCCTTAAAATGCGGCCTTTAAGGCTGCAGACCCTGAATTGGGAAACAGCCATAGCCTAACATATGAAACAGGAAAAGACGGCCGTGTAATCCCTTTATTTCCCTTGAGAGAGAAATGGATCTGAAACCACAGAAATCAGAGTGTTTGCAGAGTGCAGACACACAGATAATGAAGACATGCTGCTCGGAAATGTTAGATACAGATAAAAATGGTGTGTGTGTGTGTGTGTGTGTGTGTGTGTGTGTGTGTGTGTGTGTGTGTGTGTGTGTGTGTGTGTGTGTGTGTGTGTGTGTGTGTGTGTCAGAGTAGATGGGTGCAGTTTTAATACCACTCCATTTGTCTGATGTGACAACATTTTAGATAAACTAACTTTGAGTCTGGACTCTGCACTTTCAGGTGGGGAACCTGAAGTTCCTGTGTAGGCACGAGGGAGGAGAGAGTTCGTTAAGAAAGAAATCACAAAATCATTTGCACTGTGAACCGGATATTTTTTCTTTAGGTAATAAAAGAAAAACAATTATTTTCTTTTGTTTCTACATTCATTCATTCTTTATTCCTGCATTCCTTCCTTTCTTCCTTTTCCGGGCCGTGATCAGCTGACCTGTGTTACTGCAGCTTCATGGCTCCGTGTGGATTTAGCAAACTGTGTGTGTGTACTGAGCCAAGATTGCAAAACAGCCCAACTGCCTCAGTAATTATGGACCTTATAGTCCTTACAAACACTGTTTCACTAACTTCAGTAAACATTTTACATACATATGTCAATGCTGTATAATTTACAGCAAACGCCGTGAACGCAGCGGTGCACGAGCTACTGCAGTGGAGCTCACGTACAGCTTTGTGGGCTCAAAATGTGGTTAGAAATATTTTGTACTTGTACTTTTGTATGTGTAAAAAGAATTTGTGTGTGTGTAAAAAAGATTTGTATGTGGACTTAGCCAAAAAAAACCCCGTGTGAATCTCTGCAAGTTACAAGTACGAATTTTGACCCTATTTTTCTTCCTTTCATCTGATTGGTCAATGTCATGTCAATCACAAATGTAACAATCCAATCAGAGAACAGATGGGTTTGGCTGTCGGAGGGGAGCTTTTTTGAACTGCAGGTTATTACTCTATAATATTACTTACTCTAATATTACTAATAATAATTATTAGTAATATTAATTATTAATTATCTAATAATATACTAATCTAATATTACTTACACCGCACTTTACAGTTATTTATTTGTAAAAAATGTTTTGATTGATTGAATCTTTATTTTGAACATGTTGAAAAAGTACAACAAAATAGAATTAAAAGAGACAAATGAACAAAGCAAAACAAAAGGAAAACGAGCAACCACAACTCATAATAAGCATAAGCTTATTTAATCCCACCCCTTTTCCACTATCTAGTATCAATAGACTACAGAAATACCTCCTTCCAATTACATTATATGTCCTGTGTATTTATTTATTTTTTTAATATATATACATATATGTTTCTATCTATCCATACATATGTATACACACATACGCACATATACACATTTTCAATAACCCCATTAACACCTCAAGGATACACAACCTACAAATATATATATATATATACCCATACCAACATACCCGTGCACCTGCACACACATGAAAATATTAGACAAGAACACCCTATCAAATCTCTACCTTTTCCCTGTACCCTGTAAAAACCATATCCTTAAACCGCTTTTTAAACTGCGCCATGCTCGGACATTGCTTCATATCTTTACTTAGTCTGTTCCACAGCTTCACTCCACACACAGAGATGCAAAAACTTTTTAATGTTGTACGGATACGAGGATGTTTTAAATTTAATTCCCCCCTCAAATTGTATCCCCGTTCCCTTTTAGAAAACATTTTTAGAATATTGTCAGGAAGCAGGTTATTTATTGCTTTATATATAATTTGTGCTGTGAGAAAATGAACCAGATCTGTGAATTTTAGAATTTTTGATTTTAAGAATAGTGGATATTTGGAATCATGTATGATTTTTGTTCCACTTCTCACATGTTTACCACTTTGTGTTGGTCTTTCACGTGAAATTCCAATAAAATTGATTCAAGTTTGCGGCTGTAATGTGACAAAATGTGGAAAAGTTTAAGGGGGCCGAAACACCTGGCATCAGGACATCCAGATGTTTTTCTTCTCTACAAAGGTGTATTAAAAAAAAGAACAGCAAATTATAATATTAAAGCGGATGTGTGACCTTAAAGGTTTCTGGCTGAAAAAAGGTCACTGATCAAACTGATTCTTGCTCACAAAAAACATTTTAATCAGATTCTCTGCAGGAAAATTTGAAAACATTTCCTCCTAACTTCTCAGTATTCACTTATCAGCATTCAGTCAAACGTTCATTTACGGGTGTAGTTAAAAAACTGCTAATAACTGACTTTCCACAGCAGTTGTTTGGTCGGACACAGTGAGAGATGTAATCTGTTACTCTTCATGTGAGAAAGAAGGTGTCTCTGAGATGTACTAATAGTGTGTTAGTTCCAAATAATAAATTAGTGAATATATTTCATGGCAGTTTGATTATTCTTGGACAAACAGTGCAGTCTTCCTCAAAGCATCACTGTGAATGTAATCATATAATGTTAAAAATATAATAACAGTCTTTTTATTATTGCTCAATGAAATAAATAAATCCTCTTTATTATCAGAGTGAAAACAGACTTCCACAAACGAACGTCAACTGATGACTCCATAATTATTCAGCCATTCAAAGGTGACTGACCTACTTCAACAGCCAAAATCACATATTTCTGGAAGGTCCACTCACTGGTTATTCAGCATGCCAGGCTGCAGTTACACCATGCAGACAAAAGAGCACTCGGAGCAAGTTAAAGGAAAGGTTATTCAAAAGTAGAAGTCTGGGAATGGAGACAGAGGAGTTCACTTAAATCTGTCATGATGAAACGGAAGCAATCAAATCTGCCTAAATCTGACACTCAAAGGTAAACTGGATACCTGGCTGACCATCACGTTCACGACCAGGTGAGGACGGATCAAAGATCAGGAGTCGATTTCAGGCTTGGGCTTGCTTTCATCATATTAGTCCAATCCAATCCAACTTTATTTATAGAGTACGTTAAAACCAACATGGTTGAATAAAGTGCTTTCCATCACAAAAACTGAGATAAAAGTAAAAAAAAAAAAACATAAACAGACAAAGAAAGTGAAATAACAATAAAATAAATACATAAATGAAAAAAAGATTTAAAAATTAAATGCTTAAATATATTAAATATTAAAACTAGTGCTGTCAGCGTTAATCTCATTAAAATGACGTTAACGCCACGCGGCAAATCTCCGTTAGTGAATTACAGTTTTTTACAGACGCTAGGACACGTCTCAATACTTAGGTCACGTTTGCAAAACTCCTCACACAGTGAGCACAACAGAAGTCTATGTGGGCTAAACTGAGGATCAGTTATCATTGTTTTGGCACAAAATGCATTCAATGACTACATCTCTCAAATTTCATGAATCATCTTCTCACTCAGACACAACAACTGCCAAAAACCTTTGTACGGACAGGACATTTTGCATGTGCTTACATACTGTTTTCAAAACTGTTAAACTCATGGTCAAAACAATAACACAATGCAAAACTTGAAAAGACAGCAAAATCCAACAGCAATATTTTATTGAAACATATTTTAAATCTAAAAATGCAGTTTAACCAGCCACAGCTGATTCTCATTGTAGATGAACATCTACACAGGTGTTACTCCTTCAATTTTTCAACTCCTTCAATTCTGGCAGCCAGGAGATTCTTTCCTAGGTGTGTTGCCCAAGATGACATAAGATGTGATGTGGATGAGAACCTGTGGCCAAATGGAGAAGACCGAGTAGATTAGCATTACTATTGTATGTGTATCAGTGGATGGCGTGTACACAAATTCTTGTATTTTGGGATTACTTAGTGCAAAAAAATAAAAATACATAAACAAATATTACCGACGTCTGCATGATGTCTGATTCATTCCAGTAACATATATTGAAATTATAAACAGAGATGTGTCCTTGTTTTACACAGGAAAACACTGTAATGCTACATGTTGTTAGTGTTTTTTAGGTCATTGTTTTGTGGGTGACAAAGTGTGTTTGTCGGCTGTCAACCTTTGCTAGTGTTCTGGAGGAATGTGTTTATTTGAGACCTGAATGAAGTGTTTTGGTAGTTGTAGTGCATTTTGAATGTGAAATGAACTGCTTTGCCAAGCTGACGGTCAGTTAGGAGGATTGTGTGAAGAGTTTTGCACAAGTGACCTAAGTATTGAGAAATGTGTCCTAGCGTCTGTAAAAAACTGTAACGCAGATCGTGTGGTTGTTTGCTGACAACAAAAAAACATCAAAGGAGAAAAGTTGCATCTAAGAACACGTTTTTTTCTTACTGATGCTCATTAGTGAAACACAAAGACATTAGACAAAAATGAAACTTTAGACCCTCTCCTCCCCCAACAGAAGTCAAAGGGATCTTCCAGGAATAGTGACACTATTTTCTGGAGGATTGATTGGTCAGTACGTCGTGATTTCATACCTGCTGATCTCTAATCTGGAACCTAACCGGCACCAGCAGAGTAAAAGACACTTAACAGCTAAATTGAATCAAGCATAAAAACATTTTAGGCATCAAGACAAGTCATATTATCTGTGAATTTCCCTTTTTTTGATTGGTCAGATGCTGCCAACGCCTCCCTTTCCTTGTGAAGGTGCATGAGAAAACCTGGATTAACATTGCTAACCAGCGGACAGCCCAGTGTGCCCAGCAGAGCCCTTCACACTCTGTTACAGAAAAACCATATGTTTTTTTTTGTGTTGTGTCAGGGATGGATATGTAGTTGTAACGTTTGTGTTCACTAACTTTACTTTCTGTTTCCTACCCTGCCTAGTCTGCCTTGGACTCAATGCTGACTCAGCCTATAGTCTCTCCTCCACCTCTGCCTCTGCTCTCTCACGCTCTTCTCTGGCTCTACTTTCTGCTAACATTCTGCTCTTCTCTCCTCTTCTGAGCCTGCTCCAGCCACAACTTAGCAACTGCTAACTGCAATTCCTTCCTCTGCTTCGCTTTACCTGTTTTACCTGCTACACTTACAGCTATTCTTTCTACCAGCATTTTACACTGAACTTCCACTAATGTCCCTTCAAATCCACATTTCTTACACCAACAACCTACATACTGCGTGCTGCCTGGTAAAAAATTCTGCATAAATTTTACATCTCCTTCTAAGGCAGACTTACACATTTTATTCTCCATTACAAGACAACAATCAGCCACACTCACGCAGACCACGTCTGGCCCGCACACACACACAACATAGGCCTATCGCTTGCGTCTGCACGCACAGCTAGCGCTCTCTGTTGAAAACTCTCAAACGCCCCAAATGGCGGAGATTCCGGACTCTGAACCTAGGTTATCTCCACGCCCCAAACGGCGGAGAAGCCTGCGTCTCTCTCACGCGGCTAGCGCGCTCCCGTACCTGCGGTCAACGCAGGGTCACGTAGCCGCTCTCTAAGGCCTTCTGTACTCACTGTTTGTTTACGTTCATGGGAATCTCTGGATCCCGTCAATCGTCATCCATCCCGAGGGGAGGTCAGGCGCAAACTTCCCGGCCTGGTGGCAAGCCAAAAACACCAGGGCTTTACGTCAATCATCCCAGACGTTGCGGTGGCGTCCTCTCCCTCTCCTCGGTGGATGCAATGTGTTAGGCTCCGGCTCCGAAGGACCAAATAAATGTTGGGTCTGTGTTTCCACAAACCCCGCTAATTCTAGAGACTTATTCATCATGAAGAAAACAAGACAGTCGATCGATCCATTACTTGCACAAGGGAGGCCTCGTCTGTGTCCAGCACGACAAAGAACGCCAAATGGTGGCCTCCTCTCGCTGCCTTTTATTGACAATCTTCAAACAATAGTTTACAAAGCACCTCCCCTTGCAACCCCCCTTTGGTTACATAGACAAGGTACTGTATGTAAGTGTGTGTGTGTGTGTTATGTGAGAATGTGTGTGTGTGTGTGTGTGTGTGTGTGTGTGTGTGTGTGTGTGTGTGTGTGTGTGTGTGTGTGTGTGTGTGTGTGTGTGTGTGTTATGTGAGAATGTGTGACCTCCTGCTGACCAAAGGGTCATAAACCCAGGAAGCCTACATCAAAAGAAACAGATCTTTCAGATAGGATGTATCTACAATAAAACCTCCCCCAGCACAGAGTGGCTGGAGAGGTGGTCAGAATCAAAGGAATAGCTTTGATCCTACTGCTTAAACTAAGACTATACAAATTTAAGAAACACAATGGCAACATTCAACAATTAGACTTAACATCAATCAAATGGACCAACATGGCATCTTTCTCGGCCTTCAAACAACAATTCTGATGGCTAAAGATCCAAATGGGACAGGCAAATAAATAAATAAATAAATGATGATAACCATGTGCAGCTTCTCTCGTCTTCCATTTTTCCCTGATGTGTTTCACTCAACATCAGACACGTGTTAAAGTGTGTTGGCTGCATATTAAGGTCAAAATGCTGATGAGCTCTGATCCAGTTGACTGATATACTCTGCTCTACATCCTGCACTGAAATATGAGGATTGTGTGTTTATTAAAATTAAAAATCATCGTGCAGTCATTGACAGAAGAGCATCAACATTCAGCCTGTTAAATTATATTTAGATATTTTTATTTCAGAAATGATTCCTAATAAAAATGGAGAATATAAAAACACAATCAAAGCAGTAAAGTCCATATTATGAAGTGTTTGCTGTATCAGACAATCATGTTTATTCACAACAATGAAAACAATATAGTGCAGATAAACATGGTGCTGTAATGAATCTGCTCTTAAACACAATAACAAAATACATTTTCCAAGAGAGATGATAATGATTCACATCAGAGTGAAGAACGAATACATTTACAACTGGTTTCTAACATTTCTTATAGATCGAACTGATCACTGATAGAAACAGAAGAATGTTCAAAATGATACTCTGAGAGATACATGAATGAGATGTGGATAAACATCAAATCACATAAAACAAAAAAGCACAAAATCACTATAACTGAAATAAAATGTGAGCAGAAATATAGAAGAATTAAGTCAAAAGATAAAAAAGGCAAAATGTTTAAAATATATAATCACATAAGAGACTGAACCGTCCAGTCAGGTCACAGATTCATATCTACAATAATATTTTTGTTTGTTTTTATTTTGATTTCATCACTTCTATGTATTATTATTATTATTATTATAAGCATATTAAGTGTGTGTCTGAGCTGAAAGCTGCTCTCCTCTTCTGGTTTTCTGTATCACACAGACCACAACAACACAAAGCATCACCTGCAGACCGCTGAGCAGTATCCACCTGACTCTGTAGAAGGTCGAGTAAACCCCAAAGGGCTCTCTGTAGATCAGAACAAATTTTTCTGCTGACACACACTCATTCAGTAACTTTGAATGTGTACACACATACTCTCCTGCATCTTCCAGTGAGACATTAGAGATTATCAGGCTGCCATCGGAACAAGTGATTCTATTGTCACTGCAGAAGTCATCATCGTACACAATTTTGCCTTCTGTTTGGATCGACTTCATGAACATAAAGCCCGAAGTACTAGTTTTCCAATCATCAGAGCATCTCATAGTGACTTCATCTCCCTCTGAGAAAACCTTTACTGCAGGTGGAGCAAATTTAGGGCACACCAAAAGCCAGTACTGATGTATTACTTTTTCACCTTCACAGTAGTAGATACCTGAATCATTTAACGTTAATGATGGAAGTACCAGTGAGAAGTTTCGACCAATTTCTTGATCAGTATCGTAACGTACTTCCTTCATCCAAACTGGGGGCTGGTCATGAATGGGGTCCATGAAGGGACACTCCAGCACAGCTGTGTCTCCCTCTGAAGCATAACGTAGCTTTGTTTGTTTGGTCAAACGTACAGAGTAAGTGCTCACACACTGCTGTTGGTTCATCACCAGGCAGATGTAAGACGTTGGTTGTGTGTTGACATGAAGAAGTGATGCGTTTGTCACCTGCAGGAAACTTTCTTGGACTTTATTCACCTTCAAAATTCTGTCTTCGAAACTACTCAGCCCGGCTTGTTGCCACTCCCCGTAATGTCTGATCCAACGCACCGTCAGATTCTCACCTGCTCCTTTACATCGCACGTCTTCAGTGGCATCAGGACTTATGATAGATTCTTCCCCCTTTACTGTCTTGCACACAGTCAGGCTGATGTTTCTCTCATATGTCACGCTGCCCTGAGTCCAGCACACATCTTGGTACAGTCCAGAGTCTGAGTGGGTCAGGTTGTTGAGAGTAAATGAAGGAGAACCATGAAATGTCTCAGGAAATGAGAGTCGTCCTGTCAGGTCTTCATGTACTGTGAAGCTTCTGTTCCAGGGGTCAGAGATGTTCCACAGGACCAGAGTATCTTCACCAACACGTCTGGAGGTGATGCAGGAGCTGTTTTGATCTGGGAGCTTGAACTGTAAAAAGCCGCCTTCTTCAATTATGGCGATAAATTCTTCTGCATGAATGTTGCTGATGAGAGTGAACAGCAGGGAGAAGCAGAGCTGTGCGACTGCAGCCATCCTGCTCAGAGGTCTCCTGGTGAGTGTCGTACAAGCACTGACACTGCTCGCTTCATGAGCTTCCTGTTTGTGGTTGGAGGAGGAACGTCACTTCTTTATCACATCATCAAGGAACACTTTGAAGCATTTGGCTCGATATCACGCCGTATATCTGCTTTCACTCTTCACAGGTCAAAGTGTGGACACGGTTTTTTTTATACTTCGTTGCATGGGTCCAGGTGTATCAAACATGTGGTCTGGAGCACAGAACCGGCCAGTCACAGTGTCCAATCTGAACAGTTACAAGTGAGATAATGTCAGCTTTACCACACAGCCATGAATATTTATGAAAATGTAAAAGTCCTTTCTAAACTATTTAAAACTTTTTGAATAGTTTTTTAATTTCAAAAACAACTAAAAAAATGTTGTTTCCTATGTGATCCTTCATAAAACATCACATATTTTCCAACATAATTCAGGGTTTGGTTTGGCCTAAGTAAGCAGAGAAGTCCAGGCATCCAGTTTCCATGCAGATGTTTACATGAAGCTCATCATCTGATGATGAAACTTACTTTGCACCCAAGCAGCCCAACCAGAAATTGAAAGTGTACATGCATCAAGGGACGGAGCGCATCCCGTCAATAGGTCCAAAGTGCAATCGAGGCTAATCCCATGATCTTCTTATTTTCTTGTAGACCGAAGTTGAAAATCTGGCAGTATTTATTTTTGTGATTTTTTTTCCACTCTCAGCCGTCCTTCTCCTGTATTTGGGCCTGTTTGTTAATTTATTTCAATCATGTAAACAATATACAGGTGCATTTAGCAAAGAAAATTAGAGAAAAAAATACTATACAAAATAAAGTTAATACATTTCAATATTGCTTCTGTTCTGATTCAGTTACATGTCGAAAGGGAGAGGGAAGAAGTACACACTTATTTAATCGCACCCCTTTGCCATAAGTTATCCGTCAACATTTAGTCAGCTTCCTTACTCATAAGGAAGGACGATCGTGGCTCAAGAGTTGGGAGTTCGCCTTGTAATCAGAAGGTTGCCGGTTCGAGCCCCGGCTCGGACAGTCTCGGTCGTTGTGTCCTTGGGCGAGACACTTCACCCGTTGCCTACTGGTGGTGGTCAGAGGGCCCGGTGGCGCCAGTGTCCGGCAGCCTCGCCTCTGTCAGTGCGCCCCAGGGTGGCTGTGGCTGCAATGTAGCTGCCGTCACCAGTGTGTGAATGGGTGGATGACTGGATATGTAAAGCGCTTTGGGGTCCTTAGGGACTAGTAAAGCGCTATATAAATACAGGCCATTTACCATATAATCTGTAATAAAAATAGTGAACAGATTTCTGATGTAATATATAATATTACACCATGAAATTTTCTAAATAGCGACATTCACTTAATTTCAACATTTTCCCTTTTCTTTATAGCTCAAGAAGATCATATCTTTATAACTCTTGTTGAACTGTTTTATGTTTGGATATTGCTTCAATTTCATATTCAAACTGTTCCACAGCTTCACTCCATGCACTGAAACACAAACGCTTTTTCCTGTTGCACGTACCTTCCCTGTTTTGAGTTACAAAAACCCTTAAATTATAACTTACTCCTTTAAAAAAAACATACTCTGAATATAATCTGGCAGTTCCTTATTTTTTGCTTTGAATATAATTTGTGCTGTTTGGAATTTCACTAGATCAGCAAATTTCAATATTTCAGACTGCAAAAATAGTGAGTTTGTATGTTTCCTATAACCTGCATTGTGGATGATTCGAACTGCTTTTTTGTTGAAGAGTAAAAAGTGAAAGTAATGTGGTTTAATAGTTGTTGCCCCAGACCTCTGCACAAAAGCTTAAGTATGGTGAAACCAGTGAACAGTAGAGAATATGAAGTGATGTCCCGTGTGATACCTGCTTTGCCTTGTTTAGTATTGCAATGCTTCGTGATACTTTGGAATGAATATATCTCACGTGAGCACTCCAGTTTTTCATCTATTATTACCCCCAGAAATTTATTTTCACTGACTCTTTCAATATCAACACCATCCATCCATCCATCTTCATCCGCTTTATCCGAGGCCGGGTCGCGGGGGCAGCAGCCTAAGCAGAAAGGCCCAGACCTCCCTCTCCCCAGCCACCTCCTCCAGCTTATCCGGGGGAATACCAAAGCGTTCCCAGGCCAGCCGAGAGATATAATCTCTCCAGTGTGTCCTGGGTCTGCCTGCTGGGCATTCCCAGTTATGTAAAAATAGAAAACAATGATCCACGCTGCAGTTTCACACCTTGCATTTCCATCCACTGGGACAAATTGGACCCTTTGCCATCCTACTTATGGGGCATTTTAATATTATTTAAATAAACTGCCAAACGTTTTTTGAATTTGCCCTAAAATAAAGTCATTAAAAAAATTTGAATGTCCACTTTAAAAAAAAAGTGGACATTAAACACCACATGTATAAAGATTAATTTGCACCATGAAGCCCTGCTCTCACAAACTTGCATAGATGTAACATTGTCTCTGAAGTTAGATTTAAGAAAGAAGCGCTTGAAGTTTTTACAACAGAACGTGACGTCATCAGGTTGGTGGGTTGGCTGCGGCTCATAGACTTACATTATATTAGAAAACCAGTGAACCTCAGTGGAAAACAAGATTAAAACTAACAAGTCTAAGGGGGTCACTTTGGTGCTCCCCCTGGCTACAGCAAAGAGTTTCATGTTAAGAAACCAAAGATGTACTGTCCACTTTCACTCTGTGTCTCCTAAACAGTCAGTGTTTCCTCGTTGTTTGGCTAGCTGTGAAACGGGAAAATCCACCTGTTGGCTGTAATGTTCATGCAGGTGGCAGCAGGGAAAGTGGATATTTGTTATTCAACATGCGTCTGAGCTTATATTGACACCATAGGAGGTAAACTCTGTCGTGGAAGTAGGTTTCCATCTAAGTTAATGTCAGCTGTGACAGTTCTAACAGTTGTGCTGCTTGTTGTAGATCAGAAATAAATATAAACAGCTTATATTAAGTTGTGCCCAGTAGCTCAGCAGATACTCTAAAGCTCATGATGTAATGAGGAAAAGAAAACAGGCTGATATCCAGATTGACGTTTTGGAAACTGATTTTGCTTCTGCAGCATCCTGTGTGCAATCCTGTTAGAATATGTCTGATCAGGGCGATGGTTGGATCCTGTTAAATACCCCAATTCTTTGATCTTTGGGCTGAAAGAAGAACAACACTTGGTGTTTAATGCTCAATCAACAATCTCTTTAGACCATACAACCCTTTAGGCATAAACGTCTGGATGGGAGATTTGCACAGGAGGTGGAGTTTTCCATCTACCCAGCTCCCCAAGTGTCCACCGCTGTGGTTGAGCCATACAACTCCATCCTGACCACCCACACCACCCTAGAGCACTCTGACTGTGCCTTCATGGTAGATAACGAGATGACATCTGCCGTAGGAACCTCGATATTGAGCGTCCTACCTACACCAACCTGAACAGGTTGATCAGCCAGATTGTGTCCTCCATCACTGCTTCGCTCCGCTTTGATGGCGCCCTCAATGTTGATCTGACAGAGTTCCAGACCAACTTGGTGCCCTACCCTCGTATCCATTTCCCCCTGGCCACCTACGCCCCCGTCATCTCTGCAGAGAAAGCTTATCACGAGCAGTTAACTGTATCAGAAATCACAAACGCTTGCTTCGAGCCAGCCAATCAGATGGTGAAATGTGACCCTCGCCACGGCAAGTACATGGCCTGCTGCCTTTTGTACCGTGGCGATGTGGTGCCCAAAGATGTCAACGCTGCCATTGCTGCCATTAAAACCAAGCGCACCATCCAGTTCGTGGACTGGTGCCCCACCGGTTTCAAGGTCGGCATCAACTACCAGCCACCCACTGTGGTTCCTGGTGGAGACCTGGCCAACGTCCAGAGGGCTGTGTGTATGCTGAGCAACACCACCGCCATCGCTGAGGCCTGGGCACGACTTGACCACAAGTTTGACTTGATGTACGCCAAGCGTGCATTTGTTCACTGGTATGTGGGTGAGGGAATGGAGGAGGGTGAGTTTTCTGAGGCTAGAGAGGACATGGCAGCTCTAGAGAAGGATTATGAAGAGGTTGGAGTTGACTCTGTTGATGGGGAGGGAGATGAGGAAGGTGAGGAGTAGGTTCATTGCAATAAAATCATCAAAGTTATGCGAGTTCGCTCAGAAGCACTGTTACGTTGTTCTACCAAATCTTGTTACACATTCCTGTGTATATTTTTCAACTTTAAATAAATGTGTTTGAAAATGTGTTTTAATGCTATGTGAGAGTGTAACATGGAGACATGACCACTTTGTTTTGTAGTTCTGTTCTTTCAATATCAGCACTTTCTTTTATTAAGGTGCTGCTTAATAAAGAGTACATGAGCTGTTTAATCACTGCTATGCTTAATTTTAACCCCCCAAAATCTAGAAAAGAAAGTTAACCGCCAGGTTAATTCTGAATAAAGTAAAATAACGTAAATAAATTACAAATATAATAATTTAACATTATAATAACTAAAAGCGACATTTTTAGTGAATCTATATCTTTCTTAACCCCCCTAGTTCACAAAGCCTTAAAGTTTACTCTTCGGGCTCCCCTCATCCCCCGTTTTTTTCCGCCAAAATTATGCACACCCACTGCCGCGCTATGCATTCTGGGATATGTTGGGCCACGAAGTCTACACCGCCACATCCTTAAAATTCAGGGAAATGAAGGACGCATTTGAGGGCCGGATTTCGAGCAGCCATCGAAGTGGGACAGCCTTCGTCGCGTCGCTGTGACGTAATCGGCCTTAAAATGCGGCCTTTAAGGCTGCAGACCCTGAATTGGGAAACAGCCATAGCCTAACATATGAAACAGGAAAAGACGGCCGTGTAATCCCTTTATTTCCCTTGAGAGAGAAATGGATCTGAAACCACAGAAATCAGAGTGTTTGCAGAGTGCAGACACACAGATAATGAAGACATGCTGCTCGGAAATGTTAGATACAGATAAAAATGGTGTGTGTGTGTGTGTGTGTGTGTGTGTGTGTGTGTGTGTGTGTGTGTGTGTGTGTGTGTGTGTGTGTGTGTGTGTCAGAGTAGATGGGTGCAGTTTTAATACCACTCCATTTGTCTGATGTGACAACATTTTAGATAAACTAACTTTGAGTCTGGACTCTGCACTTTCAGGTGGGGAACCTGAAGTTCCTGTGTAGGCACGAGGGAGGAGAGAGTTCGTTAAGAAAGAAATCACAAAATCATTTGCACTGTGAACCGGATATTTTTTCTTTAGGTAATAAAAGAAAAACAATTATTTTCTTTTGTTTCTACATTCATTCATTCTTTATTCCTGCATTCCTTCCTTTCTTCCTTTTCCGGGCCGTGATCAGCTGACCTGTGTTACTGCAGCTTCATGGCTCCGTGTGGATTTAGCAAACTGTGTGTGTGTACTGAGCCAAGATTGCAAAACAGCCCAACTGCCTCAGTAATTATGGACCTTATAGTCCTTACAAACACTGTTTCACTAACTTCAGTAAACATTTTACATACATATGTCAATGCTGTATAATTTACAGCAAACGCCGTGAACGCAGCGGTGCACGAGCTACTGCAGTGGAGCTCACGTACAGCTTTGTGGGCTCAAAATGTGGTTAGAAATATTTTGTACTTGTACTTTTGTATGTGTAAAAAGAATTTGTGTGTGTGTAAAAAAGATTTGTATGTGGACTTAGCCAAAAAAAACCCCGTGTGAATCTCTGCAAGTTACAAGTACGAATTTTGACCCTATTTTTCTTCCTTTCATCTGATTGGTCAATGTCATGTCAATCACAAATGTAACAATCCAATCAGAGAACAGATGGGTTTGGCTGTCGGAGGGGAGCTTTTTTGAACTGCAGGTTATTACTCTATAATATTACTTACTCTAATATTACTAATAATAATTATTAGTAATATTAATTATTAATTATCTAATAATATACTAATCTAATATTACTTACACCGCACTTTACAGTTATTTATTTGTAAAAAATGTTTTGATTGATTGAATCTTTATTTTGAACATGTTGAAAAAGTACAACAAAATAGAATTAAAAGAGACAAATGAACAAAGCAAAACAAAAGGAAAACGAGCAACCACAACTCATAATAAGCATAAGCTTATTTAATCCCACCCCTTTTCCACTATCTAGTATCAATAGACTACAGAAATACCTCCTTCCAATTACATTATATGTCCTGTGTATTTATTTATTTTTTTAATATATATACATATATGTTTCTATCTATCCATACATATGTATACACACATACGCACATATACACATTTTCAATAACCCCATTAACACCTCAAGGATACACAACCTACAAATATATATATATATATACCCATACCAACATACCCGTGCACCTGCACACACATGAAAATATTAGACAAGAACACCCTATCAAATCTCTACCTTTTCCCTGTACCCTGTAAAAACCATATCCTTAAACCGCTTTTTAAACTGCGCCATGCTCGGACATTGCTTCATATCTTTACTTAGTCTGTTCCACAGCTTCACTCCACACACAGAGATGCAAAAACTTTTTAATGTTGTACGGATACGAGGATGTTTTAAATTTAATTCCCCCCTCAAATTGTATCCCCGTTCCCTTTTAGAAAACATTTTTAGAATATTGTCAGGAAGCAGGTTATTTATTGCTTTATATATAATTTGTGCTGTGAGAAAATGAACCAGATCTGTGAATTTTAGAATTTTTGATTTTAAGAATAGTGGATATTTGGAATCATGTATGATTTTTGTTCCACTTCTCACATGTTTACCACTTTGTGTTGGTCTTTCACGTGAAATTCCAATAAAATTGATTCAAGTTTGCGGCTGTAATGTGACAAAATGTGGAAAAGTTTAAGGGGGCCGAAACACCTGGCATCAGGACATCCAGATGTTTTTCTTCTCTACAAAGGTGTATTAAAAAAAAGAACAGCAAATTATAATATTAAAGCGGATGTGTGACCTTAAAGGTTTCTGGCTGAAAAAAGGTCACTGATCAAACTGATTCTTGCTCACAAAAAACATTTTAATCAGATTCTCTGCAGGAAAATTTGAAAACATTTCCTCCTAACTTCTCAGTATTCACTTATCAGCATTCAGTCAAACGTTCATTTACGGGTGTAGTTAAAAAACTGCTAATAACTGACTTTCCACAGCAGTTGTTTGGTCGGACACAGTGAGAGATGTAATCTGTTACTCTTCATGTGAGAAAGAAGGTGTCTCTGAGATGTACTAATAGTGTGTTAGTTCCAAATAATAAATTAGTGAATATATTTCATGGCAGTTTGATTATTCTTGGACAAACAGTGCAGTCTTCCTCAAAGCATCACTGTGAATGTAATCATATAATGTTAAAAATATAATAACAGTCTTTTTATTATTGCTCAATGAAATAAATAAATCCTCTTTATTATCAGAGTGAAAACAGACTTCCACAAACGAACGTCAACTGATGACTCCATAATTATTCAGCCATTCAAAGGTGACTGACCTACTTCAACAGCCAAAATCACATATTTCTGGAAGGTCCACTCACTGGTTATTCAGCATGCCAGGCTGCAGTTACACCATGCAGACAAAAGAGCACTCGGAGCAAGTTAAAGGAAAGGTTATTCAAAAGTAGAAGTCTGGGAATGGAGACAGAGGAGTTCACTTAAATCTGTCATGATGAAACGGAAGCAATCAAATCTGCCTAAATCTGACACTCAAAGGTAAACTGGATACCTGGCTGACCATCACGTTCACGACCAGGTGAGGACGGATCAAAGATCAGGAGTCGATTTCAGGCTTGGGCTTGCTTTCATCATATTAGTCCAATCCAATCCAACTTTATTTATAGAGTACGTTAAAACCAACATGGTTGAATAAAGTGCTTTCCATCACAAAAACTGAGATAAAAGTAAAAAAAAAAAAACATAAACAGACAAAGAAAGTGAAATAACAATAAAATAAATACATAAATGAAAAAAAGATTTAAAAATTAAATGCTTAAATATATTAAATATTAAAACTAGTGCTGTCAGCGTTAATCTCATTAAAATGACGTTAACGCCACGCGGCAAATCTCCGTTAGTGAATTACAGTTTTTTACAGACGCTAGGACACGTCTCAATACTTAGGTCACGTTTGCAAAACTCCTCACACAGTGAGCACAACAGAAGTCTATGTGGGCTAAACTGAGGATCAGTTATCATTGTTTTGGCACAAAATGCATTCAATGACTACATCTCTCAAATTTCATGAATCATCTTCTCACTCAGACACAACAACTGCCAAAAACCTTTGTACGGACAGGACATTTTGCATGTGCTTACATACTGTTTTCAAAACTGTTAAACTCATGGTCAAAACAATAACACAATGCAAAACTTGAAAAGACAGCAAAATCCAACAGCAATATTTTATTGAAACATATTTTAAATCTAAAAATGCAGTTTAACCAGCCACAGCTGATTCTCATTGTAGATGAACATCTACACAGGTGTTACTCCTTCAATTTTTCAACTCCTTCAATTCTGGCAGCCAGGAGATTCTTTCCTAGGTGTGTTGCCCTAGATGACATAAGATGTGATGTGGATGAGAACCTGTGGCCAAATGGAGAAGACCGAGTAGATTAGCATTACTATTGTATGTGTATCAGTGGATGGCGTGTACACAAATTCTTGTATTTTGGGATTACTTAGTGCAAAAAAATAAAAATACATAAACAAATATTACCGACGTCTGCATGATGTCTGATTCATTCCAGTAACATATATTGAAATTATAAACAGAGATGTGTCCTTGTTTTACACAGGAAAACACTGTAATGCTACATGTTGTTAGTGTTTTTTAGGTCATTGTTTTGTGGGTGACAAAGTGTGTTTGTCGGCTGTCAACCTTTGCTAGTGTTCTGGAGGAATGTGTTTATTTGAGACCTGAATGAAGTGTTTTGGTAGTTGTAGTGCATTTTGAATGTGAAATGAACTGCTTTGCCAAGCTGACGGTCAGTTAGGAGGATTGTGTGAAGAGTTTTGCACAAGTGACCTAAGTATTGAGAAATGTGTCCTAGCGTCTGTAAAAAACTGTAACGCAGATCATGTGGTTGTTTGCTGACAACAAAAAAACATCAAAGGAGAAAAGTTGCATCTAAGAACACGTTTTTTTCTTACTGATGCTCATTAGTGAAACACAAAGACATTAGACAAAAATGAAACTTTAGACCCTCTCCTCCCCCAACAGAAGTCAAAGGGATCTTCCAGGAATAGTGACACTATTTTCTGGAGGATTGATTGGTCAGTACGTCGTGATTTCATACCTGCTGATCTCTAATCTGGAACCTAACCGGCACCAGCAGAGTAAAAGACACTTAACAGCTAAATTGAATCAAGCATAAAAACATTTTAGGCATCAAGACAAGTCATATTATCTGTGAATTTCCCTTTTTTTGATTGGTCAGATGCTGCCAACGCCTCCCTTTCCTTGTGAAGGTGCATGAGAAAACCTGGATTAACATTGCTAACCAGCGGACAGCCCAGTGTGCCCAGCAGAGCCCTTCACACTCTGTTACAGAAAAACCATATGTTTTTTTTTGTGTTGTGTCAGGGATGGATATGTAGTTGTAACGTTTGTGTTCACTAACTTTACTTTCTGTTTCCTACCCTGCCTAGTCTGCCTTGGACTCAATGCTGACTCAGCCTATAGTCTCTCCTCCACCTCTGCCTCTGCTCTCTCACGCTCTTCTCTGGCTCTACTTTCTGCTAACATTCTGCTCTTCTCTCCTCTTCTGAGCCTGCTCCAGCCACAACTTAGCAACTGCTAACTGCAATTCCTTCCTCTGCTTCGCTTTACCTGTTTTACCTGCTACACTTACAGCTATTCTTTCTACCAGCATTTTACACTGAACTTCCACTAATGTCCCTTCAAATCCACATTTCTTACACCAACAACCTACATACTGCGTGCTGCCTGGTAAAAAATTCTGCATAAATTTTACATCTCCTTCTAAGGCAGACTTACACATTTTATTCTCCATTACAAGACAACAATCAGCCACACTCACGCAGACCACGTCTGGCCCGCACACACACACAACATAGGCCTATCGCTTGCGTCTGCACGCACAGCTAGCGCTCTCTGTTGAAAACTCTCAAACGCCCCAAATGGCGGAGATTCCGGACTCTGAACCTAGGTTATCTCCACGCCCCAAACGGCGGAGAAGCCTGCGTCTCTCTCACGCGGCTAGCGCGCTCCCGTACCTGCGGTCAACGCAGGGTCACGTAGCCGCTCTCTAAGGCCTTCTGTACTCACTGTTTGTTTACGTTCATGGGAATCTCTGGATCCCGTCAATCGTCATCCATCCCGAGGGGAGGTCAGGCGCAAACTTCCCGGCCTGGTGGCAAGCCAAAAACACCAGGGCTTTACGTCAATCATCCCAGACGTTGCGGTGGCGTCCTCTCCCTCTCCTCGGTGGATGCAATGTGTTAGGCTCCGGCTCCGAAGGACCAAATAAATGTTGGGTCTGTGTTTCCACAAACCCCGCTAATTCTAGAGACTTATTCATCATGAAGAAAACAAGACAGTCGATCGATCCATTACTTGCACAAGGGAGGCCTCGTCTGTGTCCAGCACGACAAAGAACGCCAAATGGTGGCCTCCTCTCGCTGCCTTTTATTGACAATCTTCAAACAATAGTTTACAAAGCACCTCCCCTTGCAACCCCCCTTTGGTTACATAGACAAGGTACTGTATGTAAGTGTGTGTGTGTGTGTTATGTGAGAATGTGTGTGTGTGTGTGTGTGTGTGTGTGTGTGTGTGTGTGTGTGTGTGTGTGTGTGTTATGTGAGAATGTGTGACCTCCTGCTGACCAAAGGGTCATAAACCCAGGAAGCCTACATCAAAAGAAACAGATCTTTCAGATAGGATGTATCTACAATAAAACCTCCCCCAGCACAGAGTGGCTGGAGAGGTGGTCAGAATCAAAGGAATAGCTTTGATCCTACTGCTTAAACTAAGACTATACAAATTTAAGAAACACAATGGCAACATTCAACAATTAGACTTAACATCAATCAAATGGACCAACATGGCATCTTTCTCGGCCTTCAAACAACAATTCTGATGGCTAAAGATCCAAATGGGACAGGCAAATAAATAAATAAATAAATGATGATAACCATGTGCAGCTTCTCTCGTCTTCCATTTTTCCCTGATGTGTTTCACTCAACATCAGACACGTGTTAAAGTGTGTTGGCTGCATATTAAGGTCAAAATGCTGATGAGCTCTGATCCAGTTGACTGATATACTCTGCTCTACATCCTGCACTGAAATATGAGGATTGTGTGTTTATTAAAATTAAAAATCATCGTGCAGTCATTGACAGAAGAGCATCAACATTCAGCCTGTTAAATTATATTTAGATATTTTTATTTCAGAAATGATTCCTAATAAAAATGGAGAATATAAAAACACAATCAAAGCAGTAAAGTCCATATTATGAAGTGTTTGCTGTATCAGACAATCATGTTTATTCACAACAATGAAAACAATATAGTGCAGATAAACATGGTGCTGTAATGAATCTGCTCTTAAACACAATAACAAAATACATTTTCCAAGAGAGATGATAATGATTCACATCAGAGTGAAGAACGAATACATTTACAACTGGTTTCTAACATTTCTTATAGATCGAACTGATCACTGATAGAAACAGAAGAATGTTCAAAATGATACTCTGAGAGATACATGAATGAGATGTGGATAAACATCAAATCACATAAAACAAAAAAGCACAAAATCACTATAACTGAAATAAAATGTGAGCAGAAATATAGAAGAATTAAGTCAAAAGATAAAAAAGGCAAAATGTTTAAAATATATAATCACATAAGAGACTGAACCGTCCAGTCAGGTCACAGATTCATATCTACAATAATATTTTTGTTTGTTTTTATTTTGATTTCATCACTTCTATGTATTATTATTATTATTATTATAAGCATATTAAGTGTGTGTCTGAGCTGAAAGCTGCTCTCCTCTTCTGGTTTTCTGTATCACACAGACCACAACAACACAAAGCATCACCTGCAGACCGCTGAGCAGTATCCACCTGACTCTGTAGAAGGTCGAGTAAACCCCAAAGGGCTCTCTGTAGATCAGAACAAATTTTTCTGCTGACACACACTCATTCAGTAACTTTGAATGTGTACACACATACTCTCCTGCATCTTCCAGTGAGACATTAGAGATTATCAGGCTGCCATCGGAACAAGTGATTCTATTGTCACTGCAGAAGTCATCATCGTACACAATTTTGCCTTCTGTTTGGATCGACTTCATGAACATAAAGCCCGAAGTACTAGTTTTCCAATCATCAGAGCATCTCATAGTGACTTCATCTCCCTCTGAGAAAACCTTTACTGCAGGTGGAGCAAATTTAGGGCACACCAAAAGCCAGTACTGATGTATTACTTTTTCACCTTCACAGTAGTAGATACCTGAATCATTTAACGTTAATGATGGAAGTACCAGTGAGAAGTTTCGACCAATTTCTTGATCAGTATCGTAACGTACTTCCTTCATCCAAACTGGGGGCTGGTCATGAATGGGGTCCATGAAGGGACACTCCAGCACAGCTGTGTCTCCCTCTGAAGCATAACGTAGCTTTGTTTGTTTGGTCAAACGTACAGAGTAAGTGCTCACACACTGCTGTTGGTTCATCACCAGGCAGATGTAAGACGTTGGTTGTGTGTTGACATGAAGAAGTGATGCGTTTGTCACCTGCAGGAAACTTTCTTGGACTTTATTCACCTTCAAAATTCTGTCTTCGAAACTACTCAGCCCGGCTTGTTGCCACTCCCCGTAATGTCTGATCCAACGCACCGTCAGATTCTCACCTGCTCCTTTACATCGCACGTCTTCAGTGGCATCAGGACTTATGATAGATTCTTCCCCCTTTACTGTCTTGCACACAGTCAGGCTGATGTTTCTCTCATATGTCACGCTGCCCTGAGTCCAGCACACATCTTGGTACAGTCCAGAGTCTGAGTGGGTCAGGTTGTTGAGAGTAAATGAAGGAGAACCATGAAATGTCTCAGGAAATGAGAGTCGTCCTGTCAGGTCTTCATGTACTGTGAAGCTTCTGTTCCAGGGGTCAGAGATGTTCCACAGGACCAGAGTATCTTCACCAACACGTCTGGAGGTGATGCAGGAGCTGTTTTGATCTGGGAGCTTGAACTGTAAAAAGCCGCCTTCTTCAATTATGGCGATAAATTCTTCTGCATGAATGTTGCTGATGAGAGTGAACAGCAGGGAGAAGCAGAGCTGTGCGACTGCAGCCATCCTGCTCAGAGGTCTCATGGTGAGTGTCGTACAAGCACTGACACTGCTCGCTTCATGAGCTTCCTGTTTGTGGTTGGAGGAGGAACGTCACTTCTTTATCACATCATCAAGGAACACTTTGAAGCATTTGGCTCGATATCACGCCGTATATCTGCTTTCACTCTTCACAGGTCAAAGTGTGGACACGGTTTTTTTTATACTTCGTTGCATGGGTCCAGGTGTATCAAACATGTGGTCTGGAGCACAGAACCGGCCAGTCACAGTGTCCAATCTGAACAGTTACAAGTGAGATAATGTCAGCTTTACCACACAGCCATGAATATTTATGAAAATGTAAAAGTCCTTTCTAAACTATTTAAAACTTTTTGAATAGTTTTTTAATTTCAAAAACAACTAAAAAAATGTTGTTTCCTATGTGATCCTTCATAAAACATCACATATTTTCCAACATAATTCAGGGTTTGGTTTGGCCTAAGTAAGCAGAGAAGTCCAGGCATCCAGTTTCCATGCAGATGTTTACATGAAGCTCATCATCTGATGATGAAACTTACTTTGCACCCAAGCAGCCCAACCAGAAATTGAAAGTGTACATGCATCAAGGGACGGAGCGCATCCCGTCAATAGGTCCAAAGTGCAATCGAGGCTAATCCCATGATCTTCTTATTTTCTTGTAGACCGAAGTTGAAAATCTGGCAGTATTTATTTTTGTGATTTTTTTTCCACTCTCAGCCGTCCTTCTCCTGTATTTGGGCCTGTTTGTTAATTTATTTCAATCATGTAAACAATATACAGGTGCATTTAGCAAAGAAAATTAGAGAAAAAAATACTATACAAAATAAAGTTAATACATTTCAATATTGCTTCTGTTCTGATTCAGTTACATGTCGAAAGGGAGAGGGAAGAAGTACACATTTATTTAATCCCACCCCTTTGCCATAAGTTATCCGTCAACATTTAGTCAGCTTCCTTACTCATAAGGAAGGACGATCGTGGCTCAAGAGTTGGGAGTTCGCCTTGTAATCAGAAGGTTGCCGGTTCGAGCCCCGGCTCGGACAGTCTCGGTCGTTGTGTCCTTGGGCGAGACACTTCACCCGTTGCCTACTGGTGGTGGTCAGAGGGCCCGGTGGCGCCAGTGTCCGGCAGCCTCGCCTCTGTCAGTGCGCCCCAGGGTGGCTGTGGCTGCAATGTAGCTGCCGTCACCAGTGTGTGAATGGGTGGATGACTGGATATGTAAAGCGCTTTGGGGTCCTTAGGGACTAGTAAAGCGCTATATAAATACAGGCCATTTACCATATAATCTGTAATAAAAATAGTGAACAGATTTCTGATGTAATATATAATATTACACCATGAAATTTTCTAAATAGCGACATTCACTTAATTTCAACATTTTCCCTTTTCTTTATAGCTCAAGAAGATCATATCTTTATAACTCTTGTTGAACTGTTTTATGTTTGGATATTGCTTCAATTTCATATTCAAACTGTTCCACAGCTTCACTCCATGCACTGAAACACAAACGCTTTTTCCTGTTGCACGTACCTTCCCTGTTTTGAGTTACAAAAACCCTTAAATTATAACTTACTCCTTTAAAAAAAACATACTCTGAATATAATCTGGCAGTTCCTTATTTTTTGCTTTGAATATAATTTGTGCTGTTTGGAATTTCACTAGATCAGCAAATTTCAATATTTCAGACTGCAAAAATAGTGAGTTTGTATGTTTCCTATAACCTGCATTGTGGATGATTCGAACTGCTTTTTTGTTGAAGAGTAAAAAGTGAAAGTAATGTGGTTTAATAGTTGTTGCCCCAGACCTCTGCACAAAAGCTTAAGTATGGTGAAACCAGTGAACAGTAGAGAATATGAAGTGATGTCCCGTGTGATACCTGCTTTGCCTTGTTTAGTATTGCAATGCTTCGTGATACTTTGGAATGAATATATCTCACGTGAGCACTCCAGTTTTTCATCTATTATTACCCCCAGAAATTTATTTTCACTGACTCTTTCAATATCAACACCATCCATCCATCCATCTTCATCCGCTTTATCCGAGGCCGGGTCGCGGGGGCAGCAGCCTAAGCAGAAAGGCCCAGACCTCCCTCTCCCCAGCCACCTCCTCCAGCTTATCCGGGGGAATACCAAAGCGTTCCCAGGCCAGCCGAGAGATATAATCTCTCCAGTGTGTCCTGGGTCTGCCTGCTGGGCATTCCCAGTTATGTAAAAATAGAAAACAATGATCCACGCTGCAGTTTCACACCTTGCATTTCCATCCACTGGGACAAATTGGACCCTTTGCCATCCTACTTATGGGGCATTTTAATATTATTTAAATAAACTGCCAAACGTTTTTTGAATTTGCCCTAAAATAAAGTCATTAAAAAAATTTGAATGTCCACTTTAAAAAAAAAGTGGACATTAAACACCACATGTATAAAGATTAATTTGCACCATGAAGCCCTGCTGTCACAAACTTGCATAGATGTAACATTGTCTCTGAAGTTAGATTTAAGAAAGAAGCGCTTGAAGTTTTTACAACAGAACGTGACGTCATCAGGTTGGTGGGTTGGCTGCGGCTCATAGACTTACATTATATTAGAAAACCAGTGAACCTCAGTGGAAAACAAGATTAAAACTAACAAGTCTAAGGGGGTCACTTTGGTGCTCCCCCTGGCTACAGCAAAGAGTTTCATGTTAAGAAACCAAAGATGTACTGTCCACTTTCACTCTGTGTCTCCTAAACAGTCAGTGTTTCCTCGTTGTTTGGCTAGCTGTGAAACGGGAAAATCCACCTGTTGGCTGTAATGTTCATGCAGGTGGCAGCAGGGAAAGTGGATATTTATTATTCAACATGCGTCTGAGCTTATATTGACATCATAGGAGGTAAACTCTGTCGTGGAAGTAGGTTTCCATCTAAGTTAATGTCAGCTGTGACAGTTCTAACAGTTGTGCTGCTTGTTGTAGATCAGAAATAAATATAAACAGCTTATATTAAGTTGTGCCCAGTAGCTCAGCAGATACTCTAAAGCTCATGATGTAATGAGGAAAAGAAAACAGGCTGATATCCAGATTGACGTTTTGGAAACTGATTTTGCTTCTGCAGCATCCTGTGTGCAATCCTGTTAGAATATGTCTGATCAGGGCGATGGTTGGATCCTGTTAAATACCCCAATTCTTTGATCTTTGGGCTGAAAGAAGAACAACACTTGGTGTTTAATGCTCAATCAACAATCTCTTTATACCATACAACCCTTTAGGCATAAACGTCTGTATGGGAGATTTGCACAGGAGGTGGAGTTTTCCATCTACCCAGCTCCCCAAGTGTCCACCGCTGTGGTTGAGCCATACAACTCCATCCTGACCACCCACACCACCCTAGAGCACTCTGACTGTGCCTTCATGGTAGATAACGAGATGACATCTGCCGTAGGAACCTCGATATCGAGCGTCCTTCCTACACCAACCTGAACAGGTTGATCAGCCAGATTGTGTCCTCCATCACTGCTTCGCTCCGCTTTGATGGCGCCCTCAATGTTGATCTGACAGAGTTCCAGACCAACTTGGTGCCCTACCCTCGTATCCATTTCCCCCTGGCCACCTACGCCCCCGTCATCTCTGCAGAGAAAGCTTATCACGAGCAGTTAACTGTATCAGAAATCACAAACGCTTGCTTCGAGCCAGCCAATCAGATGGTGAAATGTGACCCTCGCCACGGCAAGTACATGGCCTGCTGCCTTTTGTACCGTGGCGATGTGGTGCCCAAAGATGTCAACGCTGCCATTGCTGCCATTAAAACCAAGCGCACCATCCAGTTCGTGGACTGGTGCCCCACCGGTTTCAAGGTCGGCATCAACTACCAGCCACCCACTGTGGTTCCTGGTGGAGACCTGGCCAAGGTCCAGAGGGCTGTGTGTATGCTGAGCAACACCACCGCCATCGCTGAGGCCTGGGCACGACTTGACCACAAGTTTGACTTGATGTACGCCAAGCGTGCATTTGTTCACTGGTATGTGGGTGAGGGAATGGAGGAGGGTGAGTTTTCTGAGGCTAGAGAGGACATGGCAGCTCTAGAGAAGGATTATGAAGAGGTTGGAGTTGACTCTGTTGATGGGGAGGGAGATGAGGAAGGTGAGGAGTAGGTTCATTGCAATAAAATCATCAAAGTTATGCGAGTTCGCTCAGAAGCACTGTTACGTTGTTCTACCAAATCTTGTTACACATTCCTGTGTATATTTTTCAACTTTAAATAAATGTGTTTGAAAATGTGTTTTAATGCTATGTGAGAGTGTAACATGGAGACATGACCACTTTGTTTTGTAGTTCTGTTCTTTCAATATCAGCACTTTCTTTTATTAAGGTGCTTCTTAATAAAGAGTACATGAGCTGTTTAATCACTGGTATGCTTAATTTTAACCCCCCAAAATCTAGAAAAGAAAGTTAACCGCCAGGTTAATTCTGAATAAAGTAAAATAACGTAAATAAATTACAAATATAATAATTTAACATTATAATAACTAAAAGCGACATTTTTAGTGAATCTATATCTTTCTTAACCCCCCTAGTTCACAAAGCCTTAAAGTTTACTCTTCGGGCGCCCCTCATCCCCCGTTTTTTTCCGCCAAAATTATGCACACCCACTGCCGCGCTATGCATTCTGGGATATGTTGGGCCACGAAGTCTACACCGCCACATCCTTAAAATTCAGGGAAATGAAGGACGCATTTGAGGGCCGGATTTCGAGCAGCCATCGAAGTGGGACAGCCTTCGTCGCGTCGCTGTGACGTAATCGGCCTTAAAATGCGGCCTTTAAGGCTGCAGACCCTGAATTGGGAAACAGCCATAGCCTAACATATGAAACAGGAAAAGACGGCCGTGTAATCCCTTTATTTCCCTTGAGAGAGAAATGGATCTGAAACCACAGAAATCAGAGTGTTTGCAGAGTGCAGACACACAGATAATGAAGACATGCTGCTCGGAAATGTTAGATACAGATAAAAATGGAGTGTGTGTGTGTGTGTGTGTGTGTGTGTGTGTGTGTGTGTGTGTGTGTGTGTGTGTGTGTGTGTGTGTGTGTGTGTGTACTGAGCCAAGATTGCAAAACAGCCCAACTGCCTCAGTAATTATGGACCTTATAGTCCTTACAAACACTGTTTCACTAACTTCAGTAAACATTTTACATACATATGTCAATGCTGTGTAATTTACAGCAAACGCCGTGAACGCAGCGGTGCACGAGCCACTGCAGTGGAGCTCACGTACAGCTTTGTGGGCTCAAAATGTGGTTAGAAATATTTTGTACTTGTACTTTTGTATGTGTAAAAAGAATTTGTGTGTGTGTGTAAAAAAGATTTGTATGTGGACTTAGCCAAAAAAAAAACCCGTGTGAATCTCTGCAAGTTACAAGTACGAATTTTGACCCTATTTTTCTTCCTTTCATCTGATTGGTCAATGTCATGTCAATCACAAATGTAACAATCCAATCAGAGAACAGATGGGTTTGGCTGTCGGAGGGGAGCTTTTTTGAACTGCAGGTTATTACTCTATAATATTACTTACTCTAATATTATTAATAATAATTATTAGTAATATTAATTATTAATTATCTAATAATATACTAATCTAATATTACTTACACCGCACTTTACAGTTATTTATTTGTAAAAAATGTTTGGAATCGTATGATTTTTGTTCCACTTCTCACATGTTTACCACTTTGTGTTGGTCTTTCACGTGGAATTCCAATAAAATTGATTCATGTTTGCGGCTGTAATGTGACAAAATGTGGAAGAGTTTAAGGGGGCCGAACACTTTTGCAAGCCACTGTAAAGAACTTGGAAAGAAAAGCATCTTGCATCAGGACATCCAGATGTTTTTCTTCTCTACAAAGGTGTATTAAAAAAAGAACAGCAAATTATAATATTAAAGCGGATGTGTGACCTTAAAGGTTTCTGGCTGAAAAAAGGTCACTGATCAAACTGATTCTTGCTCACAAAAAACATTTTAATCAGATTCTCTGCAGGAAAATTTGAAAACATTTCCTCCTAACTTCTCAGTATTCACTTATCAGCATTCAGTCAAACGTTCATTTACGGGTGTAGTTACTGCTAATAACTGACTTTCCACAGCAGTTGTTTGGTCGGACACAGTGAGAGATGTAATCTGTTACTCTTCATGTGAGAAAGAAGGTGTCTCTGAGATGTACTAATAGTGTGTTAGTTCCAAATAGTAAATTAGTGAATGTATTTCATGGCAGCTTGATTATTCTGGGACAAACAGTGCAGTCTTCCTCAAAGCATCACTGTGAATATAATCATATAATGTTAAAAATATAATAACAGTCTTTTTATTATTGGTCAATGAAATAAATATTCAGCCCTTCAAAGGTGACTGACCTACTTCAACAGCCAAAATCACATATTTCTGGAAGGTCCACTCACTGGTTATTCAGCATGCCAGGCTGCAGTTACACCATGCAGACAAAAGAGCACTCGGAGCAAGTTAAAGGAAAGTTTATTCAAAAGTAGAAGTCTGGGAATGGAGACAGAGGAGTTCACTTAAATCTGTCACTATGAAACGGAAGCAATCAAATCTGCCTAAATCTGACACTCAAAGGTAAACTGGATACCTGGCTGACCATCACGTTCACGACCAGGTGAGGACGGATCAAAGATCAGGAGTCGATTTCAGGCTTGGGCTTGCTTTCATCATATTAGTCCAATCCAACTTGAATCCAGATGATGGAAAGATAGCCCGGGTCTGTTGATGAGTCTCCACTTAAACACTGACGTTGTTTGTGTTTCCTGGAGTCCCGTCAGTCCTGTAAACCAGCGTCCCCAACCTTTTTTGTGCCACGGACCAGTTTATGACCGACAATATTCTCAAGGACCGACCTTTAAGGTGTCGAGGATAAATACAACAAAATAAAACCAGTACCGCTGCCAAAACAAGAAGAGTTATTCAAAACACATGGGAAAAGACCCAGGAAAACAGAGTTAATGATTAAAAAAGATTTTAAAAAATAACGCTAAAACCCCTGAAGAGCATCAGTTTCACACCCAAACCTCAACTCTCGCGGCCTGGTACCAAACGACCGGTGCCGGTCCGTGGCCCGGGGGTTGGGGACCGCTGCTGTGAATAAAAGGAATCTGTTTGAAGGCTGTGCAGAGCAGCGGGACCACACATTGTCACGTAACGTTTTTCATCATATTAATATTTATTTGTAAAATAGTAAATTTTAGTTTTAATGTTCAGTAAATAAAATTACATTATTGAATACTACGTGCTACGCAATAATAGTAATAATATTACTTCTAATAGTCGTAATAGCAGTTATTGTTTTTGTTGTCATCATGCTGTTAAAATTGTGACTTTTAAAATTTTAATTAATTAAAATAAAATATTTAAAAAAAACTTTTTTAACTCTACCACCAAAAACCGAATACTAAAAAATAATAATAAATGATGATAACATGTATTTATTATGTTGCTCTTTGTTTGATTTCTCTTCTGTTTTTTGTCTCCATACAGGTGATCCAGGTGTTTTGTTTGTTTTTCTTTTTGTTCCTTCCCCCCTTTCTCATCATCTCTTCTCCCCTCTGTTTTTCTTTCTCTCCCTCTCTTTCTTTCATTCTTTCCTTCTCCCTGTCCTTTCCCCCAGTCATGTCTGTCCCGTCTGTAACAACTGATAATAAAATAAAATAAATACACAATTATAATAAAGGTCAATCAAATGGACCAACATGGCATCTTTCTTGGCCTTCAAACAACAATTCTGATGGCTAAAGATCCAAATGGGACAGGCAAATAAATAAATAAATAAATGATGATAACCATGTGCAGCTTCTCTCGTCTTCCATTTTTCCCTGATGTGTTTCACTCAACATCAGACATGTGTTAAAGTGTGTTGGCTGCATATTAAGGTCAAAATGCTGATGAGCTCTGATCCAGTTGACTGATATACTCTGCTCTACATCCTGCACTGAAATATGAGGATTGTGTGTTTATTAAAATTAAAAATCATCACGCAGTCATTGACAGAAGAGCATCAACATTCAGCCTGTTAGATTAGATTTAGATATTTTTATTTCAGAAATGATTCCTAACAAAAATGGAGAATATAAAAACACAATCAAAGCAGTAAAGTCCATATTATGAAGTGTTTGCTGTATCAGACAATCATGTTTATTCACAACAATGAAAACAATATAGTGCAGATAAACATGGTGCTGTAATGAATCTGCTCTTAAACACAATAACAAAATACATTTTCCAAGAGAGATGATAATGATTCACATCAGAGTGAAGAACGAATACATTTACAACTGGTTTCTAACATTTCTTATAGATCGAACTGATCACTGATAGAAACAGAAGAATATTCAAAATGATACTCTGAGAGATACATGAATGAGATATGGATAAACATCAAATTACATAAAACAAAAAAGCACAAAATCACTATGACTGAAATAAAATATGAGCAGAAATATAGAAGAATTAAGTCAAAAGATAGAAAAAGGCAAAATGTTTAAAATATATAATCACATAAGAGACTGAACCGTCCAGTCAGGTCACAGATTCATATCTACAATAATATTTTTCTTTGTTTTTGTTTTGATTTAATCACTTCTATGTATTATTATTATCATCATCATCAGCATATTAAGTGTGTGTCTGAGCTGAAAGCTGCTCTCCTCTCCTGGTTTTCTGTATCACACAGACCACAACAACACAAAGCATCACCTGCAGACCGCTGAGCAGTATCCACCTGACTCTGTAGAAGGTCGAGTAAACCCCAAAAGGCTCTCTGTGGATCAGAACAAATGTTTCTCTTGACACACACTCATACCGTGACTTATAACCTGCACACACATACTCTCCTGCATCTTCCAGTGAGACATTAGAGATTATCAGGCTGTCACGGGAACAAGTGATTCTTTTGTCACTGCAGAACTCAGCACTGTACACAATTTTGCCTTCTGTTTGGATCGACTTCATGAGCCAAAAGCCCCAAGTACTTTTTTCCAAATCATCAGAGCATCTCATAGTGACTTCATCTCCCTCTGAGAAAACCTTTACTGCAGGTGGACCAAATTTAGGGCACACGAAAAGCCAGTACGCGTGCATTACTTTTTCACCTACACAGCTGTAGATACCTGAATCATTTAACATTAGTGATGGAAGTACCAGCGAGAAGTTTCGACCAATTTCTTGATCAGTATCGTAACGTACTTCCTTCATCCAAACCGGGGGCTGGTCATGAATGGGGTCCATGAAGGGACACTCCAGCACAGCTGTGTCTCCCTCTGAAGCATAACGTAGCTTTGTTTGTTTGGTCAAACGTACAGAGTGAGTGCTCACACACTGCTGTTGGTTCATCACCAGGCAGATGTAAGACGTTGGTCGTGTGTTGACATGAAGAAGTGATGCGTTTGTCACCTGCAGGAAACTTTCTTGGACTTTATTCACGTTCAAAATTCTGTCTTTATATAATTGATTCCACTCCCCGTAATGTCTGATCCAACGCACCGTCAGATTCTCACCTGCTCCTTTACATTGTACGTCTACAGTGTCTTCAAGACTTGCGATAGATTCTTCCCCCTTTACTGTCTTACACACAGTCAGGCTGATGTTTCTCTCATATGTCACGCTGCCCTGAGTCCAGCACACATCTCGGTACAGTCCAGAGTCTGAGTGGGTCAGGTTGTTGAGAGTAAATGAAGGAGAACCATGAAATGTCTCAGGAAATGAGAGTCGTCCTGTCAGGTCTTCATGTACTGTGAAGGTTCTGTTCCAGGGGTCAGAGATGTTCCACAGGACCAGAGTATCTTCACCAACACGTCTGGAGGTGATGCAGGAGCTGTTTCGATCTGGGAGCTTGAACTGTAAAGAGCCTCCTTCTTCACTTATGGCAATAAATTCTTCTGCATGAATGTTGCTGATGAGAGTGAACAGCAGGGAGAAGCAGAGCTGTGCGACTGCAGCCATCCTGCTCAGAGGTCTCCTGGTGAGTGTCGTACAAGCACTGACACTGCTCGCTTCATGAGCTTCCTGTTTGTGGTTGGAGGAGGAACGCCACTTCTTCATCACATCATCAAGGAACACTTTGAAGCATTTGGCTCGATATCACGCCGTATATCTGCTTTCACTCTTCACAGGCCAAAGTGTGGACACGTTTTTTTTACACTTCGTTGCATGGGTCCAGGGGTATCAAACATGTGGTCTGGAGCACAGAACCGGCCAGTCACAGTGTCCAATCTGAACCATTACAAGTGAGATAAAGTCAGCTTTACCACACAGCCATGAATATTTATGAAAATCCTTTCTAAACTATTTTAAACTTTTTGAATCGTTTTTTAGTTTCAAAAACAACTAAAAAAAAATGTTGTTTCCTATGTGATCCTTCATAAAACATCACATATTTTGAAACATAATTCAGGGTTTGGTTTGGTCTAAGTAAGCAGAGAAGTCCAGGCATCCAGTTTCCATACAGACGTTTACATAACGCTCATCATCTGATGATGAAACTTACTTTGCACCCAAGCAGCCCAACCAGAAATTGAAAGTGTACATGCATCAAGGGACGGAGCGCATCCCGTCAATAGGTCCAAAGTGCAATCGAGGCTAATCCCATGATCTTCTTATTTTCTTGTAGACCGAAGTTGAAAATCTGGCAGTATTTATTTTTGTGTTTTTTTTTTCACTCTCAGCCGTCCTTCTCCTGTATTTGGGTCTGTTTGTTAATTTATTTCAATCATGTAAACAATATACAGGTGCATTTAGCAAAGAAAATTAGAGAAAAAAATACTATACAAAATAAAGTTAATACATTTCAATATTGCTTCTGTTCTGATTCATTTACATGTCGAAAGGGAGAGAGAAGAAGTACACACTTATTTAATCCCACCCCTTTGCCATAAATTATCCGTCAATATTTAGTCAGCTTCCTTACTGATATAATCTGTAATAAAAATAGTCAACAGATTTCTGATATAATATATACTATAATATCACATCAGGAAATTTTCTAAATAGCGACATTCACTTAATTTCAACATTTTCCCTTCATATCATATCAATATCAATTGGGTTCCGGCTTGAGTGAATGCTGGTGCGCCTGGCTGAGCTACTCACTGGTACATTTTTGATTATTTAGATTATTTGGATTCAGATTTGAATGAACAGGGACATTCACACTCAGGACCAGATCGATCTCTGCCAGGGATTGATTTGCAACGCTTGTCCTCAACATCTGCTGTTTCAGCTGAATGTGCTCTTACGTCTTCTTCTCAGTGAGCTGCACTAGCCTACCTGTTCGTCGCTCCGGCTGGCTCGTCTCCTTTTCCTCCACATAATCGAAGATGTGGCCCAAGATGTTCCTGAGCTGGTCGGCACTATTTTGGATTCTCCTGACGCTCGTCTACCATCCTATGGCTGGACTGCTCCGCTATACAGCCGCTGAGCTCCTGCACCTTCGTGGGCAGCTGTCGCTCCCGTCGCCAGCGGAGCTCCACTACCACCCAGACATCACTTTCCAGCCTCGCCGGAGATACATCTATCGCGGGTCCTGCAGGATTTTCCATAACTCCAATGGAACTAAATCGTTTTGGTCTGTTACTTGCCGCCCTCGCAGGAACCCTGATCGGGTTGTCAACCACCGATCTCTAGCCCACCTGCCCAGGGCACCGACCGCGATTAGCAAAAAAGAAAATACTCCACTCAGTTTCGATCTTCTAAACATTCGCTCACTGACAAATAAAGGGGCCTCTCATCCAAGAGCTCCTATCTGACCGTAAATTTGACTTTTTCTGCTAAACTGAAGCCTGGCAACAACCTGATCACTTTTCTCAGCTAAATGAATCTACTCCTCTGGGGTTTGTTTACCTTTCTAAACCTCGCTGCATAGGTCGTGGGGGTGGTCTCACGATCTTCTTTCGCCAGCACTTGAAAGTCCTGCCAGTTAATGTTGATACCTTTAGTTCCCTTGAGTGCCTTGCATGTGAGCTGACTGGACCCATTCCCACCATCATAGCTACTGTATACTGCCCCCCCCCCAAACCTAACCCTGTCTTCCTCAGTGACTTTGCTAATCTACTAACCCATCTTTTATCTCTCTCCCCAAATGTGATCTTGGTGGGAAATTTCAACATTCATATGGATAATAATGACCGTCTGCTCACCAGAGACCTTTCCTCTTGTCTCGAAGGCTCTGAATTTAAACAATTTACTGACTTTGCCACTCACTCTAAAGGACACACCCTGGACTTGGTCTGCTGTTCTGGTCTTACTCCCTCGAATCTTTCTGCTGCTGAAATCCCCATAACTGACCACTTCCTCCTTTCATTTAACCTCACTCTCTGTTGCGCTACTACCAAGCCAACCCGTCTCATCTCGTTCCGCAACATCAAGAACATTGATATGGACATTCTCGTTACCAGTTTGGACAATGTTCAGATTCCGGACTTCTAATCTACTCCTGATGATTTGTTGTTATATTATAATAATTGTCTACGCATTGTCCTTGATTCTCTGGCTCCTGTAAAAACCCACTCTGTTTCCTTTGCTTGCTCTGCTGCCTAGTTTACCTCTGACCTCCGAGTTTTGAAGGCCAAAGCTCGGCAGCTAGAGCGTAAATATAAGAAATCTGCTTTAACTGTTGACGCAGAAATCTATAAATACCATGTACTTAAAAGACTCCATCAGCAAGGCCAAACAAAGTTTCTACTCTGGTATTATCAGGTCTTATTAGGGTAATGCAAGGACTCTGTTTTCAGTTCCCAACAAACTAATTCAACCCCCCAATGCTTTACCACCACACTTCTATTCCTCTGAAACCTGCAACTCCTTGATGCTGTTCTGGACTACAAAAATGAATAACATCCACCAGCAACTCAGATCAAATGTTGTGTCTACGCCCTCTCCAGAACCTTTTCTCCTTTTTGAGCCGTTTTCCACTTTTCATCTTCCCAATTTATCCGATATTTCCGAGTTCATATGTAAATCAAAGCCTGCCACATGTCATCTTGACCCCATGCCCACAGGGCTTGTGAAATCCTGCCTCTGTTCCTTACTCCCACTCATCTGTGCTATCATTCACTCTTCTCTCACCACCGGTATTGTTCTCTTCTTATTCTGCTCTAGTCATTCCTATACTGAAAAAACCTTCTTTAGATCCTAACAACTTTAACAACCTCCGTCCGATTTCCAATCTACCTTTCATCTCTAAAATACTTGAAAAGTGGTTGCAGCTCAACTTCATTTACACCTGGTTAATAATAATATTTACGAGAGATTTCGATCTGGTTTTCGCTCATGTCACAGTACAGAAACTGCTTTACTTAAAGTCACTAATGATCTTTTAGTCAGAGCTGACTCTGGTGTTCTCAACATTCTCATCCTTTTGGATCTGAGCTCAGCCTTCGACACCATCTCTCACTCTGTACTTCTAAGCAGACTTTCCTCTCTCGGCATCTCTGACACACCCCTCGCCTGGTTTCAATCATATCTCCTTGACCGCTCCCAGTTTATTCAACTAAGATCATTCCACTCTCGTCTCTTCCCCGTCACCTCTGGTGTACCCCAAGGCTCAGTTTTTGGCCCTCTTCTCTTCATAATATACATCCTCCCTCTAGGTACCATTTCCCGCAAATTTGATCTTCAGTTTCACTGTTTTGCTGATAACACCCAGTTATATCTCTCTTGCAGACCTGATTCCTCCGTCCCACCTTCCTCCCTTTCAGAATGTCTATCCGAGTTAAAATCCTGGTTTATCTCTAATTTTTTCAAGCTCAACGAGGATAAAAGTGAAATTCTTCTTATTGGTACCAAATCCAACCTTTTGAAGGTGAACCATTTCTCTCTCACTATCGATAACTCCACAGTTTTCCCTTCTCCTCAGGTTAAGAGCCTTGGTGTCATCGTAGACAGTTCACTATCCTATAAATCTCACATCAATAATCTCACCCGTTCTGCCTATTTGCATCTATGTAACATTAACAGATTACGCTCTTCTCTTTCCACCCAGTCTACGTCCATTCTTGCCCACAGTCTTGTTACCTCCCGTATTGACTACTGCAATTCTCTTTTGCATGGTCTCCCCCAAAAATCCCTCCATAAGCTTCAACTGGTTCCGAACTCTTCTGCCCGCATTATCACCAGAACCCCTCCTACCAGCACATCACCCCTGTTCTTCAGGAACTTCACTGACTCCCTGTGAAATTCCGGATAATATTCAAACTTCTTCTGCTCACCTTCAAGGCCATTCATAACCTCGCTCCTTCTTACCTTTCTGACCTGTTAAGCAGTACCTGTTCTGCCCGTTCACTTCGATCTTCTTCTTCTATCCAGCTTGCTGTACCTTCTTTCTGCCTCACCACCATGGGAAGCAGAGCTTTCAGCTGCTCTGCTCCCAGACTGTGGAGCTCTCTACCCCCATATATAAGAAACATTGGTTCTCTCCTCCAGTGTAAATCCCAACTCAAAACCCATCTGTTCAAATCTGCATATTCACTGTGAAACTGTTAGTTAATTTAATCTTGTGCTTTTTGTTTTATTGTTCTTATTTTGACATTGTTTTATTATGTTTTGATCCTATTGTAAAGTGTCCTTGGGTGACTTGAAAGGCGCTCATAAATAAAATTTATTATTATCATTATTGTTAATATCAGTACAATCCAAAGATTGCCACAACATCCATATTATATTCTTCACGGTCATTACAAATTAAATACTTGGGATGGTTCTCTTGTCCAGCTCCACGTTTTATAACACTGTTCAGTATTTCCCATAAACTTTTAATATTATTTCTATTTATATCTAATTGCTTCTTATAGTATTCCTTTTTACTATATTTAAGTATATTAATTAACTTATTTTTATATCTTTTGTATCTGATTTCAGCATCTTCAGTTCTCTTTCTTAAGACATTTTTCTTTATAGATGCATTTTGCAGACCTTTTCTTATCCATGGACAGCCCATATATTTATGTTTCCTACTATATTGCTTTATTGGACAGTTGGTATTATACAATAATGTAAACATTCTAAGGAATTCATTATACGCACTATGAACGTCTTGTTTCTGATATATTTCACCCTAGTTCTGTTTCATTAAATCTTTTTTCAATGCATTCACTCTTTCTTCTGTTCTTGCTTGTCTGTACTGTTTTTTACTGTCCACTTTATTGATCTTGTAATTCCTATCATAGATGGTAAAAATTGGAAGATGGTCACTTATGTCTTTAATCAGGAGTCCACTTACAGTCTTATTTTTAATGTCATTTGTAAAAATGTTGTCTATGAGAGTTGCACAATGTGATGTGATCCTGGTAGTCTAGTAATTTTTCTGCATTTTGGATGTGAAGGAGCTTTACCTCCACAATTTCAAGGATATTTTTCTGCTGCAACCTGATAGTGGAAATTTCCTCCATTAAGAAGTAAAGAGACCTTTTAATGTCCTCAGCTGATGGAGTCTTCTTCAGCCCCATTGTATCTGGTTCCACTGGTAGCAGGTTCAGTCAGCTGTTTCCTCGGTCAGCTGTTAGCTTTCTCAGCTGTTAGCCTGGTAGCTTGTTAGCTAGCCTGCAATTACCTCTTTAACTTTGATAATCCAGTCCAATATCCTGTATCAGAGTCATACAGTTATAACAGTCATGATTGTGTTTTTGAATGGATGTCCAAGGTGTAGTTTCTACACTGGAGTAAGTATCTTGTTTGCACTAAAGAGGTTTGATATTAATGTTATAGACGGCTGTAATGCAGGCACCCAAAATGCAGACGGAGACGGGAAACTCAAAAACACTGAAAGGCAAATAATGCAAAACTTTACTGGGACATATATAAACTAAACATACGAAGAGGCACACGGAGGAAACGCACAGCCATGAGGGAGAATGCGACACTATACTTAGAGAGACAGCGGCAAACACAAAGTACAATGACGAGGGAACAGAAGACACATAAGGAACGCAAGACTGACACATGAGTTTGACAGAGAAGTGGAGGAAAGGTAGATTAGAGGGAGCGAGGGAACGAGAGGAGACATGAGAAACATAACAGGCAGGGGGGAAGAGAATGAAACATGAGGAGGGAAGCAAGACACAATAACTCACAACATATATAAACACAGACACACAGAGAGACACAGAGGCCAAACACACAAGAGGGAATCTGATAATCAAGACGCTAAACAGGGAATATAAGAAACTCAAAACAGAATAACTAAGACTACAAATGAACCAGAGTATGAACTATGATACAAAGTAACACTAAAACACAAGACATGCAGCACTATTAGTTCTAACAGTCTCAGAGTAGCATTTCTAATTTTGATTGAAACTGTCAGAGAAAACGGCAGCCTCGAGCAAGCCAGGATATTAATTTATAGAAGCTGTTAAAATTATATGTCTAACGTTAAAATGTTGGTGACACAATAATTTCATCCTAATGGTACTGACATATTCATAGGGTTAATTTTTGAGACAAAATATCATGAGGTAGTCATGATTTTGCAAATATTCCACCTTGTAGTGCAGTTTGCACAAATTGTTTTAAAAATGCACTCAGCCTGCAAACATTACTGATGAGTCAAGATCTGCACAAAGTGACAGAAACACTGAAGTAGCTACACATTTTATTCTTATTGTCATGTATGTCCTATTTATCAGGTGACAGAAGAACCAACACAAAACTCAGAGAGTAATGGTAATACAAGATCACAGGTGAAATTGGATGATGACTTGGTGGTTCATGTCCGTTACGTTACTCAATGAGAGTAACATATTCTGAATACTTTGGATTACTTAATATATTATCACGCTATTTACAACTACATGAATGTACTATTGCTGTGTGATTTGTTACTATTACTGTAGGTTCTTGCCATACCAATACCAACTAGATTTTTAAATCTTAATAAAAAATGAGTAACAGTAGGTGGACATTAGGTAAAGCTGCACTTTTAGCAGCGATCTCATATAGAAAACTATTCCGCAGGTATATAAAACAGGTCCGCGGCTCCGAACCGTAGTAAAGGGACCTCTGGCTAATACATCGGGTTCGTGTCGGGCTTGTCGCCCAAAACTAGCTTTACTTTGTTGTCTGGGTCAACTTTGCTAGCGAGGGACAGAGAGAGGCGTTGAAAGGCTGCTCCAACGGAACTTATTGTTTTCGGAGGAAAACACAAACACAGTGTACAGTCGACTCTTAATAGCTTACTTACAGCTGAGGCTACATTCTTTAGGGCTATGCCTGGAACAGTCTGCCTGTTGCTTTTATATTAAATAATTTTTGAACAATAATTGAAAAAAAGAATTTCTCTACGTCATTATGTGGGCTGCAAGTAGGGTGACATGGGCCGCGCGATTGAGACACCGCCATTAGAGCCTCTTAATGCGTGTTTTTTTGGGGGGTTTCTGTCGGTATGGAATTGCCAAAAACAGAGAGGGCATAGCCGAACATATGAAACAGGAAAAGACCGCCGTGTAATCCCTTTATTTCAAAAAAGTAACTGTATTCTGAATACCACCATTTTAAATGGTAACTGTATACAGTTACTCATATTTTGTATTTTAATACGTAACTTCGGTACATGTATTCCGTTACTCCCCAACACTGAAAATAAATAAAAGAACATTGAAGTTCTTGAGATGTTCAGTGCAATGACACACAAACTAATCCAAAAGTTAACAGCTCACATCATGACTTATGACCTCAAAGTCTGCCTGGATCTAAATGATGGAACCATGCGGACCTCATCAACAGGGCCTGCTGCAGCACACAAACAAATTTATATATATATACACACACACACACACACAAATATATATACATATAAAAATATAAATTTGTTTTATTTTTTTTTAATTACCTCTTCATCTGCTTTCAGCTGCACAAACTCAAGTCTCACATATCAGTGACAAACCACAGTTGTGCTGTTGGAGCATCCACAGCCTCTATGTGAGTGCACTGCAACATCATGACATGAAGAACACTGGAAACTTAAACCCACTTTCAGTCTAACTTTAACTTTTTATCGCCAATAGACAAGTTGGCAAAATGTAACACTCAGAACATGGAGTCAAAAAATAATACTAAAATGTTTAATTATTACTACATTACCTTTGACTACAACTCTTGTTTGCGAGCAGCTTATTGATCTTGATAAATATGTGCTGCTTACTTGTGTAAAAACAGTGAAATATAAAAAGTGTTTACTAATTTGTACCAACGTGAGAGAGAAATGGAGCTGAAACCACTGAAACCAGAGTGTTTGCAGACACACAGATAATGAAGACATGCTGCTCGGAAATGCTAGATACAGATAAAAATGGTGTGTGTGTGTGTGTGTGTGTGTGTGTGTGTGTGTATTGAGCCAAGATTGCCAAACTGCCTTAGTCTTCCTCCCATTAGGGCCTACATGGATGACATGACCATCATTACAACAACAAAACCATGTACTAGGCCAAGGGCGTAGATTTGGCATGGACAGAGGGGACATGTCCCCACCAATAATTTGATCTCTTCAAGTAAAGAAAAACAAACGCGATAGAAAGAAAAAAACGATCTGTCAACGTCTCATTCAACCAGCGGTGAAGAAAGATTTAAATTACGTTCTCTACCTCATGTGACAAATATGGCCAATGTGATTGGCTGTGCCTTTCAGGGAGCTCTGTTTAGTTTTAGCAGCAGCAAGCCTGCACTGTGAGGACCTGCAAGTAGGAGAGGAGGATGGCAGCAAAAAGGAAGAACCTGGATATAAGAAAGTATTTTTCAAAGAAACCTGTAAGTCACTTAAAGCCAAGTTCACTCATAAAATGTGTCCGTCATAATAACGTTACAGGCTATGCTAGGCTTTGGCCCACATCAGTCTAAAACTGTATGTAACCGTGAATAACGTGTTTTGGAAACTAACTGCACAACAGGCAGCACTATTAGTTCTCTCAGTCTCAGAGCAGCATTTCTAATTTTGATTAAAACTGTCAGAGAAAACAGCAGCCTCGAGCAAGCCAGGATAATAATACTAAAATGTTTAATTATTACTACATTACCTTTGACTACAACTCTTGTTTGCGAGCAGCTTATTGATCTTGATAAATATGTGCTGCTTACTTGTGTAAAAACAGTGAAATATAAAAAGTGTTTACTAATTTGTACCAACGTGAGAGAGAAATGGAGCTGAAACCACTGAAACCAGAGTGTTTGCAGACACAACACACAGATAATGAAGACATGCTGCTCGGAAATGCTAGATACAGATAAAAATGGAGTGTGTGTGTGTGTGTGTGTGTGTGTGTGTGTGTGTGTGTGTGTGTGTGTGTGTGTGTGTGTGTGTGTGTGTGTGTGTGTGTGTGTATTGAGCCAAGATTGCAAAACTGCCTAACTGCCTCAGTAATTATGGACCTTATAGTCCTTACAAACACTGTTTCACTAACTTCAGTAAACATTTTGCATACATATGTCACACCGTGAACTCAGCGGTGCACGAGCCACTGCAGTGGTTCAGACTGTTATCACACACAAACAATCAATGCAGGAGAAGTACCGCGTGCACGTGGTAGATGCGGTCATTTACACAGTGCTTCATGCAGGTGTGATAACGAGACTGTTTGACTGCTGCAGGAGAAGATTGTTGATTTATGTATCTGTGCATTTTCAGATTTTTGTGTTCCAGCTGTTGTATGTTTGTTTTTTCTTACAGGTGCAGCAGTTGGTGATTGTGCATTTCTATTTGGACTCTATTCTTTTATTACATCTTGCACTACAACCCCCATGCACCAATGCCGTGCACCGGGTGTGGTAGGCCTTTGTGTTGCTCAGTGAACGGAGTTGATTCAGCACAGTCCTTCAAGCTATGTGCAGTAAATGTACTATCGTCAAGTACTGATTATTATCCACTTTTTATACTTTTTCTATTTTTTTGCCTTTTTGTGTCATTTCAGATATTGTGTCAGTCACTGTTCCCTCTGAGCACTTGAGCAATCGTGCACTGCTAACACAGTCTCCGCGCACTGTAAATCAGCGAAATAAAATAACTACATGTATTTACTTTTATTCCAATTCAGGCTTGATTTTTTTTGTGCGCAGCGCAGATTTTCTGTGTGGGGAGACCGTGTCAGCAGTGCGCGACTGCTCACGCGCATAGCTTTATTACTTCTGCTGGATTACTGCAATTCATTATTATTAGGATGTCCTAAAAACTCGGGTTCATTATGACATCTATAAAGAGAAACTTCACAATTATAATTTACAACTGAGGAGTGCAAGGAGGTCCTACTTCTCTGACATCATCACCAAAAACAGCCATAATGCTCGGGTCTTATTTTCTACAGTTGACAGGCTAACAAACCCTCCTGTGTCAGTGGCAGCTGAACTTCATTTGACCATGACCTGCAATGACTTTGCCAAATTCTTCACAGACAAAATCCAAAAGATTAAACAAGCAATTGGTACATCAACAGCAGATTCAGGATATGTACTGTGTCCACCGAAAAACTGTTTAAACACCATGAAACAGTTTCACCCGATTAACAGCAAAGACCTGGAGGACATCTTAGGTCAACTGAACTCCTCCTCCTGCTGTTTAGATGTCCTGTTTTTCAAAAAGGTCTCAAAGACTTTAGAGTCAGACCTGTTACAGATCTTCAACTTTTCTTTAATGTCATTTGTGTTTCCAGAACCACTAAAAACTGCTGTAATTAAACCTATATGAAAAAAGGACAATCTTGACAAGATACAAATGAAGAACTACAGGCCGATCTCAAATCTCAAATCTCCCTGCTTGTTTGTTTGTTTGTGTGTATTGCTAAATTAAAGTACCTTTTTATAAAAGAGCTTATGAGGTTCTCAGTGGCAGAATATAATCTGCAATAAGACGTTATTTTTTAGCAAAGTCAAAGGAAAATAAGAAGGTACAATCTGCACAGAAATGAACATTTGTGAGATATAGAATGAATTTTGATTTTACAAACTTTTCCCTTCCTATTTTTTTCTGTTTCCATATCAAAGCTGAATGATACAGGGCTGGCGGTCCATAAAGATGACTGAGGCTCAAATTTTGTATCTCTATATGTAATCATGGGAAATGAGGGATTTGTGTCTGGTCAGAACATACTATGAGAGTGAAGCGATGATCATGAGTTGTTTGTTTGGTTTTTTTACTGTTTTTGTTTTTTTTTCATGTGGATGACTGTCATAATTACAAAACTTTCAATAAAAAAAAAAGAAAAGAAAAAGAAATGTGCAATTCACTTGTATTTTTACTTTTATTTTTATTCCTATTTATTCTATTTATCCCCTTCGTATATTTTATTTATATATGTCTCTGTATTTATGTGTGTGTGTGTAATATTCTGTAACTCTGTAACTTCTGTCAGTGCTGTGCTTTTGGAAACCGAATTTCCCAGAGGAACCCACCTGAGGGATTAATAAAGTTTTATCTTATCTTATCTTATCTAATCTAAATGCTTCAGTGTTCCTTGATGATGTAATAAAGATTTGGCGTTCCTCCTCCAACCACAAACAGGAAGCTCATGAAGCGAGCAGTGTCAGTGTTTGTACGACACTCACCAGGAGACCTCTGAGCAGGATGGCTGCAGTCGCACAGCTCTGCTTCTCCCTGCTGTTCACTCTCATCAGCAACATTCATGCAGAAGAACTCATGGTCATAATCAAGGAAGGAAGCTCTTTTGAATTCAAGCTCCTAGGTGAGGGTGACTTCTGGATAACCTCCAACATGTTGGTGGTACATTTCTCACTTTGGGAAGAGAGTCCCCACATTACATGAAGATGTGACAGGACGAGTCTTTCATTCAGCATTAAATGGTTCTTCTTCATTTACTCTCCATAAGCTGACCCACTCGGACTCTGGACTGTACCAAGATGTGTGCTGGACTCAGGGCAGCGTGACATATGAGAGAAACATCAGCCTGACTGTGTGCAGGACAGTAAGTAAGGAAACAAGTTATATTAAAACTCTTGAAGCAACAGTGGACGTACGATGTGAGGGAGCAGGTGAGAATCTGACAGTCCAATGGATCAAATATGAAAAGATGCTTGGGGACGATTTATGGACTGGAGGTTTCAGGTCGCTTTACAGCTGTGAAGGTCAAACAATGATACAACGGTACAAACTTTTGGTGTGCCCCAAATTTGGTCCTCCTGCAGTAGAGGTCTTCTCAGAGGGAGATGATGTCACTGTCAGATGTTCAGCAAAAAGTCTATTATTCATGAGGTGGATCATGAAGCCGATACAAACAAAAGGAAAGATTGTGCACTTTGATATTCATTCTGATTGGCTTATTAAACAACTTGGCAGGACAACTCTTTCTAAAGACAGACTGATATTCTCTAATGTCTCACTGAAACATGCAGGAGAGTATTGGTGTGCAAAGATAAATTCAGATGATGAGTGTGTGTCAGGACAAAAAATTTGTTCTGATCCACAGAGAGCCCTTTGGGGTTTACTCGACCTTCTACAGAGTCAGGTGGATACTGCTCAGCGGTCTGCAGGTGATGCTTTGTGTTGTTGTGGTCTGTGTGATACAGAAAACCAGGAGAGGAGAGCAGCTTTCAGCTCAGACACACACTTAGTATGCTCATCAGCATTTAGAAGAAGAAGAAGAAATCCTTATCACCATTTATTATTATTATTATTATTATTATTATTATACATAAAAGTAACAACATGAAAAAAACTGGACTTCTTTAAGTTGCTTGAAGACGTTTCACCTCTCATCCGAGAAGCTTCTTCAGTTCTAAGGTCAAATGGTGGGGAGTCCCAGATTTAAGCCTAGTGGGAGATGGCTAGTGGACCCCACAGATGGACAAAAGGACCCCCTGATGATCCTCTAATGGCGTTCTTAAAGTCAGCAAAGAGGCACAGAAAAGAAGACCAGACACCAGCGAGGGAGGATAAGAAGGACAGACGCAACAACATTGTCATCCCCTATGTAGCCGGTGTATCAGAGAAACTCAGGAGAGTTTTCTCCAAGCATGACATCCTGGTTCCCCATCCCATTTCAGACCCAGCAACACGCTCAGACAAAAACTGGTTCACCCGAAAGACAAAACTCCAAAACACAGACTTAACAATGTGGTGTTTGCTGTACAGTGCAGCGAGGAATGCCCAAACCTCTACATCGGAGAGACCAAACAGCCACTTCACAAGCGCATGGCACAACACAGAAGAGCCACCTCCACAGAACAAGACTCGGCAGTCCATCTGCATCTTAAGGATAAAGGACACTCTTTGAGGATGCCAATGTTCACATTTTGGACAGAGAGGACAGATGGTTTGAAAGAGGAGTGAAAGAAGCCATTTACGTCCACTGTGAGCGACCATCTTTGAACAGAGGCAGTGGTTTACGACACCAACTGTCTGCCATCTATAATCCAGTTTTGAGATCCCTTCCCAGACGCCTTAACGCCCACTCACATCCTGGGCCATCTGACCTCAGGAATTCGCATGATAAGGTGGGGCCAGGTTTCACAATGAGCTCACCCGAAACTCTGGCTGATTGGGACCCACACCCAGTTTCACACCTTGGCTCAGGCGATTAGAGGATCATCAGGGGTCCTTTTGTCCCTCTGTGGGGGGAAACTCCCACTAGGTTTATATCTGGGACTCTCCACCATTTGACCTTAGAACTGAAGAAGCTTCTCGAATGAGAGGTGAAACGTCTTCAAGCAACTTAAAGAAGTCCAGACGCTTTTCTTTGCAAGCTCCTTTGACTACGATGACCTGGATGACTGAGAACCTTCACAGACAACGTGAAAACAAAAATATTATTGTAGAAATGAATATATAATATCATAATATTTAGACTTTAGAAACTTTATTGTCATTGTCACGAGAACAACGAAATGAAGAATGGTCCCCGATCATTGCATCATCCCTAGCAATATCAAAATATAAATAAAACAATAAAATTCAATAAATAAATTAGATAGAATACTTAAAATACTAATAAGATGTAACAGTAAAACATTCACATACATTCCCACACACATGCTTCAGACCGTGCATAGATTAACACAAGAGTGGCGTGATGGACATTTTTTTGTAGTATTCAGATGTGTTATTGCAGTTGGATAACAGCTGTGTTTGAGTCTATTAGTCCTTGCTCTGATTGCCCTGTACCGTCTGCCTGAGGGCAACAGTTCGAACAGGGAGTGGCCAGGATGTGAGGTGTCTTTTATGATGTTTTGGGCCTTTTTAAAACAGTGGGCGTTGTGTAGAACTTCCAGTGTGGGGAGAGGGCAGCCAGTGATCTTTTGGGCGGTGTTAATGATCCCTTGGAGTGCTTTCCTCTGAGCCCCTGTGCAGCTAGTGTACCAGATGCATATGCAGTAAGTTAAAACACTCTCAATGGTGGCTCTGTAGAAGGACACCAGCAGTCTCTGTGTGATGTTATTCCTCCTGAGAATTCTCAGGAAGTACAGTCTCTGTTGGGCCTTTTTAAGCAGCTCGGAGGTGTTCACACTCCAGGAAAGGTTCTCCTCTATATTGACTCCCAGGAAGCGGAAGCTTGCCACCCTTTCTACACAGTCCCCATTTATGAATAGTGGTTGGATCTCTGCCTTTTTCCTTCTGAAGTCTATTATGAGTTCTTTGGTTTTTGAAGTGTTGAGGAGGAGGTTATTGGCCTTACACCATGACGTCAGCTGCTCCACCTCGTCTCTGTACGTAGACTCGTCTCCCTTGGAAATGAGCCCCACCACTGTGGTGTCATCTGCAAATTTCACAAAGATGTTGCTGTGGTGGCGAGGAGTGCAGTCGTGTGTGTAGAGAGAGTAGAGCAGTGGACTGAGCACACAGCCCTGGGGTGAGCCAGTGCTGAGACTCAGGGCTGAGGATGTGTGATATGGACTTTACTGCTTTGATTGTGTTTTTATATTCTCCATTTTTGTTAGGAATCATTTCTGAAATAAAATAATATCAAAATATAATTTAACAGAAGATGAGAAAATGCTGTTCCATATTTCACTGCAGCGGGCCTTCATTCATGATAACCATTAACACAGTAAATAAAGTGACACAGATCATGCAAATGTTCATTCTAACTGTATTTTCCTATTCATGCCAAAACCTGCTGTCATATTTGGAGTTTTAACAGTTTCTAAGCTCACTGTTGAACTCTGAAGATCACACTGCTGGAATAAAAACTGCTTCTTGTTGAGTTGTTGCTTTACATGAAAAACGCACATTTATATAAAGTCAAGTGTGTTTAAGGCTCGATATAATCAGTTTGCAGTAATAATGCCCTTTGCTTAATTCCAAACAAGAAAAATGAGGAGGCTGAAGAAAAATCAACATGTTGTTTATATCACAAATAACTCTTTGGGTAGAAATTGCTGAGTAAAGGGTCTGAGAATTAGGACTCAGGTGCAGATTCATCAAGAGGAGCGTGGCATTATTACAAACTGTTCCACCCTATAAACACTAAATGCATGTGAACAGGTGACCGGCACAATGAGCTGAAGAGCACAAAACATTATTTACCTTCAGATCACGAGCCGTCGCAGTCGGACATTTTTGAAAAGCAATAAATTGTGTGCCAAAGACTTCTTATTCACATTTATTTGACACATATAAGTGTAACTACAAACTCACAGGCTAAGCCATAAATTTAGCTGCAAAAATATTCCTGTTCACAACTTTCAGTTACAAAACTGACACTGTGCCTCTTCAGTAAATCCAGCAGCTTTTTAACATTAAACACTTTTTGCTGCAGATGTTAGTAAATTTGACCCAAAGTGTAACTTTTCTTTAAATTTCCGGTGTTTGTACTGAACGGATATTTTTCACACATGCGTCTCATTTAAATGACCTGCATGAAACAACAAGGTTAGATCATGTTCTGGTGAAGTAAGATGGGCTTTTTTTTGTCCATCTTTTGTCTGGATCTAGCACATGCTGAGACTTGGCCCCTGTGGGAAAGGGGGGGTGACAAGCGGTTCTTGGGTGCCTGGGGCCCTGGGACCTCATTCTTACTTCTTGTACCAGGGTGGCTGGCCTTTAGCGGCATCGTGGGGACCCTATCTGGGGCCTCCTTCCTTCTCCTTCTGGGATGCATGCGCCGATGTCACTGTTTTGTGCGCTCTCAGGTCTTCAGTACTCTTCGGGACTGCGGATGGTCCGGTGGTCCTGGTTCCATCTCTCTCTCCCTGTGGCTTCTGGGCAACGATTTCAAGTACATTTCATGTCAAAGACACACTCTCTTCCTCTCCCTCTCAGGCTACAAAAGGATTGTGGGTTTATGTATCTGTGCATTTTCTAATTTTTGTGTTCCAGGTGTTGTATCTTTAATTTTTCTTACAGGTGCAGTAACTGGTAGTGACACATTCTGCATGTGTATTTGTACTCTATCCTTTTAATATATTTTCTCGCCCTCCTTTTTTCCCCTCCTGCCTCAGACACTGAAACTGAAATAACACAAGTGGAAATTAAGAAATAAAGATAAAAGATTCACATGAACAAGAGGAGCCTACAGAGATCTTATACAGCTGTTCTTGGATGAACTCGAACTGGCAACCTTCCGATTACAAGACAAACTGCCAACTCTTGAGCGACGATCACCCCCTAACTTTCAAATATGAATGTTATTGTATTTCACTGGTAGTCTAAGTCTAAAAAACAAACAAACTAATATGTAGTTGTGTTTTTCTCGACGTTATTGTGTTTTACTTGCACTTTTCAGTTGTGGTTGCTGACGATAAATAATATTGATTTGAATAATTAATGATTTTAGTACGAGATACTGATGAGTATAGATAACTATTTCTCAAATATTTTGATTCAATTTTAAACTAAAATGTAAAGTACATGCAAAGGTATTCTGTGAACCACATACTGAATTTTTTGTCTGAGATAAATGTAAATAAATACCTTATTTTAACACAAACGTTAAAATTTGAGAAATTTATTTCAACTTACCAAACTCAAATAATTACTAAAAGGATATTCATAGATTTTATCAGGCTCATCTAGCTTATATTTATAGTGATATTTACCAAGCCTCTGAATTACTTTTTAGAGTGTATATGGAATATGGCTGAAGTAAACTAAAGCCTAAAATACTTATTAATTTGTTTAATAGTAATTTAACATTACATAATTCACATATAAAACTATGAATTGTAATTTTAAATAATTTAAAAGCATGTAGAATAGCATATGCAGGCAAGTATATTTCTCCTTTTTTTTTATTATCAAAAAGCAAAGACAGAAAGGAAAAAAAAAGAAACAGGGTAGGGTTCGGTGGTTGAATCATCCGTCCCCACTAATGCCAAAACCAAATCTACGCCATTGTACTAGGTGACTTCTACAGAAGCTCCAGGAAAACATAGAATGGGCAAGAATGGAGTTTAAGCCAAGTAAATCTCGCAGCATCTCCATCATAAAAGGAAAACTGACAGCCGAGCAACTCTATATCAGTGGGGAACAAATTCCAACAGTCTTAGAGAAGCCAATAAAGAGCCTGCGACGGTGCTACAATGCAGACCTCAAGGATACGTGGCAACTAGAACTAAGGCAGAACCTGGCTGATGACCTAAGGCGGATTAACAACACTGCACTCCCAGGGAAACTGAAGCTATTATTACCCAGACTAATGTAATGGTAAATGTTCTGTATTTGTATAGCGCTTTATAGTCCTAAGGACCCCAAAACACTTTACACTATACACAATAATCCACCCATTCACACACTGGTGATGGCAAGCTACATGTAGCCACACTGACAGAGGCGAGTCTGCTGGACACTGGCGCCACCAGTAGGCAACCGGTAAAGTCTCTTGCCCAAGGACACAACGACCGAGACTGTCAGAGCCGGGGCTCGAACCGGCAACCTTCCGATTACAAAACGAACGCCCAACTCTTGAGCCACGATCGCCTTTGACAATGTACAAGATCTCACTCGATCTTGCCAATCGACTAGAGAGGCTATTGAGCTCCTACGTTAAGAAGTGGCTCAAACTTCCCAAATGCCTCAGCAGTGTCGGACTCTATAGCGATGGGATACTGCCATTGCCCATCCCTAGTCTGGTAGAGGAGTTTAAATGTGCAAAAGTGAGGCTCACGTACTCCCAGGGCCCAATAGTGAGAGGCACTGCTCCCACCCTAACAAAGGGGAGGAAGTGGACAGCCACATCTATGCTAACGTTGGGATCCTCGAAAGAGTGACCTTTGTCTTTTAGATGCAGATGAAAACAAGATAAAAAATACAGTCATGACATACATATGTGCAGCATAATATGCATTTATATACCACCCTGCTACTACATAGCATATGTCTAATTGTCTAATTAATGTCTAATTATGTGAACTTGTACTATCGATGCTATCCCAGACAACCTCCAAAATCGCGGGTAACTAGCTTAACAAAAGGATTAGCTTTACAGCCAAATACTGCATTGGTGGGCAACATATTGCACAAAAACAAAGTTACAACTTATACTTTAAGTACATACCAGCGATACAACCACAAACAGAAGATGCAGACAGTATTTTCTCCGACAGGACACCATAAACTGCGTGCCGATATGTTTCACTTCTTTTGCTCACTCGCTTTTCTTGACTGAGCTGACTTCCTGTTCAATAAAGTTTTTTCTAAATAAAGCCGTTTCTGAAGTGCATTACTTGGAGCAACCACAGAGGGCGCTGTAAACACATAATGAATAACAACTGACTGAGAATGATATTTTGGTGATACAACATTTCACAACTTTTAGTGATAACAGAACAGCTGGTAAGTTATTGCAGTGCCAGCTGTTTAATTCACAGTAAGCTTATGCAGTAGGATGATCTGATTTCCTCGTGTTGGTGTTGTTCCCAGACCATCATGAAAATGTTGTTCCAGGTTCAACATTGCAAGTGACCAATCACATTGTTGTGACGTTATTCTTTTGCGCGCCAAGCCATTCGTGCATTTATGAAATTCCAATGTTGCAAGGACAATATCAATTCTGCTTACTGTTTATTAAAGGGTTACGGTTAGGGTTAGGGTCAGGGTCCGTTGATCGGCGGACAGAGGCGGTTTCACGCAGCTTTAGTACAGTTTTTTGTTTTACGCCGTTTTTTCCCGAAGTCGCAAAAGTATGACGTCACAACATTCTGATTGGTCACTTGCAATGTTGATCCTGGAACAACATTTAGTATGATGATCTGGGAACAACACCAACACGAGGAAATCAGATCAACCTATGCAGTAACCACGCTAACTACGGCTGGATCGACGCAGGTCAGACTTTGGGAAATACTCCTCATGTCTCTGAAACTAAAAAGTGGTCGTTCATCAGCTGTGTAGAGAGTTTTCCAGCAGGGTATTGCAAACGGAAACGTGTTGATGATGAAAATAGCGGGTCTGCCTTTACAGTCTTTAAGTTTCCCGGATGAGTATCAGTAACAAAGTCACAGACACAACTTTATTTAACTTTCTCATGTTGGTAAAAACGAATCTGCAGCTGAGAGAATAACAAACTCAAACTGTCGGAGCTGGTTTGATTTTTGGATTATAAATCAGCAGGACGTTTTCACTCAGTCTTTATTTACAGCATGTTTTAAAGCGTTTAAAATGGGGGAATGATGGGGGAATATGTTTTAAATGAACAGCAGTTGTAAAGCCTGCTGTGCGAAAATCACTGAATGAAGAGCAAACAGTGGCACAGCAACATGTGTGAATTAATTTGGTGATTTATTAAATGTATAAATGTTTTTATACTTGATTTTAATCTGCTGCTGAGTCTTTTACACTGATGGAAATGCCAATATCACAGAACATGCAGGAACACCTGTTCAACCAATCACATTCCACTTTGATCTGCGACAAACTGAAGCATTCACCTCTTTTACAACAGTGTTGTGTTTGACTGCTATATTGTTATTTTCTTTATACTGTAGATTTTCATGTCTCTGGAATAGTTGGCAGTAATAAGGATTATTGTCTGTAAAAGAATATCGACATGTGAATTCGATTAGTTTGATGCTGCCAACACTTTCATGTAACTGCGCTGCTGGTTTAAATCAACTAACGGAAAGATATCCTGGATATGCTGACTTTGCTCCGTGGTGTACAGGACTCTGAGACAGCATCTGGACTGCCTGTTTAGCCTCATGATTAATGTCCACAATGAAAATATTAGTCGAACATCGTGAAGTCTGTATAGGTTTCACAGTGTCGAACAAGCCTGGTACAGTTAAACCTGAGAGTTACTATATGGCGGGAACACCAATATTATCTCTTTTAAAAAAGTGTATACACAGGTCACACTGATTATTGGACAGAAAACACAAAGATCAGGTGTTAATCTGATTTATTTAATCTCTCTCCTCCTTTTTAATATTAGTTATAATTCAGAAATGGCGACTGAAACGAGTAGATATAACCCTAGTAAATGAAGCCGGTGTACAGCCAGCTGGGGTTATGACAGTTGTGTACTGGGTCTATCACACGCTTTGCTGTGAGACAGACATCCTGGAAATCCACAAAATCAGCACTTCTTCAAAGAGGCTCTATCTTAACAAACCGCTACATCCTCGGCTAAAAAAATATTAAAAGTTTATTTGGTGACACACAAACAGAGTACTTCAAATCACAGTTCAGTTATTTTCTGCATGTTCATAGTTGTTGTTGAGAAACGCCCACTGAAGGAATGGCCACCAGCCCAAAGCAATGGTTTTGACTCAAACAGCGTTAACCCCGCCCCCTGAGTTTGATGGGTGATGCTGACAGATAAAAATAAATCAAGAACACAGCTGCAGGGTCAGGAGTGCCAAAATGAATAAAAAAAAAATACATAATTAAATAATGAATTAAATGTTTTGTATAATTAATTAAAAATGGAAAATGAAATTAATGGGCATCTATTAATTACTGCCACATTTAATTAATTATTTATGGTGTATTAATTAATTAATTTTGTCACTCCTGACCCTCCATACTCTTGATCCCTGCATCCCTTCATCAGCACATTGGGGGCATTTAGCCCTAAGAACTAATACTTAGTAAAGCAAAATACACCAAACTTATAATTTAGTAAAGGGGGAGGAGCTACGGAGAATGAGCCTTATCAGTGTGGAGTCCATGCAGTTCTGGCTGGGAAACCCCACACATGTACTATCGGTGTCCCACTGATGCCCCACTACAACAGTGACATGTGGAACCTTAGTATTACAAAAATTCCATCTGAATAATAAAAAAATTAAATATATACAATGCACATTTGAGAAAGTTCACTATGACTCACTCAGTACATTATAGCTCAGTAAGGAGCTTGGAAAGAAAAACATCTGGCATCAGGAAATCTAGATGTTTTTCTTCTCTACAAAGGTGTATTAAAAAAAGAACAGCAAATTATAATATTACAGCGGATGTGTGACCTTAAAGGTTTCTGGCTGAAAAAAAGGTCATTGATCAAACTGATTCTTGCTCGCTGAGTGCAAAAAAACATTTTAATCAGATTCTCTGGAGGAAAATTTGAAAACATTTCCTCCTAACTTCTCAGTATTCACTTATCAGCATTCAGTCAAATGTTCATTTACGGGTGTAGTTAAAAAAATGCTAATAACTGACTTTCCACAGCAGTTGTTTGGTCGGACACAGTGAGAGATGTGATCTGTTACTCTTCATGTGAGAAAGAAGGTGTCTCTGAGATGTACTAATAGTGTGTTAGTTCCAAATAGTAAATTAGTGAATGTATTTCATGGCAGTTTGATTATTCTTGGACAAACAGTGCAGTCTTCCTCAAAGCATGACTGTGAATATAATCATATAATGTTAAAAATATAATAACAGTCTTTTTATTATTGCTCAATGAAATAAATAAATCCTCTTTATTATCAGAGTGAAAACACTTCCACAAACGAACGTCAACTTATGACTCCATAAATATTCAGCCATTCAAAGGTGACTGACCTACTTCAACAGCCAAAATCACATATTTCTGGAAGGTCCACTCACTGGTTATTCAGCATGCCAGGCTACAGTTACACCATGCAGACAAAAGAGCACTCGGAGCAAGTTAAAGGAAAGTTTATTCAAAAGTCTGGGAATGGAGACAGAGGAGTTCACTTAAATCTGTCATCATGAAACGGAAGCAATCAAATCTGCCTAAATCTGACACTCAAAGGTAAACTGGATACCTGGCTGACCATCACGTTCACGACCAGGTGAGGACGGATCAAAGATCAGGAGTCGATTTCAGGCTTGGGCTTGCTTTCATCATATTAGTCCAATCCAACTTTATTTATAGAGTACGTTAAAACCAACATGGTTGAACAAAGTGCTTTCCATCACAAAAACTGAGATAAAAGTAAAAAAAACCATAAACAGACAAAGAAAGTGAAATAACAATAAAATAAATACATAAATGAAAAAAAGATTTCAAAATTAAATCCTTAAATATATTAAATATTAAAACTAGTGCTGTCAGTGTTAATCTCATTAAAATGACGTTAACGCCACGCGGCAAATCTCCGTTAGTGAATTAACGCAGATCGTGTGGTTGTTTGCTGACAACAGAAAAAAAACATCAAAGGAGAAAAGTTGCATCTAAGAACACGTTTTTTTCTTACTGATGCTCATTAGTGAAACACAAAGACATTAGACAAAAATGAAACTTTAGACCCTCTCTTCCCCCAACAGAAGTCAAAGGGATCTTCCAGGAATAGTGACACTATTTTCTGGAGAATTGATTGGTCAGTACGTCATGATTTCATACCTGCTGATCTCTAATCTGGAACCTAACCGGCACCAGCAGAGTAAAAGACACTTAACAGCTAAATTGAATCAAGCATAAAAACATTTTAGGCATCAAGACAAGTCATATTATCTGTGAATTTCCCTTTTTGTGATTAGTCAGATGCTGCCAACACCTCCCTTTCCTTGTGAAGGTGCATGAGAAACCCTGAATTAACTTTGCTAACCAGCGGTTATCCTGATCACGACTGTTAGTGTAAGTGAATCCAGATGATGGAAAGAAAACCTGGGCATGCTGAAATCACTTCGTAGTATGTGCCCCAGGGTTCAAAGGCCATCCAGTCGCACCATAACAAGAACATGGGAACACTAATGTTGTTTCTCCTTTTACAGTCATAATCTGCATTCATGAATGTTAAAAATGATTTTATTAGAAATGTATTTTGAAACAGAAGAGGTATTTCAGTTAAGATAACACAGAACCACTTCAGTGACAGTGGACGAGATCTTTCCACTGCTGTGCAGTCCAGATGTACAGCTCACAGACTGATGGCAACCTCTCAGAAAACACGAGTTACAGTAGTAGTGATAAACAGCGAGACAAAGATCCTCTGCTGAAGCAGAAAAGGTTTTATATATTTCCTATGTAACCTGCAGGGGTGATTCTCAAGTCTGTTGGAGCCCAGGCAAAAAGGGACAAGGACACCTGACAGCCCAGTGTGCCCAGCAGAGCTGACATGAGGGCTGTTTCAACTGAATCACACACTCTGCTTGCCAGAGGTGAGTGAGTGGAGTCATGTGGGGTTCCTTTAGGGAAGTCAGGTCCAGCGTACCGCCACTGCAGACTCTGCACATTATCGCTGCTGTAGACTCAGATTTGTGCAAACAGTGCATTGTGGGTTGTGTTGTATCCGAATCTGCTGGCAGGCATCTTTTTCTCAATCCTGCCAAACTCCGCCCCTTTCATGTAAGCGTGCAGGGAAGACCCTGTGTTAGAGAACTGATAACAAACTCTGTGTGACAGTTTATCCTGATTACAAACGTTAGGGTACGTGAATCCAGATGATGGAAAGATAGCCCGGGTCTGTTGATGAGTCTCCACTTAAACACTGATGTTGTTTGTGTTTCCTGGAGTCCCGTCAGTCCTGTAAACCAGCATCCCCAACCTTTTTTGTGCCACGGACCTACAATATTCTCAAGGACCGGCCTTTAAGGTGTCGAGGATAAATACAACAAAATAAAACCAGTACCGCTGCCAAAACAAGAAGAGTTATTCAAAACACATGGGAAAAGACCCAGGAAAACAGAGTTAATGATTAAAAAAGATTTTAAAAAATAACGCTAAAACCCCTGAAGAGCATCAGTTTCACACCCGAACCTCAACTCTCGCGGCCTGGTACCAAACGACCGGTGCCGGTCCGTGGCCCGGGGGTTGGGGACCGCTGCTGTGAATAAAAGGAATCTGTTTGAAGGCTGTGCAGAGCAGCGGGACCACACATTGTCACGTAACATTTTTCATCATATTAATATTTATTTGTAAAATAGTAAATTTTAGTTTTAATGTTCAGTATATAAAATTACATTATTGAATACTACGTGCTACGCAATAATAGTAATAATAGTACTTCTAATAGTCGTAATAGCAGTTGTTGTTGTTGTTGTTGTCATCATGCTGTTAATATCGTGACTTTTTACATTCAGTTTTTGATTAAAACATTTTAATTAATTAAAATAAAATATTAATTTTTTTTTAACTCTACCACCAAAAACCGAATACTAAAAAATAATAATAAATGATGATAACATGTATTTATTATGTTGCTCTTTGTTTGATTTCTCTTCTGTTTTTTTTCTCCATACAGGTGATCCAGGTGTTTTGTTTGTTTTTCTTTTTGTTCCTTCCCCCCTTTCTCATCATCTCTTCTCCCCTCTGTTTTTCTTTCTCTCCCTCTTTCTTTCATTCTTTCCTTCTCCCTGTCCTTTCCCCCAGTCATGTCTGTCCCGTCTGTAACAACTGATAATAAAATAAAATAAAAACACAATTATAATAAAGGTCAATCAAATGGACCAACATGGCATCTTTCTTGGCCTTCAAACAACAATTCTGGGCCCTATTTCAGGAAGCCGGTTTAGAAAAGTCAGAGTGAAAAACGATACTCAGGGTTGAGTAACCCCGAACTGTCCAACTCGGAATATTCAGTTTCAGAAAGGCTGATAACAAGTAGTTCAATCAACGCGGAGTTGCATTAACCCCAAGTCAAGCGCGCGCACGAGGATACATAAAGCCCTGATCAGTGGAGCACAGATTACGCGAGTCACCATGGAGACGGAGGGAAAGAAGGTGCGGTCGACGTATTTCACAGCGCTTGAGGCCGAAACCCTGATGGCAGCATATGCCGACAGCATGCACATCTTGCAGAAAAAAAGTAACACAGCCGCAGCTGCAAAAGACAGGGAGCATGCATGGCAAAACATAGCCGACAGAGTCAATGCGTGAGTGTCAATTTAAACATTGATCTAGGGATTTCCACCCATTTAACACGTTATCTTAGTATATGTTATTTCATTTTTTATGTCATACAGCGCAGGTGCAACCCAACAGGCCCCAAACGTTCCTGGCAGCAAGTAAAAATGAAATATAAAAACATAGTCCAAACAGGTGAGGTGTAATTATAGTATGAGCCACAGTGCTTGGCCTGTTTGTCCCATGTAAACCAATTGCAGTTACAGGCTACATTAATTTACCTCCTGTAAGCACTTATTGAAATTACCTGAGCACATTACAAGTACACATTTGTCTACTCTGTATGCTCAAATGTGTGCCGTCACAACCAACAGAAAAAAAGCGGAGGCCCGAAAAACAGGTGGGGGTCCTCCACCACCACCACTCACAGAGGCTGAGCAGTTGGCCCTCAGCCAAAACAGTGGGCGCCCTGTGGCTGAAGGCATCTCTGCGGGGACATCCTCTGAGTCAATAACCCCGCAAGACACAAGTGCCTACATAGGGGGTAAATTCAAAATAATACATGATGTGCATACATCCATTCTTCACAGTCACCTTGACCAAAATGAACTATGTCGTAGTGAAGTTATTGTCCTACTGTCAGAGATTTACAGTTATCAAACAGTTAGGTGAATAAACAACACTGAGACACTTGGAGACTGTTAACGTGCTGCACGGGTGAGGGCTCAGGGAGAGACCCACTCACACCGAGCTGCAGGTAGTTCGTCTTTATTTATAGCATAGCAGTGTCCTTTAATTTTGCATACATGTGTGTGTGTGTGTGTGTTAATCTCTCACAGGGTGAGCTTCCTGTTTCTAGAGACAGAGCGAGTAGTACATTTTGTTCTTTCCCCATTAAGTGTAACATATGAACATATACTCTAATGCAACATAAAACTCATAAAAGCATTTCCACCTTAACACCTACTGATTTTGCCTTCCCTCAGTGTCGGTTGTCTCTGAGAGCATACTGACAATGAGGTGTATGGTGATTGGTATGTCTGGTAGTTGCCAGTTGTGCCCACATAAGTCATGAGTGACCTGTATGAACCCCATATTCTGCCAGTTGATGGTGATGGTGTACTGCATCTGGTGCAGCCCCCTGTTGAGCCAGACCAACATGCAGTTGTGAGTACTCGTAATACTCCACAGACTACATGTGTCAACAGTAGAACAGCAATGTTGTTAAATGTCTCCACCACAGGCATATGATGACGAAACAGTGACAGCTGTTACAGAGGAGGACGCAACAGAGCCACACTATGAGGTATACAGTGTACAGTGGAAAATATAACAACTGACTACAATGTGGTACTATGATAACACCATGGACTTACTATGTCCCTGGCAGAGTGATGCTGGAAATGAAGAGGAAGAGGGTCTAGCCACTCCTACAACAAACCTTTCCACAGTAGGATTTTCAGCACTGATTTACAACCAACCTAAGTAGGCATGTACTATGGATGCCAATGCTATGTCCTGTGTTGCAATAGCTCCCTGTGAAGCAGCTGTACAAGACATATCTGGTCAGGAAAATACAGAAGTGCGACATGGAAATGGTACACCTCAAGCTGCAGATCCAAAAGTCCAAGTTGGAGATTGTACTGCTGGAACAACAGTTAAGGGTGGGTGGAGTGATCAGAGATGGACGAATCATGTCAGTGTTTGTACAACATACTAATATACGCATTTATATGACATACAGGGTGACCAATAAAGCCAGTTGACCACAGAATCTGTGTATTTGTCTTGTAACATGTTGGGTTGACGGGTCACAGGAAATGGTTGTGGCATATGGTGTCTCTGACTGCTCTTCCATCCTGTACGTTCGTGGGTGGGTCAGGATGTTCATCGTGTGGATCACTGCTGATGTCTGGTTCAGCTGGACAGTGTTCACCTCTAATCGTGGCAATGTTGTGAAGAATCACACATGCCACAATAATGTCACATGCCCTTTCTGGGGCGACCCTGAGTCTTTGAAGGCACTGGAACCGGGCCTTGAGCATTCCGATGGTCATTTCAACTCTGGCCCGTGTCCTGCAATGGGCCAGATTATAACGCTGCTGTGGGCCCGGTTCAGGGTCAGGGTAAGGGGTGAGCAAATAGGGTAGACATGGGTACCCCCTATCACCAAGCAGGTGGCCAGTGAACTCTCCTAGGACAGAAGAATACATGTCAGTGCAAACGTCCCTGTGGCAATTGGTCTCTGTATATTTCACAGTAACTTTGACCCACCATGTCCAAATTTGGTGCTCAGTGTACATTCCCGGAAGATTCGTGAGTCATGTACAGAGCCTGGCCACTTGGCTTCCACATTTGTGATGATGTTGGCAGCATCACATATGATCTACACAGTGCAGAGAACACAAATTAGCATCCATTACTATGATGCCATCACTTGTTAGTGTGAAATGCTACAGGGAACTATGTACCTGCACATTAATGCTGTGGAAAGACTTCCTGTTCACATAGTCTCCTTCATTTACTGAAGGAGCAATGATTGGAATGTGAGTGCCATCTGTACAGCCAATCACGCCTGGGAACCCTGGAAATTAATGTACCATTTAAGTAGTAGTCCAAGTATCACCACATCATGAATTAAGTTTTGGTCATCCTGATACCTGCAATTTTGTGGCATCCCTCTTTGATAAATCTTGTGGGTCTGTGACCGGGGAACACCACAAACGAGTACAGGAGACGTTTCAGTGCAACTGTAACATTCCTGACTGCCCGACAGACGGTAGCCTTGGAAATGTGCTCAGCGTCACCAATATTATACAGAAAGCTCCCGTTTGCAAAAAAACGGAGTGCAGTACAAAGAATATGTAATGAACTGAGAGCATGTCCGCGATGTGTCACATGCGTAATATATGGCCTGAGGATGTTATCCAAATAACTTATAGATTGTGCTGAGAAACGCACAGAAAATCATCAGGTAATGATAAAATGTCCAAACGCGCTCTAATCACTCTCTCCCGGCGGAGAGCTCTGCGGAGAATTTGGGCTTCAACATCTACTGGCTCTTCGAGGTAGGGGCACGCCATGTCTGACACTTCCTACAGTCAGGTTTCTGACAAAGAGGCGGGGAAAGTCAGGGTTAGTTGAAGTAAACCTGCTGGGGAGCAGGTTAGCTTCACGGAGTGTGTCGTCATAGTAACTCACTCAGGATTAATCTGAACTCGCTTTGTGAAACCGAAAACCCAGAGTTTTCGTTAACTCAGGGTATACTTACTCAGTTTTTCCACTAAACCGGCTTCCTGAAATAGGGCCCTGATGACTAAAGATCCAAATGGGACAGGCAAAAAAATAAATAAATGATGATAACCATGTGCAGCTTCTCTCGTCTTCCATTTTTCCCTGATATGTTTCAGACACGTGTTAAAGTGTGTTGGCTGCATATTAAGTTCAAAATGCTGATGAATGCTGATGAGCTCTGATCCAGTTGACTGATATACTCTTCTCTACATCCTGCACTGAAATATGAGGATTGTTTGTTTATTAAAATAAAAAATCATCATGGAGTCATTGACAGAAGAGCATCAACGTTCAGCCTGTTAAATTAGATTTAGATATTTTTATTTCAGAAATGATTCCTAACAAAAATGGAGAATATAAAAACACAATCAAAGCAGTAAAGTCCATATTATGAAGTGTTTGCTGCATCAGACAATCATGTTTCCAGTCTGCTGCATCACAACAATTGAAATGCAAATATAAATGATTCACAACAATGAAAACAATATAGTGCAGATAAACATGGTGCTGTAATGAATCTGCTCTTAAACACAATAACAAAATACATTTTCCAAGAGAGATGATAATGATTCACATCAGCGTGAAGAACGAATACATTTACAACTGGTTTCTAACATTTCTTATAGATCGAACTGATCACTGATAGAAACAGAAGAATATTCAAAATGATACTCTGAGAGATACATGAATGAGATATGGATAAACATCAAATTACATAAAACAAAAAAGCACAAAATCACTATAACTGAAATAAAATATGAGCAGAAATATAGAAGAATTAAGTAAAAAGATAGAAAAAGGCAAAATGTTTAAAATATATAATCACATAAGAGACTGAACCGTCCAGTCAGGTCACAGATTCATATCTACAATAATATTTTTCTTTGTTTTTATTTTGATTTAATCACTTCTATGTATTATTATTATTATTATTATTATTATTATTATTATTATTATTATTATAAGCATATTAAGTGTGTGTCTGAGCTGAAAGCTGCTCTCCTCTCCTGGTTTTCTGTATCACACAGACCACAACAACACAAAGCATCACCTGCAGACCGCTGAGCAGTATCCACCTGACTCTGTAGAAGGTCGAGTAAACCCCAAAGGGCTCTCTGTAGATCAGAACAAATTTTTCTGCTGACACACACTCATCCTGTGACTTAAAACCTGTACACACATACTCTCCTGCATCTTCCAGTGAGACATTAGAGATTATCAGGCTGTCATCGGAACAAGTGATTCTATTGTCACTGCATAACTCGTCGTACACAATTTTGCCTTCTGTTTGGATCGACTTAATGAACATAAAGCCCGAAGTACTATTTTCCCAATCATCAGAGCATCTCATAGTGACTTCATCTCCCTCTGAGAAAACCTTTACTGCAGGTGGACCAAATTTAGGGCACACGAAAAGCCAGTACGCATGTGTTACTTTTTCACCTGAACAGCTGTAGATACCTGAATCATTTAACATTAGTGATGGAAGTACCAGCGAGAAGTTTTGACCAACTTCTTGATCAATATTGTAGGCAAATGCCTCCCTCCACCAAACTGGGGGCTGGTCATGAATGGGGTCCATGAAGGGACACTCCAGCACAGCTGTGTCTCCCTCTGAAGCATAACGTAGCTTTGTTTCTCTGGTCAAACGTACAGAGTAAGTGCTCACACACTGCTGTTGGTTCATCACCAGGCAGATGTAAGACGTTGGTTGTGTGTTGACATGAAGAAGTGGTGCGTTTGTCACCTCCAGGAAACTTTCTTGGACTTTATTCACGTTCATAATTGTGTCTTTATATAATAGTCCCCCTAAGTAAGATCTGATCCAACGCACCGTCAGATTCTCACCTGCTCCTTTACATTGTACGTCTACAGTAGAATCAGAAGCTATGATAGTTTCTCCCCACCTTACTGTCTTACACACAGTCAGGCTGATGTTTCTCTCATATGTCACGCTGCCCTGAGTCCAGCACACATCTTGGTACAGTCCAGAGTCTGAGTGGGTCAGGTTGTTGAGAGTAAATGAAGGAGAACCATGAAATGTCTCAGGAAATGAGAGTCGTCCTGTCAGGTCTTCATGTACTGTGAAGTTTCTGTTCCGGGGGTCAGAGATGTTCCACAGGACCAGAGTATCTTCACCAACACGTCTGGAGGTGATGCAGGAGCTGTTTTGATCTGGGAGCTTGAACTGTAAAGAGCCTCCTTCTTTTCTTATGGCGATAAATTCTTCTGCATGAATGTTGCTGATGAGAGTGAACAGCAGGGAGAAGCAGAGCTGTGCGACTGCAGCCATCCTGCTCAGAGGTCTCCTGGTGAGTGTCGTGCTTTCACTCTTCACAGGTCAAAGTGTGGACATGGGTTTTTTTATACTTCGTTGCATGGGTCCAGGGGTATCAAACATGTGGTCTGGAGCACAGAACCGGCCAGTCACAGTGTCCAATCTGAACCATTACAAGTGAGATAATGTCAGCTTTACCACACAGCCATGAATATTTCTAAAAATGTAAAAGTCCTTTCTAAACTATTTAAAACTTTTTGAATAGTTTTTTAGTTTCAAAAACAACTAAAAAAATGTTGTTTCCTATGTGATCCTTCATAAAACATCACATATTTTCCAACATAATTCAGGGTTTGGTTTGGTCTAAGTAAGCAGAGAAGACCAGGCATCCAGTTTCCATGCAGATGTTTACATGAAGCTCATCATCTGATGATGAAACTTACTTTGTACCCAAGCAGCCCAACCAGAAATTGAAAGTGTACATGCATCAAGGGACGGAGCGCATCCCGTCAATAGGTCCAAAGTGCAATCGAGGCTAATCCCATGATCTTCTTATTTTCTTGTAGACCGAAGTTGAAAATCTGGCAGTATTTATTTTTGTGATTTTTTTTCCACTCTCAGCCGTCCTTCTCCTGTATTTGGGCCTGTTTGTTAATTTATTTCAATCATGTAAACAATATACAGGTGCATTTAGCAAAGAAAATTAGAGAAAAAAATACTATACAAAATAAAGTTAATACATTTCAATATTGCTTCTGTTCTGATTCATTTACATGTCGAAAGGGAGAGGGAAGAAGTACACACTTATTTATTTAAGTTATCCGTCAATATTTAGTCAGCTTCCTTACTGATAAGGAAGGACGATCGTGGCTCAAGAGTTGGGAGTTCGCCTTGTAATCGGAAGGTTGCCGGTTCGAGCCCCGGCTTGGACAGTCTCGGTCGTTGTGTCCTTGGGCGAGACACTTCACCCGTTGCCTACTGGTGGTGGTCAGAGGGCCCGGTGGCGCCAGTGTCCGGCAGCCTCGCCTCTGTCAGTGCGCCCCAGGGTGGCTGTGGCTACAATGTAGCTGCCATCACCAGTGTGTGAATGGGTGGATGACTGGATATGTAAAGCGCTTTGGGGTACTTAGGGACTAGTAAAGCGCTATATAAATACAGGCCATTTACCATATAATCTGTAATAAAAATAGTGAACAGATTTCTGATGTAATATATAATATAATATTACACCATGAAATTTTCTAAATAGCGACATTCACTTAATTTCAACATTTTCCCTTTTCTTTATAGCTCAAGAAGATCATATCTCTATAACTCTTGTTGAACTGTTTTATGTTTGGATATTGCTTCAATTCCATATTCAAACTGTTCCACAGCTTCACTCCATGCACTGAAACACAAACGCTTTTTCCTGTTGCACGTACCTTCCCTGTTTTGAGTTACAAAAACCCTTAAATTATAACTTACTCCTTTAAAAAAAACATACTCTGAATATAATCTGGCAGTTCCTTATTTTTTGCTTTGAATATAATTTGTGCTGTTTGGAATTTCACTAGATCAGCAAATTTCAATATTTCAGACTGCAAAAATAGTGAGTTTGTATGTTTCCTATAACCTGCATTGTGGATGATTCGAACTGCTTTTTTGTTGAAGAGTAAAAAGTGAAAGTAATGTGGTTTAATAGTTGTTGCCCCAGACCTCTGCACAAAAGCTTAAGTATGGTGAAACCAGTGAACAGTAGAGAATATGAAGTGATGTCCCGTGTGATACCTGCTTTGCCTTGTTTAGTATTGCAATGCTTCGTGATACTTTGGAATGAATATATCTCACGTGAGCACTCCAGTTTTTCATCTATTATTACCCCCAGAAATTTATTTTCACTGACTCTTTCAATATCAACACCATCCATCCATCCATCTTCATCCGCTTTATCCGAGGCCGGGTCGCGGGGGCAGCAGCCTAAGCAGAAAGGCCCAGACCTCCCTCTCCCCAGCCACCTCCTCCAGCTTATCCGGGGGAACACCAAAGCGTTCCCAGGCCAGCCGAGAGATATAATCTCTCCAGTGTGTCCTGGGTCTGCCTGCTGGGCATTCCCAGTTATGTAAAAATAGAAAACAATGATCCACGCTGCAGTTTCACACCTTGCATTTCCATCCACTGGGACAAATTGGACCCTTTGCCATCCTACTTATGGGGCATTTTAATATTATTTAAATAAACTGCCAAACGTTTTTTGAATTTGCCCTAAAATAAAGTCATTAAAAAAATTTGAATGTCCACTTTAAAAAAAAAGTGGACATTAAACACCACATGTATAAAGATTAATTTGCACCATGAAGCCCTGCTGTCACAAACTTGCATAGATGTAACATTGTCTCTGAAGTTAGATTTAAGAAAGAAGCGCTTGAAGTTTTTACAACAGAACGTGACGTCATCAGGTTGGTGGGTTGGCTGCGGCTCATAGACTTACATTATATTAGAAAACCAGTGAACCTCAGTGGAAAACAAGATTAAAACTAACAAGTCTAAGGGGGTCACTTTGGTGCTCCCCCTGGCTACAGCAAAGAGTTTCATGTTAAGAAACCAAAGATGTACTGTCCACTTTCACTCTGTGTCTCCTAAACAGTCAGTGTTTCCTCGTTGTTTGGCTAGCTGTGAAACGGGAAAATCCACCTGTTGGCTGTAATGTTCATGCAGGTGGCAGCAGGGAAAGTGGATATTTGTTATTCAACATGCGTCTGAGCTTATATTGACACCATAGGAGGTAAACTCTGTCGTGGAAGTAGGTTTCCATCTAAGTTAATGCCAGCTGTGACAGTTCTAACAGTTGTGCTGCTTGTTGTAGATCAGAAATAAATATAAACAGCTTATATTAAGTTGTGCCCAGTAGCTCAGCAGATACTCTAAAGCTCACGATGTAATGAGGAAAAGAAAACAGGCTGATATCCAGATTGACGTTTTGGAAACTGATTTTGCTTCTGCAGCATCCTGTGTGCAATCCTGTTAGAATATGTCTGATCAGGGCGATGGTTGGATCCTGTTAAATACCCCAATTCTTTGATCTTTGGGCTGAAAGAAGAACAACACTTGGTGTTTAATGCTCAATCAACAATCTCTTTAGACCATACAACCCTTTAGGCATAAACGTCTGTATGGGAGATTTGCACAGGAGGTGGAGTTTTCCATTTACCCAGCTCCCCAAGTGTCCACCGCTGTGGTTGAGCCATACAACTCCATCCTGACCACCCACACCACCCTAGAGCACTCTGACTGTGCCTTCATGGTAGATAACGAGATGACATCTGCCGTAGGAACCTCGATATTGAGCGTCCTACCTACACCAACCTGAACAGGTTGATCAGCCAGATTGTGTCCTCCATCACTGCTTCGCTCCGCTTTGATGGCGCCCTCAATGTTGATCTGACAGAGTTCCAGACCAACTTGGTGCCCTACCCTCGTATCCATTTCCCCCTGGCCACCTACGCCCCCGTCATCTCTGCAGAGAAAGCTTATCACGAGCAGTTAACTGTATCAGAAATCACAAACGCTTGCTTCGAGCCAGCCAATCAGATGGTGAAATGTGACCCTCGCCACGGCAAGTACATGGCCTGCTGCCTTTTGTACCGTGGCGATGTGGTGCCCAAAGATGTCAACGCTGCCATTGCTGCCATTAAAACCAAGCGCACCATCCAGTTCGTGGACTGGTGCCCCACCGGTTTCAAGGTCGGCATCAACTACCAGCCACCCACTGTGGTTCCTGGTGGAGACCTGGCCAACGTCCAGAGGGCTGTGTGTATGCTGAGCAACACCACCGCCATCGCTGAGGCCTGGGCACGACTTGACCACAAGTTTGACTTGATGTACGCCAAGCGTGCATTTGTTCACTGGTATGTGGGTGAGGGAATGGAGGAGGGTGAGTTTTCTGAGGCTAGAGAGGACATGGCAGCTCTAGAGAAGGATTATGAAGAGGTTGGAGTTGACTCTGTTGATGGGGAGGGAGATGAGGAAGGTGAGGAGTAGGTTCATTGCAATAAAATCATCAAAGTTATGCGAGTTCGCTCAGAAGCACTGTTACGTTGTTCTACCAAATCTTGTTACACATTCCTGTGTATATTTTTCAACTTTAAATAAATGTGTTTGAAAATGTGTTTTAATGCTATGTGAGAGTGTAACATGGAGACATGACCACTTTGTTTTGTAGTTCTGTTCTTTCAATATCAGCACTTTCTTTTATTAAGGTGCTGCTTAATAAAGAGTACATGAGCTGTTTAATCACTGCTATGCTTAATTTTAACCCCCCAAAATCTAGAAAAGAAAGTTAACCGCCAGGTTAATTCTGAATAAAGTAAAATAACGTAAATAAATTACAAATATAATAATTTAACATTATAATAACTAAAAGCGACATTTTTAGTGAATCTATATCTTTCTTAACCCCCCTAGTTCACAAAGCCTTAAAGTTTACTCTTCGGGCTCCCCTCATCCCCCGTTTTTTTCCGCCAAAATTATGCACACCCACTGCCGCGCTATGCATTCTGGGATATGTTGGGCCACGAAGTCTACACCGCCACATCCTTAAAATTCAGGGAAATGAAGGACGCATTTGAGGGCCGGATTTCGAGCAGCCATCGAAGTGGGACAGCCTTCGTCGCGTCGCTGTGACGTAATCGGCCTTAAAATGCGGCCTTTAAGGCTGCAGACCCTGAATTGGGAAACAGCCATAGCCTAACATATGAAACAGGAAAAGACGGCCGTGTAATCCCTTTATTTCCCTTGAGAGAGAAATGGATCTGAAACCACAGAAATCAGAGTGTTTGCAGAGTGCAGACACACAGATAATGAAGACATGCTGCTCGGAAATGTTAGATACAGATAAAAATGGTGTGTGTGTGTGTGTGTGTGTGTGTGTGTGTGTGTGTGTGTGTGTGTGTGTGTGTGTGTGTGTGTGTGTGTGTGTGTCAGAGTAGATGGGTGCAGTTTTAATACCACTCCATTTGTCTGATGTGACAACATTTTAGATAAACTAACTTTGAGTCTGGACTCTGCACTTTCAGGTGGGGAACCTGAAGTTCCTGTGTAGGCACGAGGGAGGAGAGAGTTCGTTAAGAAAGAAATCACAAAATCATTTGCACTGTGAACCGGATATTTTTTCTTTAGGTAATAAAAGAAAAACAATTATTTTCTTTTGTTTCTACATTCATTCATTCTTTATTCCTGCATTCCTTCCTTTCTTCCTTTTCCGGGCCGTGATCAGCTGACCTGTGTTACTGCAGCTTCATGGCTCCGTGTGGATTTAGCAAACTGTGTGTGTGTACTGAGCCAAGATTGCAAAACAGCCCAACTGCCTCAGTAATTATGGACCTTATAGTCCTTACAAACACTGTTTCACTAACTTCAGTAAACATTTTACATACATATGTCAATGCTGTATAATTTACAGCAAACGCCGTGAACGCAGCGGTGCACGAGCTACTGCAGTGGAGCTCACGTACAGCTTTGTGGGCTCAAAATGTGGTTAGAAATATTTTGTACTTGTACTTTTGTATGTGTAAAAAGAATTTGTGTGTGTGTAAAAAAGATTTGTATGTGGACTTAGCCAAAAAAAACCCCGTGTGAATCTCTGCAAGTTACAAGTACGAATTTTGACCCTATTTTTCTTCCTTTCATCTGATTGGTCAATGTCATGTCAATCACAAATGTAACAATCCAATCAGAGAACAGATGGGTTTGGCTGTCGGAGGGGAGCTTTTTTGAACTGCAGGTTATTACTCTATAATATTACTTACTCTAATATTACTAATAATAATTATTAGTAATATTAATTATTAATTATCTAATAATATACTAATCTAATATTACTTACACCGCACTTTACAGTTATTTATTTGTAAAAAATGTTTTGATTGATTGAATCTTTATTTTGAACATGTTGAAAAAGTACAACAAAATAGAATTAAAAGAGACAAATGAACAAAGCAAAACAAAAGGAAAACGAGCAACCACAACTCATAATAAGCATAAGCTTATTTAATCCCACCCCTTTTCCACTATCTAGTATCAATAGACTACAGAAATACCTCCTTCCAATTACATTATATGTCCTGTGTATTTATTTATTTTTTTAATATATATACATATATGTTTCTATCTATCCATACATATGTATACACACATACGCACATATACACATTTTCAATAACCCCATTAACACCTCAAGGATACACAACCTACAAATATATATATATATATACCCATACCAACATACCCGTGCACCTGCACACACATGAAAATATTAGACAAGAACACCCTATCAAATCTCTACCTTTTCCCTGTACCCTGTAAAAACCATATCCTTAAACCGCTTTTTAAACTGCGCCATGCTCGGACATTGCTTCATATCTTTACTTAGTCTGTTCCACAGCTTCACTCCACACACAGAGATGCAAAAACTTTTTAATGTTGTACGGATACGAGGATGTTTTAAATTTAATTCCCCCCTCAAATTGTATCCCCGTTCCCTTTTAGAAAACATTTTTAGAATATTGTCAGGAAGCAGGTTATTTATTGCTTTATATATAATTTGTGCTGTGAGAAAATGAACCAGATCTGTGAATTTTAGAATTTTTGATTTTAAGAATAGTGGATATTTGGAATCATGTATGATTTTTGTTCCACTTCTCACATGTTTACCACTTTGTGTTGGTCTTTCACGTGAAATTCCAATAAAATTGATTCAAGTTTGCGGCTGTAATGTGACAAAATGTGGAAAAGTTTAAGGGGGCCGAAACACCTGGCATCAGGACATCCAGATGTTTTTCTTCTCTACAAAGGTGTATTAAAAAAAAGAACAGCAAATTATAATATTAAAGCGGATGTGTGACCTTAAAGGTTTCTGGCTGAAAAAAGGTCACTGATCAAACTGATTCTTGCTCACAAAAAACATTTTAATCAGATTCTCTGCAGGAAAATTTGAAAACATTTCCTCCTAACTTCTCAGTATTCACTTATCAGCATTCAGTCAAACGTTCATTTACGGGTGTAGTTAAAAAACTGCTAATAACTGACTTTCCACAGCAGTTGTTTGGTCGGACACAGTGAGAGATGTAATCTGTTACTCTTCATGTGAGAAAGAAGGTGTCTCTGAGATGTACTAATAGTGTGTTAGTTCCAAATAATAAATTAGTGAATATATTTCATGGCAGTTTGATTATTCTTGGACAAACAGTGCAGTCTTCCTCAAAGCATCACTGTGAATGTAATCATATAATGTTAAAAATATAATAACAGTCTTTTTATTATTGCTCAATGAAATAAATAAATCCTCTTTATTATCAGAGTGAAAACAGACTTCCACAAACGAACGTCAACTGATGACTCCATAATTATTCAGCCATTCAAAGGTGACTGACCTACTTCAACAGCCAAAATCACATATTTCTGGAAGGTCCACTCACTGGTTATTCAGCATGCCAGGCTGCAGTTACACCATGCAGACAAAAGAGCACTCGGAGCAAGTTAAAGGAAAGGTTATTCAAAAGTAGAAGTCTGGGAATGGAGACAGAGGAGTTCACTTAAATCTGTCATGATGAAACGGAAGCAATCAAATCTGCCTAAATCTGACACTCAAAGGTAAACTGGATACCTGGCTGACCATCACGTTCACGACCAGGTGAGGACGGATCAAAGATCAGGAGTCGATTTCAGGCTTGGGCTTGCTTTCATCATATTAGTCCAATCCAATCCAACTTTATTTATAGAGTACGTTAAAACCAACATGGTTGAATAAAGTGCTTTCCATCACAAAAACTGAGATAAAAGTAAAAAAAAAAAAACATAAACAGACAAAGAAAGTGAAATAACAATAAAATAAATACATAAATGAAAAAAAGATTTAAAAATTAAATGCTTAAATATATTAAATATTAAAACTAGTGCTGTCAGCGTTAATCTCATTAAAATGACGTTAACGCCACGCGGCAAATCTCCGTTAGTGAATTACAGTTTTTTACAGACGCTAGGACACGTCTCAATACTTAGGTCACGTTTGCAAAACTCCTCACACAGTGAGCACAACAGAAGTCTATGTGGGCTAAACTGAGGATCAGTTATCATTGTTTTGGCACAAAATGCATTCAATGACTACATCTCTCAAATTTCATGAATCATCTTCTCACTCAGACACAACAACTGCCAAAAACCTTTGTACGGACAGGACATTTTGCATGTGCTTACATACTGTTTTCAAAACTGTTAAACTCATGGTCAAAACAATAACACAATGCAAAACTTGAAAAGACAGCAAAATCCAACAGCAATATTTTATTGAAACATATTTTAAATCTAAAAATGCAGTTTAACCAGCCACAGCTGATTCTCATTGTAGATGAACATCTACACAGGTGTTACTCCTTCAATTTTTCAACTCCTTCAATTCTGGCAGCCAGAAGATTCTTTCCTAGGTGTGTTGCCCAAGATGACATAAGATGTGATGTGGATGAGAACCTGTGGCCAAATGGAGAAGACCGAGTAGATTAGCATTACTATTGTATGTGTATCAGTGGATGGCGTGTACACAAATTCTTGTATTTTGGGATTACTTAGTGCAAAAAAATAAAAATACATAAACAAATATTACCGACGTCTGCATGATGTCTGATTCATTCCAGTAACATATATTGAAATTATAAACAGAGATGTGTCCTTGTTTTACACAGGAAAACACTGTAATGCTACATGTTGTTAGTGTTTTTTAGGTCATTGTTTTGTGGGTGACAAAGTGTGTTTGTCGGCTGTCAACCTTTGCTAGTGTTCTGGAGGAATGTGTTTATTTGAGACCTGAATGAAGTGTTTTGGTAGTTGTAGTGCATTTTGAATGTGAAATGAACTGCTTTGCCAAGCTGACGGTCAGTTAGGAGGATTGTGTGAAGAGTTTTGCACAAGTGACCTAAGTATTGAGAAATGTGTCCTAGCGTCTGTAAAAAACTGTAACGCAGATCGTGTGGTTGTTTGCTGACAACAAAAAAACATCAAAGGAGAAAAGTTGCATCTAAGAACACGTTTTTTTCTTACTGATGCTCATTAGTGAAACACAAAGACATTAGACAAAAATGAAACTTTAGACCCTCTCCTCCCCCAACAGAAGTCAAAGGGATCTTCCAGGAATAGTGACACTATTTTCTGGAGAATTGATTGGTCAGTACGTCGTGATTTCATACCTGCTGATCTCTAATCTGGAACCTAACCGGCACCAGCAGAGTAAAAGACACTTAACAGCTAAATTGAATCAAGCATAAAAACATTTTAGGCATCAAGACAAGTCATATTATCTGTGAATTTCCCTTTTTTTGATTGGTCAGATGCTGCCAACGCCTCCCTTTCCTTGTGAAGGTGCATGAGAAAACCTGGATTAACATTGCTAACCAGCGGACAGCCCAGTGTGCCCAGCAGAGCCCTTCACACTCTGTTACAGAAAAACCATATGTTTTTTTTTGTGTTGTGTCAGGGATGGATATGTAGTTGTAACGTTTGTGTTCACTAACTTTACTTTCTGTTTCCTACCCTGCCTAGTCTGCCTTGGACTCAATGCTGACTCAGCCTATAGTCTCTCCTCCACCTCTGCCTCTGCTCTCTCACGCTCTTCTCTGGCTCTACTTTCTACTAACATTCTGCTCTTCTCTCCTCTTCTGAGCCTGCTCCAGCCACAACTTAGCAACTGCTAACTGCAATTCCTTCCTCTGCTTCGCTTTACCTGTTTTACCTGCTACACTTACAGCTATTCTTTCTACCAGCATTTTACACTGAACTTCCACTAATGTCCCTTCAAATCCACATTTCTTACACCAACAACCTACATACTGCGTGCTGCCTGGTAAAAATTTCTGCATAAATTTTACATCTCCTTCTAAGGCAGACTTACACATTTTATTCTCCATTACAAGACAACAATCAGCCACACTCACGCAGACCACGTCTGGCCCGCACACACACACAACATAGGCCTATCGCTTGCGTCTGCACGCACAGCTAGCGATCTCTGTTGAAAACTCTCAAACGCCCCAAATGGCGGAGATTCCGGACTCTGAACCTAGGTTATCTCCACGCCCCAAACGGCGGAGAAGCCTGCGTCTCTCTCACGCGGCTAGCGCGCTCCCGTACCTGCGGTCAACGCAGGGTCACGTAGCCGCTCTCTAAGGCCTTCTGTACTCACTGTTTGTTTACGTTCATGGGAATCTCTGGATCCCGTCAATCGTCATCCATCCCGAGGGGAGGTCAGGCGCAAACTTCCCGGCCTGGTGGCAAGCCAAAAACACCAGGGCTTTACGTCAATCATCCCAGACGTTGCGGTGGCGTCCTCTCCCTCTCCTCGGTGGATGCAATGTGTTAGGCTCCGGCTCCGAAGGACCAAATAAATGTTGGGTCTGTGTTTCCACAAACCCCGCTAATTCTAGAGACTTATTCATCATGAAGAAAACAAGACAGTCGATCGATCCATTACTTGCACAAGGGAGGCCTCGTCTGTGTCCAGCACGACAAAGAACGCCAAATGGTGGCCTCCTCTCGCTGCCTTTTATTGACAATCTTCAAACAATAGTTTACAAAGCACCTCCCCTTGCAACCCCCCTTTGGTTACATAGACAAGGTACTGTATGTAAGTGTGTGTGTGTGTGTGTGTTATGTGAGAATGTGTGTGTGTGTGTGTGTGTGTGTGTGTGTGTGTGTGTGTGTGTGTGTGTGTGTGTGTGTGTGTTATGTGAGAATGTGTGACCTCCTGCTGACCAAAGGGTCATAAACCCAGGAAGCCTACATCAAAAGAAACAGATCTTTCAGATAGGATGTATCTACAATAAAACCTCCCCCAGCACAGAGTGGCTGGAGAGGTGGTCAGAATCAAAGGAATAGCTTTGATCCTACTGCTTAAACTAAGACTATACAAATTTAAGAAACACAATGGCAACATTCAACAATTAGACTTAACATCAATCAAATGGACCAACATGGCATCTTTCTCGGCCTTCAAACAACAATTCTGATGGCTAAAGATCCAAATGGGACAGGCAAATAAATAAATAAATAAATGATGATAACCATGTGCAGCTTCTCTCGTCTTCCATTTTTCCCTGATGTGTTTCACTCAACATCAGACACGTGTTAAAGTGTGTTGGCTGCATATTAAGGTCAAAATGCTGATGAGCTCTGATCCAGTTGACTGATATACTCTGCTCTACATCCTGCACTGAAATATGAGGATTGTGTGTTTATTAAAATTTAAAATCATCGTGCAGTCATTGACAGAAGAGCATCAACATTCAGCCTGTTAAATTATATTTAGATATTTTTATTTCAGAAATGATTCCTAATAAAAATGGAGAATATAAAAACACAATCAAAGCAGTAAAGTCCATATTATGAAGTGTTTGCTGTATCAGACAATCATGTTTATTCACAACAATGAAAACAATATAGTGCAGATAAACATGGTGCTGTAATGAATCTGCTCTTAAACACAATAACAAAATACATTTTCCAAGAGAGATGATAATGATTCACATCAGAGTGAAGAACGAATACATTTACAACTGGTTTCTAACATTTCTTATAGATCGAACTGATCACTGATAGAAACAGAAGAATGTTCAAAATGATACTCTGAGAGATACATGAATGAGATATGGATAAACATCAAATCACATAAAACAAAAAAGCACAAAATCACTATAACTGAAATAAAATGTGAGCAGAAATATAGAAGAATTAAGTCAAAAGATAAAAAAGGCAAAATGTTTAAAATATATAATCACATAAGAGACTGAACCGTCCAGTCAGGTCACAGATTCATATCTACAATAATATTTTTGTTTGTTTTTATTTTGATTTCATCACTTCTATGTATTATTATTATTATTATTATTATTATTATTATAAGCATATTAAGTGTGTGTCTGAGCTGAAAGCTGCTCTCCTCTCCTGGTTTTCTGTATCACACAGACCACAACAACACAAAGCATCACCTGCAGACCGCTGAGCAGTATCCACCTGACTCTGTAGAAGGTCGAGTAAACCCCAAAAGGCTCTCTGTAGATCAGAACAAATGCTTCTGCTGACACACACTCACCCTGTGACTTAAAACCTGTACACACATACTCTCCTGCATCTTCCAGTGAGACATTAGAGATTATCAGGCTGTCATCGGAACAAGTGATTCTATTGTCACTGCAGAAGTCATCACCGTACACAATTTTGCCTTCTGTTTGGATCAACTTAATGAACATAAAGCCCGAAGTACTATTTTCCCAATCATCAGAGCATCTCATAGTGACTTCATCTCCCTCTGAGAAAACCTTTACTGCAGGTGGACCAAATTTAGGGCACACCAAAAGCCAGTACATATGCATTACTTTTTCACCTTCACAGTAGTAGATACCTGAATCATTTAACATTAGTGATGGAAGTACCAGTGAGAAGTTTCGACCAATTTCTTGATCAGTATCGTAACGTACTTCCTTCATCCAAACTGGGGGCTGGTCATGAATGGGGTCCATGAAGGGACACTCCAGCACAGCTGTGTCTCCCTCTGAAGCATAACGTAGCTTTGTATGTTTGGTCAAACGTACAGAGTAAGTGCTCACACACTGCTGTTGGTTCATCACCAGGCAGATGTAAGACGTTGGTCGTGTGTTGACATGAAGAAGTGATGCGTTTGTCACCTGCAGGAAACTTTCTTGGACTTTATTCACCTTCAAAATTCTGTCTTCGAAACTACTCAGCCCGGCTTGTTGCCACTCCCCGTAATGTCTGATCCAACGCACCGTCAGATTCTCACCTGCTCCTTTACATCGCACGTCTTCAGTGGCATCAGGACTTATGATAGATTCTTCCCCCTTTACTGTCTTACACACAGTCAGGCTGATGTTTCTCTCATATGTCACGCTGCCCTGAGTCCAGCACACATCTTGGTACAGTCCAGAGTCTGAGTGGGCCAGGTTGTTGAGAGTAAATGAAGGAGAACCATGAAATGTCTCAGGAAATGAGAGTCGTCCTGTCAGGTCTTCATGTACTGTGAAGGTTCTGTTCCAGGGGTCAGAGATGTTCCACAGGACCAGAGTATCTTCACCAACACGTCTGGAGGTGATGCAGGAGCTGTTTTGATCTGGGAGCTTGAACTGTAAAAAGCCGCCTTCTTCAATTATGGCGATAAATTCTTCTGCATGAATGTTGCTGATGAGAGTGAACAGCAGGGAGAAGCAGAGCTGTGCGACTGCAGCCATCCTGCTCAGAGGTCTCCTGGTGAGTGTCGTACAAGCACTGACACTGCTCGCTTCATGAGCTTCCTGTTTGTGGTTGGAGGAGGAACGTCACTTCTTTATCACATCATCAAGGAACACTTTGAAGCATTTGGCTCGATATCACGCCGTATATCTGCTTTCACTCTTCACAGGTCAAAGTGTGGACACGGTTTTTTTTATACTTCGTTGCATGGGTCCAGGTGTATCAAACATGTGGTCTGGAGCACAGAACCGGCCAGTCACAGTGTCCAATCTGAACAGTTACAAGTGAGATAATGTCAGCTTTACCACACAGCCATGAATATTTATGAAAATGTAAAAGTCCTTTCTAAACTATTTAAAACTTTTTGAATAGTTTTTTAGTTTCAAAAACAACTAAAAAATGTTGTTTCCTATGTGATCCTTCATAAAACATCACATATTTTCCAACATAATTCAGGGTTTGGTTTGGCCTAAGTAAGCAGAGAAGTCCAGGCATCCAGTTTCCATGCAGATGTTTACATGAAGCTCATCATCTGATGATGAAACTTACTTTGCACCCAAGCAGCCCAACCAGAAATTGAAAGTGTACATGCATCAAGGGACGGAGCGCATCCCGTCAATAGGTCCAAAGTGCAATCGAGGCTAATCCCATGATCTTCTTATTTTCTTGTAGACCGAAGTTGAAAATCTGGCAGTATTTATTTTTGTGATTTTTTTTCCACTCTCAGCCGTCCTTCTCCTGTATTTGGGCCTGTTTGTTAATTTATTTCAATCATGTAAACAATATACAGGTGCATTTAGCAAAGAAAATTAGAGAAAAAAATACTATACAAAATAAAGTTAATACATTTCAATATTGCTTCTGTTCTGATTCAGTTACATGTCGAAAGGGAGAGGGAAGAAGTACACATTTATTTAATCCCACCCCTTTGCCATAAGTTATCCGTCAATATTTAGTCAGCTTCCTTACTGATAAGGAAGGACGATCGTGGCTCAAGAGTTGGGAGTTCGCCTTGTAATCAGAAGGTTGCCGGTTCGAGCCCCGGCTCGGACAGTCTCGGTCGTTGTGTCCTTGGGCGAGACACTTCACCCGTTGCCTACTGGTGGTGGTCAGAGGGCCCGGTGGCGCCAGTGTCCGGCAGCCTCGCCTCTGTCAGTGCGCCCCAGGGTGGCTGTGGCTGCAATGTAGCTGCCGTCACCAGTGTGTGAATGGGTGGATGACTGGATATGTAAAGCGCTTTGGGGTCCTTAGGGACTAGTAAAGCGCTATATAAATACAGGCCATTTACCATATAATCTGTAATAAAAATAGTGAACAGATTTCTGATGTAATATATAATATAATATTACACCATGAAATTTTCTAAATAGCGACATTCACTTAATTTCAACATTTTCCCTTTTCTTTATAGCTCAAGAAGATCATATCTTTATAACTCTTGTTGAACTGTTTTATGTTTGGATATTGCTTCAATTCCATATTCAAACTGTTCCACAGCTTCACTCCATGCACTGAAACACAAACGCTTTTTCCTGTTGCACGTACCTTCCCTGTTTTGAGTTACAAAAACCCTTAAATTATAACTTACTCCTTTAAAAAAAACATACTCTGAATATAATCTGGCAGTTCCTTATTTTTTGCTTTGAATATAATTTGTGCTGTTTGGAATTTCACTAGATCAGCAAATTTCAATATTTCAGACTGCAAAAATAGTGAGTTTGTATGTTTCCTATAACCTGCATTGTGGATGATTCGAACTGCTTTTTTGTTGAAGAGTAAAAAGTGAAAGTAATGTGGTTTAATAGTTGTTGCCCCAGACCTCTGCACAAAAGCTTAAGTATGGTGAAACCAGTGAACAGTAGAGAATATGAAGTGATGTCCCGTGTGATACCTGCTTTGCCTTGTTTAGTATTGCAATGCTTCGTGATACTTTGGAATGAATATATCTCACGTGAGCACTCCAGTTTTTCATCTATTATTACCCCCAGAAATTTATTTTCACTGACTCTTTCAATATCAACACCATCCATCCATCCATCTTCATCCGCTTTATCCGAGGCCGGGTCGCGGGGGCAGCAGCCTAAGCAGAAAGGCCCAGACCTCCCTCTCCCCAGCCACCTCCTCCAGCTTATCCGGGGGAACACCAAAGCGTTCCCAGGCCAGCCGAGAGATATAATCTCTCCAGTGTGTCCTGGGTCTGCCTGCTGGGCATTCCCAGTTATGTAAAAATAGAAAACAATGATCCACGCTGCAGTTTCACACCTTGCATTTCCATCCACTGGGACAAATTGGACCCTTTGCCATCCTACTTATGGGGCATTTTAATATTATTTAAATAAACTGCCAAACGTTTTTTGAATTTGCCCTAAAATAAAGTCATTAAAAAAATTTGAATGTCCACTTTAAAAAAAAAGTGGACATTAAACACCACATGTATAAAGATTAATTTGCACCATGAAGCCCTGCTGTCACAAACTTGCATAGATGTAACATTGTCTCTGAAGTTAGATTTAAGAAAGAAGCGCTTGAAGTTTTTACAACAGAACGTGACGTCATCAGGTTGGTGGGTTGGCTGCGGCTCATAGACTTACATTATATTAGAAAACCAGTGAACCTCAGTGGAAAACAAGATTAAAACTAACAAGTCTAAGGGGGTCACTTTGGTGCTCCCCCTGGCTACAGCAAAGAGTTTCATGTTAAGAAACCAAAGATGTACTGTCCACTTTCACTCTGTGTCTCCTAAACAGTCAGTGTTTCCTCGTTGTTTGGCTAGCTGTGAAACGGGAAAATCCACCTGTTGGCTGTAATGTTCATGCAGGTGGCAGCAGGGAAAGTGGATATTTGTTATTCAACATGCGTCTGAGCTTATATTGACATCATAGGAGGTAAACTCTGTCGTGGAAGTAGGTTTCCATCTAAGTTAATGTCAGCTGTGACAGTTCTAACAGTTGTGCTGCTTGTTGTAGATCAGAAATAAATATAAACAGCTTATATTAAGTTGTGCCCAGTAGCTCAGCAGATACTCTAAAGCTCATGATGTAATGAGGAAAAGAAAACAGGCTGATATCCAGATTGACGTTTTGGAAACTGATTTTGCTTCTGCAGCATCCTGTGTGCAATCCTGTTAGAATATGTCTGATCAGGGCGATGGTTGGATCCTGTTAAATACCCCAATTCTTTGATCTTTGGGCTGAAAGAAGAACAACACTTGGTGTTTAATGCTCAATCAACAATCTCTTTAGACCATACAACCCTTTAGGCATAAACGTCTGGATGGGAGATTTGCACAGGAGGTGGAGTTTTCCATCTACCCAGCTCCCCAAGTGTCCACCGCTGTGGTTGAGCCATACAACTCCATCCTGACCACCCACACCACCCTAGAGCACTCTGACTGTGCCTTCATGGTAGATAACGAGATGACATCTGCCGTAGGAACCTCGATATTGAGCGTCCTTCCTACACCAACCTGAACAGGTTGATCAGCCAGATTGTGTCCTCCATCACTGCTTCGCTCCGCTTTGATGGCGCCCTCAATGTTGATCTGACAGAGTTCCAGACCAACTTGGTGCCCTACCCTCGTATCCATTTCCCCCTGGCCACCTACGCCCCCGTCATCTCTGCAGAGAAAGCTTATCACGAGCAGTTAACTGTATCAGAAATCACAAACGCTTGCTTCGAGCCAGCCAATCAGATGGTGAAATGTGACCCTCGCCACGGCAAGTACATGGCCTGCTGCCTTTTGTACCGTGGCGATGTGGTGCCCAAAGATGTCAACGCTGCCATTGCTGCCATTAAAACCAAGCGCACCATCCAGTTCGTGGACTGGTGCCCCACCGGTTTCAAGGTCGGCATCAACTACCAGCCACCCACTGTGGTTCCTGGTGGAGACCTGGCCAAGGTCCAGAGGGCTGTGTGTATGCTGAGCAACACCACCGCCATCGCTGAGGCCTGGGCACGACTTGACCACAAGTTTGACTTGATGTACGCCAAGCGTGCATTTGTTCACTGGTATGTGGGTGAGGGAATGGAGGAGGGTGAGTTTTCTGAGGCTAGAGAGGACATGGCAGCTCTAGAGAAGGATTATGAAGAGGTTGGAGTTGACTCTGTTGATGGGGAGGGAGATGAGGAAGGTGAGGAGTAGGTTCATTGCAATGAAATCATCAAAGTTATGCGAGTTCGCTCAGAAGCACTGTTACGTTGTTCTACCAAATCTTGTTACACATTCCTGTGTATATTTTTCAACTTTAAATAAATGTGTTTGAAAATGTGTTTTAATGCTATGTGAGAGTGTAACATGGAGACATGACCACTTTGTTTTGTAGTTCTGTTCTTTCAATATCAGCACTTTCTTTTATTAAGGTGCTTCTTAATAAAGAGTACATGAGCTGTTTAATCACTGGTATGCTTAATTTTAACCCCCCAAAATCTAGAAAAGAAAGTTAACCGCCAGGTTAATTCTGAATAAAGTAAAATAACGTAAATAAATTACAAATATAATAATTTAACATTATAATAACTAAAAGCGACATTTTTAGTGAATCTATATCTTTCTTAACCCCCCTAGTTCACAAAGCCTTAAAGTTTACTCTTCGGGCGCCCCTCATCCCCCGTTTTTTTCCGCCAAAATTATGCACACCCACTGCCGCGCTATGCATTCTGGGATATGTTGGGCCACGAAGTCTACACCGCCACATCCTTAAAATTCAGGGAAATGAAGGACGCATTTGAGGGCCGGATTTCGAGCAGCCATCGAAGTGGGACAGCCTTCGTCGCGTCGCTGTGACGTAATCGGCCTTAAAATGCGGCCTTTAAGGCTGCAGACCCTGAATTGGGAAACAGCCATAGCCTAACATATGAAACAGGAAAAGACGGCCGTGTAATCCCTTTATTTCCCTTGAGAGAGAAATGGATCTGAAACCACAGAAATCAGAGTGTTTGCAGAGTGCAGACACACAGATAATGAAGACATGCTGCTCGGAAATGTTAGATACAGATAAAAATGGAGTGTGTGTGTGTGTGTGTGTGTGTGTGTGTGTGTGTGTGTGTGTGTGTGTGTGTGTGTGTGTGTGTGTGTGTGTGTGTGTACTGAGCCAAGATTGCAAAACAGCCCAACTGCCTCAGTAATTATGGACCTTATAGTCCTTACAAACACTGTTTCACTAACTTCAGTAAACATTTTACATACATATGTCAATGCTGTGTAATTTACAGCAAACGCCGTGAACGCAGCGGTGCACGAGCCACTGCAGTGGAGCTCACGTACAGCTTTGTGGGCTCAAAATGTGGTTAGAAATATTTTGTACTTGTACTTTTGTATGTGTAAAAAGAATTTGTGTGTGTGTGTAAAAAAGATTTGTATGTGGACTTAGCCAAAAAAAAAACCCCGTGTGAATCTCTGCAAGTTACAAGTACGAATTTTGACCCTATTTTTCTTCCTTTCATCTGATTGGTCAATGTCATGTCAATCACAAATGTAACAATCCAATCAGAGAACAGATGGGTTTGGCTGTCGGAGGGGAGCTTTTTTGAACTGCAGGTTATTACTCTATAATATTACTTACTCTAATATTATTAATAATAATTATTAGTAATATTAATTATTAATTATCTAATAATATACTAATCTAATATTACTTACACCGCACTTTACAGTTATTTATTTGTAAAAAATGTTTGGAATCGTATGATTTTTGTTCCACTTCTCACATGTTTACCACTTTGTGTTGGTCTTTCACGTGGAATTCCAATAAAATTGATTCATGTTTGCGGCTGTAATGTGACAAAATGTGGAAGAGTTTAAGGGGGCCGAACACTTTTGCAAGCCACTGTAAAGAACTTGGAAAGAAAAGCATCTTGCATCAGGACATCCAGATGTTTTTCTTCTCTACAAAGGTGTATTAAAAAAAGAACAGCAAATTATAATATTACAGCGGATGTGTGACCTTAAAGGTTTCTGGCTGAAAAAAGGTCACTGATCAAACTGATTCTTGCTCACAAAAAACATTTTAATCAGATTCTCTGCAGGAAAATTTGAAAACATTTCCTCCTAACTTCTCAGTATTCACTTATCAGCATTCAGTCAAACGTTCATTTACGGGTGTAGTTAAAAATCAGCTAATAACTGACTTTCCACAGCAGTTGTTTGGTCGGACACAGTGAGAGATGTAATCTGTTACTCTTCATGTGAGAAAGAAGGTGTCTCTGAGATGTACTAATAGTGTGTTAGTTCCAAATAGTAAATTAGTGAATGTATTTCATGGCAGCTTGATTATTCTGGGACAAACAGTGCAGTCTTCCTCAAAGCATCACTGTGAATATAATCATATAATGTTAAAAATATAATAACAGTCTTTTTATTATTGCTCAATGAAATAAATAAATCCTCTTTATTATCAGAGTGAAAACAGACTTCCACAAACGAACGTCAACTGATGACTCCATAATTATTCAGCCCTTCAAAGGTGACTGACCTACTTCAACAGCCAAAATCACATATTTCTGGAAGGTCCACTCACTGGTTATTCAGCATGCCAGGCTGCAGTTACACCATGCAGACAAAAGAGCACTCGGAGCAAGTTAAAGGAAAGTTTATTCAAAAGTAGAAGTCTGGGAATGGAGACAGAGGAGTTCACTTAAATCTGTCACTATGAAACGGAAGCAATCAAATCTGCCTAAATCTGACACTCAAAGGTAAACTGGATACCTGGCTGACCATCACGTTCACGACCAGGTGAGGACGGATCAAAGATCAGGAGTCGATTTCAGGCTTGGGCTTGCTTTCATCATATTAGTCCAATCCAACTTGAATCCAGATGATGGAAAGATAGCCCGGGTCTGTTGATGAGTCTCCACTTAAACACTGACGTTGTTTGTGTTTCCTGGAGTCCCGTCAGTCCTGTAAACCAGCGTCCCCAACCTTTTTTGTGCCACGGACCAGTTTATGACCGACAATATTCTCAAGGACCGACCTTTAAGGTGTCGAGGATAAATACAACAAAATAAAACCAGTACCGCTGCCAAAACAAGAAGAGTTATTCAAAACACATGGGAAAAGACCCAGGAAAACAGAGTTAATGATTAAAAAAGATTTTAAAAAATAACGCTAAAACCCCTGAAGAGCATCAGTTTCACACCCAAACCTCAACTCTCGCGGCCTGGTACCAAACGACCGGTGCCGGTCCGTGGCCCGGGGGTTGGGGACCGCTGCTGTGAATAAAAGGAATCTGTTTGAAGGCTGTGCAGAGCAGCGGGACCACACATTGTCACGTAACGTTTTTCATCATATTAATATTTATTTGTAAAATAGTAAATTTTAGTTTTAATGTTCAGTAAATAAAATTACATTATTGAATACTACGTGCTACGCAATAATAGTAATAATATTACTTCTAATAGTCGTAATAGCAGTTATTGTTTTTGTTGTCATCATGCTGTTAAAATTGTGACTTTTAAAATTTTAATTAATTAAAATAAAATATTTAAAAAAAACTTTTTTAACTCTACCACCAAAAACCGAATACTAAAAAATAATAATAAATGATGATAACATGTATTTATTATGTTGCTCTTTGTTTGATTTCTCTTCTGTTTTTTGTCTCCATACAGGTGATCCAGGTGTTTTGTTTGTTTTTCTTTTTGTTCCTTCCCCCCTTTCTCATCATCTCTTCTCCCCTCTGTTTTTCTTTCTCTCCCTCTCTTTCTTTCATTCTTTCCTTCTCCCTGTCCTTTCCCCCAGTCATGTCTGTCCCGTCTGTAACAACTGATAATAAAATAAAATAAATACACAATTATAATAAAGGTCAATCAAATGGACCAACATGGCATCTTTCTTGGCCTTCAAACAACAATTCTGATGGCTAAAGATCCAAATGGGACAGGCAAATAAATAAATAAATAAATGATGATAACCATGTGCAGCTTCTCTCGTCTTCCATTTTTCCCTGATGTGTTTCACTCAACATCAGACATGTGTTAAAGTGTGTTGGCTGCATATTAAGGTCAAAATGCTGATGAGCTCTGATCCAGTTGACTGATATACTCTGCTCTACATCCTGCACTGAAATATGAGGATTGTGTGTTTATTAAAATTAAAAATCATCACGCAGTCATTGACAGAAGAGCATCAACATTCAGCCTGTTAGATTAGATTTAGATATTTTTATTTCAGAAATGATTCCTAACAAAAATGGAGAATATAAAAACACAATCAAAGCAGTAAAGTCCATATTATGAAGTGTTTGCTGTATCAGACAATCATGTTTATTCACAACAATGAAAACAATATAGTGCAGATAAACATGGTGCTGTAATGAATCTGCTCTTAAACACAATAACAAAATACATTTTCCAAGAGAGATGATAATGATTCACATCAGAGTGAAGAACGAATACATTTACAACTGGTTTCTAACATTTCTTATAGATCGAACTGATCACTGATAGAAACAGAAGAATATTCAAAATGATACTCTGAGAGATACATGAATGAGATATGGATAAACATCAAATTACATAAAACAAAAAAGCACAAAATCACTATGACTGAAATAAAATATGAGCAGAAATATAGAAGAATTAAGTCAAAAGATAGAAAAAGGCAAAATGTTTAAAATATATAATCACATAAGAGACTGAACCGTCCAGTCAGGTCACAGATTCATATCTACAATAATATTTTTCTTTGTTTTTGTTTTGATTTAATCACTTCTATGTATTATTATTATCATCATCATCAGCATATTAAGTGTGTGTCTGAGCTGAAAGCTGCTCTCCTCTCCTGGTTTTCTGTATCACACAGACCACAACAACACAAAGCATCACCTGCAGACCGCTGAGCAGTATCCACCTGACTCTGTAGAAGGTCGAGTAAACCCCAAAAGGCTCTCTGTGGATCAGAACAAATGTTTCTCTTGACACACACTCATACCGTGACTTATAACCTGCACACACATACTCTCCTGCATCTTCCAGTGAGACATTAGAGATTATCAGGCTGTCACGGGAACAAGTGATTCTTTTGTCACTGCAGAACTCAGCACTGTACACAATTTTGCCTTCTGTTTGGATCGACTTCATGAGCCAAAAGCCCCAAGTACTTTTTTCCAAATCATCAGAGCATCTCATAGTGACTTCATCTCCCTCTGAGAAAACCTTTACTGCAGGTGGACCAAATTTAGGGCACACGAAAAGCCAGTACGCGTGCATTACTTTTTCACCTACACAGCTGTAGATACCTGAATCATTTAACATTAGTGATGGAAGTACCAGCGAGAAGTTTCGACCAATTTCTTGATCAGTATCGTAACGTACTTCCTTCATCCAAACCGGGGGCTGGTCATGAATGGGGTCCATGAAGGGACACTCCAGCACAGCTGTGTCTCCCTCTGAAGCATAACGTAGCTTTGTTTGTTTGGTCAAACGTACAGAGTGAGTGCTCACACACTGCTGTTGGTTCATCACCAGGCAGATGTAAGACGTTGGTCGTGTGTTGACATGAAGAAGTGATGCGTTTGTCACCTGCAGGAAACTTTCTTGGACTTTATTCACGTTCAAAATTCTGTCTTTATATAATTGATTCCACTCCCCGTAATGTCTGATCCAACGCACCGTCAGATTCTCACCTGCTCCTTTACATTGTACGTCTACAGTGTCTTCAAGACTTGCGATAGATTCTTCCCCCTTTACTGTCTTACACACAGTCAGGCTGATGTTTCTCTCATATGTCACGCTGCCCTGAGTCCAGCACACATCTCGGTACAGTCCAGAGTCTGAGTGGGTCAGGTTGTTGAGAGTAAATGAAGGAGAACCATGAAATGTCTCAGGAAATGAGAGTCGTCCTGTCAGGTCTTCATGTACTGTGAAGGTTCTGTTCCAGGGGTCAGAGATGTTCCACAGGACCAGAGTATCTTCACCAACACGTCTGGAGGTGATGCAGGAGCTGTTTCGATCTGGGAGCTTGAACTGTAAAGAGCCTCCTTCTTCACTTATGGCAATAAATTCTTCTGCATGAATGTTGCTGATGAGAGTGAACAGCAGGGAGAAGCAGAGCTGTGCGACTGCAGCCATCCTGCTCAGAGGTCTCCTGGTGAGTGTCGTACAAGCACTGACACTGCTCGCTTCATGAGCTTCCTGTTTGTGGTTGGAGGAGGAACGCCACTTCTTCATCACATCATCAAGGAACACTTTGAAGCATTTGGCTCGATATCACGCCGTATATCTGCTTTCACTCTTCACAGGCCAAAGTGTGGACACGTTTTTTTTACACTTCGTTGCATGGGTCCAGGGGTATCAAACATGTGGTCTGGAGCACAGAACCGGCCAGTCACAGTGTCCAATCTGAACCATTACAAGTGAGATAAAGTCAGCTTTACCACACAGCCATGAATATTTATGAAAATCCTTTCTAAACTATTTTAAACTTTTTGAATCGTTTTTTAGTTTCAAAAACAACTAAAAAAAAATGTTGTTTCCTATGTGATCCTTCATAAAACATCACATATTTTGAAACATAATTCAGGGTTTGGTTTGGTCTAAGTAAGCAGAGAAGTCCAGGCATCCAGTTTCCATACAGACGTTTACATAACGCTCATCATCTGATGATGAAACTTACTTTGCACCCAAGCAGCCCAACCAGAAATTGAAAGTGTACATGCATCAAGGGACGGAGCGCATCCCGTCAATAGGTCCAAAGTGCAATCGAGGCTAATCCCATGATCTTCTTATTTTCTTGTAGACCGAAGTTGAAAATCTGGCAGTATTTATTTTTGTGTTTTTTTTTTCACTCTCAGCCGTCCTTCTCCTGTATTTGGGTCTGTTTGTTAATTTATTTCAATCATGTAAACAATATACAGGTACATTTAGCAAAGAAAATTAGAGAAAAAAATACTATACAAAATAAAGTTAATACATTTCAATATTGCTTCTGTTCTGATTCATTTACATGTCGAAAGGGAGAGAGAAGAAGTACACACTTATTTAATCCCACCCCTTTGCCATAAATTATCCGTCAATATTTAGTCAGCTTCCTTACTGATATAATCTGTAATAAAAATAGTCAACAGATTTCTGATATAATATATACTATAATATCACATCAGGAAATTTTCTAAATAGCGACATTCACTTAATTTCAACATTTTCCCTTCATATCATATCAATATCAATTGGGTTCCGGCTTGAGTGAATGCTGGTGCGCCTGGCTGAGCTACTCACTGGTACATTTTTGATTATTTAGATTATTTGGATTCAGATTTGAATGAACAGGGACATTCACACTCAGGACCAGATCGATCTCTGCCAGGGATTGATTTGCAACGCTTGTCCTCAACATCTGCTGTTTCAGCTGAATGTGCTCTTACGTCTTCTTCTCAGTGAGCTGCACTAGCCTACCTGTTCGTCGCTCCGGCTGGCTCGTCTCCTTTTCCTCCACATAATCGAAGATGTGGCCCAAGATGTTCCTGAGCTGGTCGGCACTATTTTGGATTCTCCTGACGCTCGTCTACCATCCTATGGCTGGACTGCTCCGCTATACAGCCGCTGAGCTCCTGCACCTTCGTGGGCAGCTGTCGCTCCCGTCGCCAGCGGAGCTCCACTACCACCCAGACATCACTTTCCAGCCTCGCCGGAGATACATCTATCGCGGGTCCTGCAGGATTTTCCATAACTCCAATGGAACTAAATCGTTTTGGTCTGTTACTTGCCGCCCTCGCAGGAACCCTGATCGGGTTGTCAACCACCGATCTCTAGCCCACCTGCCCAGGGCACCGACCGCGATTAGCAAAAAAGAAAATACTCCACTCAGTTTCGATCTTCTAAACATTCGCTCACTGACAAATAAAGGGGCCTCTCATCCAAGAGCTCCTATCTGACCGTAAATTTGACTTTTTCTGCTAAACTGAAGCCTGGCAACAACCTGATCACTTTTCTCAGCTAAATGAATCTACTCCTCTGGGGTTTGTTTACCTTTCTAAACCTCGCTGCATAGGTCGTGGGGGTGGTCTCACGATCTTCTTTCGCCAGCACTTGAAAGTCCTGCCAGTTAATGTTGATACCTTTAGTTCCCTTGAGTGCCTTGCATGTGAGCTGACTGGACCCATTCCCACCATCATAGCTACTGTATACTGCCCCCCCCCCCAAACCTAACCCTGTCTTCCTCAGTGACTTTGCTAATCTACTAACCCATCTTTTATCTCTCTCCCCAAATGTGATCTTGGTGGGAAATTTCAACATTCATATGGATAATAATGACCGTCTGCTCACCAGAGACCTTTCCTCTTGTCTCGAAGGCTCTGAATTTAAACAATTTACTGACTTTGCCACTCACTCTAAAGGACACACCCTGGACTTGGTCTGCTGTTCTGGTCTTACTCCCTCGAATCTTTCTGCTGCTGAAATCCCCATAACTGACCACTTCCTCCTTTCATTTAACCTCACTCTCTGTTGCGCTACTACCAAGCCAACCCGTCTCATCTCGTTCCGCAACATCAAGAACATTGATATGGACATTCTCGTTACCAGTTTGGACAATGTTCAGATTCCGGACTTCTAATCTACTCCTGATGATTTGTTGTTATATTATAATAATTGTCTACGCATTGTCCTTGATTCTCTGGCTCCTGTAAAAACCCACTCTGTTTCCTTTGCTTGCTCTGCTGCCTAGTTTACCTCTGACCTCCGAGTTTTGAAGGCCAAAGCTCGGCAGCTAGAGCGTAAATATAAGAAATCTGCTTTAACTGTTGACGCAGAAATCTATAAATACCATGTACTTAAAAGACTCCATCAGCAAGGCCAAACAAAGTTTCTACTCTGGTATTATCAGGTCTTATTAGGGTAATGCAAGGACTCTGTTTTCAGTTCCCAACAAACTAATTCAACCCCCCAATGCTTTACCACCACACTTCTATTCCTCTGAAACCTGCAACTCCTTGATGCTGTTCTGGACTACAAAAATGAATAACATCCACCAGCAACTCAGATCAAATGTTGTGTCTACGCCCTCTCCAGAACCTTTTCTCCTTTTTGAGCCGTTTTCCACTTTTCATCTTCCCAATTTATCCGATATTTCCGAGTTCATATGTAAATCAAAGCCTGCCACATGTCATCTTGACCCCATGCCCACAGGGCTTGTGAAATCCTGCCTCTGTTCCTTACTCCCACTCATCTGTGCTATCATTCACTCTTCTCTCACCACCGGTATTGTTCTCTTCTTATTCTGCTCTAGTCATTCCTATACTGAAAAAACCTTCTTTAGATCCTAACAACTTTAACAACCTCCGTCCGATTTCCAATCTACCTTTCATCTCTAAAATACTTGAAAAGTGGTTGCAGCTCAACTTCATTTACACCTGGTTAATAATAATATTTACGAGAGATTTCGATCTGGTTTTCGCTCATGTCACAGTACAGAAACTGCTTTACTTAAAGTCACTAATGATCTTTTAGTCAGAGCTGACTCTGGTGTTCTCAACATTCTCATCCTTTTGGATCTGAGCTCAGCCTTCGACACCATCTCTCACTCTGTACTTCTAAGCAGACTTTCCTCTCTCGGCATCTCTGACACACCCCTCGCCTGGTTTCAATCATATCTCCTTGACCGCTCCCAGTTTATTCAACTAAGATCATTCCACTCTCGTCTCTTCCCCGTCACCTCTGGTGTACCCCAAGGCTCAGTTTTTGGCCCTCTTCTCTTCATAATATACATCCTCCCTCTAGGTACCATTTCCCGCAAATTTGATCTTCAGTTTCACTGTTTTGCTGATAACACCCAGTTATATCTCTCTTGCAGACCTGATTCCTCCGTCCCACCTTCCTCCCTTTCAGAATGTCTATCCGAGTTAAAATCCTGGTTTATCTCTAATTTTTTCAAGCTCAACGAGGATAAAAGTGAAATTCTTCTTATTGGTACCAAATCCAACCTTTTGAAGGTGAACCATTTCTCTCTCACTATCGATAACTCCACAGTTTTCCCTTCTCCTCAGGTTAAGAGCCTTGGTGTCATCGTAGACAGTTCACTATCCTATAAATCTCACATCAATAATCTCACCCGTTCTGCCTATTTGCATCTATGTAACATTAACAGATTACGTTCTTCTCTTTCCACCCAGTCTACGTCCATTCTTGCCCACAGTCTTGTTACCTCCCGTATTGACTACTGCAATTCTCTTTTGCATGGTCTCCCCCAAAAATCCCTCCATAAGCTTCAACTGGTTCCGAACTCTTCTGCCCGCATTATCACCAGAACCCCTCCTACCAGCACATCACCCCTGTTCTTCAGGAACTTCACTGACTCCCTGTGAAATTCCGGATAATATTCAAACTTCTTCTGCTCACCTTCAAGGCCATTCATAACCTCGCTCCTTCTTACCTTTCTGACCTGTTAAGCAGTACCTGTTCTGCCCGTTCACTTCGATCTTCTTCTTCTATCCAGCTTGCTGTACCTTCTTTCTGCCTCACCACCATGGGAAGCAGAGCTTTCAGCTGCTCTGCTCCCAGACTGTGGAGCTCTCTACCCCCATATATAAGAAACATTGGTTCTCTCCTCCAGTGTAAATCCCAACTCAAAACCCATCTGTTCAAATCTGCATATTCACTGTGAAACTGTTAGTTAATTTAATCTTGTGCTTTTTGTTTTATTGTTCTTATTTTGACATTGTTTTATTATGTTTTGATCCTATTGTAAAGTGTCCTTGGGTGACTTGAAAGGCGCTCATAAATAAAATTTATTATTATCATTATTGTTAATATCAGTACAATCCAAAGATTGCCACAACATCCATATTATATTCTTCACGGTCATTACAAATTAAATACTTGGGATGGTTCTCTTGTCCAGCTCCACGTTTTATAACACTGTTCAGTATTTCCCATAAACTTTTAATATTATTTCTATTTATATCTAATTGCTTCTTATAGTATTCCTTTTTACTATATTTAAGTATATTAATTAACTTATTTTTATATCTTTTGTATCTGATTTCAGCATCTTCAGTTCTCTTTCTTAAGACATTTTTCTTTATAGATGCATTTTGCAGACCTTTTCTTATCCATGGACAGCCCATATATTTATGTTTCCTACTATATTGCTTTATTGGACAGTTGGTATTATACAATAATGTAAACATTCTAAGGAATTCATTATACGCACTATGAACGTCTTGTTTCTGATATATTTCACCCTAGTTCTGTTTCATTAAATCTTTTTTCAATGCATTCACTCTTTCTTCTGTTCTTGCTTGTCTGTACTGTTTTTTACTGTCCACTTTATTGATCTTGTAATTCCTATCATAGATGGTAAAAATTGGAAGATGGTCACTTATGTCTTTAATCAGGAGTCCACTTACAGTCTTATTTTTAATGTCATTTGTAAAAATGTTGTCTATGAGAGTTGCACAATGTGATGTGATCCTGGTAGTCTAGTAATTTTTCTGCATTTTGGATGTGAAGGAGCTTTACCTCCACAATTTCAAGGATATTTTTCTGCTGCAACCTGATAGTGGAAATTTCCTCCATTAAGAAGTAAAGAGACCTTTTAATGTCCTCAGCTGATGGAGTCTTCTTCAGCCCCATTGTATCTGGTTCCACTGGTAGCAGGTTCAGTCAGCTGTTTCCTCGGTCAGCTGTTAGCTTTCTCAGCTGTTAGCCTGGTAGCTTGTTAGCTAGCCTGCAATTACCTCTTTAACTTTGATAATCCAGTCCAATATCCTGTATCAGAGTCATACAGTTATAACAGTCATGATTGTGTTTTTGAATGGATGTCCAAGGTGTAGTTTCTACACTGGAGTAAGTATCTTGTTTGCACTAAAGAGGTTTGATATTAATGTTATAGACGGCTGTAATGCAGGCACCCAAAATGCAGACGGAGACGGGAAACTCAAAAACACTGAAAGGCAAATAATGCAAAACTTTACTGGGACATATATAAACTAAACATACGAAGAGGCACACGGAGGAAACGCACAGCCATGAGGGAGAATGCGACACTATACTTAGAGAGACAGCGGCAAACACAAAGTACAATGACGAGGGAACAGAAGACACATAAGGAACGCAAGACTGACACATGAGTTTGACAGAGAAGTGGAGGAAAGGTAGATTAGAGGGAGCGAGGGAACGAGAGGAGACATGAGAAACATAACAGGCAGGGGGGAAGAGAATGAAACATGAGGAGGGAAGCAAGACACAATAACTCACAACATATATAAACACAGACACACAGAGAGACACAGAGGCCAAACACACAAGAGGGAATCTGATAATCAAGACGCTAAACAGGGAATATAAGAAACTCAAAACAGAATAACTAAGACTACAAATGAACCAGAGTATGAACTATGATACAAAGTAACACTAAAACACAAGACATGCAGCACTATTAGTTCTAACAGTCTCAGAGTAGCATTTCTAATTTTGATTGAAACTGTCAGAGAAAACGGCAGCCTCGAGCAAGCCAGGATATTAGTTTATAGAAGCTGTTAAAATTATATGTCTAACGTTAAAATGTTGGTGACACAATAATTTCATCCTAATGGTACTGACATATTCATAGGGTTAATTTTTGAGACAAAATATCATGAGGTAGTCATGATTTTGCAAATATTCCACCTTGTAGTGCAGTTTGCACAAATTGTTTTAAAAATGCACTCAGCCTGCAAACATTACTGATGAGTCAAGATCTGCACAAAGTGACAGAAACACTGAAGTAGCTACACATTTTATTCTTATTGTCATGTATGTCCTATTTATCAGGTGACAGAAGAACCAACACAAAACTCAGAGAGTAATGGTAATACAAGATCACAGGTGAAATTGGATGATGACTTGGTGGTTCATGTCCGTTACGTTACTCAATGAGAGTAACATATTCTGAATACTTTGGATTACTTAATATATTATCACGCTATTTACAACTACATGAATGTACTATTGCTGTGTGATTTGTTACTATTACTGTAGGTTCTTGCCATACCAATACCAACTAGATTTTTAAATCTTAATAAAAAATGAGTAACAGTAGGTGGACATTAGGTAAAGCTGCACTTTTAGCAGCGATCTCATATAGAAAACTATTCCGCAGGTATATAAAACAGGTCCGCGGCTCCGAACCGTAGTAAAGGGACCTCTGGCTAATACATCGGGTTCGTGTCGGGCTTGTCGCCCAAAACTAGCTTTACTTTGTTGTCTGGGTCAACTTTGCTAGCGAGGGACAGAGAGAGGCGTTGAAAGGCTGCTCCAACGGAACTTATTGTTTTCGGAGGAAAACACAAACACAGTGTACAGTCGACTCTTAATAGCTTACTTACAGCTGAGGCTACATTCTTTAGGGCTATGCCTGGAACAGTCTGCCTGTTGCTTTTATATTAAATAATTTTTGAACAATAATTGAAAAAAAGAATTTCTCTACGTCATTATGTGGGCTGCAAGTAGGGTGACATGGGCCGCGCGATTGAGACACCGCCATTAGAGCCTCTTAATGCGTGTTTTTTTGGGGGGTTTCTGTCGGTATGGAATTGCCAAAAACAGAGAGGGCATAGCCGAACATATGAAACAGGAAAAGACCGCCGTGTAATCCCTTTATTTCAAAAAAGTAACTGTATTCTGAATACCACCATTTTAAATGGTAACTGTATACAGTTACTCATATTTTGTATTTTAATACGTAACTTCGGTACATGTATTCCGTTACTCCCCAACACTGAAAATAAATAAAAGAACATTGAAGTTCTTGAGATGTTCAGTGCAATGACACACAAACTAATCCAAAAGTTAACAGCTCACATCATGACTTATGACCTCAAAGTCTGCCTGGATCTAAATGATGGAACCATGCGGACCTCATCAACAGGGCCTGCTGCAGCACACAAACAAATTTATATATATATACACACACACACACACACAAATATATATACATATAAAAATATAAATTTGTTTTATTTTTTTTTAATTACCTCTTCATCTGCTTTCAGCTGCACAAACTCAAGTCTCACATATCAGTGACAAACCACAGTTGTGCTGTTGGAGCATCCACAGCCTCTATGTGAGTGCACTGCAACATCATGACATGAAGAACACTGGAAACTTAAACCCACTTTCAGTCTAACTTTAACTTTTTATCGCCAATAGACAAGTTGGCAAAATGTAACACTCAGAACATGGAGTCAAAAAATAATACTAAAATGTTTAATTATTACTACATTACCTTTGACTACAACTCTTGTTTGCGAGCAGCTTATTGATCTTGATAAATATGTGCTGCTTACTTGTGTAAAAACAGTGAAATATAAAAAGTGTTTACTAATTTGTACCAACGTGAGAGAGAAATGGAGCTGAAACCACTGAAACCAGAGTGTTTGCAGACACACAGATAATGAAGACATGCTGCTCGGAAATGCTAGATACAGATAAAAATGGTGTGTGTGTGTGTGTGTGTGTGTGTGTGTGTGTGTATTGAGCCAAGATTGCCAAACTGCCTTAGTCTTCCTCCCATTAGGGCCTACATGGATGACATGACCATCATTACAACAACAAAACCATGTACTAGGCCAAGGGCGTAGATTTGGCATGGACAGAGGGGACATGTCCCCACCAATAATTTGATCTCTTCAAGTAAAGAAAAACAAACGCGATAGAAAGAAAAAAACGATCTGTCAACGTCTCATTCAACCAGCGGTGAAGAAAGATTTAAATTACGTTCTCTACCTCATGTGACAAATATGGCCAATGTGATTGGCTGTGCCTTTCAGGGAGCTCTGTTTAGTTTTAGCAGCAGCAAGCCTGCACTGTGAGGACCTGCAAGTAGGAGAGGAGGATGGCAGCAAAAAGGAAGAACCTGGATATAAGAAAGTATTTTTCAAAGAAACCTGTAAGTCACTTAAAGCCAAGTTCACTCATAAAATGTGTCCGTCATAATAACGTTACAGGCTATGCTAGGCTTTGGCCCACATCAGTCTAAAACTGTATGTAACCGTGAATAACGTGTTTTGGAAACTAACTGCACAACAGGCAGCACTATTAGTTCTCTCAGTCTCAGAGCAGCATTTCTAATTTTGATTAAAACTGTCAGAGAAAACAGCAGCCTCGAGCAAGCCAGGATAATAATACTAAAATGTTTAATTATTACTACATTACCTTTGACTACAACTCTTGTTTGCGAGCAGCTTATTGATCTTGATAAATATGTGCTGCTTACTTGTGTAAAAACAGTGAAATATAAAAAGTGTTTACTAATTTGTACCAACGTGAGAGAGAAATGGAGCTGAAACCACTGAAACCAGAGTGTTTGCAGACACAACACACAGATAATGAAGACATGCTGCTCGGAAATGCTAGATACAGATAAAAATGGAGTGTGTGTGTGTGTGTGTGTGTGTGTGTGTGTGTGTGTGTGTGTGTGTGTGTGTGTGTGTGTGTGTGTGTGTGTGTATTGAGCCAAGATTGCAAAACTGCCTAACTGCCTCAGTAATTATGGACCTTATAGTCCTTACAAACACTGTTTCACTAACTTCAGTAAACATTTTGCATACATATGTCACACCGTGAACTCAGCGGTGCACGAGCCACTGCAGTGGTTCAGACTGTTATCACACACAAACAATCAATGCAGGAGAAGTACCGCGTGCACGTGGTAGATGCGGTCATTTACACAGTGCTTCATGCAGGTGTGATAACGAGACTGTTTGACTGCTGCAGGAGAAGATTGTTGATTTATGTATCTGTGCATTTTCAGATTTTTGTGTTCCAGCTGTTGTATGTTTGTTTTTTCTTACAGGTGCAGCAGTTGGTGATTGTGCATTTCTATTTGGACTCTATTCTTTTATTACATCTTGCACTACAACCCCCATGCACCAATGCCGTGCACCGGGTGTGGTAGGCCTTTGTGTTGCTCAGTGAACGGAGTTGATTCAGCACAGTCCTTCAAGCTATGTGCAGTAAATGTACTATCGTCAAGTACTGATTATTATCCACTTTTTATACTTTTTCTATTTTTTTGCCTTTTTGTGTCATTTCAGATATTGTGTCAGTCACTGTTCCCTCTGAGCACTTGAGCAATCGTGCACTGCTAACACAGTCTCCGCGCACTGTAAATCAGCGAAATAAAATAACTACATGTATTTACTTTTATTCCAATTCAGGCTTGATTTTTTTTGTGCGCAGCGCAGATTTTCTGTGTGGGGAGACCGTGTCAGCAGTGCGCGACTGCTCACGCGCATAGCTTTATTACTTCTGCTGGATTACTGCAATTCATTATTATTAGGATGTCCTAAAAACTCGGGTTCATTATGACATCTATAAAGAGAAACTTCACAATTATAATTTACAACTGAGGAGTGCAAGGAGGTCCTACTTCTCTGACATCATCACCAAAAACAGCCATAATGCTCGGGTCTTATTTTCTACAGTTGACAGGCTAACAAACCCTCCTGTGTCAGTGGCAGCTGAACTTCATTTGACCATGACATGCAATGACTTTGCCAAATTCTTCACAGACAAAATCCAAAAGATTAAACAAGCAATTGGTACATCAACAGCAGATTCAGGATATGTACTGTGTCCACCGAAAAACTGTTTAAACACCATGAAACAGTTTCACCCGATTAACAGCAAAGACCTGGAGGACATCTTAGGTCAACTGAACTCCTCCTCCTGCTGTTTAGATGTCCTGTTTTTCAAAAAGGTCTCAAAGACTTTAGAGTCAGACCTGTTACAGATCTTCAACTTTTCTTTAATGTCATTTGTGTTTCCAGAACCACTAAAAACTGCTGTAATTAAACCTATACTGAAAAAGGACAATCTTGACAAGATACAAATGAAGAACTACAGGCCGATCTCAAATCTCAAATCTCCCTGCTTGTTTGTTTGTTTGTGTGTATTGCTAAATTAAAGTACCTTTTTATAAAAGAGCTTATGAGGTTCTCAGTGGCAGAATATAATCTGCAATAAGACGTTATTTTTTAGCAAAGTCAAAGGAAAATAAGAAGGTACAATCTGCACAGAAATGAACATTTGTGAGATATAGAATGAATTTTGATTTTACAAACTTTTCCCTTCCTATTTTTTTCTGTTTCCATATCAAAGCTGAATGATACAGGGCTGGCGGTCCATAAAGATGACTGAGGCTCAAATTTTGTATCTCTATATGTAATCATGGGAAATGAGGGATTTGTGTCTGGTCAGAACATACCATGAGAGTGAAGCGATGATCATGAGTTGTTTGTTTGGTTTTTTTACTGTTTTTTTTTTTTTTTTCATGTGGATGACTGTCATAATTACAAAACTTTCAATAAAAAAAAAGAAAAGAAAAAGAAATGTGCAATTCACTTGTATTTTTACTTTTATTTTTATTCCTATTTATTCTATTTATCCCCTTCGTATATTTTATTTATATATGTCTCTGTATTTATGTGTGTGTGTGTGTGTGTGTGTGTGTGTGTGTGTGTGTGTGTGTGTGTGTGTGTAATATTCTGTAACTCTGTAACTTCTGTCAGTGCTGTGCTTTTGGAAACCGAATTTCCCAGAGGAACCCACCTGAGGGATTAATAAAGTTTTATCTTATCTTATCTTATCTTATCTTATCTTATCTAAATGCTTCAGTGTTCCTTGATGATGTAATAAAGATTTGGCGTTCCTCCTCCAACCACAAACAGGAAGCTCATGAAGCGAGCAGTGTCAGTGTTTGTACGACACTCACCAGGAGACCTCTGAGCAGGATGGCTGCAGTCGCACAGCTCTGCTTCTCCCTGCTGTTCACTCTCATCAGCAACATTCATGCAGAAGAACTCATGGTCATAATCAAGGAAGGAAGCTCTTTTGAATTCAAGCTCCTAGGTGAGGGTGACTTCTGGATAACCTCCAACATGTTGGTGGTACATTTCTCACTTTGGGAAGAGAGTCCCCACATTACATGAAGATGTGACAGGACGAGTCTTTCATTCAGCATTAAATGGTTCTTCTTCATTTACTCTCCATAAGCTGACCCACTCGGACTCTGGACTGTACCAAGATGTGTGCTGGACTCAGGGCAGCGTGACATATGAGAGAAACATCAGCCTGACTGTGTGCAGGACAGTAAGTAAGGAAACAAGTTATATTAAAACTCTTGAAGCAACAGTGGACGTACGATGTGAGGGAGCAGGTGAGAATCTGACAGTCCAATGGATCAAATATGAAAAGATGCTTGGGGACGATTTATGGACTGGAGGTTTCAGGTCGCTTTACAGCTGTGAAGGTCAAACAATGATACAACGATACAAACTTTTGGTGTGCCCCAAATTTGGTCCTCCTGCAGTAGAGGTCTTCTCAGAGGGAGATGATGTCACTGTCAGATGTTCAGCAAAAAGTCTATTATTCATGAGGTGGATCATGAAGCCGATACAAACAAAAGGAAAGATTGTGCACTTTGATATTCATTCTGATTGGCTTATTAAACAACTTGGCAGGACAACTCTTTCTAAAGACAGACTGATATTCTCTAATGTCTCACTGAAACATGCAGGAGAGTATTGGTGTGCAAAGATAAATTCAGATGATGAGTGTGTGTCAGGACAAAAAATTTGTTCTGATCCACAGAGAGCCCTTTGGGGTTTACTCGACCTTCTACAGAGTCAGGTGGATACTGCTCAGCGGTCTGCAGGTGATGCTTTGTGTTGTTGTGGTCTGTGTGATACAGAAAACCAGGAGAGGAGAGCAGCTTTCAGCTCAGACACACACTTAGTATGCTCATCAGCATTTAGAAGAAGAAGAAGAAGAAATCCTTATCACCATTTATTATTATTATTATTATTATACATAAAAGTAACAACATGAAAAAAACTGGACTTCTTTAAGTTGCTTGAAGACGTTTCACCTCTCATCCGAGAAGCTTCTTCAGTTCTAAGGTCAAATGGTGGGGAGTCCCAGATTTAAGCCTAGTGGGAGATGGCTAGTGGACCCCACAGAGGGACAAAAGGACCCCCTGATGATCCTCTAATGGCGTTCTTAAAGTCAGCAAAGAGGCACAGAAAAGAAGACCAGACACCAGCGAGGGAGGATAAGAAGGACAGACGCAACAACATTGTCATCCCCTATGTAGCCGGTGTATCAGAGAAACTCAGGAGAGTTTTCTCCAAGCATGACATCCTGGTTCCCCATCCCATTTCAGACCCAGCAACACGCTCAGACAAAAACTGGTTCACCCGAAAGACAAAACTCCAAAACACAGACTTAACAATGTGGTGTTTGCTGTACAGTGCAGCGAGGAATGCTCAGACCTCTACATCGGAGAGACCAAACAGCCACTTCACAAGCGCATGGCACAACACAGAAGAGCCACCTCCACAGGACAAGACTCGGCAATCCATCTGCATCTTAAGGATAAAGGACACTCTTTCGAGGATGCCAATGTTCACATTTTGGACAGAGAGGACAGATGGTTTGAAAGAGGAGTGAAAGAAGCCATTTACGTCCACTGTGAGCGACCATCTTTGAACAGAGGCGGTGGTTTACGACACCAACTGTCTGCCATCTATAATCCAGTTTTGAGTTCCCTTCCCAGACGCCTTAACGCCCACTCACATCCTGGGCCAGCTGACCTCAGGAATTCGCATGATAAGGTGGGGCCAGGTTTCACAATGAGCTCACCCGAAACTCTGGCTGATTGGGACCCACACCCAGTTTCACACCTTGGCTCATGTGATTAGAGGATCATCAGGGGGTCCTTTTGTCCCTCTGTGGGGGGAAACTCCCACTAGGTTTATATCTGGGACTCTCCACCATTTGACCTTAGAACTGAAGAAGCTTCTCGAATGAGAGGTGAAACGTCTTCAAGCAACTTAAAGAAGTCCAGACGCTTTTCTTTGCAAGCTCCTTTGACTACGATGACCTGGATGACTGAGAACCTTCACAGACAACGTGAAAACAAAAATATTATTGTAGAAATGAATATATAATATCATAATATTTAGACTTTAGAAACTTTATTGTCATTGTCACGAGAACAACGAAATGAAGAATGGTCCCCGATCATTGCATCATCCCTAGCAATATCAAAATATAAATAAAACAATAAAATTCAATAAATAAATTAGATAGAATACTTAAAATACTAATAAGATGTAACAGTAAAACATTCACATACATTCCCACACACATGCTTCAGACTGTGCATAGATTAACACAAGAGTGGCGTGATGGACATTTTTTTTGTAGTATTCAGATGTGTTATTGCAGTTGGATAACAGCTGTGTTTGAGTCTATTAGTCCTTGCTCTGATTGCCCTGTACCGTCTGCCTGAGGGCAACAGTTCGAACAGGGAGTGGCCAGGATGTGAGGTGTCTTTTATGATGTTTTGGGCCTTTTTAAAACAGTGGGCGTTGTGTAGAACTTCCAGTGTGGGGAGAGGGCAGCCAGTGATCTTTTGGGCGGTGTTAATGATCCCTTGGAGTGCTTTCCTCTGAGCCCCTGTGCAGCTAGTGTACCAGATGCATATGCAGTAAGTTAGAACACTCTCAATGGTGGCTCTGTAGAAGGACACCAGCAGTCTCTGTGTGATGTTATTCCTCCTGAGAATTCTCAGGAAGTACAGTCTCTGTTGGGCCTTTTTCAGCAGCTCGGAGGTGTTCACACTCCAGGAAAGGTTCTCCTCTATATTGACTCCCAGGAAGCGGAAGCTTGCCACCCTTTCTACACAGTCCCCATTTATGAATAGTGGTTGGATCTCTGCCTTTTTCCTTCTGAAGTCTATTATGAGTTCTTTGGTTTTTGAAGTGTTGAGGAGGAGGTTATTGGCCTTACACCATGACGTCAGCTGCTCCACCTCGTCTCTGTACGTAGACTCGTCTCCCTTGGAAATGAGCCCCACCACTGTGGTGTCATCTGCAAATTTCACAAAGATGTTGCTGTGGTGGCGAGGAGTGCAGTCGTGTGTGTAGAGAGAGTAGAGCAGTGGACTGAGCACACAGCCCTGGGGTGAGCCAGTGCTGAGACTCAGGGCTGAGGATGTGTGATATGGACTTTACTGCTTTGATTGTGTTTTTATATTCTCCATTTTTGTTAGGAATCATTTCTGAAATAAAATAATATCAAAATATAATTTAACAGAAGATGAGAAAATGCTGTTCCATATTTCACTGCAGCGGGCCTTCATTCATGATAACCATTAACACAGTAAATAAAGTGACACAGATCATGCAAATGTTCATTCTAACTGTATTTTCCTATTCATGCCAAAACCTGCTGTCATATTTGGAGTTTTAACAGTTTCTAAGCTCACTGTTGAACTCTGAAGATCACACTGCTGGAATAAAAACTGCTTCTTGTTGAGTTGTTGCTTTACATGAAAAACGCACATTTATATAAAGTCAAGTGTGTTTAAGGCTCGATATAATCAGTTTGCAGTAATAATGCCCTTTGCTTAATTCCAAACAAGAAAAATGAGGAGGCTGAAGAAAAATCAACATGCTGTTTATATCACAAATAACTCTTTGGGTAGAAATTGCTGAGCAAAGGGTCTGAGAATTAGGACTCAGGTGCAGATTCATCAAGAGGAGCGTGGCATTATTACAAACTGTTCCACCCTATAAACACTAAATGCATGTGAACAGGTGACCGGCACAATGAGCTGAAGAGCACAAAACATTATTTACCTTCAGATCACGAGCCGTCGCAGTCGGACATTTTTGAAAAGCAATAAATTGTGTGCCAAAGACTTCTTATTCACATTTATTTGACACATATAAGTGTAACTACAAACTCACAGGCTAAGCCATAAATTTAGCTGCAAAAATATTCCTGTTCACAACTTTCAGTTACAAAACTGACACTGTGCCTCTTCAGTAAATCCAGCAGCTTTTTAACATTAAACACTTTTTGCTGCAGATGTTAGTAAATTTGACCCAAAGTGTAACTTTTCTTTAAATTTCCGGTGTTTGTACTGAACGGATATTTTTCACACATGCGTCTCATTTAAATGACCTGCATGAAACAACAAGGTTAGATCATGTTCTGGTGAAGTAAGATGGGCTTTTTTTTGTCCATCTTTTGTCTGGATCTAGCACATGCTGAGACTTGGCCCCTGTGGGAAAGGGGGGGTGACAAGCGGTTCTTGGGTGCCTGGGGCCCTGGGACCTCATTCTTACTTCTTGTACCAGGGTGGCTGGCCTTTAGCGGCATCGTGGGGACCCTATCTGGGGCCTCCTTCCTTCTCCTTCTGGGATGCATGCGCCGATGTCACTGTTTTGTGCGCTCTCAGGTCTTCAGTACTCTTCGGGACTGCGGATGGTCCGGTGGTCCTGGTTCCATCTCTCTCTCCCTGTGGCTTCTGGGCAACGATTTCAAGTACATTTCATGTCAAAGACACACTCTCTTCCTCTCCCTCTCAGGCTACAAAAGGATTGTGGGTTTATGTATCTGTGCATTTTCTAATTTTTGTGTTCCAGGTGTTGTATCTTTAATTTTTCTTACAGGTGCAGTAACTGGTAGTGACACATTCTGCATGTGTATTTGTACTCTATCCTTTTAATATATTTTCTCGCCCTCCTTTTTTCCCCTCCTGCCTCAGACACTGAAACTGAAATAACACAAGTGGAAATTAAGAAATAAAGATAAAAGATTCACATGAACAAGAGGAGCCTACAGAGATCTTATACAGCTGTTCTTGGATGAACTCGAACTGGCAACCTTCCGATTACAAGACAAACTGCCAACTCTTGAGCGACGATCACCCCCTAACTTTCAAATATGAATGTTATTGTATTTCACTGGTAGTCTAAGTCTAAAAAACAAACAAACTAATATGTAGTTGTGTTTTTCTCGACGTTATTGTGTTTTACTTGCACTTTTCAGTTGTGGTTGCTGACAATAAATAATATTGATTTGAATAATTAATGATTTTAGTACGAGATACTGATGAGTATAGATAACTATTTCTCAAATATTTTGATTCAATTTTAAACTAAAATGTAAAGTACATGCAAAGGTATTCTGTGAACCACATACTGAATTTTTTGTCTGAGATAAATGTAAATAAATACCTTATTTTAACACAAACGTTAAAATTTGAGAAATTTATTTCAACTTACCAAACTCAAATAATTACTAAAAGGATATTCATAGATTTTATCAGGCTCATCTAGCTTATATTTATAGTGATATTTACCAAGCCTCTGAATTACTTTTTAGAGTGTATATGGAATATGGCTGAAGTAAACTAAAGCCTAAAATACTTAGTAATTTGTTTAATAGTAATTTAACATTACATAATTCACATATAAAACTATGAATTGTAATTTTAAATAATTTAAAAGCATGTAGAATAGCATATGCAGGCAAGTATATTTCTCCTTTTTTTTATTATCAAAAAGCAAAGACAGAAAGGAAAAAAAAAGAAACAGGGTAGGGTTCGGTGGTTGAATCATCCGTCCCCACTAATGCCAAAACCAAATCTACGCCATTGTACTAGGTGACTGCTACAGAAGCTCCAGGAAAACATAGAATGGGCAAGAATGGAGTTTAAGCCAAGTAAATCTCGCAGCATCTCCATCATAAAAGGAAAACTGACAGCCGAGCAACTCTATATCAGTGGAGAACAAATTCCAACAGTCTTAGAGAAGCCAATAAAGAGCCTGCGACGGTGCTACAATGCAGACCTCAAGGATACGTGGCAACTAGAACTAAGGCAGAACCTGGCTGATGACCTAAGGCGGATTAACAACACTGCACTCCCAGGGAAACTGAAGCTATTATTACCCAGACTAATGTAATGGTAAATGTTCTGTATTTGTATAGCGCTTTATAGTCCTAAGGACCCCAAAACACTTTACACTATACACAATAATCCACCCATTCACACACTGGTGATGGCAAGCTACATGTAGCCACACTGACAGAGGCGAGTCTGCTGGACACTGGCGCCACCAGTAGGCAACCGGTAAAGTCTCTTGCCCAAGGACACAACGACCGAGACTGTCAGAGCCGGGGCTCGAACCGGCAACCTTCCGATTACAAAACGAACGCCCAACTCTTGAGCCACGATCGCCTTTGACAATGTACAAGATCTCACTCAATCTTGCCAATCGACTAGAGAGGCTATTGAGCTCCTACGTTAAGAAGTGGCTCAAACTTCCCAAATGCCTCAGCAGTGTCGGACTCTATAGCGATGGGATACTGCCATTGCCCATCCCTAGTCTGGTAGAGGAGTTTAAATGTGCAAAAGTGAGGCTCACGTACTCCCAGGGCCCAATAGTGAGAGGCACTGCTCCCACCCTAACAAAGGGGAGGAAGTGGACAGCCACATCTATGCTAACGTTGGGATCCTCGAAAGAGTGACCTTTGTCTTTTAGATGCAGATGAAAACAAGATAAAAAATACAGTCATGACATACATATGTGCAGCATAATATGCATTTATATACCACCCTGCTACTACATAGCATATGTCTAATTGTCTAATTAATGTCTAATTATGTGAACTTGTACTATCGATGCTATCCCAGACAACCTCCAAAATCGCGGGTAACTAGCTTAACAAAAGGATTAGCTTTACAGCCAAATACTGCATTGGTGGGCAACATATTGCACAAAAACAAAGTTACAACTTATACTTTAAGTACATACCAGCGATACAACCACAAACAGAAGATGCAGACAGTATTTTCTCCGACAGGACACCATAAACTGCGTGCCGATATGTTTCACTTCTTTTGCTCACTCGCTTTTCTTGACTGAGCTGACTTCCTGTTCAATAAAGTTTTTTCTAAATAAAGCCGTTTCTGAAGTGCATTACTTGGAGCAACCACAGAGGGCGCTGTAAACACATAATGAATAACAACTGACTGAGAATGATATTTTGGTGATACAACATTTCACAACTTTTAGTGATAACAGAACAGCTGGTAAGTTATTGCAGTGCCAGCTGTTTAATTCACAGTAAGCTTATGCAGTAGGATGATCTGATTTCCTCGTGTTGGTGTTGTTCCCAGACCATCATGAAAATGTTGTTCCAGGTTCAACATTGCAAGTGACCAATCACATTGTTGTGACGTTCTTTTGCGCGCCAAGCCATTCGTGCATTTATGAAATTCCAATGTTGCAAGGACAATATCAATTCTGCTTACTGTTTATTAAAGGGTTACGGTTAGGGTTAGGGTCAGGGTCCGTTGATCGGCGGACAGAGGCGGTTTCACGCAGCTTTAGTACAGTTTTTTGTTTTACGCCGTTTTTTCCCGAAGTCGCAAAAGTATGACGTCACAACATTCTGATTGGTCACTTGCAATGTTGATCCTGGAACAACATTTAGTATGATGATCTGGGAACAACACCAACACGAGGAAATCAGATCAACCTATGCAGTAACCACGCTAACTACGGCTGGATCGACGCAGGTCAGACTTTGGGAAATACTCCTCATGTCTCTGAAACTAAAAAGTGGTCGTTCATCAGCTGTGTAGAGAGTTTTCCAGCAGGGTATTGCAAACGGAAACGTGTTGATGATGAAAATAGCGGGTCTGCCTTTACAGTCTTTAAGTTTCCCGGATGAGTATCAGTAACAAAGTCACAGACACAACTTTATTTAACTTTCTCATGTTGGTAAAAACGAATCTGCAGCTGAGAGAATAACAAACTCAAACTGTCGGAGCTGGTTTGATTTTTGGATTATAAATCAGCAGGACGTTTTCACTCAGTCTTTATTTACAGCATGTTTTAAAGCGTTTAAAATGGGGGAATGATGGGGGAATATGTTTTAAATGAACAGCAGTTGTAAAGCCTGCTGTGCGAAAATCACTGAATGAAGAGCAAACAGTGGCACAGCAACATGTGTGAATTAATTTGGTGATTTATTAAATGTATAAATGTTTTTATACTTGATTTTAATCTGCTGCTGAGTCTTTTACACTGATGGAAATGCCAATATCACAGAACATGCAGGAACACCTGTTCAACCAATCACATTCCACTTTGATCTGCGACAAACTGAAGCATTCACCTCTTTTACAACAGTGTTGTGTTTGACTGCTATATTGTTATTTTCTTTATACTGTAGAGTTTCATGTCTCTGGAATAGTTGGCAGTAATAAGGATTATTGTCTGTAAAAGAATATCGACATGTGAATTCGATTAGTTTGATGCTGCCAACACTTTCATGTAACTGCGCTGCTGGTTTAAATCAACTAACGGAAAGATATCCTGGATATGCTGACTTTGCTCCGTGGTGTACAGGACTCTGAGACAGCATCTGGACTGCCTGTTTAGCCTCATGATTAATGTCCACAATGAAAATATTAGTCGAACATCGTGAAGTCTGTATAGGTTTCACAGTGTCGAACAAGCCTGGTACAGTTAAACCTGAGAGTTACTATATGGCGGGAACACCAATATTATCTCTTTTAAAAAAGTGTATACACAGGTCACACTGATTATTGGACAGAAAACACAAAGATCAGGTGTTAATCTGATTTATTTAATCTCTCTCCTCCTTTTTAATATTAGTTATAATTCAGAAATGGCGACTGAAACGAGTAGATATAACCCTAGTAAATGAAGCCGGTGTACAGCCAGCTGGGGTTATGACAGTTGTGTACTGGGTCTATCACACGCTTTGCTGTGAGACAGACATCCTGGAAATCCACAAAATCAGCACTTCTTCAAAGAGGCTCTATCTTAACAAACCGCTACATCCTCGGCTAAAAAAATATTAAAAGTTTATTTGGTGACACACAAACAGAGTACTTCAAATCACAGTT